>NW_028126400.1:0-600000 GCF_965194825.1 Balaenoptera physalus
CACCTCATTTCTCACCTCCTTGTGCTCGTGTTCGCCATTCCAGCCACTTTACTAGCAATCTCCCTACTTGGAGCATCAGCACCTTTAACCTCCTGTTCCGTACAGGTTGCAATTTGTCCTGAGGATGAACGGGAAGACGGGAAACCAATGAGAGACTAGCTCTTGGTGTTGGGACAGTCACAGGTCACTCTATTTTCCCATCAGGAAGAAGAATTAAACACAGGCTCAGCCTGCCCCCCGGAACCAGAACAGGGCCTGAAGCCATCCTGCGCTTTTGCGGCCGGCTCCCAAAAAAGCGACTTGTAAAATGCAGCTTCAGGGCACTGCAATTCACAAACCTGCAGAGTTATAAATGATAACTCTCGTCCACAAATATATTGAGGGAAGGCAAAGAAGAGGATTTGAAATCAAGGCAGAATTGCAGGAAACAGATTTCAGGAGGTAGATTCGAATCGCCTTTAAAGCACATGAAAAGCGGCAAAACGTTGACAATGATGCCCTTGGCCAAAAAGGGCGTATACGTTTTTTCCTGAATATATTCAGGAAAAAACGCATACGCCCTTTTTGGCCAACCAAGCAACCTGGAAAGGCAAATCAGCGCTACAAAGAAGTCTCGCTTCCCATCGGTCAAAAGGG
The DNA here is from genome assembly GCF_965194825.1 of Balaenoptera physalus. Taxonomy (NCBI): domain Eukaryota; kingdom Metazoa; phylum Chordata; class Mammalia; order Artiodactyla; family Balaenopteridae; genus Balaenoptera; species Balaenoptera physalus. The sequence continues at coordinate 637 of NW_028126400.1, forward strand.
ACATGCTGAAAAAAGTGTCAAAACCAGAAATGCAGGACAGGCCATGGAGAAATGGGAGCCTTGCTACACTGATGGGCGGGATGTAAATTGCCAACAGCCACTCTGGAGAAGTGTACGGTGTGTCCTGAAACATCTAAAAAACACAGCTTAGAGAGCATAGGGCACTTCCACACATGGGGGGATAAAGTGGGAAAATTGAAAATCAGCAAGACACAAGCACCCCAAAGTTTAGGGCTGCTCTGTTGACAAGGACCTCCACTTCATTCCACCTTAAATATCCCAGGAAAGCGAAAAATGGATAAAAAAGTTGTGGTCCTTATGTACAATGGAATATCACTCAGCCATGAAATCAATGTCATAAGGCTAGTAGCAGCATGATGAGTGGATTTAGGTAAGACGATTCTAAGTGAAATAAGTCACACAGAAAAGGACACTTCTCATAAGGTGTCACTTATAGAGGGAATGTAAAAACCGTTACACTTGAACTGAATTACAAAACAGAACAGAGTCACACATGCAGAAAACACACTATGGCTGCTTAACGGGAAAGGTGAGGTGGGGTGATACATAAAACAAGAGTTTCAAATTAGCTCAGATACCGTTCCATAAACCCAATATGGAATAGACAAGACCTACTCCTTGCTCAGAGAACTGGACTCAACACGCCCGATTCACCGCACAAGAATATATCTGACTAGTAATAATCTTAAAACCTATGTATTGATATCTCTCTGTTAGTGTGTCAAGTGTGTGTAAGGCGGCATAAACACAGCCGTGAAAAGCAGCTAAACCCCATTATAAAAATAAATTACTTTTAAAAACCCATGAAACAAAGACAGGGAAAGAGAGAGAAATTCTTACACAATTCGTTCAGGGGCTGTGATGCAACCTGCATTGACCATATCTAGACCCACAGCTGGATGAGACATAAGGGTGGACACTCTTGGGGCTGAGAGGTTTGGTGAGGTTGGGTGAACAAACGCAGACCCTTTAAAGTAATACTGCGTGCTACCCATCGCATGGGTCCCAAATCTCCAGGTTCAAGGGCATCTTCCTACATCGAAAACATGCATGAGAAACCCAGAAGATGGTACACCGTGTGATGGGGAAAGGTTTCTAAAATGCACCTCATTTCTCATCTCCTTGTGCTCGTGTTCGCCATTCCAGCCACTTTACTAGCAATCTCCCTACTTGGAGCATCAGCACCTTTAACCTCCTGTTCCGTACAGGTTGCAATTTGTCCTGAGGATGAACGGGAAGACGGGGAACCAATGAGAGACTAGCTCTTGGTGTTGGGACAGGCACAGGTCACTCTATTTTCCCATCAGGAAGAAGAATTAACCACAGGCTCAGCCTGCCCCCCGGAACCAGAACAGGGCCTGAAGCCATCCTGCGCTTTTGCGGCCGGCTCCCAAAAAAGCGACTTGTAAAATGCAGCTTCAGGGCACTGCAATTCACAAACCTGCAGAGTTATAAATGATAACTCTCGTCCACAAATATATTGAGGGAAGGCAAAGAAGAGGATTTGAAATCAAGGCAGAATTGCAGGAAACAGATTTCAGGAGGTAGATTCGAATCGCCTTTAAAGCACATGAAAAGCGGCAAAACGTTGACAATGATGCCCTTGGCCAAAAAGGGCGTATGCGTTTTTTCCTGAATATATTCAGGAAAAAACGCATACGCCCTTTTTGGCCAACCAAGCAACCTGGAAAGGCAAATCAGCGCTACAAAGAAGTCTCGCTTCCCATCGGTCAAAAGGGACATGCTGAAAAAGGTGTTCAAAACCAGAAATGCAGGACAGGCCATGGAGAAATGGGAGCCTTGCTACACTGATGGGCGGGATGTAAATTGCCAACAGCCACTCTGGAGAAGTGTACGGTGTGTCCTGAAACATCTAAAAAACACAGCTTAGAGAGCATAGGGCACTTCCACGCATGGGGGGATAAAGTGGGAAAATTGAAAATCAGCAAGACACAAGCACCCCAAAGTTTAGGGCTGCTCTGTTGACAAGGACCTCCACTTCCTTCCACCTTAAATATCCCAGGAAAGCGAAAAATGGATAAAAATGTTGTGGTCCTTATGTACAATGGAATATCACTCAGCCATGAAATCAATGTCATAAGGCTAGTAGCAGCATGATGAGTGGATTTAGGTAAGACGATTCTAAGTGAAATAAGTCACACAGAAAAGGACACTTCTCATAAGGTGTCACTTATAGAGGGATTGTAAAAACCGTTACACTTGAACTGAATTACAAAACAGAACAGAGTCACACATGCAGAAAACACACTATGGCTGCTTAACGGGAAAGGTGAGGTGGGGTGATACATAAAACAAGAGTTTCAAATTAGCTCAGATACCGTTCCATAAACCCAATATGGAATAGACAAGACCTACTCCTTGCTCAGAGAACTGGACTCAACACGCCCGATTCACCGCACAAGAATATATCTGACTAGTAATAATCTTAAAACCTATGTATTGATATCTCTCTGTTAGTGTGTCAAGTGGGTGTAAAGCGGCCTAAACACAGCCGTGAAAAGCAGCTAAACCCCATTATAAAAATAAATTACTTTTAAAAACCCATGAAACAAAGACAGGGAAAGAGAGAGAAATTCTTACACAATTCGTTCAGGGGCTGTGATGCAACCTGGATTGACCATATCTAGACCCACAGCTGGATGAGACATAAGGGTGGACACTCTTGGGGCTGAGAGTTTTGGTGAGGTTGGGTGAGCAAACGCAGACCCTTTAAAGTAATACTGCGTGCTACCCATCGCATGGGTCCCAAATCTCCAGGTTCAAGGGCATCTTCCTACATCGAAAACATGCATGAGAAACCCAGAAGATGGTACACCGTGTGATGGGGAAAGGTTTCTAAAACGCACCTCATTTCTCACCTCCTTGTGCTCGGGTTCGCCATTCCAGCCACTTTACTAGCAATCTCCCTACTTGGAGCATCAGCACCTTTAACCTCCTGTTCCGTACAGGTTGCAATTTGTCCTGAGGATGAACGGGAAGATGGGAAACCAATGAGAGACTAGCTCTTGGTGTTGGGACAGTCACAGGTCACTCTATTTTCCCATCAGGAAGAAGAATTAACCACAGGCTCAGCCTGCCCCCCGGAACCAGAACAGGGCCTGAAGCCATCCTGCGCTTTTGCGGCCGGCTCCCAAAAAAGCGACTTGTAAAATGCAGCTTCAGGGCACTGCAATTCACAAACCTGCAGAGTTATAAATGATAACTCTCGTCCACAAATATATTGAGGGAAGGCAAAGAAGAGGATTTGAAATCAAGGCAGAATTGCAGGAAACAGATTTCAGGAGGTAGATTCGAATCGCCTTTAAAGCACATGAAAAGCGGCAAAACGTTGACAATGATGCCCTTGGCCAAAAAGGGCGTATGCGTTTTTTCCTGAATATATTCAGGAAAAAACGCATACGCCCTTTTTGGCCAACCAAGCAACCTGGAAAGGCAAATCAGCGCTACAAAGAAGTCTCGCTTCCCATCGGTCAAAAGGGACATGCTGAAAAAGGTGTCAAAACCAGAAATGCAGGACAGGCCATGGAGAAATGGGAGCCTTGCTACACTGATGGGCGGGATGTAAATTGCCAACAGCCACTCTGGAGAAGTGTACGGTGTGTCCTGAAACATCTAAAAAACACAGCTTAGAGAGCATAGGGCACTTCCACGCATGGGGGGATAAAGTGGGAAAATTGAAAATCAGCAAGACACAAGCACCCCAAAGTTTAGGGCTGCTCTGTTGACAAGGACCTCCACTTCATTCCACCTTAAATATCCCAGGAAAGCGAAAAATGGATAAAAAAGTTGTGGTCCTTATGTACAATGGAATATCACTCAGCCATGAAATCAATGTCATAAGGCTAGTAGCAGCATGATGAGTGGATTTAGGTAAGACGATTCTAAGTGAAATAAGTCACACAGAAAAGGACACTTCTCATAAGGTGTCACTTATAGAGGGAATGTAAAAACCGTTACACTTGAACTGAATTACAAAACAGAACAGAGTCACACATGCAGAAAACAAACTATGGCTGCTTAACGGGAAAGGTGAGGTGGGGTGATACATAAAACAAGAGTTTCAAATTAGCTCAGATACCGTTCCATAAACCCAATATGGAATAGACAAGACCTACTCCTTGCTCAGAGAACTGGACTCAACACGCCCGATTCACCGCACAAGAATATATCTGACTAGTAATAATCTTAAAACCTATGTATTGATATCTCTCTGTTAGTGTGTCAAGTGTGTGTAAGGCGGCCTAAACACAGCCGTGAAAAGCAGCTAAACCCCATTATAAAAATAAATTACTTTTAAAAACCCATGAAACAAAGACAGGGAAAGAGAGAGAAATTCTTACACAATTCGTTCAGGGGCTGTGATGCAACCTGCATTGACCATATCTAGACCCACAGCTGGATGAGACATAAGGGTGGACACTCTTGGGGCTGAGAGGTTTGGTGAGGTTGGGTGAGCAAACGCAGACCCTTTAAAGTAATACTGCGTGCTACCCATCGCATGGGTCCCAAATCTCCAGGTTCAAGGGCATCTTCCTACATTGAAAACATGCATGAGAAACCCAGAATATGGTACACCGTGTGATGGGGAAAGGTTTCTAAAATGCACCTCATTTCTCATCTCCTTGTGCTCGTGTTCGCCATTCCAGCCACTTTACTAGCAATCTCCCTACTTGGAGCATCAGCACCTTTAACCTCCTGTTCCGTACAGGTTGCAATTTGTCCTGAGGATGAACGGGAAGACGGGGAACCAATGAGAGACTAGCTCTTGGTGTTGGGACAGGCACAGGTCACTCTATTTTCCCATCAGGAAGAAGAATTAACCACAGGCTCAGCCGGCCCCCCGGAACCAGAACAGGGCCTGAAGCCATCCTGCGCTTTTGCGGCCGGCTCCCAAAAAAGCGACTTGTAAAATGGAGCTTCAGGGCACTGCAATTCACAAACCTGCAGAGTTATAAATGATAACTCTCGTCCACAAATATATTGAGGGAAGGCAAAGAAGAGGATTTGAAATCAAGGCAGAATTGCAGGAAACAGATTTCAGGAGGTAGATTCGAATCGCCTTTAAAGCACATGAAAAGCGGCAAAACGTTGACAATGATGCCCTTGGCCAAAAAGGGCGTATGCGTTTTTTCCTGAATATATTCAGGAAAAAACGCATACGCCCTTTTTGGCCAACCAAGCAACCTGGAAAGGCAAATCAGCGCTACAAAGAAGTCTCGCTTCCCATCGGTCAAAAGGGACATGCTGAAAAAGTTGTCAAAACCAGAAATGCAGGACAGGCCATGGAGAAATGGGAGCCTTGCTACACTGATGGGCGGGATGTAAATTGCCAACAGCCACTCTGGAGAAGTGTACGGTGTGTCCTGAAACATCTAAAAAACACAGCTTAGAGAGCATAGGGCACTTCCACGCATGGGGGGATAAAGTGGGAAAATTGAAAAGCAGCAAGACACAAGCACCCCAAAGTTTAGGGCTGCTCTGTTGACAAGGACCTCCACTTCCTTCCACCTTAAATATCCCAGGAAAGCGAAAAATGGATAAAAATGTTGTGGTCCTTATGTACAATGGAATATCACTCAGCCATGAAATCAATGTCATAAGGCTAGTAGCAGCATGATGAGTGGATTTAGGTAAGACGATTCTAAGTGAAATAAGTCACACAGAAAAGGACACTTCTCATAAGGTGTCACTTATAGAGGGAATGTAAAAACCGTTACACTTGAACTGAATTACAAAACAGAACAGAGTCACACATGCAGAAAACACACTATGGCTGCTTAACGGGAAAGGTGAGGTGGGGTGATACATAAAACAAGAGTTTCAAATTAGCTCAGATACCGTTCCATAAACCCAATATGGAATAGACAAGACCTACTCCTTGCTCAGAGAACTGGACTCAACACGCCCGATTCACCGCACAAGAATATATCTGACTAGTAATAATCTTAAAACCTGTGTATTGATATCTCTCTGTTAGTGTGTCAAGTGTGTGTAAGGCGGCATAAATACAGCCGTGAAAAGCAGCTAAACCCCATTATAAAAATAAATTACTTTTAAAAACCCATGAAACAAAGACAGGGAAAGAGAGAGAAATTCTTACACAATTCGTTCAGGGGCTGTGATGCAACCTGCATTGACCATATCTAGAGCCACAGCTGGATGAGACATAAGGGTGGACACTCTTGGGGCTGAGAGGTTTGGTGAGGTTGGGTGAGCAAACGCAGACCCTTTAAAGTAATACTGCGTGCTACCCATCGCATGGGTCCCAAATCTCCAGGTTCAAGGGCATCTTCCTACATCGAAAACATGCATGAGAAACCCAGAAGATGGTACACCGTGTGATGGGGAAAGGTTTCTAAAACGCACCGCATTTCTCATCTCCTTGTGCTCGGGTTCGCCATTCCAGCCACTTTACTAGCAATCTCCCTACTTGGAGCATCAGCACCTTTAACCTCCTGTTCCGTACAGGTTGCAATTTGTCCTGAGGATGAACGGGAAGACGGGGAACTAATGAGAGACTAGCTCTTGGTGTTGGGACAGGCACAGGTCACTCTATTTTCCCATCAGGAAGAAGAATTAACCACAGGCTCAGCCTGCCCCCCGGAACCAGAACAGGGCCTGAAGCCATCCTGCGCTTTTGCGGCCGGCTCCCAAAAAAGCGACTTGTAAAATGCAGCTTCAGGGCACTGCAATTCACAAACCTGCAGAGTTATAAATGATAACTCTCGTCCACAAATATATTGAGGGAAGGCAAAGAAGAGGATTTGAAATCAAGGCAGAATTGCAGGAAACAGATTTCAGGAGGTAGATTCGAATCGCCTTTAAAGCACATGAAAAGCGGCAAAACGTTGACAATGATGCCCTTGGCCAAAAAGGGCGTATACGTTTTTTCCTGAATATATTCAGGAAAAAACGCATACGCCCTTTTTGGCCAACCAAGCAACCTGGAAAGGCAAATCAGCGCTACAAAGAAGTCTCGCTTCCCATCGGTCAAAAGGGCCATGCTGAAAAAAGTGTCAAAACCAGAAATGCAGGACAGGCCATGGAGAAATGGGAGCCTTGCTACACTGATGGGCGGGATGTAAATTGCCAACAGCCACTCTGGAGAAGTGTACGGTGTGTCCTGAAACATCTAAAAAACACAGCTTAGAGAGCATAGGGCACTTCCACGCATGGGGGGATAAAGTGGGAAAATTGAAAATCAGCAAGACACAAGCACCCCAAAGTTTAGGGCTGCTCTGTTGACAAGGACCTCCACTTCCTTCCACCTTAAATATCCCAGGAAAGCGAAAAATGGATAAAAAAGTTGTGGTCCTTATGTACAATGGAATATCACTCAGCCATGAAATCAATGTCAAAAGGCTAGTAGCAGCATGATGAGTGGATTTAGGTAAGACGATTCAAAGTGAAATAAGTCACACAGAAAAGGACACTTCTCATAAGGTGTCACTTATAGAGGGAATGTAAAAACCGTTACACTTGAACTGAATTACAAAACAGAACAGAGTCACACATGCAGAAAACACACTATGGCTGCTTAACGGGAAAGGTGAGGTGGGGTGATACATAAAACAAGAGTTTCAAATTAGCTCAGATACCGTTCCATAAACCCAATATGGAATAGACAAGACCTACTCCTTGCTCAGAGAACTGGACTCAACACGCCCGATTCACCGCACAAGAATATATCTGACTAGTAATAATCTTAAAACCTATGTATTGATATCTCTCTGTTAGTGTGTCAAGTGGGTGTAAAGCGGCCTAAACACAGCCGTGAAAAGCAGCTAAACCCCATTATAAAAATAAATTACTTTTAAAAACCCATGAAACAAAGACAGGGAAAGAGAGAGAAATTCTTACACAATTCGTTCAGGGGCTGTGATGCAACCTGGATTGACCATAAATAGACCCACAGCTGGATGAGACATAAGGGTGGACACTCTTGGGGCTGAGAGGTTCGGTGAGGTTGGGTGAGCAAACGCAGACCCTTTAAAGTAATACTGCGTGTTACCCATCGCATGGGTCCCAAATCTCCAGGTTCAAGGGCATCTTCCTACATCGAAAACATGCATGAGAAACCCAGAAGATGGTACACCGTGTGATGGGGAAAGGTTTCTAAAACGCACCTCATTTCTCATCTCCTTGTGCTCGGGTTCGCCATTCCAGCCACTTTACTAGCAATCTCCCTACTTGGAGCATCAGCACCTTTAACCTCCTGTTCCGTACAGGTTGCAATTTGTCCTGAGGATGAACGGGAAGACGGGGAACCAATGAGAGACTAGCTCTTGGTGTTGGGACAGGCACAGGTCACTCTATTTTCCCATCAGGAAGAAGAATTAACCACAGGCTCAGCCTGCCCCCCGGAACCAGAACAGGGCCTGAAGCCATCCTGCGCTTTTGCGGCCGGCTCCCAAAAAACCGACTTGTAAAATGGAGCTTCAGGGCACTGCAATTCACAAACCTGCAGAGTTATAAATGATAACTCTCGTCCACAAATATATTGAGGGAAGGCAAAGAAGAGGATTTGAAATGAAGGCAGAATTGCAGGAAACAGATTTCAGGAGGTAGATTCGAATCGCCTTTAAAGCACATGAAAAGCGGCAAAACGTTGACAATGATGCCCTTGGCCAAAAAGGGCGTATGCGTTTTTTCCTGAATATATTCAGGAAAAAACGCATACGCCCTTTTTGGCCAACCAAGCAACCTGGAAAGGCAAATCAGCGCTACAAAGAAGTCTCGCTTCCCATCGGTCAAAAGGGCCATGCTGAAAAAAGTGTCAAAACCAGAAATGCAGGACAGGCCATGGAGAAATGGGAGCCTTGCTACACTGATGGGCGGGATGTAAATTGCCAACAGCCACTCTGGAGAAGTGTACGGTGTGTCCTGAAACATCTAAAAAACACAGCTTAGAGAGCATAGGGCACTTCCACGCATGGGGGGATAAAGTGGGAAAATTGAAAATCAGCAAGACACAAGCACCCCAAAGTTTAGTGCTGCTCTGTTGACAAGGACCTCCACTTCATTCCACCTTAAATATCCCAGGAAAGCGAAAAATGGATAAAAAAGTTGTGGTCCTTATGTACAATGGAATATCACTCAGCCATGAAATCAATGTCATAAGGCTAGTAGCAGCATGATGAGTGGATTTAGGTAAGACGATTCTAAGTGAAATAAGTCACACAGAAAAGGACACTTCTCATAAGGTGTCACTTATAGAGGGAATGTAAAAACCGTTACACTTGAACTGAATTACAAAACAGAACAGAGTCACACATGCAGAAAACACACTATGGCTGCTTAACGGGAAAGGTGAGGTGGGGTGATACATAAAACAAGAGTTTCAAATTAGCTCAGATACCGTTCCATAAACCCAATATGGAATAGACAAGACCTACTCCTTGCTCAGAGAACTGGACTCAACACGCCCGATTCACCGCACAAGAATATATCTGACTAGTAATAATCTTAAAACCTATATATTGATATCTCTCTGTTAGTGTGTCAAGTGGGTGTAAAGCGGCCTAAACACAGCCGTGAAAAGCAGCTAAACCCCATTATAAAAATAAATTACTTTTAAAAACCCATGAAACAAAGACAGGGAAAGAGAGAGAAATTCTTACACAATTCGTTCAGGGGCTGTGATGCAACCTGGATTGACCATATCTAGACCCACAGCTGGATGAGACATAAGGGTGGACACTCTTGGGGCTGAGAGGTTCGGTGAGGTTGGGTGAGCAAACGCAGACCCTTTAAAGTAATACTGCGTGTTACCCATCGCATGGGTCCCAAATCTCCAGGTTCAAGGGCATCTTCCTACATCGAAAACATGCATGAGAAACCCAGAAGATGGTACACCGTGTGATGGGGAAAGGTTTCTAAAACGCACCTCATTTCTCATCTCCTTGTGCTCGGGTTCGCCATTCCAGCCACTTTACTAGCAATCTCCCTACTTGGAGCATCAGCACCTTTAACCTCCTGTTCCGTACAGGTTGCAATTTGTCCTGAGGATGAACGGGAAGACGGGGAACCAATGAGAGACTAGCTCTTGGTGTTGGGACAGGCACAGGTCACTCTATTTTCCCATCAGGAAGAAGAATTAACCACAGGCTCAGCCTGCCCCCCGGAACCAGAACAGGGCCTGAAGCCATCCTGCGCTTTTGCGGCCGGCTCCCAAAAAACCGACTTGTAAAATGGAGCTTCAGGGCACTGCAATTCACAAACCTGCAGAGTTATAAATGATAACTCTCGTACACAAATATATTGAGGGAAGGCAAAGAAGAGGATTTGAAATGAAGGCAGAATTGCAGGAAACAGATTTCAGGAGGTAGATTCGAATCGCCTTTAAAGCACATGAAAAGCGGCAAAACGTTGACAATGATGCCCTTGGCCAAAAAGGGCGTATGCGTTTTTTCCTGAATATATTCAGGAAAAAACGCATACGCCCTTTTTGGCCAACCAAGCAACCTGGAAAGGCAAATCAGCGCTACAAAGAAGTCTCGCTTCCCATCGGTCAAAAGGGCCATGCTGAAAAAAGTGTCAAAACCAGAAATGCAGGACAGGCCATGGAGAAATGGGAGCCTTGCTACACTGATGGGCGGGATGTAAATTGCCAACAGCCACTCTGGAGAAGTGTACGGTGTGTCCTGAAACATCTAAAAAACACAGCTTAGAGAGCATAGGGCACTTCCACGCATGGGGGGATAAAGTGGGAAAATTGAAAATCAGCAAGACACAAGCACCCCAAAGTTTAGGGCTGCTCTGTTGACAAGGACCTCCACTTCATTCCACCTTAAATATCCCAGGAAAGCGAAAAATGGATAAAAAAGTTGTGGTCCTTATGTACAATGGAATATCACTCAGCCATGAAATCAATGTCATAAGGCTAGTAGCAGCATGATGAGTGGATTTAGGTAAGACGATTCTAAGTGAAATAAGTCACACAGAAAAGGACACTTCTCATAAGGTGTCACTTATAGAGGGAATGTAAAAACCGTTACACTTGAACTGAATTACAAAACAGAACAGAGTCACACATGCAGAAAACACACTATGGCTGCTTAACGGGAAAGGTGAGGTGGGGTGATACATAAAACAAGAGTTTCAAATTAGCTCAGATACCGTTCCATAAACCCAATATGGAATAGACAAGACCTACTCCTTGCTCAGAGAACTGGACTCAACACGCCCGATTCACCGCACAAGAATATATCTGACTAGTAATAATCTTAAAACCTATGTATTGATATCTCTCTGTTAGTGTGTCAAGTGTGTGTAAGGTGGCATAAACACAGCCGTGAAAAGCAGCTAAACCCCATTATAAAAATAAATTACTTTTAAAAACCCATGAAACAAAGACAGGGAAAGAGAGAGAAATTGTTACACAATTCGTTCAGGGGCTGTGATGCAACCTGCATTGACTATATCTAGACCCACAGCTGGATGAGACATAAGGGTGGACACTCTTGGGGCTGAGAGGTTTGGTGAGGTTGGGTGAGCAAACGCAGACCCTTTAAAGTAATACTGCGTGCTACCCATCGCATGGGTCCCAAATCTCCAGGTTCAAGGGCATCTTCCTACATCGAAAACATGCATGAGAAACCCAGAAGATGGTACACCGTGTGATGGGGAAAGGTTTCTAAAATGCACCTCATTTCTCATCTCCATGTGCTCGTGTTCGCCATTCCAGCCACTTTACTAGCAATCTCCCTACTTGGAGCATCAGCACCTTTAACCTCCTGTTCCGTACAGGTTGCAATTTGTCCTGAGGATGAACGGGAAGACGGGGAACCAATGAGAGACTAGCTCTTGGTGTTGGGACAGGCACAGGTCACTCTATTTTCCCATCAGGAAGAAGAATTAACCACAGGCTCAGCCTGCCCCCCGGAACCAGAACAGGGCCTGAAGCCATCCTGCGCTTTTGCGGCCGGCTCCCAAAAAAGCGACTTGTAAAATGGAGCTTCAGGGCACTGCAATTCACAAACCTGCAGAGTTATAAATGATAACTCTCGTCCACAAATATATTGAGGGAAGGCAAAGAAGAGGATTTGAAATCAAGGCAGAATTGCAGGAAACAGATTTCAGGAGGTAGATTCGAATCGCCTTTAAAGCACATGAAAAGCAGCAAAACGTTGACAATGATGCCCTTGGCCAAAAAGGGCGTATGCGTTTTTTCCTGAATATATTCAGGAAAAAACGCATACGCCCTTTTTGGCCAACCAAGCAACCTGGAAAGGCAAATCAGCGCTACAAAGAAGTCTCGCTTCCCATCGGTCAAAAGGGACATGCTGAAAAAGTTGTCAAAACCAGAAATGCAGGACAGGCCATGGAGAAATGGGAGCCTTGCTACACTGATGGGCGGTATGTAAATTGCCAACAGCCACTCTGGAGAAGTGTACGGTGTGTCCTGAAACATCTAAAAAACACAGCTTAGAGAGCATAGGGCACTTCCACGCATGGGGGGATAAAGTGGGAAAATTGAAAATCAGCAAGACACAAGCACCCCAAAGTTTAGGGCTGCTCTGTTGACAAGGACCTCCACTTCCTTCCACCTTAAATATCCCAGGAAAGCGAAAAATGGATAAAAATGTTGTGGTCCTTATGTACAATGGAATATCACTCAGCCATGAAATCAATGTCATAAGGCTAGTAGCAGCATGATGAGTGGATTTAGGTAAGACGATTCTAAGTGAAATAAGTCACACAGAAAAGGACACTTCTCATAAGGTGTCACTTATAGAGGGAATGTAAAAACCGTTACACTTGAACTGAATTACAAAACAGAACAGAGTCACACATGCAGAAAACACACTATGGCTGCTTAACGGGAAAGGTGAGGTGGGGTGATACATAAAACAAGAGTTTCAAATTAGCTCAGATACCGTTCCATAAACCCAATATGGAATAGACAAGACCTACTCCTTGCTCAGAGAACTGGACTCAACACGCCCGATTCACCGCACAAGAATATATCTGACTAGTAATAATCTTAAAACCTATGTATTGATATCTCTCTGTTAGTGTGTCAAGTGTGTGTAAGGTGGCATAAACACAGCCGTGAAAAGCAGCTAAACCCCATTATAAAAATAAATTACTTTTAAAAACCCATGAAACAAAGACAGGGAAAGAGAGAGAAATTGTTACACAATTCGTTCAGGGGCTGTGATGCAACCTGCATTGACTATATCTAGACCCACAGCTGGATGAGACATAAGGGTGGACACTCTTGGGGCTGAGAGGTTTGGTGAGGTTGGGTGAGCAAACGCAGACCCTTTAAAGTAATACTGCGTGCTACCCATCGCATGGGTCCCAAATCTCCAGGTTCAAGGGCATCTTCCTACATCGAAAACATGCATGAGAAACCCAGAAGATGGTACACCGTGTGATGGGGAAAGGTTTCTAAAATGCACCTCATTTCTCATCTCCATGTGCTCGTGTTCGCCATTCCAGCCACTTTACTAGCAATCTCCCTACTTGGAGCATCAGCACCTTTAACCTCCTGTTCCGTACAGGTTGCAATTTGTCCTGAGGATGAACGGGAAGACGGGGAACCAATGAGAGACTAGCTCTTGGTGTTGGGACAGGCACAGGTCACTCTATTTTCCCATCAGGAAGAAGAATTAACCACAGGCTCAGCCTGCCCCCCGGAACCAGAACAGGGCCTGAAGCCATCCTGCGCTTTTGCGGCCGGCTCCCAAAAAAGCGACTTGTAAAATGGAGCTTCAGGGCACTGCAATTCACAAACCTGCAGAGTTATAAATGATAACTCTCGTCCACAAATATATTGAGGGAAGGCAAAGAAGAGGATTTGAAATCAAGGCAGAATTGCAGGAAACAGATTTCAGGAGGTAGATTCGAATCGCCTTTAAAGCACATGAAAAGCAGCAAAACGTTGACAATGATGCCCTTGGCCAAAAAGGGCGTATGCGTTTTTTCCTGAATATATTCAGGAAAAAACGCATACGCCCTTTTTGGCCAACCAAGCAACCTGGAAAGGCAAATCAGCGCTACAAAGAAGTCTCGCTTCCCATCGGTCAAAAGGGACATGCTGAAAAAGTTGTCAAAACCAGAAATGCAGGACAGGCCATGGAGAAATGGGAGCCTTGCTACACTGATGGGCGGTATGTAAATTGCCAACAGCCACTCTGGAGAAGTGTACGGTGTGTCCTGAAACATCTAAAAAACACAGCTTAGAGAGCATAGGGCACTTCCACGCATGGGGGGATAAAGTGGGAAAATTGAAAATCAGCAAGACACAAGCACCCCAAAGTTTAGGGCTGCTCTGTTGACAAGGACCTCCACTTCCTTCCACCTTAAATATCCCAGGAAAGCGAAAAATGGATAAAAATGTTGTGGTCCTTATGTACAATGGAATATCACTCAGCCATGAAATCAATGTCATAAGGCTAGTAGCAGCATGATGAGTGGATTTAGGTAAGACGATTCTAAGTGAAATAAGTCACACAGAAAAGGACACTTCTCATAAGGTGTCACTTATAGAGGGAATGTAAAAATCGTTACACTTGAACTGAATTACAAAACAGAACAGAGTCACACATGCAGAAAACACACTATGGCTGCTTAACGGGAAAGGTGAGGTGGGGTGATACATAAAACAAGAGTTTCAAATTAGCTCAGATACCGTTCCATAAACCCAATATGGAATAGACAAGACCTACTCCTTGCTCAGAGAACTGGACTCAACACGCCCGATTCACCGCACAAGAATATATCTGACTAGTAATAATCTTAAAACCTATGTATTGATATCTCTCTGTTAGTGTGTCAAGTGGGTGTAAAGCGGCCTAAACACAGCCGTGAAAAGCAGCTAAACCCCATTATAAAAATAAATTACTTTTAAAAACCCATGAAACAAAGACAGGGAAAGAGAGAGAAATTCTTACACAATTCGTTCAGGGGCTGTGATGCAACCTGGATTGACCATATCTAGACCCACAGCTGGATGAGACATAAGGGTGGACACTCTTGGGGCTGAGAGGTTTGGTGAGGTTGGGTGAGCAAATGCAGACCCTTTAAAGTAATACTGCGTGCTACCCATCGCATGGGTCCCAAATCTCCAGGTTCAAGGGCAACTTCCTACATCGAAAACATGCATGAGAAACCCAGAAGATGGTACACCGTGTGATGGGGAAAGGTTTCTAAAACGCACCTCATTTCTCACCTCCTTGTGCTCGGGTTCGCCATTCCAGCCACTTTACTAGCAATCTCCCTACTTGGAGCATCAGCACCTTTAACCTCCTGTTCCGTACAGGTTGCAATTTGTCCTGAGGATGAACCGGAAGACGGGGAATCAATGAGAGACTAGCTCTTGGTGTTGGGACAGGCACAGGTCACTCTATTTTCCCATCAGGAAGAAGAATTAACCACAGGCTCAGCCTGCCCCCCGGAACCAGAACAGGGCCTGAAGCCATCCTGCGCTTTTGCGGCCGGCTCCCAAAAAAGCGACTTGTAAAATGGAGCTTCAGGGCACTGCAATTCACAAACCTGCAGAGTTATAAATGATAACTCTCGTCCACAAATATATTGAGGGAAGGCAAAGAAGAGGATTTGAAATCAAGGCAGAATTGCAGGAAACAGATTTCAGGAGGTAGATTCGAATCGCCTTTAAAGCACATGAAAAGCGGCAAAACGTTGACAATGATGCCCTTGGCCAAAAAGGGCGTATGCGTTTTTTCCTCAATACATTCAGGAAAAAACGCATACGCCCTTTTTGGCCAACCAAGCAACCTGGAAAGGCAAATCAGCGCTACAAAGAAGTCTCGCTTCCCATCGGTCAAAAGGGACATGCTGAAAAAGTTGTCAAAACCAGAAATGCAGGACAGGCCATGGAGAAATGGGAGCCTTGCTACACTGATGGGCGGGATGTAAATTGCCAACAGCCACTCTGGAGAAGTGTACGGTGTGTCCTGAAACATCTAAAAAACACAGCTTAGAGAGCATAGGGCACTTCCACGCATGGGGGGATAAAGTGGGAAAATTGAAAATCAGCAAGACACAAGCACCCCAAAGTTTAGGGCTGCTCTGTTGACAAGGACCTCCACTTCCTTCCACCTTAAATATCCCAGGAAAGCGAAAAATGGATAAAAAAGTTGTGGTCCTTATGTACAATGGAATATCACTCAGCCATGAAATCAATGTCATAAGGCTAGTAGCAGCATGATGAGTGGATTTAGGTAAGACGATTCTAAGTGAAATAAGTCACACAGAAAAGGACACTTCTCCTAAGGTGTCACTTATAGAGGGAATGTAAAAACCGTTACACTTGAACTGAATTACAAAACAGAACAGAGTCACACATGCAGAAAACACACTATGGCTGCTTAACGGGAAAGGTGAGGTGGGGTGATACATAAAACAAGAGTTTCAAATTAGCTCAGATACCGTTCCATAAACCCAATATGGAATAGACAAGACCTACTCCTTGCTCAGAGAACTGGACTCAACACGCCCGATTCACCGCACAAGAATATATCTGACTAGTAATAATCTTAAAACCTATGTATTGATATCTCTCTGTTAGTGTGTCAAGTGGGTGTAAAGCGGCCTAAACACAGCCGTGAAAAGCAGCTAAACCCCATTATAAAAATAAATTACTTTTAAAAACCCATGAAACAAAGACAGGGAAAGAGAGAGAAATTCTTACACAATTCGTTCAGGGGCTGTGATGCAACCTGGATTGACCATATCTAGACCCACAGCTGGATGAGACATAAGGGTGGACACTCTTGGGGCTGAGAGGTTTGGTGAGGTTGGGTGAGCAAACGCAGACCCTTTAAAGTAATACTGCGTGCTACCCATCGCATGGGTCCCAAATCTCCAGGTTCAAGGGCATCTTCCTACATCGAAAACATGCATGAGAAACCCAGAAGATGGTACACCGTGTGATGGGGAAAGGTTTCTAAAACGCACCTCATTTCTCACCTCCTTGTGCTCGTGTTCGCCATTCCAGCCACTTTACTAGCAATCTCCCTACTTGGAGCATCAGCACCTTTAACCTCCTGTTCCGTACAGGTTGCAATTTGTCCTGAGGATGAACGGGAAGACGGGAAACCAATGAGAGACTAGCTCTTGGTGTTGGGACAGTCACAGGTCACTCTATTTTCCCATCAGGAAGAAGAATTAAACACAGGCTCAGCCTGCCCCCCGGAACCAGAACAGGGCCTGAAGCCATCCTGCGCTTTTGCGGCCGGCTCCCAAAAAAGCGACTTGTAAAATGCAGCTTCAGGGCACTGCAATTCACAAACCTGCAGAGTTATAAATGATAACTCTCGTCCACAAATATATTGAGGGAAGGCAAAGAAGAGGATTTGAAATCAAGGCAGAATTGCAGAAACAGATTTCAGGAGGTAGATTCGAATCGCCTTTAAAGCACATGAAAAGCGGCAAAACGTTGACAATGATGCCCTTGGCCAAAAAGGGCGTATACGTTTTTTCCTGAATATATTCAGGAAAAAACGCATACGCCCTTTTTGGCCAACCAAGCAACCTGGAAAGGCAAATCAGCGCTACAAAGAAGTCTCGCTTCCCATCGGTCAAAAGGGACATGCTGAAAAAAGTGTCAAAACCAGAAATGCAGGACAGGCCATGGAGAAATGGGAGCCTTGCTACACTGATGGGCGGGATGTAAATTGCCAACAGCCACTCTGGAGAAGTGTACGGTGTGTCCTGAAACATCTAAAAAACACAGCTTAGAGAGCATAGGGCACTTCCACACATGGGGGGATAAAGTGGGAAAATTGAAAATCAGCAAGACACAAGCACCCCAAAGTTTAGGGCTGCTCTGTTGACAAGGACCTCCACTTCATTCCACCTTAAATATCCCAGGAAAGCGAAAAATGGATAAAAAAGTTGTGGTCCTTATGTACAATGGAATATCACTCAGCCATGAAATCAATGTCATAAGGCTAGTAGCAGCATGATGAGTGGATTTAGGTAAGACGATTCTAAGTGAAATAAGTCACACAGAAAAGGACACTTCTCATAAGGTGTCACTTATAGAGGGAATGTAAAAACCGTTACACTTGAACTGAATTACAAAACAGAACAGAGTCACACATGCAGAAAACACACTATGGCTGCTTAACGGGAAAGGTGAGGTGGGGTGATACATAAAACAAGAGTTTCAAATTAGCTCAGATACCGTTCCATAAACCCAATATGGAATAGACAAGACCTACTCCTTGCTCAGAGAACTGGACTCAACACGCCCGATTCACCGCACAAGAATATATCTGACTAGTAATAATCTTAAAACCTATGTATTGATATCTCTCTGTTAGTGTGTCAAGTGTGTGTAAGGCGGCATAAACACAGCCGTGAAAAGCAGCTAAACCCCATTATAAAAATAAATTACTTTTAAAAACCCATGAAACAAAGACAGGGAAAGAGAGAGAAATTCTTACACAATTCGTTCAGGGGCTGTGATGCAACCTGCATTGACCATATCTAGACCCACAGCTGGATGAGACATAAGGGTGGACACTCTTGGGGCTGAGAGGTTTGGTGAGGTTGGGTGAACAAACGCAGACCCTTTAAAGTAATACTGCGTGCTACCCATCGCATGGGTCCCAAATCTCCAGGTTCAAGGGCATCTTCCTACATCGAAAACATGCATGAGAAACCCAGAAGATGGTACACCGTGTGATGGGGAAAGGTTTCTAAAATGCACCTCATTTCTCATCTCCTTGTGCTCGTGTTCGCCATTCCAGCCACTTTACTAGCAATCTCCCTACTTGGAGCATCAGCACCTTTAACCTCCTGTTCCGTACAGGTTGCAATTTGTCCTGAGGATGAACGGGAAGACGGGGAACCAATGAGAGACTAGCTCTTGGTGTTGGGACAGGCACAGGTCACTCTATTTTCCCATCAGGAAGAAGAATTAACCACAGGCTCAGCCTGCCCCCCGGAACCAGAACAGGGCCTGAAGCCATCCTGCGCTTTTGCGGCCGGCTCCCAAAAAAGCGACTTGTAAAATGCAGCTTCAGGGCACTGCAATTCACAAACCTGCAGAGTTATAAATGATAACTCTCGTCCACAAATATATTGAGGGAAGGCAAAGAAGAGGATTTGAAATCAAGGCAGAATTGCAGGAAACAGATTTCAGGAGGTAGATTCGAATCGCCTTTAAAGCACATGAAAAGCGGCA
This sequence comes from Balaenoptera physalus, assembly GCF_965194825.1. Taxonomy (NCBI): domain Eukaryota; kingdom Metazoa; phylum Chordata; class Mammalia; order Artiodactyla; family Balaenopteridae; genus Balaenoptera; species Balaenoptera physalus. The sequence goes on from NW_028126400.1 coordinate 19,841, forward strand.
AAACGTTGACAATGATGCCCTTGGCCAAAAAGGGCGTATGCGTTTTTTCCTGAATATATTCAGGAAAAAACGCATACGCCCTTTTTGGCCAACCAAGCAACCTGGAAAGGCAAATCAGCGCTACAAAGAAGTCTCGCTTCCCATCGGTCAAAAGGGACATGCTGAAAAAGGTGTTCAAAACCAGAAATGCAGGACAGGCCATGGAGAAATGGGAGCCTTGCTACACTGATGGGCGGGATGTAAATTGCCAACAGCCACTCTGGAGAAGTGTACGGTGTGTCCTGAAACATCTAAAAAACACAGCTTAGAGAGCATAGGGCACTTCCACGCATGGGGGGATAAAGTGGGAAAATTGAAAATCAGCAAGACACAAGCACCCCAAAGTTTAGGGCTGCTCTGTTGACAAGGACCTCCACTTCCTTCCACCTTAAATATCCCAGGAAAGCGAAAAATGGATAAAAATGTTGTGGTCCTTATGTACAATGGAATATCACTCAGCCATGAAATCAATGTCATAAGGCTAGTAGCAGCATGATGAGTGGATTTAGGTAAGACGATTCTAAGTGAAATAAGTCACACAGAAAAGGACACTTCTCATAAGGTGTCACTTATAGAGGGAATGTAAAAACCGTTACACTTGAACTGAATTACAAAACAGAACAGAGTCACACATGCAGAAAACACACTATGGCTGCTTAACGGGAAAGGTGAGGTGGGGTGATACATAAAACAAGAGTTTCAAATTAGCTCAGATACCGTTCCATAAACCCAATATGGAATAGACAAGACCTACTCCTTGCTCAGAGAACTGGACTCAACACGCCCGATTCACCGCACAAGAATATATCTGACTAGTAATAATCTTAAAACCTATGTATTGATATCTCTCTGTTAGTGTGTCAAGTGGGTGTAAAGCGGCCTAAACACAGCCGTGAAAAGCAGCTAAACCCCATTATAAAAATAAATTACTTTTAAAAACCCATGAAACAAAGACAGGGAAAGAGAGAGAAATTCTTACACAATTCGTTCAGGGGCTGTGATGCAACCTGGATTGACCATATCTAGACCCACAGCTGGATGAGACATAAGGGTGGACACTCTTGGGGCTGAGAGTTTTGGTGAGGTTGGGTGAGCAAACGCAGACCCTTTAAAGTAATACTGCGTGCTACCCATCGCATGGGTCCCAAATCTCCAGGTTCAAGGGCATCTTCCTACATCGAAAACATGCATGAGAAACCCAGAAGATGGTACACCGTGTGATGGGGAAAGGTTTCTAAAACGCACCTCATTTCTCACCTCCTTGTGCTCGGGTTCGCCATTCCAGCCACTTTACTAGCAATCTCCCTACTTGGAGCATCAGCACCTTTAACCTCCTGTTCCGTACAGGTTGCAATTTGTCCTGAGGATGAACGGGAAGACGGGAAACCAATGAGAGACTAGCTCTTGGTGTTGGGACAGTCACAGGTCACTCTATTTTCCCATCAGGAAGAAGAATTAACCACAGGCTCAGCCTGCCCCCCGGAACCAGAACAGGGCCTGAAGCCATCCTGCGCTTTTGCGGCCGGCTCCCAAAAAAGCGACTTGTAAAATGCAGCTTCAGGGCACTGCAATTCACAAACCTGCAGAGTTATAAATGATAACTCTCGTCCACAAATATATTGAGGGAAGGCAAAGAAGAGGATTTGAAATCAAGGCAGAATTGCAGGAAACAGATTTCAGGAGGTAGATTCGAATCGCCTTTAAAGCACATGAAAAGCGGCAAAACGTTGACAATGATGCCCTTGGCCAAAAAGGGCGTATGCGTTTTTTCCTGAATATATTCAGGAAAAAACGCATACGCCCTTTTTGGCCAACCAAGCAACCTGGAAAGGCAAATCAGCGCTACAAAGAAGTCTCGCTTCCCATCGGTCAAAAGGGACATGCTGAAAAAGGTGTCAAAACCAGAAATGCAGGACAGGCCATGGAGAAATGGGAGCCTTGCTACACTGATGGGCGGGATGTAAATTGCCAACAGCCACTCTGGAGAAGTGTACGGTGTGTCCTGAAACATCTAAAAAACACAGCTTAGAGAGCATAGGGCACTTCCACGCATGGGGGGATAAAGTGGGAAAATTGAAAATCAGCAAGACACAAGCACCCCAAAGTTTAGGGCTGCTCTGTTGACAAGGACCTCCACTTCATTCCACCTTAAATATCCCAGGAAAGCGAAAAATGGATAAAAAAGTTGTGGTCCTTATGTACAATGGATTATCACTCAGCCATGAAATCAATGTCATAAGGCTAGTAGCAGCATGATGAGTGGATTTAGGTAAGACGATTCTAAGTGAAATAAGTCACACAGAAAAGGACACTTCTCATAAGGTGTCACTTATAGAGGGAATGTAAAAACCGTTACACTTGAACTGAATTACAAAACAGAACAGAGTCACACATGCAGAAAACAAACTATGGCTGCTTAACGGGAAAGGTGAGGTGGGGTGATACATAAAACAAGAGTTTCAAATTAGCTCAGATACCGTTCCATAAACCCAATATGGAATAGACAAGACCTACTCCTTGCTCAGAGAACTGGACTCAACACGCCCGATTCACCGCACAAGAATATATCTGACTAGTAATAATCTTAAAACCTATGTATTGATATCTCTCTGTTAGTGTGTCAAGTGTGTGTAAGGTGGCCTAAACACAGCCGTGAAAAGCAGCTAAACCCCATTATAAAAATAAATTACTTTTAAAAACCCATGAAACAAAGACAGGGAAAGAGAGAGAAATTCTTACACAATTCGTTCAGGGGCTGTGATGCAACCTGCATTGACCATATCTAGACCCACAGCTGGATGAGACATAAGGGTGGACACTCTTGGGGCTGAGAGGTTTGGTGAGGTTGGGTGAGCAAACGCAGACCCTTTAAAGTAATACTGCGTGCTACCCATCGCATGGGTCCCAAATCTCCAGGTTCAAGGGCATCTTCCTACATTGAAAACATGCATGAGAAACCCAGAATATGGTACACCGTGTGATGGGGAAAGGTTTCTAAAATGCACCTCATTTCTCATCTCCTTGTGCTCGTGTTCGCCATTCCAGCCACTTTACTAGCAATCTCCCTACTTGGAGCATCAGCACCTTTAACCTCCTGTTCCGTACAGGTTGCAATTTGTCCTGAGGATGAACGGGAAGACGGGGAACCAATGAGAGACTAGCTCTTGGTGTTGGGACAGGCACAGGTCACTCTATTTTCCCATCAGGAAGAAGAATTAACCACAGGCTCAGCCGGCCCCCCGGAACCAGAACAGGGCCTGAAGCCATCCTGCGCTTTTGCGGCCGGCTCCCAAAAAAGCGACTTGTAAAATGGAGCTTCAGGGCACTGCAATTCACAAACCTGCAGAGTTATAAATGATAACTCTCGTCCACAAATATATTGAGGGAAGGCAAAGAAGAGGATTTGAAATCAAGGCAGAATTGCAGGAAACAGATTTCAGGAGGTAGATTCGAATCGCCTTTAAAGCACATGAAAAGCGGCAAAACGTTGACAATGATGCCCTTGGCCAAAAAGGGCGTATGCGTTTTTTCCTGAATATATTCAGGAAAAAACGCATACGCCCTTTTTGGCCAACCAAGCAACCTGGAAAGGCAAATCAGCGCTACAAAGAAGTCTCGCTTCCCATCGGTCAAAAGGGACATGCTGAAAAAGGTGTCAAAACCAGAAATGCAGGACAGGCCATGGAGAAATGGGAGCCTTGCTACACTGATGGGCGGGATGTAAATTGCCAACAGCCACTCTGGAGAAGTGTACGGTGTGTCCTGAAACATCTAAAAAACACAGCTTAGAGAGCATAGGGCACTTCCACGCATGGGGGGATAAAGTGGGAAAATTGAAAAGCAGCAAGACACAAGCACCCCAAAGTTTAGGGCTGCTCTGTTGACAAGGACCTCCACTTCCTTCCACCTTAAATATCCCAGGAAAGCGAAAAATGGATAAAAATGTTGTGGTCCTTATGTACAATGGAATATCACTCAGCCATGAAATCAATGTCATAAGGCTAGTAGCAGCATGATGAGTGGATTTAGGTAAGACGATTCTAAGTGAAATAAGTCACACAGAAAAGGACACTTCTCATAAGGTGTCACTTATAGAGGGAATGTAAAAACCGTTACACTTGAACTGAATTACAAAACAGAACAGAGTCACACATGCAGAAAACACACTATGGCTGCTTAACGGGAAAGGTGAGGTGGGGTGATACATAAAACAAGAGTTTCAAATTAGCTCAGATACCGTTCCATAAACCCAATATGGAATAGACAAGACCTACTCCTTGCTCAGAGAACTGGACTCAACACGCCCGATTCACCGCACAAGAATATATCTGACTAGTAATAATCTTAAAACCTATGTATTGATATCTCTCTGTTAGTGTGTCAAGTGTGTGTAAGGCGGCATAAACACAGCCGTGAAAAGCAGCTAAACCCCATTATAAAAATAAATTACTTTTAAAAACCCATGAAACAAAGACAGGGAAAGAGAGAGAAATTCTTACACAATTCGTTCAGGGGCTGTGATGCAACCTGCATTGACCATATCTAGACCCACAGCTGGATGAGACATAAGGGTGGACACTCTTGGGGCTGAGAGGTTTGGTGAGGTTGGGTGAGCAAACGCAGACCCTTTAAAGTAATACTGCGTGCTACCCATCGCATGGGTCCCAAATCTCCAGGTTCAAGGGCATCTTCCTACATCGAAAACATGCATGAGAAACCCAGAAGATGGTACACCGTGTGATGGGGAAAGGTTTCTAAAACGCACCGCATTTCTCATCTCCTTGTGCTCGGGTTCGCCATTCCAGCCACTTTACTAGCAATCTCCCTACTTGGAGCATCAGCACCTTTAACCTCCTGTTCCGTACAGGTTGCAATTTGTCCTGAGGATGAACGGGAAGACGGGGAACTAATGAGAGACTAGCTCTTGGTGTTGGGACAGGCACAGGTCACTCTATTTTCCCATCAGGAAGAAGAATTAACCACAGGCTCAGCCTGCCCCCCGGAACCAGAACAGGGCCTGAAGCCATCCTGCGCTTTTGCGGCCGGCTCCCAAAAAAGCGACTTGTAAAATGCAGCTTCAGGGCACTGCAATTCACAAACCTGCAGAGTTATAAATGATAACTCTCGTCCACAAATATATTGAGGGAAGGCAAAGAAGAGGATTTGAAATCAAGGCAGAATTGCAGGAAACAGATTTCAGGAGGTAGATTCGAATCGCCTTTAAAGCACATGAAAAGCGGCAAAACGTTGACAATGATGCCCTTGGCCAAAAAGGGCGTATACGTTTTTTCCTGAATATATTCAGGAAAAAACGCATACGCCCTTTTTGGCCAACCAAGCAACCTGGAAAGGCAAATCAGCGCTACAAAGAAGTCTCGCTTCCCATCGGTCAAAAGGGCCATGCTGAAAAAAGTGTCAAAACCAGAAATGCAGGACAGGCCATGGAGAAATGGGAGCCTTGCTACACTGATGGGCGGGATGTAAATTGCCAACAGCCACTCTGGAGAAGTGTACGGTGTGTCCTGAAACATCTAAAAAACACAGCTTAGAGAGCATAGGGCACTTCCACGCATGGGGGGATAAAGTGGGAAAATTGAAAATCAGCAAGACACAAGCACCCCAAAGTTTAGGGCTGCTCTGTTGACAAGGACCTCCACTTCCTTCCACCTTAAATATCCCAGGAAAGCGAAAAATGGATAAAAAAGTTGTGGTCCTTATGTACAATGGAATATCACTCAGCCATGAAATCAATGTCAAAAGGCTAGTAGCAGCATGATGAGTGGATTTAGGTAAGACGATTCAAAGTGAAATAAGTCACACAGAAAAGGACACTTCTCATAAGGTGTCACTTATAGAGGGAATGTAAAAACCGTTACACTTGAACTGAATTACAAAACAGAACAGAGTCACACATGCAGAAAACACACTATGGCTGCTTAACGGGAAAGGTGAGGTGGGGTGATACATAAAACAAGAGTTTCAAATTAGCTCAGATACCGTTCCATAAACCCAATATGGAATAGACAAGACCTACTCCTTGCTCAGAGAACTGGACTCAACACGCCCGATTCACCGCACAAGAATATATCTGACTAGTAATAATCTTAAAACCTATGTATTGATATCTCTCTGTTAGTGTGTCAAGTGTGTGTAAGGCGGCATAAACACAGCCGTGAAAAGCAGCTAAACCCCATTATAAAAATAAATTACTTTTAAAAACCCATGAAACAAAGACAGGGAAAGAGAGAGAAATTCTTACACAATTCGTTCAGGGGCTGTGATGCAACCTGCATTGACCATATCTAGACCCACAGCTGGATGAGACATAAGGGTGGACACTCTTGGGGCTGAGAGGTTTGGTGAGGTTGGGTGAGCAAACGCAGACCCTTTAAAGTAATACTGCGTGCTACCCATCGCATGGGTCCCAAATCTCCAGGTTCAAGGGCATCTTCCTACATCGAAAACATGCATGAGAAACCCAGAAGATGGTACACCGTGTGATGGGGAAAGGTTTCTAAAACGCACCGCATTTCTCATCTCCTTGTGCTCGGGTTCGCCATTCCAGCCACTTTACTAGCAATCTCCCTACTTGGAGCATCAGCACCTTTAACCTCCTGTTCCGTACAGGTTGCAATTTGTCCTGAGGATGAACGGGAAGACGGGGAACTAATGAGAGACTAGCTCTTGGTGTTGGGACAGGCACAGGTCACTCTATTTTCCCATCAGGAAGAAGAATTAACCACAGGCTCAGCCTGACCCCGGAACCAGAACAGGGCCTGAAGCCATCCTGCGCTTTTGCGGCCGGCTCCCAAAAAAGCGACTTGTAAAATGCAGCTTCAGGGCACTGCAATTCACAAACCTGCAGAGTTATAAATGATAACTCTCGTCCACAAATATATTGAGGGAAGGCAAAGAAGAGGATTTGAAATCAAGGCAGAATTGCAGGAAACAGATTTCAGGAGGTAGATTCGAATCGCCTTTAAAGCACATGAAAAGCGGCAAAACGTTGACAATGATGCCCTTGGCCAAAAAGGGCGTATACGTTTTTTCCTGAATATATTCAGGAAAAAACGCATACGCCCTTTTTGGCCAACCAAGCAACCTGGAAAGGCAAATCAGCGCTACAAAGAAGTCTCGCTTCCCATCGGTCAAAAGGGCCATGCTGAAAAAAGTGTCAAAACCAGAAATGCAGGACAGGCCATGGAGAAATGGGAGCCTTGCTACACTGATGGGCGGGATGTAAATTGCCAACAGCCACTCTGGAGAAGTGTACGGTGTGTCCTGAAACATCTAAAAAACACAGCTTAGAGAGCATAGGGCACTTCCACGCATGGGGGGATAAAGTGGGAAAATTGAAAATCAGCAAGACACAAGCACCCCAAAGTTTAGGGCTGCTCTGTTGACAAGGACCTCCACTTCCTTCCACCTTAAATATCCCAGGAAAGCGAAAAATGGATAAAAAAGTTGTGGTCCTTATGTACAATGGAATATCACTCAGCCATGAAATCAATGTCAAAAGGCTAGTAGCAGCATGATGAGTGGATTTAGGTAAGACGATTCAAAGTGAAATAAGTCACACAGAAAAGGACACTTCTCATAAGGTGTCACTTATAGAGGGAATGTAAAAACCGTTACACTTGAACTGAATTACAAAACAGAACAGAGTCACACATGCAGAAAACACACTATGGCTGCTTAACGGGAAAGGTGAGGTGGGGTGATACATAAAACAAGAGTTTCAAATTAGCTCAGATACCGTTCCATAAACCCAATATGGAATAGACAAGACCTACTCCTTGCTCAGAGAACTGGACTCAACACACCCGATTCACCGCACAAGAATATATCTGACTAGTAATAATCTTAAAACCTATGTATTGATATCTCTCTGTTAGTGTGTCAAGTGGGTGTAAAGCGGCCTAAACACAGCCGTGAAAAGCAGCTAAACCCCATTATAAAAATAAATTACTTTTAAAAACCCATGAAACAAAGACAGGGAAAGAGAGAGAAATTCTTACACAATTCGTTCAGGGGCTGTGATGCAACCTGGATTGACCATATCTAGACCCACAGCTGGATGAGACATAAGGGTGGACACTCTTGGGGCTGAGAGTTTTGGTGAGGTTGGGTGAGCAAACGCAGACCCTTTAAAGTAATACTGCGTGCTACCCATCGCATGGGTCCCAAATCTCCAGGTTCAAGGGCATCTTCCTACATCGAAAACATGCATGAGAAACCCAGAAGATGGTACACCGTGTGATGGGGAAAGGTTTCTAAAATGCACCTCATTTCTCATCTCCTTGTGCTCGTGTTCGCCATTCCAGCCACTTTACTAGCAATCTCCCTACTTGGAGCATCAGCACCTTTAACCTCCTGTTCCGTACAGGTTGCAATTTGTCCTGAGGATGAACGGGAAGACGGGGAACCAATGAGAGACTACCTCTTGGTGTTGGGACAGGCACAGGTCACTCTATTTTCCCATCAGGAAGAAGAATTAACCACAGGCTCAGCCGGCCCCCCGGAACCAGAACAGGGCCTGAAGCCATCCTGCGCTTTTGCGGCCGGCTCCCAAAAAAGCGACTTGTAAAATGGAGCTTCAGGGCACTGCAATTCACAAACCTGCAGAGTTATAAATGATAACTCTCGTCCACAAATATATTGAGGGAAGGCAAAGAAGAGGATTTGAAATCAAGGCAGAATTGCAGGAAACAGATTTCAGGAGGTAGATTCGAATCGCCTTTAAAGCACATGAAAAGCGGCAAAACGTTGACAATGATGCCCTTGGCCAAAAAGGGCGTATACGTTTTTTCCTGAATATATTCAGGAAAAAACGCATACGCCCTTTTTGGCCAACCAAGCAACCTGGAAAGGCAAATCAGCGCTACAAAGAAGTCTCGCTTCCCATCGGTCAAAAGGGCCATGCTGAAAAAAGTGTCAAAACCAGAAATGCAGGACAGGCCATGGAGAAATGGGAGCCTTGCTACACTGATGGGCGGGATGTAAATTGCCAACAGCCACTCTGGAGAAGTGTACGGTGTGTCCTGAAACATCTAAAAAACACAGCTTAGAGAGCATAGGGCACTTCCACGCATGGGGGGATAAAGTGGGAAAATTGAAAATCAGCAAGACACAAGCACCCCAAAGTTTAGGGCTGCTCTGTTGACAAGGACCTCCACTTCCTTCCACCTTAAATATCCCAGGAAAGCGAAAAATGGATAAAAAAGTTGTGGTCCTTATGTACAATGGAATATCACTCAGCCATGAAATCAATGTCATAAGGCTAGTAGCAGCATGATGAGTGGATTTAGGTAAGACGATTCAAAGTGAAATAAGTCACACAGAAAAGGACACTTCTCATAAGGTGTCACTTATAGAGGGAATGTAAAAACCGTTACACTTGAACTGAATTACAAAACAGAACAGAGTCACACATGCAGAAAACACACTATGGCTGCTTAACGGGAAAGGTGAGGTGGGGTGATACATAAAACAAGAGTTTCAAATTAGCTCAGATACCGTTCCATAAACCCAATATGGAATAGACAAGACCTACTCCTTGCTCAGAGAACTGGACTCAACACGCCCGATTCACCGCACAAGAATATATCTGACTAGTAATAATCTTAAAACCTATGTATTGATATCTCTCTGTTAGTGTGTCAAGTGGGTGTAAAGCGGCCTAAACACAGCCGTGAAAAGCAGCTAAACCCCATTATAAAAATAAATTACTTTTAAAAACCCATGAAACAAAGACAGGGAAAGAGAGAGAAATTCTTACACAATTCGTTCAGGGGCTGTGATGCAACCTGGATTGACCATATCTAGACCCACAGCTGGATGAGACATAAGGGTGGACACTCTTGGGGCTGAGAGTTTTGGTGAGGTTGGGTGAGCAAACGCAGACCCTTTAAAGTAATACTGCGTGCTACCCATCGCATGGGTCCCAAATCTCCAGGTTCAAGGGCATCTTCCTACATCGAAAACATGCATGAGAAACCCAGAAGATGGTACACCGTGTGATGGGGAAAGGTTTCTAAAATGCACCTCATTTCTCATCTCCTTGTGCTCGTGTTCGCCATTCCAGCCACTTTACTAGCAATCTCCCTACTTGGAGCATCAGCACCTTTAACCTCCTGTTCCGTACAGGTTGCAATTTGTCCTGAGGATGAACGGGAAGACGGGGAACCAATGAGAGACTAGCTCTTGGTGTTGGGACAGGCACAGGTCACTCTATTTTCCCATCAGGAAGAAGAATTAACCACAGGCTCAGCCGGCCCCCCGGAACCAGAACAGGGCCTGAAGCCATCCTGCGCTTTTGCGGCCGGCTCCCAAAAAAGCGACTTGTAAAATGGAGCTTCAGGGCACTGCAATTCACAAACCTGCAGAGTTATAAATGATAACTCTCGTCCACAAATATATTGAGGGAAGGCAAAGAAGAGGATTTGAAATCAAGGCAGAATTGCAGGAAACAGATTTCAGGAGGTAGATTCGAATCGCCTTTAAAGCACATGAAAAGCGGCAAAACGTTGACAATGATGCCCTTGGCCAAAAAGGGCGTATGCGTTTTTTCCTGAATATATTCAGGAAAAAACGCATACGCCCTTTTTGGCCAACCAAGCAACCTGGAAAGGCAAATCAGCGCTACAAAGAAGTCTCGCTTCCCATCGGTCAAAAGGGACATGCTGAAAAAGGTGTCAAAACCAGAAATGCAGGACAGGCCATGGAGAAATGGGAGCCTTGCTACACTGATGGGCGGGATGTAAATTGCCAACAGCCACTCTGGAGAAGTGTACGGTGTGTCCTGAAACATCTAAAAAACACAGCTTAGAGAGCATAGGGCACTTCCACGCATGGGGGGATAAAGTGGGAAAATTGAAAATCAGCAAGACACAAGCACCCCAAAGTTTAGGGCTGCTCTGTTGACAAGGACCTCCACTTCCTTCCACCTTAAATATCCCAGGAAAGCGAAAAATGGATAAAAATGTTGTGGTCCTTATGTACAATGGAATATCACTCAGCCATGAAATCAATGTCATAAGGCTAGTAGCAGCATGATGAGTGGATTTAGGTAAGACGATTCTAAGTGAAATAAGTCACACAGAAAATGACACTTCTCATAAGGTGTCACTTATAGAGGGAATGTAAAAACCGTTACACTTGAACTGAATTACAAAACAGAACAGAGTCACACATGCAGAAAACACACTATGGCTGCTTAACGGGAAAGGTGAGGTGGGGTGATACATAAAACAAGAGTTTCAAATTAGCTCAGATACCGTTCCATAAACCCAATATGGAATAGACAAGACCTACTCCTTGCTCAGAGAACTGGACTCAACACGCCCGATTCACCGCACAAGAATATATCTGACTAGTAATAATCTTAAAACCTATGTATTGATATCTCTCTGTTAGTGTGTCAAGTGGGTGTAAAGCGGCCTAAACACAGCCGTGAAAAGCAGCTAAACCCCATTATAAAAATAAATTACTTTTAAAAACCCATGAAACAAAGACAGGGAAAGAGAGAGAAATTCTTACACAATTCGTTCAGGGGCTGTGATGCAACCTGGATTGACCATATCTAGACCCACAGCTGGATGAGACATAAGGGTGGACACTCTTGGGGCTGAGAGTTTTGGTGAGGTTGGGTGAGCAAACGCAGACCCTTTAAAGTAATACTGCGTGCTACCCATCGCATGGGTCCCAAATCTCCAGGTTCAAGGGCATCTTCCTACATCGAAAACATGCATGAGAAACCCAGAAGATGGTACACCGTGTGATGGGGAAAGGTTTCTAAAACGCACCTCATTTCTCACCTCCTTGTGCTCGGGTTCGCCATTCCAGACACTTTACTAGCAATCTCCCTACTTGGAGCATCAGCACCTTTAACCTCCTGTTCCGTACAGGTTGCAATTTGTCCTGAGGATGAACGGGAAGACGGGAAACCAATGAGAGACTAGCTCTTGGTGTTGGGACAGTCACAGGTCACTCTATTTTCCCATCAGGAAGAAGAATTAACCACAGGCTCAGCCTGCCCCCCGGAACCAGAACAGGGCCTGAAGCCATCCTGCGCTTTTGCGGCCAGCACCCAAAAAAGCGACTTGTAAAATGCAGCTTCAGGGCACTGCAATTCACAAACCTGCAGAGTTATAAATGATAACTCTCGTCCAAAAATATATTGAGGGAAGGCAAAGAAGAGGATTTGAAATCAAGGCAGAATTGCAGGAAACAGATTTCAGGAGGTAGATTCGAATCGCCTTTAAAGCACATGAAAAGCGGCAAAACGTTGACAATGATGCCCTTGGCCAAAAAGGGCGTATACGTTTTTTCCTGAATATATTCAGGAAAAAACGCATACGCCCTTTTTGGCCAACCAAGCAACCTGGAAAGGCAAATCAGCGCTACAAAGAAGTCTCGCTTCCCATCGGTCAAAAGGGACATGCTGAAAAAAGTGTCAAAACCAGAAATGCAGGACAGGCCATGGAGAAATGGGAGCCTTGCTACACTGATGGGCGGGATGTAAATTGCCAACAGCCACTCTGGAGAAGTGTACGGTGTGTCCTGAAACATCTAAAAAACACAGCTTAGAGAGCATAGGGCACTTCCACACATGGGGGTATAGAGTGGGAAAATTGAAAATCAGCAAGACACAAGCACCCCAAAGTTTAGGGCTGCTCTGTTGACAAGGACCTCCACTTCATTCCACCTTAAATATCCCAGGAAAGCGAAAAATGGATAAAAAAGTTGTGGTCCTTATGTACAATGGAATATCACTCAGCCATGAAATCAATGTCATAAGGCTAGTAGCAGCATGATGAGTGGATTTAGGTAAGACGATTCTAAGTGAAATAAGTCACACAGAAAAGGACACTTCTCATAAGGTGTCACTTATAGAGGGAATGTAAAAACCGTTACACTTGAACTGAATTACAAAACAGAACAGAGTCACACATGCAGAAAACACACTATGGCTGCTTAACGGGAAAGGTGAGGTGGGGTGATACATAAAACAAGAGTTTCAAATTAGCTCAGATACCGTTCCATAAACCCAATATGGAATAGACAAGACCTACTCCTTGCTCAGAGAACTGGACTCAACACGCCCGATTCACCGCACAAGAATATATCTGACTAGTAATAATCTTAAAACCTATGTATTGATATCTCTCTGTTAGTGTGTCAAGTGTGTGTAAGGCGGCATAAACACAGCCGTGAAAAGCAGCTAAACCCCATTATAAAAATAAATTACTTTTAAAAACCCATGAAACAAAGACAGGGAAAGAGAGAGAAATTCTTACACAATTCGTTCAGGGGCTGTGATGCAACCTGCATTGACCATATCTAGACCCACAGCTGGATGAGACATAAGGGTGGACACTCTTGGGGCTGAGAGGTTTGGTGAGGTTGGGTGAGCAAACGCAGACCCTTTAAAGTAATACTGCGTGCTACCCATCGCATGGGTCCCAAATCTCCAGGTTCAAGGGCATCTTCCTACATCGAAAACATGCATGAGAAACCCAGAAGATGGTACACCGTGTGATGGGGAAAGGTTTCTAAAACGCACCGCATTTCTCATCTCCTTGTGCTCGGGTTCGCCATTCCAGCCACTTTACTAGCAATCTCCCTACTTGGAGCATCAGCACCTTTAACCTCCTGTTCCGTACAGGTTGCAATTTGTCCTGAGGATGAACGGGAAGACGGGGAACTAATGAGAGACTAGCTCTTGGTGTTGGGACAGGCACAGGTCACTCTATTTTCCCATCAGGAAGAAGAATTAACCACAGGCTCAGCCTGCCCCCCGGAACCAGAACAGGGCCTGAAGCCATCCTGCGCTTTTGCGGCCGGCTCCCAAAAAAGCGACTTGTAAAATGCAGCTTCAGGGCACTGCAATTCACAAACCTGCAGAGTTATAAATGATTACTCTCGTCCACAAATATATTGAGGGAAGGCAAAGAAGAGGATTTGAAATCAAGGCAGAATTGCAGGAAACAGATTTCAGGAGGTAGATTCGAATCGCCTTTAAAGCACATGAAAAGCGGCAAAACGTTGACAATGATGCCCTTGGCCAAAAAGGGCGTATACGTTTTTTCCTGAATATATTCAGGAAAAAACGCATACGCCCTTTTTGGCCAACCAAGCAACCTGGAAAGGCAAATCAGCGCTACAAAGAAGTCTCGCTTCCCATCGGTCAAAAGGGCCATGCTGAAAAAAGTGTCAAAACCAGAAATGCAGGACAGGCCATGGAGAAATGGGAGCCTTGCTACACTGATGGGCGGGATGTAAATTGCCAACAGCCACTCTGGAGAAGTGTACGGTGTGTCCTGAAACATCTAAAAAACACAGCTTAGAGAGCATAGGGCACTTCCACACATGGGGGGATAAAGTGGGAAAATTGAAAATCAGCAAGACACAAGCACCCCAAAGTTTAGGGCTGCTCTGTTGACAAGGACCTCCACTTCCTTCCACCTTAAATATCCCAGGAAAGCGAAAAATGGATAAAAAAGTTGTGGTCCTTATGTACAATGGAATATCACTCAGCCATGAAATCAATGTCAAAAGGCTAGTAGCAGCATGATGAGTGGATTTAGGTAAGACGATTCTAAGTGAAATAAGTCACACAGAAAAGGACACTTCTCATAAGGTGTCACTTATAGAGGGAATGTAAAAACCGTTACACTTGAACTGAATTACAAAACAGAACAGAGTCACACATGCAGAAAACACACTATGGCTGCTTAACGGGAAAGGTGAGGTGGGGTGATACATAAAACAAGAGTTTCAAATTAGCTCAGATACCGTTCCATAAACCCAATATGGAATAGACAAGACCTACTCCTTGCTCAGAGAACTGGACTCAACACGCCCGATTCACCGCACAAGAATATATCTGACTAGTAATAATCTTAAAACCTATGTATTGATATCTCTCTGTTAGTGTGTCAAGTGGGTGTAAAGCGGCCTAAACACAGCCGTGAAAAGCAGCTAAACCCCATTATAAAAATAAATTACTTTTAAAAACCCATGAAACAAAGACAGGGAAAGAGAGAGAAATTCTTACACAATTCGTTCAGGGGCTGTGATGCAACCTGGATTGACCATATCTAGACCCACAGCTGGATGAGACATAAGGGTGGACACTCTTGGGGCTGAGAGTTTTGGTGAGGTTGGGTGAGCAAACGCAGACCCTTTAAAGTAATACTGCGTGCTACCCATCGCATGGGTCCCAAATCTCCAGGTTCAAGGGCATCTTCCTACATCGAAAACATGCATGAGAAACCCAGAAGATGGTACACCGTGTGATGGGGAAAGGTTTCTAAAACGCACCTCATTTCTCACCTCCTTGTGCTCGGGTTCGCCATTCCAGCCACTTTACTAGCAATCTCCCTACTTGGAGCATCAGCACCTTTAACCTCCTGTTCCGTACAGGTTGCAATTTGTCCTGAGGATGAACAGGAAGACGGGAAACCAATGAGAGACTAGCTCTTGGTGTTGGGACAGTCACAGGTCACTCTATTTTCCCATCAGGAAGAAGAATTAACCACAGGCTCAGCCTGCCCCCCGGAACCAGAACAGGGCCTGAAGCCATCCTGCGCTTTTGCGGCCGGCTCCCAAAAAAGCGACTTGTAAAATGCAGCTTCAGGGCACTGCAATTCACAAACCTGCAGAGTTATAAATGATAACTCTCGTCCACAAATATATTGAGGGAAGGCAAAGAAGAGGATTTGAAATCAAGGCAGAATTGCAGGAAACAGATTTCAGGAGGTAGATTCGAATCGCCTTTAAAGCACATGAAAAGCGGCAAAACGTTGACAATGATGCCCTTGGCCAAAAAGGGCGTATACATTTTTTCCTGAATATATTCAGGAAAAAACGCATACGCCCTTTTTGGCCAACCAAGCAACCTGGAAAGGCAAATCAGCGCTACAAAGAAGTCTCGCTTCCCATCGGTCAAAAGGGACATGCTGAAAAAAGTGTCAAAACCAGAAATGCAGGACAGGCCATGGAGAAATGGGAGCCTTGCTACACTGATGGGCGGGATGTAAATTGCCAACAGCCACTCTGGAGAAGTGTACGGTGTGTCCTGAAACATCTAAAAAACACAGCTTAGAGAGCATAGGGCACTTCCACACATGGGGGGATAAAGTGGGAAAATTGAAAATCAGCAAGACACAAGCACCCCAAAGTTTAGGGCTGCTCTGTTGACAAGGACCTCCACTTCATTCCACCTTAAATATCCCAGGAAAGCGAAAAATGGATAAAAAAGTTGTGGTCCTTATGTACAATGGAATATCACTCAGCCATGAAATCAATGTCATAAGGCTAGTAGCAGCATGATGAGTGGATTTAGGTAAGACGATTCTAAGTGAAATAAGTCACACAGAAAAGGACACTTCTCATAAGGTGTCACTTATAGAGGGAATGTAAAAACCGTTACACTTGAACTGAATTACAAAACAGAACAGAGTCACACATGCAGAAAACACACTATGGCTGCTTAACGGGAAAGGTGAGGTGGGGTGATACATAAAACAAGAGTTTCAAATTAGCTCAGATACCGTTCCATAAACCCAATATGGAATAGACAAGACCTACTCCTTGCTCAGAGAACTGGACTCAACACGCCCGATTCACCGCACAAGAATATATCTGACTAGTAATAATCTTAAAACCTATGTATTGATATCTCTCTGTTAGTGTGTCAAGTGTGTGTAAGGCGGCATAAACACAGCCGTGAAAAGCAGCTAAACCCCATTATAAAAATAAATTACTTTTAAAAACCCATGAAACAAAGACAGGGAAAGAGAGAGAAATTCTTACACAATTCGTTCAGGGGCTGTGATGCAACCTGCATTGACCATATCTAGACCCACAGCTGGATGAGACATAAGGGTGGACACTCTTGGGGCTGAGAGGTTTGGTGAGGTTGGGTGAGCAAACGCAGACCCTTTAAAGTAATACTGCGTGCTACCCATCGCATGGGTCCCAAATCTCCAGGTTCAAGGGCATCTTCCTACATCGAAAACATGCATGAGAAACCCAGAAGATGGTACACCGTGTGATGGGGAAAGGTTTCTAAAACGCACCGCATTTCTCATCTCCTTGTGCTCGGGTTCGCCATTCCAGCCACTTTACTAGCAATCTCCCTACTTGGAGCATCAGCACCTTTAACCTCCTGTTCCGTACAGGTTGCAATTTGTCCTGAGGATGAACGGGAAGACGGGGAACCAATGAGAGACTAGCTCTTGGTGTTGGGACAGGCACAGGTCACTCAATTTTCCCATCAGGAAGAAGAATTAACCACAGGCTCAGCCTGCCCCCCGGAACCAGAACAGGGCCTGAAGCCATCCTGCGCTTTTGCGGCCGACTCCCAAAAAAGCGACTTGTAAAATGGAGCTTCAGGGCACTGCAATTCACAAACCTGCAGAATTATAAATGATAACTCTCGTCCACAAATATATTGAGGGAAGGCAAAGAAGAGGATTTGAAATCAAGGCAGAATTGCAGGAAACAGATTTCAGGAGGTAGATTCGAATCGCCTTTAAAGCACATGAAAAGCGGCAAAACGTTGACAATGATGCCCTTGGCCAAAAAGGGCGTATGCGTTTTTTCCTGAATATATTCAGGAAAAAACGCATACGCCCTTTTTGGCCAACCAAGCAACCTGGAAAGGCAAATCAGCGCTACAAAGAAGTCTCGCTTCCCATCGGTCAAAAGGGACATGCTGAAAAAGGTGTCAAAACCAGAAATGCAGGACAGGCCATGGAGAAATGGGAGCCTTGCTACACTGATGGGCGGGATGTAAATTGCCAACAGCCACTCTGGAGAAGTGTACGGTGTGTCCTGAAACATCTAAAAAACACAGCTTAGAGAGCATAGGGCACTTCCACGCATGGGGGGATAAAGTGGGAAAATTGAAAATCAGCAAGACACAAGCACCCCAAAGGTTAGGGCTGCTCTGTTGACAAGGACCTCCACTTCCTTCCACCTTAAATATCCCAGGAAAGCGAAAAATGGATAAAAAAGTTGTGGTCCTTATGTACAATGGAATATCACTCAGCCATGAAATCAATGTCATAAGGCTAGTAGCAGCATGATGAGTGGATTTAGGTAAGACGATTCTAAGTGAAATAAGTCACACAGAAAAGGACACTTCTCATAAGGTGTCACTTATAGAGGGAATGTTAAAACCGTTACACTTGAACTGAATTACAAAACAGAACAGAGTCACACATGCAGAAAACACACTATGGCTGCTTAACGGGAAAGGTGAGGTGGGGTGATACATAAAACAAGAGTTTCAAATTAGCTCAGATACCGTTCCATAAACCCAATATGGAATAGACAAGACCTACTCCTTGCTCAGAGAACTGGACTCAACACGCCCGATTCACCACACAAGAATATATCTGACTAGTAATAATCTTAAAACCTATGTATAGATATCTCTCTGTTAGTGTGTCAAGTGGGTGTAAAGCGGCCTAAACACAGCCGTGAAAAGCAGCTAAACCCCATTATAAAAATAAATTACTTTTAAAAACCCATGAAACAAAGACAGGGAAAGAGAGAGAAATTCTTACACAATTCGTTCAGGGGCTGTGATGCAACCTGGATTGACCATATCTAGACCCACAGCTGGATGAGACATAAGGGTGGACACTCTTGGGGCTGAGAGGTTCGGTGAGGTTGGGTGAGCAAACGCAGACCCTTTAAAGTAATACTGCGTGCTACCCATCGCATGGGTCCCAAATCTCCAGGTTCAAGGGCATCTTCCTACATCGAAAACATGCATGAGAAACCCAGAAGATGGTACACCGTGTGATGGGGAAAGGTTTCTAAAACGCACCGCATTTCTCATCTCCTTGTGCTCGGGTTCGCCATTCCAGCCACTTTACTAGCAATCTCCCTACTTGGAGCATCAGCACCTTTAACCTCCTGTTCCGTACAGGTTGCAATTTGTCCTGAGGATGAACGGGAAGACGGGGAACCAATGAGAGACTAGCTCTTGGTGTTGGGACAGGCACAGGTCACTCAATTTTCCCATCAGGAAGAAGAATTAACCACAGGCTCAGCCTGCCCCCCGGAACCAGAACAGGGCCTGAAGCCATCCTGCGCTTTTGCGGCCGACTCCCAAAAAAGCGACTTGTAAAATGGAGCTTCAGGGCACTGCAATTCACAAACCTGCAGAATTATAAATGATAACTCTCGTCCACAAATATATTGAGGGAAGGCAAAGAAGAGGATTTGAAATCAAGGCAGAATTGCAGGAAACAGATTTCAGGAGGTAGATTCGAATCGCCTTTAAAGCACATGAAAAGCGGCAAAACGTTGACAATGATGCCCTTGGCCAAAAAGGGCGTATGCGTTTTTTCCTGAATATATTCAGGAAAAAACGCATACGCCCTTTTTGGCCAACCAAGCAACCTGGAAAGGCAAATCAGCGCTACAAAGAAGTCTCGCTTCCCATCGGTCAAAAGGGAAATGCTGAAAAAGGTGTCAAAACCAGAAATGCAGGACAGGCCATGGAGAAATGGGAGCCTTGCTACACTGATGGGCGGGATGTAAATTGCCAACAGCCACTCTGGAGAAGTGTACGGTGTGTCCTGAAACATCTAAAAAACACAGCTTAGAGAGCATAGGGCACTTCCACGCATGGGGGGATAAAGTGGGAAAATTGAAAATCAGCAAGACACAAGCACCCCAAAGGTTAGGGCTGCTCTGTTGACAAGGACCTCCACTTCCTTCCACCTTAAATATCCCAGGAAAGCGAAAAATGGATAAAAAAGTTGTGGTCCTTATGTACAATGGAATATCACTCAGCCATGAAATCAATGTCATAAGGCTAGTAGCAGCATGATGAGTGGATTTAGGTAAGACGATTCTAAGTGAAATAAGTCACACAGAAAAGGACACTTCTCATAAGGTGTCACTTATAGAGGGAATGTAAAAACCGTTACACTTGAACTGAATTACAAAACAGAACAGAGTCACACATGCAGAAAACACACTATGGCTGCTTAACGGGAAAGGTGAGGTGGGGTGATACATAAAACAAGAGTTTCAAATTAGCTCAGATACCGTTCCATAAACCCAATATGGAATAGACAAGACCTACTCCTTGCTCAGAGAACTGGACTCAACACGCCCGATTCACCGCACAAGAATATATCTGACTAGTAATAATCTTAAAACCTATGTATTGATATCTCTCTGTTAGTGTGTCAAGTGGGTGTAAAGCGGCCTAAACACAGCCGTGAAAAGCAGCTAAACCCCATTATAAAAATAAATTACTTTTAAAAACCCATGAAACAAAGACAGGGAAAGAGAGAGAAATTCTTACACAATTCGTTCAGGGGCTGTGATGCAACCTGGATTGACCATATCTAGACCCACAGCTGGATGAGACATAAGGGTGGACACTCTTGGGGCTGAGAGTTTTGGTGAGGTTGGGTGAGCAAACGCAGACCCTTTAAATTAATACTGCGTGCTACCCATCGCATGGGTCCCAAATCTCCAGGTTCAAGGGCATCTTCCTACATCGAAAACATGCATGAGAAACCCAGAAGATGGTACACCGTGTGATGGGGAAAGGTTTCTAAAACGCACCTCATTTCTCACCTCCTTGTGCTCGGGTTCGCCATTCCAGCCACTTTACTAGCAATCTCCCTACTTGGAGCATCAGCACCTTTAACCTCCTGTTCCGTACAGGTTGCAATTTGTCCTGAGGATGAACGGGAAGACGGGAAACCAATGAGAGACTAGCTCTTGGTGTTGGGACAGTCACAGGTCACTCTATTTTCCCATCAGGAAGAAGAATTAACCACAGGCTCAGCCTGCCCCCCGGAACCAGAACAGGGCCTGAAGCCATCCTGCGCTTTTGCGGCCGGCTCCCAAAAAAGCGACTTGTAAAATGCAGCTTCAGGGCACTGCAATTCACAAACCTGCAGAGTTATAAATGATAACTCTCGTCCACAAATATATTGAGGGAAGGCAAAGAAGAGGATTTGAAATCAAGGCAGAATTGCAGGAAACAGATTTCAGGAGGTAGATTCGAATCGCCTTTAAAGCACATGAAAAGCGGCAAAACGTTGACAATGATGCCCTTGGCCAAAAAGGGCGTATGCGTTTTTTCCTGAATATATTCAGGAAAAAACGCATACGCCCTTTTTGGCCAACCAAGCAACCTGGAAAGGCAAATCAGCGCTACAAAGAAGTCTCGCTTCCCATCGGTCAAAAGGGACATGCTGAAAAAGGTGTCAAAACCAGAAATGCAGGACAGGCCATGGAGAAATGGGAGCCTTGCTACACTGATGGGCGGGATGTAAATTGCCAACAGCCACTCTGGAGAAGTGTACGGTGTGTCCTGAAACATCTAAAAAACACAGCTTAGAGAGCATAGGGCACTTCCACGCATGGGGGGATAAAGTGGGAAAATTGAAAATCAGCAAGACACAAGCACCCCAAAGGTTAGGGCTGCTCTGTTGACAAGGACCTCCACTTCCTTCCACCTTAAATATCCCAGGAAAGCGAAAAATGGATAAAAAAGTTGTGGTCCTTATGTACAATGGAATATCACTCAGCCATGAAATCAATGTCATAAGGCTAGTAGCAGCATGATGAGTGGATTTAGGTAAGACGATTCTAAGTGAAATAAGTCACACAGAAAAGGACACTTCTCATAAGGTGTCACTTATAGAGGGAATGTTAAAACCGTTACACTTGAACTGAATTACAAAACAGAACAGAGTCACACATGCAGAAAACACACTATGGCTGCTTAACGGGAAAGGTGAGGTGGGGTGATACATAAAACAAGAGTTTCAAATTAGCTCAGATACCGTTCCATAAACCCAATATGGAATAGACAAGACCTACTCCTTGCTCAGAGAACTGGACTCAACACGCCCGATTCACCACACAAGAATATATCTGACTAGTAATAATCTTAAAACCTATGTATAGATATCTCTCTGTTAGTGTGTCAAGTGGGTGTAAAGCGGCCTAAACACAGCCGTGAAAAGCAGCTAAACCCCATTATAAAAATAAATTACTTTTAAAAACCCATGAAACAAAGACAGGGAAAGAGAGAGAAATTCTTACACAATTCGTTCAGGGGCTGTGATGCAACCTGGATTGACCATATCTAGACCCACAGCTGGATGAGACATAAGGGTGGACACTCTTGGGGCTGAGAGGTTCGGTGAGGTTGGGTGAGCAAACGCAGACCCTTTAAAGTAATACTGCGTGCTACCCATCGCATGGGTCCCAAATCTCCAGGTTCAAGGGCATCTTCCTACATCGAAAACATGCATGAGAAACCCAGAAGATGGTACACCGTGTGATGGGGAAAGGTTTCTAAAACGCACCGCATTTCTCATCTCCTTGTGCTCGGGTTCGCCATTCCAGCCACTTTACTAGCAATCTCCCTACTTGGAGCATCAGCACCTTTAACCTCCTGTTCCGTACAGGTTGCAATTTGTCCTGAGGATGAACGGGAAGACGGGGAACCAATGAGAGACTAGCTCTTGGTGTTGGGACAGGCACAGGTCACTCAATTTTCCCATCAGGAAGAAGAATTAACCACAGGCTCAGCCTGCCCCCCGGAACCAGAACAGGGCCTGAAGCCATCCTGCGCTTTTGCGGCCGACTCCCAAAAAAGCGACTTGTAAAATGGAGCTTCAGGGCACTGCAATTCACAAACCTGCAGAATTATAAATGATAACTCTCGTCCACAAATATATTGAGGGAAGGCAAAGAAGAGGATTTGAAATCAAGGCAGAATTGCAGGAAACAGATTTCAGGAGGTAGATTCGAATCGCCTTTAAAGCACATGAAAAGCGGCAAAACGTTGACAATGATGCCCTTGGCCAAAAAGGGCGTATGCGTTTTTTCCTGAATATATTCAGGAAAAAACGCATACGCCCTTTTTGGCCAACCAAGCAACCTGGAAAGGCAAATCAGCGCTACAAAGAAGTCTCGCTTCCCATCGGTCAAAAGGGAAATGCTGAAAAAGGTGTCAAAACCAGAAATGCAGGACAGGCCATGGAGAAATGGGAGCCTTGCTACACTGATGGGCGGGATGTAAATTGCCAACAGCCACTCTGGAGAAGTGTACGGTGTGTCCTGAAACATCTAAAAAACACAGCTTAGAGAGCATAGGGCACTTCCACGCATGGGGGGATAAAGTGGGAAAATTGAAAATCAGCAAGACACAAGCACCCCAAAGGTTAGGGCTGCTCTGTTGACAAGGACCTCCACTTCCTTCCACCTTAAATATCCCAGGAAAGCGAAAAATGGATAAAAAAGTTGTGGTCCTTATGTACAATGGAATATCACTCAGCCATGAAATCAATGTCATAAGGCTAGTAGCAGCATGATGAGTGGATTTAGGTAAGACGATTCTAAGTGAAATAAGTCACACAGAAAAGGACACTTCTCATAAGGTGTCACTTATAGAGGGAATGTAAAAACCGTTACACTTGAACTGAATTACAAAACAGAACAGAGTCACACATGCAGAAAACACACTATGGCTGCTTAACGGGAAAGGTGAGGTGGGGTGATACATAAAACAAGAGTTTCAAATTAGCTCAGATACCGTTCCATAAACCCAATATGGAATAGACAAGACCTACTCCTTGCTCAGAGAACTGGACTCAACACGCCCGATTCACCGCACAAGAATATATCTGACTAGTAATAATCTTAAAACCTATGTATTGATATCTCTCTGTTAGTGTGTCAAGTGGGTGTAAAGCGGCCTAAACACAGCCGTGAAAAGCAGCTAAACCCCATTATAAAAATAAATTACTTTTAAAAACCCATGAAACAAAGACAGGGAAAGAGAGAGAAATTCTTACACAATTCGTTCAGGGGCTGTGATGCAACCTGGATTGACCATATCTAGACCCACAGCTGGATGAGACATAAGGGTGGACACTCTTGGGGCTGAGAGTTTTGGTGAGGTTGGGTGAGCAAACGCAGACCCTTTAAATTAATACTGCGTGCTACCCATCGCATGGGTCCCAAATCTCCAGGTTCAAGGGCATCTTCCTACATCGAAAACATGCATGAGAAACCCAGAAGATGGTACACCGTGTGATGGGGAAAGGTTTCTAAAACGCACCTCATTTCTCACCTCCTTGTGCTCGGGTTCGCCATTCCAGCCACTTTACTAGCAATCTCCCTACTTGGAGCATCAGCACCTTTAACCTCCTGTTCCGTACAGGTTGCAATTTGTCCTGAGGATGAACGGGAAGACGGGAAACCAATGAGAGACTAGCTCTTGGTGTTGGGACAGTCACAGGTCACTCTATTTTCCCATCAGGAAGAAGAATTAACCACAGGCTCAGCCTGCCCCCCGGAACCAGAACAGGGCCTGAAGCCATCCTGCGCTTTTGCGGCCGGCTCCCAAAAAAGCGACTTGTAAAATGCAGCTTCAGGGCACTGCAATTCACAAACCTGCAGAGTTATAAATGATAACTCTCGTCCACAAATATATTGAGGGAAGGCAAAGAAGAGGATTTGAAATCAAGGCAGAATTGCAGGAAACAGTTTTCAGGAGGTAGATTCGAATCGCCTTTAAAGCACATGAAAAGCGGCAAAACGTTGACAATGATGCCCTTGGCCAAAAAGGGCGTATACGTTTTTTCCTGAATATATTCAGGAAAAAACGCATACGCCCTTTTTGGCCAACCAAGCAACCTGGAAAGGCAAATCAGCGCTACAAAGAAGTCTCGCTTCCCATCGGTCAAAAGGGACATGCTGAAAAAAGTGTCAAAACCAGAAATGCAGGACAGGCCATGGAGAAATGGGAGCCTTGCTACACTGATGGGCGGGATGTAAATTGCCAACAGCCACTCTGGAGAAGTGTACGGTGTGTCCTGAAACATCTAAAAAACACAGCTTAGAGAGCATAGGGCACTTCCACACATGGGGGGATAAAGTGGGAAAATTGAAAATCAGCAAGACACAAGCACCCCAAAGTTTAGGGCTGCTCTGTTGACAAGGACCTCCACTTCATTCCACCTTAAATATCCCAGGAAAGCGAAAAATGGATAAAAAAGTTGTGGTCCTTATGTACAATGGAATATCACTCAGCCATGAAATCAATGTCATAAGGCTAGTAGCAGAATGATGAGTGGATTTAGGTAAGACGATTCTAAGTGAAATAAGTCACACAGAAAAGGACACTTCTCATAAGGTGTCACTTATAGAGGGAATGTAAAAACCGTTACACTTGAACTGAATTACAAAACAGAACAGAGTCACACATGCAGAAAACACACTATGGCTGCTTAACGGGAAAGGTGAGGTGGGGTGATACATAAAACAAGAGTTTCAAATTAGCTCAGATACCGTTCCATAAACCCAATATGGAATAGACAAGACCTACTCCTTGCTCAGAGAACTGGACTCAACACGCCCGATTCACCGCACAAGAATATATCTGACTAGTAATAATCTTAAAACCTATGTATTGATATCTCTCTGTTAGTGTGTCAAGTGTGTGTAAGGCGGCATAAACACAGCCGTGAAAAGCAGCTAAACCCCATTATAAAAATAAATTACTTTTAAAAACCCATGAAACAAAGACAGGGAAAGAGAGAGAAATTCTTACACAATTCGTTCAGGGGCTGTGATGCAACCTGCATTGACCATATCTAGACCCACAGCTGGATGAGACATAAGGGTGGACACTCTTGGGGCTGAGAGGTTTGGTGAGGTTGGGTGAGCAAACGCAGACCCTTTAAAGTAATACTGCGTGCTACCCATCGCATGGGTCCCAAATCTCCAGGTTCAAGGGCATCTTCCTACATCGAAAACATGCATGAGAAACCCAGAAGATGGTACACCGTGTGATGGGGAAAGGTTTCTAAAACGCACCGCATTTCTCATCTCCTTGTGCTCGGGTTCGCCATTCCAGCCACTTTACTAGCAATCTCCCTACTTGGAGCATCAGCACCTTTAACCTCCTGTTCCGTACAGGTTGCAATTTGTCCTGAGGATGAACGGGAAGACGGGGAACCAATGAGAGACTAGCTCTTGGTGTTGGGACAGGCACAGGTCACTCAATTTTCCCATCAGGAAGAAGAATTAACCACAGGCTCAGCCTGCCCCCCGGAACCAGAACAGGGCCTGAAGCCATCCTGCGCTTTTGCGGCCGACTCCCAAAAAAGCGACTTGTAAAATGGAGCTTCAGGGCACTGCAATTCACAAACCTGCAGAATTATAAATGATAACTCTCGTCCACAAATATATTGAGGGAAGGCAAAGAAGAGGATTTGAAATCAAGGCAGAATTGCAGGAAACAGATTTCAGGAGGTAGATTCGAATCGCCTTTAAAGCACATGAAAAGCGGCAAAACGTTGACAATGATGCCCTTGGCCAAAAAGGGCGTATGCGTTTTTTCCTGAATATATTCAGGAAAAAACGCATACGCCCTTTTTGGCCAACCAAGCAACCTGGAAAGGCAAATCAGCGCTACAAAGAAGTCTCGCTTCCCATCGGTCAAAAGGGACATGCTGAAAAAGGTGTCAAAACCAGAAATGCAGGACAGGCCATGGAGAAATGGGAGCCTTGCTACACTGATGGGCGGGATGTAAATTGCCAACAGCCACTCTGGAGAAGTGTACGGTGTGTCCTGAAACATCTAAAAAACACAGCTTAGAGAGCATAGGGCACTTCCACGCATGGGGGGATAAAGTGGGAAAATTGAAAATCAGCAAGACACAAGCACCCCAAAGGTTAGGGCTGCTCTGTTGACAAGGACCTCCACTTCCTTCCACCTTAAATATCCCAGGAAAGCGAAAAATGGATAAAAAAGTTGTGGTCCTTATGTACAATGGAATATCACTCAGCCATGAAATCAATGTCATAAGGCTAGTAGCAGCATGATGAGTGGATTTAGGTAAGACGATTCTAAGTGAAATAAGTCACACAGAAAAGGACACTTCTCATAAGGTGTCACTTATAGAGGGAATGTTAAAACCGTTACACTTGAACTGAATTACAAAACAGAACAGAGTCACACATGCAGAAAACACACTATGGCTGCTTAACGGGAAAGGTGAGGTGGGGTGATACATAAAACAAGAGTTTCAAATTAGCTCAGATACCGTTCCATAAACCCAATATGGAATAGACAAGACCTACTCCTTGCTCAGAGAACTGGACTCAACACGCCCGATTCACCACACAAGAATATATCTGACTAGTAATAATCTTAAAACCTATGTATAGATATCTCTCTGTTAGTGTGTCAAGTGGGTGTAAAGCGGCCTAAACACAGCCGTGAAAAGCAGCTAAACCCCATTATAAAAATAAATTACTTTTAAAAACCCATGAAACAAAGACAGGGAAAGAGAGAGAAATTCTTACACAATTCGTTCAGGGGCTGTGATGCAACCTGGATTGACCATATCTAGACCCACAGCTGGATGAGACATAAGGGTGGACACTCTTGGGGCTGAGAGGTTCGGTGAGGTTGGGTGAGCAAACGCAGACCCTTTAAAGTAATACTGCGTGCTACCCATCGCATGGGTCCCAAATCTCCAGGTTCAAGGGCATCTTCCTACATCGAAAACATGCATGAGAAACCCAGAAGATGGTACACCGTGTGATGGGGAAAGGTTTCTAAAACGCACCGCATTTCTCATCTCCTTGTGCTCGGGTTCGCCATTCCAGCCACTTTACTAGCAATCTCCCTACTTGGAGCATCAGCACCTTTAACCTCCTGTTCCGTACAGGTTGCAATTTGTCCTGAGGATGAACGGGAAGACGGGGAACCAATGAGAGACTAGCTCTTGGTGTTGGGACAGGCACAGGTCACTCAATTTTCCCATCAGGAAGAAGAATTAACCACAGGCTCAGCCTGCCCCCCGGAACCAGAACAGGGCCTGAAGCCATCCTGCGCTTTTGCGGCCGACTCCCAAAAAAGCGACTTGTAAAATGGAGCTTCAGGGCACTGCAATTCACAAACCTGCAGAATTATAAATGATAACTCTCGTCCACAAATATATTGAGGGAAGGCAAAGAAGAGGATTTGAAATCAAGGCAGAATTGCAGGAAACAGATTTCAGGAGGTAGATTCGAATCGCCTTTAAAGCACATGAAAAGCGGCAAAACGTTGACAATGATGCCCTTGGCCAAAAAGGGCGTATGCGTTTTTTCCTGAATATATTCAGGAAAAAACGCATACGCCCTTTTTGGCCAACCAAGCAACCTGGAAAGGCAAATCAGCGCTACAAAGAAGTCTCGCTTCCCATCGGTCAAAAGGGAAATGCTGAAAAAGGTGTCAAAACCAGAAATGCAGGACAGGCCATGGAGAAATGGGAGCCTTGCTACACTGATGGGCGGGATGTAAATTGCCAACAGCCACTCTGGAGAAGTGTACGGTGTGTCCTGAAACATCTAAAAAACACAGCTTAGAGAGCATAGGGCACTTCCACGCATGGGGGGATAAAGTGGGAAAATTGAAAATCAGCAAGACACAAGCACCCCAAAGGTTAGGGCTGCTCTGTTGACAAGGACCTCCACTTCCTTCCACCTTAAATATCCCAGGAAAGCGAAAAATGGATAAAAAAGTTGTGGTCCTTATGTACAATGGAATATCACTCAGCCATGAAATCAATGTCATAAGGCTAGTAGCAGCATGATGAGTGGATTTAGGTAAGACGATTCTAAGTGAAATAAGTCACACAGAAAAGGACACTTCTCATAAGGTGTCACTTATAGAGGGAATGTAAAAACCGTTACACTTGAACTGAATTACAAAACAGAACAGAGTCACACATGCAGAAAACACACTATGGCTGCTTAACGGGAAAGGTGAGGTGGGGTGATACATAAAACAAGAGTTTCAAATTAGCTCAGATACCGTTCCATAAACCCAATATGGAATAGACAAGACCTACTCCTTGCTCAGAGAACTGGACTCAACACGCCCGATTCACCGCACAAGAATATATCTGACTAGTAATAATCTTAAAACCTATGTATTGATATCTCTCTGTTAGTGTGTCAAGTGGGTGTAAAGCGGCCTAAACACAGCCGTGAAAAGCAGCTAAACCCCATTATAAAAATAAATTACTTTTAAAAACCCATGAAACAAAGACAGGGAAAGAGAGAGAAATTCTTACACAATTCGTTCAGGGGCTGTGATGCAACCTGGATTGACCATATCTAGACCCACAGCTGGATGAGACATAAGGGTGGACACTCTTGGGGCTGAGAGTTTTGGTGAGGTTGGGTGAGCAAACGCAGACCCTTTAAATTAATACTGCGTGCTACCCATCGCATGGGTCCCAAATCTCCAGGTTCAAGGGCATCTTCCTACATCGAAAACATGCATGAGAAACCCAGAAGATGGTACACCGTGTGATGGGGAAAGGTTTCTAAAACGCACCTCATTTCTCACCTCCTTGTGCTCGGGTTCGCCATTCCAGCCACTTTACTAGCAATCTCCCTACTTGGAGCATCAGCACCTTTAACCTCCTGTTCCGTACAGGTTGCAATTTGTCCTGAGGATGAACGGGAAGACGGGAAACCAATGAGAGACTAGCTCTTGGTGTTGGGACAGTCACAGGTCACTCTATTTTCCCATCAGGAAGAAGAATTAACCACAGGCTCAGCCTGCCCCCCGGAACCAGAACAGGGCCTGAAGCCATCCTGCGCTTTTGCGGCCGGCTCCCAAAAAAGCGACTTGTAAAATGCAGCTTCAGGGCACTGCAATTCACAAACCTGCAGAGTTATAAATGATAACTCTCGTCCACAAATATATTGAGGGAAGGCAAAGAAGAGGATATGAAATCAAGGCAGAATTGCAGGAAACAGATTTCAGGAGGTAGATTCGAATCGCCTTTAAAGCACATGAAAAGCGGCAAAACGTTGACAATGATGCCCTTGGCCAAAAAGGGCGTATACGTTTTTTCCTGAATATATTCAGGAAAAAACGCATACGCCCTTTTTGGCCAACCAAGCAACCTGGAAAGGCAAATCAGCGCTACAAAGAAGTCTCGCTTCCCATCGGTCAAAAGGGACATGCTGAAAAAAGTGTCAAAACCAGAAATGCAGGACAGGCCATGGAGAAATGGGAGCCTTGCTACACTGATGGGCGGGATGTAAATTGCCAACAGCCACTCTGGAGAAGTGTACGGTGTGTCCTGAAACATCTAAAAAACACAGCTTAGAGAGCATAGGGCACTTCCACACATGGGGGGATAAAGTGGGAAAATTGAAAATCAGCAAGACACAAGCACCCCAAAGTTTAGGGCTGCTCTGTTGACAAGGACCTCCACTTCATTCCACCTTAAATATCCCAGGAAAGCGAAAAATGGATAAAAAAGTTGTGGTCCTTATGTACAATGGAATATCACTCAGCCATGAAATCAATGTCATAAGGCTAGTAGCAGCATGATGAGTGGATTTAGGTAAGACGATTCTAAGTGAAATAAGTCACACAGAAAAGGACACTTCTCATAAGGTGTCACTTATAGAGGGAATGTAAAAACCGTTACACTTGAACTGAATTACAAAACAGAACAGAGTCACACATGCAGAAAACACACTATGGCTGCTTAACGGGAAAGGTGAGGTGGGGTGATACATAAAACAAGAGTTTCAAATTAGCTCAGATACCGTTCCATAAACCCAATATGGAATAGACAAGACCTACTCCTTGCTCAGAGAACTGGACTCAACACGCCCAATTCACCGCACAAGAATATATCTGACTAGTAATAATCTTAAAACCTATGTATTGATATCTCTCTGTTAGTGTGTCAAGTGTGTGTAAGGCGGCATAAACACAGCCGTGAAAAGCAGCTAAACCCCATTATAAAAATAAATTACTTTTAAAAACCCATGAAACAAAGACAGGGAAAGAGAGAGAAATTCTTACACAATTCGTTCAGGGGCTGTGATGCAACCTGGATTGACCATATCTAGACCCACAGCTGGATGAGACATAAGGGTGGACACTCTTGGGGCTGAGAGGTTTGGTGAGGTTGGGTGAGCAAACGCAGACCCTTTAAAGTAATACTGCGTGCTACCCATCGCATGGGTCCCAAATCTCCAGGTTCAAGGGCATCTTCCTACATCGAAAACATGCATGAGAAACCCAGAAGATGGTACACCGTGTGATGGGGAAAGGTTTCTAAAACGAACCGCATTTCTCATCTCCTTGTGCTCGGGTTCGCCATTCCAGCCACTTTACTAGCAATCTCCCTACTTGGAGCATCAGCACCTTTAACCTCCTGTTCCGTACAGGTTGCAATTTGTCCTGAGGATGAACGGGAAGACGGGGAACCAATGAGAGACTAGCTCTTGGTGTTGGGACAGGCACAGGTCACTCAATTTTCCCATCAGGAAGAAGAATTAACCACAGGCTCAGCCTGCCCCCCGGAACCAGAACAGGGCCTGAAGCCATCCTGCGCTTTTGCGGCCGACTCCCAAAAAAGCGACTTGTAAAATGGAGCTTCAGGGCACTGCAATTCACAAACCTGCAGAATTATAAATGATAACTCTCGTCCACAAATATATTGAGGGAAGGCAAAGAAGAGGATTTGAAATCAAGGCAGAATTGCAGGAAACAGATTTCAGGAGGTAGATTCGAATCGCCTTTAAAGCACATGAAAAGCGGCAAAACGTTGACAATGATGCCCTTGGCCAAAAAGGGCGTATGCGTTTTTTCCTGAATATATTCAGGAAAAAACGCATACGCCCTTTTTGGCCAACCAAGCAACCTGGAAAGGCAAATCAGCGCTACAAAGAAGTCTCGCTTCCCATCGGTCAAAAGGGACATGCTGAAAAAGGTGTCAAAACCAGAAATGCAGGACAGGCCATGGAGAAATGGGAGCCTTGCTACACTGATGGGCGGGATGTAAATTGCCAACAGCCACTCTGGAGAAGTGTACGGTGTGTCCTGAAACATCTAAAAAACACAGCTTAGAGAGCATAGGGCACTTCCACGCATGGGGGGATAAAGTGGGAAAATTGAAAATCAGCAAGACACAAGCACCCCAAAGGTTAGGGCTGCTCTGTTGACAAGGACCTCCACTTCCTTCCACCTTAAATATCCCAGGAAAGCGAAAAATGGATAAAAAAGTTGTGGTCCTTATGTACAATGGAATATCACTCAGCCATGAAATCAATGTCATAAGGCTAGTAGCAGCATGATGAGTGGATTTAGGTAAGACGATTCTAAGTGAAATAAGTCACACAGAAAAGGACACTTCTCATAAGGTGTCACTTATAGAGGGAATGTAAAAACCGTTACACTTGAACTGAATTACAAAAAAGAACAGAGTCACACATGCAGAAAACACACTATGGCTGCTTAACGGGAAAGGTGAGGTGGGGTGATACATAAAACAAGAGTTTCAAATTAGCTCAGATACCGTTCCATAAACCCAATATGGAATAGACAAGACCTACTCCTTGCTCAGAGAACTGGACTCAACACGCCCGATTCACCGCACAAGAATATATCTGACTAGTAATAATCTTAAAACCTATGTATTGATATCTCTCTGTTAGTGTGTCAAGTGGGTGTAAAGCGGCCTAAACACAGCCGTGAAAAGCAGCTAAACCCCATTATAAAAATAAATTACTTTTAAAAACCCATGAAACAAAGACAGGGAAAGAGAGAGAAATTCTTACACAATTCATTCAGGGGCTGTGATGCAACCTGGATTGACCATATCTAGACCCACAGCTGGATGAGACATAAGGGTGGACACTCTTGGGGCTGAGAGTTTTGGTGAGGTTGGGTGAGCAAACGCAGACCCTTTAAATTAATACTGCGTGCTACCCATCGCATGGGTCCCAAATCTCCAGGTTCAAGGGCATCTTCCTACATCGAAAACATGCATGAGAAACCCAGAAGATGGTACACCGTGTGATGGGGAAAGGTTTCTAAAACGCACCTCATTTCTCACCTCCTTGTGCTCGGGTTCGCCATTCCAGCCACTTTACTAGCAATCTCCCTACTTGGAGCATCAGCACCTTTAACCTCCTGTTCCGTACAGGTTGCAATTTGTCCTGAGGATGAACGGGAAGACGGGAAACCAATGAGAGACTAGCTCTTGGTGTTGGGACAGTCACAGGTCACTCTATTTTCCCATCAGGAAGAAGAATTAACCACAGGCTCAGCCTGCCCCCCGGAACCAGAACAGGGCCTGAAGCCATCCTGCGCTTTTGCGGCCGGCTCCCAAAAAAGCGACTTGTAAAATGCAGCTTCAGGGCACTGCAATTCACAAACCTGCAGAGTTATAAATGATAACTCTCGTCCACAAATATATTGAGGGAAGGCAAAGAAGAGGATATGAAATCAAGGCAGAATTGCAGGAAACAGATTTCAGGAGGTAGATTCGAATCGCCTTTAAAGCACATGAAAAGCGGCAAAACGTTGACAATGATGCCCTTGGCCAAAAAGGGCGTATACGTTTTTTCCTGAATATATTCAGGAAAAAACGCATACGCCCTTTTTGGCCAACCAAGCAACCTGGAAAGGCAAATCAGCGCTACAAAGAAGTCTCGCTTCCCATCGGTCAAAAGGGACATGCTGAAAAAAGTGTCAAAACCAGAAATGCAGGACAGGCCATGGAGAAATGGGAGCCTTGCTACACTGATGGGCGGGATGTAAATTGCCAACAGCCACTCTGGAGAAGTGTACGGTGTGTCCTGAAACATCTAAAAAACACAGCTTAGAGAGCATAGGGCACTTCCACACATGGGGGGATAAAGTGGGAAAATTGAAAATCAGCAAGACACAAGCACCCCAAAGTTTAGGGCTGCTCTGTTGACAAGGACCTCCACTTCATTCCACCTTAAATATCCCAGGAAAGCGAAAAATGGATAAAAAAGTTGTGGTCCTTATGTACAATGGAATATCACTCAGCCATGAAATCAATGTCATAAGGCTAGTAGCAGCATGATGAGTGGATTTAGGTAAGACGATTCTAAGTGAAATAAGTCACACAGAAAAGGACACTTCTCATAAGGTGTCACTTATAGAGGGAATGTAAAAACCGTTACACTTGAACTGAATTACAAAACAGAACAGAGTCACACATGCAGAAAACACACTATGGCTGCTTAACGGGAAAGGTGAGGTGGGGTGATACATAAAACAAGAGTTTCAAATTAGCTCAGATACCGTTCCATAAACCCAATATGGAATAGACAAGACCTACTCCTTGCTCAGAGAACTGGACTCAACACGCCCGATTCACCGCACAAGAATATATCTGACTAGTAATAATCTTAAAACCTATGTATTGATATCTCTCTGTTAGTGTGTCAAGTGTGTGTAAGGCGGCCTAAACACAGCCGTGAAAAGCAGCTAAACCCCATTATAAAAATAAATTACTTTTAAAAACCCATGAAACAAAGACAGGGAAAGAGAGAGAAATTCTTACACAATTCGTTCAGGGGCTGTGATGCAACCTGCATTGACCATATCTAGACCCACAGCTGGATGAGACATAAGGGTGGACACTCTTGGGGCTGAGAGGTTTGGTGAGGTTGGGTGAGCAAACGCAGACCCTTTAAAGTAATACTGCGTGCTACCCATCGCATGGGTCCCAAATCTCCAGGTTCAAGGGCATCTTCCTACATCGAAAACATGCATGAGAAACCCAGAAGATGGTACACCGTGTGATGGGGAAAGGTTTCTAAAACGCACCGCATTTCTCATCTCCTTGTGCTCGGGTTCGCCATTCCAGCCACTTTACTAGCAATCTCCCTACTTGGAGCATCAGCACCTTTAACCTCCTGTTCCGTACAGGTTGCAATTTGTCCTGAGGATGAACGGGAAGACGGGGAACCAATGAGAGACTAGCTCTTGGTGTTGGGACAGGCACAGGTCACTCAATTTTCCCATCAGGAAGAAGAATTAACCACAGGCTCAGCCTGCCCCCCGGAACCAGAACAGGGCCTGAAGCCATCCTGCGCTTTTGCGGCCGACTCCCAAAAAAGCGACTTGTAAAATGGAGCTTCAGGGCACTGCAATTCACAAACCTGCAGAATTATAAATGATAACTCTCGTCCACAAATATATTGAGGGAAGGCAAAGAAGAGGATTTGAAATCAAGGCAGAATTGCAGGAAACAGATTTCAGGAGGTAGATTCGAATCGCCTTTAAAGCACATGAAAAGGGGCAAAACGTTGACAATGATGCCCTTGGCCAAAAAGGGCGTATGCGTTTTTTCCTGAATATATTCAGGAAAAAACGCATACGCCCTTTTAGGCCAACCAAGCAACCTGGAAAGGCAAATCAGCGCTACAAAGAAGTCTCGCTTCCCATCGGTCAAAAGGGACATGCTGAAAAAGGTGTCAAAACCAGAAATGCAGGACAGGCCATGGAGAAATGGGAGCCTTGCTACACTGATGGGCGGGATGTAAATTGCCAACAGCCACTCTGGAGAAGTGTACGGTGTGTCCTGAAACATCTAAAAAACACAGCTTAGAGAGCATAGGGCACTTCCACGCATGGGGGGATAAAGTGGGAAAATTGAAAATCAGCAAGACACAAGCACCCCAAAGGTTAGGGCTGCTCTGTTGACAAGGACCTCCACTTCCTTCCACCTTAAATATCCCAGGAAAGCGAAAAATGGATAAAAAAGTTGTGGTCCTTATGTACAATGGAATATCACTCAGCCATGAAATCAATGTCATAAGGCTAGTAGCAGCATGATGAGTGGATTTAGGTAAGACGATTCTAAGTGAAATAAGTCACACAGAAAAGGACACTTCTCATAAGGTGTCACTTATAGAGGGAATGTTAAAACCGTTACACTTGAACTGAATTACAAAACAGAACAGAGTCACACATGCAGAAAACACACTATGGCTGCTTAACGGGAAAGGTGAGGTGGGGTGATACATAAAACAAGAGTTTCAAATTAGCTCAGATACCGTTCCATAAACCCAATATGGAATAGACAAGACCTACTCCTTGCTCAGAGAACTGGACTCAACACGCCCGATTCACCACACAAGAATATATCTGACTAGTAATAATCTTAAAACCTATGTATAGATATCTCTCTGTTAGTGTGTCAAGTGGGTGTAAAGCGGCCTAAACACAGCCGTGAAAAGCAGCTAAACCCCATTATAAAAATAAATTACTTTTAAAAACCCATGAAACAAAGACAGGGAAAGAGAGAGAAATTCTTACACAATTCGTTCAGGGGCTGTGATGCAACCTGGATTGACCATATCTAGACCCACAGCTGGATGAGTCATAAGGGTGGACACTCTTGGGGCTGAGAGGTTCGGTGAGGTTGGGTGAGCAAACGCAGACCCTTTAAAGTAATACTGCGTGCTACCCATCGCATGGGTCCCAAATCTCCAGGTTCAAGGGCATCTTCCTACATCGAAAACATGCATGAGAAACCCAGAAGATGGTACACCGTGTGATGGGGAAAGGTTTCTAAAACGCACCTCATTTCTCATCTCCTTGTGCTCGGGTTCGCCATTCCAGCCACTTTACTAGCAATCTCCCTACTTGGAGCATCAGCACCTTTAACCTCCTGTTCCGTACAGGTTGCAATTTGTCCTGAGGATGAATGGGAAGACGGGGAACCAATGAGAGACTAGCTCTTGGTGTTGGGAGAGGCACAGGTCACTCTATTTTCCCATCAGGAAGAAGAATTAACCATAGGCTCAGCCTGCCCCCCTGAACCAGAACAGGGCCTGAAGCCATCCTGCGCTTTTGCGGCCGGCTCCCAAAAAACCGACTTGTAAAATGGAGCTTCAGGGCACTGCAATTCACAAACCTGCAGAGTTATAAATGATAACTCTCGTCCACAAATATATTGAGGGAAGGCAAAGAAGAGGATTTGAAATCAAGGCAGAATTGCAGGAAACAGATTTCAGGAGGTAGATTCGAATCGCCTTTAAAGCACATGAAAAGCGGCAAAACGTTGACAATGATGCCCTTGGCCAAAAAGGGCGTATGCGTTTTTTCCTGAATATATTCAGGAAAAAACGCATACGCCCTTTTTGGCCAACCAAGCAACCTGGAAAGGCAAATCAGCGCTACAAAGAAGTCTCGCTTCCCATCGGTC
Organism: Balaenoptera physalus; assembly: GCF_965194825.1. NCBI lineage: Eukaryota > Metazoa > Chordata > Mammalia > Artiodactyla > Balaenopteridae > Balaenoptera > Balaenoptera physalus. The sequence continues at coordinate 56,950 of NW_028126400.1, forward strand.
AAAAGGGACATGCTGAAAAAGTTGTCAAAACCAGAAATGCAGGACAGGCCATGGAGAAATGGGAGCCTTGCTACACTGATGAGCGGGATGTAAATTGCCAACAGCCACTCTGGAGAAGTGTATGGTGTGTCCTGAAACATCTAAAAAACACAGCTTAGAGAGCATAGGGCACTTCCACGCATGGGGGGATAAAGTGGGAAAATTGAAAATCAGCAAGACACAAGCACCCCAAAGTTTAGGGCTGCTCTGTTGACAAGGACCTCCACTTCCTTCCACCTTAAATATCCCAGGAAAGCGAAAAATGGATAAAAAAGTTGTGGTCCTTATGTACAATGGAATATCACTCAGCCATGAAATCAATGTCATAAGGCTAGTAGCAGCATGATGAGTGGATTTAGGTAAGACGATTCTAAGTGAAATAAGTCACACAGAAAAGGACACTTCTCATAAGGTGTCACTTATAGAGGGAATGTTAAAACCGTTACACTTGAACTGAATTACAAAACAGAACAGAGTCACACATGCAGAAAACACACTATGGCTGCTTAACGGGAAAGGTGAGGTGGGGTGATACATAAAACAAGAGTTTCAAATTAGCTCAGATACCGTTCCATAAACCCAATATGGAATAGACAAGACCTACTCCTTGCTCAGAGAACTGGACTCAACACGCCCGATTCACTGCACAAGAATATATCTGACTAGTAATAATCTTAAAACCTATGTATTGATATCTCTCTGTTAGTGTGTCAAGTGGGTGTAAAGCGGCCTAAACACAGCCGTGAAAAGCAGCTAAACCCCATTATAAAAATAAATTACTTTTAAAAACCCATGAAACAAAGACAGGGAAAGAGAGAGAAATTCTTACACAATTCGTTCAGGGGCTGTGATGCAACCTGGATTGACCATATCTAGACCCACAGCTGGATGAGACATAAGGGTGGACACTCTTGGGGCTGAGAGGTTCGGTGAGGTTGGGTGAGCAAACGCAGACCCTTTAAAGTGATACTGCCTGCTACCCATCGCATGGGTCCCAAATCTCCAGGTTCAAGGGCATCTTCCTACATCGAAAACATGCATGAGAAACCCAGAAGATGGTACACCGTGTGATGGGGAAAGGTTTCTAAAACGCACCTCATTTCTCATCTCCTTGTGCTCGGGTTCGCCATTCCAGCCACTTTACTAGCAATCTCCCTACTTGGAGCATCAGCACCTTTAACCTCCTGTTCCGTACAGGTTGCAATTTGTCCTGAGGATGAACGGGAAGACGGGGAACCAATGAGAGACTAGCTCTTGGTGTTGGGAGAGGCACAGGTCACTCTATTTTCCCATCAGGAAGAAGAATTAACCACAGGCTCAGCCTGCCCCCCGGAACCAGAACAGGGCCTGAAGCCATCCTGCGCTTTTGCGGCCGGCTCCCAAAAAAGCGACTTGTAAAATGGAGCTTCAGGGCACTGCAATTCACAAACCTGCAGAGTTATAAATGATAACTCTCGTCCACAAATATATTGAGGGAAGGCAAAGAAGAGGATTTGAAATCAAGGCAGAATTGCAGGAAACAGATTTCAGGAGGTAGATTCGAATCGCCTTTAAAGCACATGAAAAGCGGCAAAACGTTGACAATGATGCCCTTGGCCAAAAAGGGCGTATGCGTTTTTTCCTGAATATATTCAGGAAAAAACGCATACGCCCTTTTTGGCCAACCAAGCAACCTGGAAAGGCAAATCAGCGCAACAAAGAAGTCTCGCTTCCCTTCGGTCAAAAGGGCCATGCTGAAAAAAGTTTCAAAACCAGAAATGCAGGACAGGCCATGGAGAAATGGGAGCCTTGCTACACTGATGAGCGGGATGTAAATTGCCAACAGCCACTCTGGAGAAGTGTATGGTGTGTCCTGAAACATCTAAAAAACACAGCTTAGAGAGCATAGGGCACTTCCACGCATGGGGGGATAAAGTGGGAAAATTGAAAATCAGCAAGACACAAGCACCCCAAAGTTTAGGGCTGCTCTGTTGACAAGGACCTCCACTTCCTTCCACCTTAAATATCCCAGGAAAGCGAAAAATGGATAAAAAAGTTGTGGTCCTTATGTACAATGGAATATCACTCAGCCATGAAATCAATGTCATAAGGCTAGTAGCAGCATGATGAGTGGATTTAGGTAAGACGATTCTAAGTGAAATAAGTCACACAGAAAAGGACACTTCTCATAAGGTGTCACTTATAGAGGGAATGTAAAAACCGTTACACTTGAACTGAATTACAAAACAGAACAGAGTCACACATGCAGAAAACACACTATGGCTGCTTAACGGGAAAGGTGAGGTGGGGTGATACATAAAACAAGAGTTTCAAATTAGCTCAGATACCGTTCCATAAACCCAATATGGAATAGACAAGACCTACTCCTTGCTCAGAGAACTGGACTCAACACGCCCGATTCACCGCACAAGAATATATCTGACTAGTAATAATCTTAAAACCTATGTATTGATATCTCTCTGTTAGTGTGTCAAGTGTGTGTAAGGCGGCATAAACACAGCCGTGAAAAGCAGCTAAACCCCATTATAAAAATAAATTACTTTTAAAAACCCATGAAACAAAGACAGGGAAAGAGAGAGAAATTCTTACACAATTCGTTCAGGGGCTGTGATGCAACCTGGATTGACCATATCTAGACCCACAGCTGGATGAGACATAAGGGTGGACACTCTTGGGGCTGAGAGGTTTGGTGAGGTTGGGTGAGCAAACGCAGACCCTTTAAAGTAATACTGCGTGCTACCCATCGCATGGGTCCCAAATCTCCAGGTTCAAGGGCATCTTCCTACATCGAAAACATGCATGAGAAACCCAGAAGATGGTACACCGTGTGATGGGGAAAGGTTTCTAAAACGAACCGCATTTCTCATCTCCTTGTGCTCGGGTTCGCCATTCCAGCCACTTTACTAGCAATCTCCCTACTTGGAGCATCAGCACCTTTAACCTCCTGTTCCGTACAGGTTGCAATTTGTCCTGAGGATGAACGGGAAGACGGGGAACCAATGAGAGACTAGCTCTTGGTGTTGGGACAGGCACAGGTCACTCAATTTTCCCATCAGGAAGAAGAATTAACCACAGGCTCAGCCTGCCCCCCGGAACCAGAACAGGGCCTGAAGCCATCCTGCGCTTTTGCGGCCGACTCCCAAAAAAGCGACTTGTAAAATGGAGCTTCAGGGCACTGCAATTCACAAACCTGCAGAATTATAAATGATAACTCTCGTCCACAAATATATTGAGGGAAGGCAAAGAAGAGGATTTGAAATCAAGGCAGAATTGCAGGAAACAGATTTCAGGAGGTAGATTCGAATCGCCTTTAAAGCACATGAAAAGCGGCAAAACGTTGACAATGATGCCCTTGGCCAAAAAGGGCGTATGCGTTTTTTCCTGAATATATTCAGGAAAAAACGCATACGCCCTTTTTGGCCAACCAAGCAACCTGGAAAGGCAAATCAGCGCTACAAAGAAGTCTCGCTTCCCATCGGTCAAAAGGGACATGCTGAAAAAGGTGTCAAAACCAGAAATGCAGGACAGGCCATGGAGAAATGGGAGCCTTGCTACACTGATGGGCGGGATGTAAATTGCCAACAGCCACTCTGGAGAAGTGTACGGTGTGTCCTGAAACATCTAAAAAACACAGCTTAGAGAGCATAGGGCACTTCCACGCATGGGGGGATAAAGTGGGAAAATTGAAAATCAGCAAGACACAAGCACCCCAAAGGTTAGGGCTGCTCTGTTGACAAGGACCTCCACTTCCTTCCACCTTAAATATCCCAGGAAAGCGAAAAATGGATAAAAAAGTTGTGGTCCTTATGTACAATGGAATATCACTCAGCCATGAAATCAATGTCATAAGGCTAGTAGCAGCATGATGAGTGGATTTAGGTAAGACGATTCTAAGTGAAATAAGTCACACAGAAAAGGACACTTCTCATAAGGTGTCACTTATAGAGGGAATGTAAAAACCGTTACACTTGAACTGAATTACAAAAAAGAACAGAGTCACACATGCAGAAAACACACTATGGCTGCTTAACGGGAAAGGTGAGGTGGGGTGATACATAAAACAAGAGTTTCAAATTAGCTCAGATACCGTTCCATAAACCCAATATGGAATAGACAAGACCTACTCCTTGCTCAGAGAACTGGACTCAACACGCCCGATTCACCGCACAAGAATATATCTGACTAGTAATAATCTTAAAACCTATGTATTGATATCTCTCTGTTAGTGTGTCAAGTGGGTGTAAAGCGGCCTAAACACAGCCGTGAAAAGCAGCTAAACCCCATTATAAAAATAAATTACTTTTAAAAACCCATGAAACAAAGACAGGGAAAGAGAGAGAAATTCTTACACAATTCGTTCAGGGGCTGTGATGCAACCTGGATTGACCATATCTAGACCCACAGCTGGATGAGACATAAGGGTGGACACTCTTGGGGCTGAGAGTTTTGGTGAGGTTGGGTGAGCAAACGCAGACCCTTTAAATTAATACTGCGTGCTACCCATCGCATGGGTCCCAAATCTCCAGGTTCAAGGGCATCTTCCTACATCGAAAACATGCATGAGAAACCCAGAAGATGGTACACCGTGTGATGGGGAAAGGTTTCTAAAACGCACCTCATTTCTCACCTCCTTGTGCTCGGGTTCGCCATTCCAGCCACTTTACTAGCAATCTCCCTACTTGGAGCATCAGCACCTTTAACCTCCTGTTCCGTACAGGTTGCAATTTGTCCTGAGGATGAACGGGAAGACGGGAAACCAATGAGAGACTAGCTCTTGGTGTTGGGACAGTCACAGGTCACTCTATTTTCCCATCAGGAAGAAGAATTAACCACAGGCTCAGCCTGCCCCCCGGAACCAGAACAGGGCCTGAAGCCATCCTGCGCTTTTGCGGCCGGCTCCCAAAAAAGCGACTTGTAAAATGCAGCTTCAGGGCACTGCAATTCACAAACCTGCAGAGTTATAAATGATAACTCTCGTCCACAAATATATTGAGGGAAGGCAAAGAAGAGGATATGAAATCAAGGCAGAATTGCAGGAAACAGATTTCAGGAGGTAGATTCGAATCGCCTTTAAAGCACATGAAAAGCGGCAAAACGTTGACAATGATGCCCTTGGCCAAAAAGGGCGTATACGTTTTTTCCTGAATATATTCAGGAAAAAACGCATACGCCCTTTTTGGCCAACCAAGCAACCTGGAAAGGCAAATCAGCGCTACAAAGAAGTCTCGCTTCCCATCGGTCAAAAGGGACATGCTGAAAAAAGTGTCAAAACCAGAAATGCAGGACAGGCCATGGAGAAATGGGAGCCTTGCTACACTGATGGGCGGGATGTAAATTGCCAACAGCCACTCTGGAGAAGTGTACGGTGTGTCCTGAAACATCTAAAAAACACAGCTTAGAGAGCATAGGGCACTTCCACACATGGGGGGATAAAGTGGGAAAATTGAAAATCAGCAAGACACAAGCACCCCAAAGTTTAGGGCTGCTCTGTTGACAAGGACCTCCACTTCATTCCACCTTAAATATCCCAGGAAAGCGAAAAATGGATAAAAAAGTTGTGGTCCTTATGTACAATGGAATATCACTCAGCCATGAAATCAATGTCATAAGGCTAGTAGCAGCATGATGAGTGGATTTAGGTAAGACGATTCTAAGTGAAATAAGTCACACAGAAAAGGACACTTCTCATAAGGTGTCACTTATAGAGGGAATGTAAAAACCGTTACACTTGAACTGAATTACAAAACAGAACAGAGTCACACATGCAGAAAACACACTATGGCTGCTTAACGGGAAAGGTGAGGTGGGGTGATACATAAAACAAGAGTTTCAAATTAGCTCAGATACCGTTCCATAAACCCAATATGGAATAGACAAGACCTACTCCTTGCTCAGAGAACTGGACTCAACACGCCCGATTCACCGCACAAGAATATATCTGACTAGTAATAATCTTAAAACCTATGTATTGATATCTCTCTGTTAGTGTGTCAAGTGTGTGTAAGGCGGCATAAACACAGCCGTGAAAAGCAGCTAAACCCCATTATAAAAATAAATTACTTTTAAAAACCCATGAAACAAAGACAGGGAAAGAGAGAGAAATTCTTACACAATTCGTTCAGGGGCTGTGATGCAACCTGCATTGACCATATCTAGACCCACAGCTGGATGAGACATAAGGGTGGACACTCTTGGGGCTGAGAGGTTTGGTGAGGTTGGGTGAGCAAACGCAGACCCTTTAAAGTAATACTGCGTGCTACCCATCGCATGGGTCCCAAATCTCCAGGTTCAAGGGCATCTTCCTACATCGAAAACATGCATGAGAAACCCAGAAGATGGTACACCGTGTGATGGGGAAAGGTTTCTAAAACGCACCGCATTTCTCATCTCCTTGTGCTCGGGTTCGCCATTCCAGCCACTTTACTAGCAATCTCCCTACTTGGAGCATCAGCACCTTTAACCTCCTGTTCCGTACAGGTTGCAATTTGTCCTGAGGATGAACGGGAAGACGGGGAACCAATGAGAGACTAGCTCTTGGTGTTGGGACAGGCACAGGTCACTCAATTTTCCCATCAGGAAGAAGAATTAACCACAGGCTCAGCCTGCCCCCCGGAACCAGAACAGGGCCTGAAGCCATCCTGCGCTTTTGCGGCCGACTCCCAAAAAAGCGACTTGTAAAATGGAGCTTCAGGGCACTGCAATTCACAAACCTGCAGAATTATAAATGATAACTCTCGTCCACAAATATATTGAGGGAAGGCAAAGAAGACGATTTGAAATCAAGGCAGAATTGCAGGAAACAGATTTCAGGAGGTAGATTCGAATCGCCTTTAAAGCACATGAAAAGGGGCAAAACGTTGACAATGATGCCCTTGGCCAAAAAGGGCGTATGCGTTTTTTCCTGAATATATTCAGGAAAAAACGCATACGCCCTTTTAGGCCAACCAAGCAACCTGGAAAGGCAAATCAGCGCTACAAAGAAGTCTCGCTTCCCATCGGTCAAAAGGGACATGCTGAAAAAGGTGTCAAAACCAGAAATGCAGGACAGGCCATGGAGAAATGGGAGCCTTGCTACACTGATGGGCGGGATGTAAATTGCCAACAGCCACTCTGGAGAAGTGTACGGTGTGTCCTGAAACATCTAAAAAACACAGCTTAGAGAGCATAGGGCACTTCCACGCATGGGGGGATAAAGTGGGAAAATTGAAAATCAGCAAGACACAAGCACCCCAAAGGTTAGGGCTGCTCTGTTGACAAGGACCTCCACTTCCTTCCACCTTAAATATCCCAGGAAAGCGAAAAATGGATAAAAAAGTTGTGGTCCTTATGTACAATGGAATATCACTCAGCCATGAAATCAATGTCATAAGGCTAGTAGCAGCATGATGAGTGGATTTAGGTAAGACGATTCTAAGTGAAATAAGTCACACAGAAAAGGACACTTCTCATAAGGTGTCACTTATAGAGGGAATGTTAAAACCGTTACACTTGAACTGAATTACAAAACAGAACAGAGTCACACATGCAGAAAACACACTATGGCTGCTTAACGGGAAAGGTGAGGTGGGGTGATACATAAAACAAGAGTTTCAAATTAGCTCAGATACCGTTCCATAAACCCAATATGGAATAGACAAGACCTACTCCTTGCTCAGAGAACTGGACTCAACACGCCCGATTCACCACACAAGAATATATCTGACTAGTAATAATCTTAAAACCTATGTATAGATATCTCTCTGTTAGTGTGTCAAGTGGGTGTAAAGCGGCCTAAACACAGCCGTGAAAAGCAGCTAAACCCCATTATAAAAATAAATTACTTTTAAAAACCCATGAAACAAAGACAGGGAAAGAGAGAGAAATTCTTACACAATTCGTTCAGGGGCTGTGATGCAACCTGGATTGACCATATCTAGACCCACAGCTGGATGAGTCATAAGGGTGGACACTCTTGGGGCTGAGAGGTTCGGTGAGGTTGGGTGAGCAAACGCAGACCCTTTAAAGTAATACTGCGTGCTACCCATCGCATGGGTCCCAAATCTCCAGGTTCAAGGGCATCTTCCTACATCGAAAACATGCATGAGAAACCCAGAAGATGGTACACCGTGTGATGGGGAAAGGTTTCTAAAACGCACCTCATTTCTCATCTCCTTGTGCTCGGGTTCGCCATTCCAGCCACTTTACTAGCAATCTCCCTACTTGGAGCATCAGCACCTTTAACCTCCTGTTCCGTACAGGTTGCAATTTGTCCTGAGGATGAATGGGAAGACGGGGAACCAATGAGAGACTAGCTCTTGGTGTTGGGAGAGGCACAGGTCACTCTATTTTCCCATCAGGAAGAAGAATTAACCATAGGCTCAGCCTGCCCCCCTGAACCAGAACAGGGCCTGAAGCCATCCTGCGCTTTTGCGGCCGGCTCCCAAAAAACCGACTTGTAAAATGGAGCTTCAGGGCACTGCAATTCACAAACCTGCAGAGTTATAAATGATAACTCTCGTCCACAAATATATTGAGGGAAGGCAAAGAAGAGGATTTGAAATCAAGGCAGAATTGCAGGAAACAGATTTCAGGAGGTAGATTCGAATCGCCTTTAAAGCACATGAAAAGCGGCAAAACGTTGACAATGATGCCCTTGGCCAAAAAGGGCGTATGCGTTTTTTCCTGAATATATTCAGGAAAAAACGCATACGCCCTTTTTGGCCAACCAAGCAACCTGGAAAGGCAAATCAGCGCTACAAAGAAGTCTCGCTTCCCATCGGTCAAAAGGGACATGCTGAAAAAGTTGTCAAAACCAGAAATGCAGGACAGGCCATGGAGAAATGGGAGCCTTGCTACACTGATGAGCGGGATGTAAATTGCCAACAGCCACTCTGGAGAAGTGTATGGTGTGTCCTGAAACATCTAAAAAACACAGCTTAGAGAGCATAGGGCACTTCCACGCATGGGGGGATAAAGTGGGAAAATTGAAAATCAGCAAGACACAAGCACCCCAAAGTTTAGGGCTGCTCTGTTGACAAGGACCTCCACTTCCTTCCACCTTAAATATCCCAGGAAAGCGAAAAATGGATAAAAAAGTTGTGGTCCTTATGTACAATGGAATATCACTCAGCCATGAAATCAATGTCATAAGGCTAGTAGCAGCATGATGAGTGGATTTAGGTAAGACGATTCTAAGTGAAATAAGTCACACAGAAAAGGACACTTCTCATAAGGTGTCACTTATAGAGGGAATGTTAAAACCGTTACACTTGAACTGAATTACAAAACAGAACAGAGTCACACATGCAGAAAACACACTATGGCTGCTTAACGGGAAAGGTGAGGTGGGGTGATACATAAAACAAGAGTTTCAAATTAGCTCAGATACCGTTCCATAAACCCAATATGGAATAGACAAGACCTACTCCTTGCTCAGAGAACTGGACTCAACACGCCCGATTCACTGCACAAGAATATATCTGACTAGTAATAATCTTAAAACCTATGTATTGATATCTCTCTGTTAGTGTGTCAAGTGGGTGTAAAGCGGCCTAAACACAGCCGTGAAAAGCAGCTAAACCCCATTATAAAAATAAATTACTTTTAAAAACCCATGAAACAAAGACAGGGAAAGAGAGAGAAATTCTTACACAATTCGTTCAGGGGCTGTGATGCAACCTGGATTGACCATATCTAGACCCACAGCTGGATGAGACATAAGGGTGGACACTCTTGGGGCTGAGAGGTTCGGTGAGGTTGGGTGAGCAAACGCAGACCCTTTAAAGTGATACTGCCTGCTACCCATCGCATGGGTCCCAAATCTCCAGGTTCAAGGGCATCTTCCTACATCGAAAACATGCATGAGAAACCCAGAAGATGGTACACCGTGTGATGGGGAAAGGTTTCTAAAACGCACCTCATTTCTCATCTCCTTGTGCTCGGGTTCGCCATTCCAGCCACTTTACTAGCAATCTCCCTACTTGGAGCATCAGCACCTTTAACCTCCTGTTCCGTACAGGTTGCAATTTGTCCTGAGGATGAACGGGAAGACGGGGAACCAATGAGAGACTAGCTCTTGGTGTTGGGAGAGGCACAGGTCACTCTATTTTCCCATCAGGAAGAAGAATTAACCACAGGCTCAGCCTGCCCCCCGGAACCAGAACAGGGCCTGAAGCCATCCTGCGCTTTTGCGGCCGGCTCCCAAAAAAGCGACTTGTAAAATGGAGCTTCAGGGCACTGCAATTCACAAACCTGCAGAGTTATAAATGATAACTCTCGTCCACAAATATATTGAGGGAAGGCAAAGAAGAGGATTTGAAATCAAGGCAGAATTGCAGGAAACAGATTTCAGGAGGTAGATTCGAATCGCCTTTAAAGCACATGAAAAGCGGCAAAACGTTGACAATGATGCCCTTGGCCAAAAAGGGCGTATGCGTTTTTTCCTGAATATATTCAGGAAAAAACGCATACGCCCTTTTTGGCCAACCAAGCAACCTGGAAAGGCAAATCAGCGCAACAAAGAAGTCTCGCTTCCCTTCGGTCAAAAGGGCCATGCTGAAAAAAGTGTCAAAACCAGAAATGCAGGACAGGCCATGGAGAAATGGGAGCCTTGCTACACTGATGAGCGGGATGTAAATTGCCAACAGCCACTCTGGAGAAGTGTATGGTGTGTCCTGAAACATCTAAAAAACACAGCTTAGAGAGCATAGGGCACTTCCACGCATGGGGGGATAAAGTGGGAAAATTGAAAATCAGCAAGACACAAGCACCCCAAAGTTTAGGGCTGCTCTGTTGACAAGGACCTCCACTTCCTTCCACCTTAAATATCCCAGGAAAGCGAAAAATGGATAAAAAAGTTGTGGTCCTTATGTACAATGGAATATCACTCAGCCATGAAATCAATGTCATAAGGCTAGTAGCAGCATGATGAGTGGATTTAGGTAAGACGATTCTAAGTGAAATAAGTCACACAGAAAAGGACACTTCTCATAAGGTGTCACTTATAGAGGGAATGTAAAAACCGTTACACTTGAACTGAATTACAAAACAGAACAGAGTCACACATGCAGAAAACACACTATGGCTGCTTAACGGGAAAGGTGAGGTGGGGTGATACATAAAACAAGAGTTTCAAATTAGCTCAGATACCGTTCCATAAACCCAATATGGAATAGACAAGACCTACTCCTTGCTCAGAGAACTGGACTCAACACGCCCGATTCACCGCACAAGAATATATCTGACTAGTAATAATCTTAAAACCTATGTATTGATATCTCTCTGTTAGTGTGTCAAGTGGGTGTAAAGCGGCCTAAACACAGACGTGAAAAGCAGCTAAACCCCATTATAAAAATAAATTACTTTTAAAAACCCATGAAACAAAGACAGGGAAAGAGAGAGAAATTCTTACACAATTCGTTCAGGGGCTGTGATGCAACCTGGATTGACCATATCTAGACCCACAGCTGGATGAGACATAAGGGTGGACACTCTTAGGGCTGAGAGGTTCGGTGAGGTTGGGTGAGCAAACGCAGACCCTTTAAAGTGATACTGCCTGCTACCCATCGCATGGGTCCCAAATCTCCAGGTTCAAGGGCATCTTCCTACATCGAAAACATGCATGAGAAACCCAGAAGATGGTACACCGTGTGATGGGGAAAGGTTTCTAAAACGCACCTCATTTCTCATCTCCTTGTGCTCGGGTTCGCCATTCCAGCCACTTTAGTAGCAATCTCCCTACTTGGAGCATCAGCACCTTTAACCTCCTGTTCCGTACAGGTTGCAATTTGTCCTGAGGATGAACGGGAAGACGGGGAACCAATGAGAGACTAGCTCTTGGTGTTGGGACAGGCACAGGTCACTCTATTTTCCCATCAGGAAGAAGAATTAACCACAGGCTCAGCCTGCCCCCCGGAACCAGAACAGGGCCTGAAGCCATCCTGCGCTTTTGCGGCCGGCTCCCAAAAAAGCGACTTGTAAAATGGAGCTTCAGGGCACTGCAATTCACAAACCTGCAGAGTTATAAATGATAACTCTCGTCCACAAATATATTGAGGGAAGGCAAAGAAGAGGATTTGAAATCAAGGCAGAATTGCAGGAAACAGATTTCAGGAGGAAGATGCGAATCGCCTTTAAAGCACATGAAAAGCGGCAAAACGTTGACAATGATGCCCTTGGCCAAAAAGGGCGTATGCGTTTTTTCCTGAATATATTCAGGAGAAAACGCATACGCCCTTTTTGGCCAACCAAGCAACCTGGAAAGGCAAATCAGCGCAACAAAGAAGTCTCGCTTCCCATCGGTCAAAAGGGCCATGCTGAAAAAAGTGTCAAAACCAGAAATGCAGGACAGGCCATGGAGAAATGGGAGCCTTGCTACACTGATGGGCGGGATGTAAATTGCCAACAGCCACTCTGGAGAAGTGTACGGTGTGTCCTGAAACATCTAAAAAACACAGCTTAGAGAGCATAGGGCACTTCCACGCATGGGGGGATAAAGTGGGAAAATTGAAAATCAGCAAGACACAAGCACCCCAAAGGTTAGGGCTGCTCTGTTGACAAGGACCTCCACTTCCTTCCACCTTAAATATCCCAGGAAAGCGAAAAATGGATAAAAAAGTTGTGGTCCTTATGTACAATGGAATATCACTCAGCCATGAAATCAATGTCATAAGGCTAGTAGCAGCATGATGAGTGGATTTAGGTAAGACGATTCTAAGTGAAATAAGTCACACAGAAAAGGACACTTCTCATAAGGTGTCACTTATAGAGGGAATGTTAAAACCGTTACACTTGAACTGAATTACAAAACAGAACAGAGTCACACATGCAGAAAACACACTATGGCTGCTTAACGGGAAAGGTGAGGTGGGGTGATACATAAAACAAGAGTTTCAAATTAGCTCTGATACCGTTCCATAAACCCAATATGGAATAGACAAGACCTACTCCTTGCTCAGAGAACTGGACTCAACACGCCCGATTCACCGCACAAGAATATATCTGACTAGTAATAATCTTAAAACCTATGTATTGATATCTCTCTGTTAGTGTGTCAAGTGGGTGTAAAGCGGCCTAAACACAGCCGTGAAAAGCAGCTAAACCCCATTATAAAAATAAATTACTTTTAAAAACCCATGAAACAAAGACAGGGAAAGAGAGAGAAATTCTTACACAATTCGTTCAGGGGCTGTGATGCAACCTGGATTGACCATATCTAGACCCACAGCTGGATGAGACATACGGGTGGACACTCTTGGGGCTGAGAGGTTCGGTGAGGTTGGGTGAGCAAACGCAGACCCTTTAAAGTGATACTGCCTGCTACCCATCGCATGGGTCCCAAATCTCCAGGTTCAAGGGCATCTTCCTACATCGAAAACATGCATGAGAAACCCAGAAGATGGTACACCGTGTGATGGGGAAAGGTTTCTAAAACGCACCTCATTTCTCATCTCCTTGTGCTCGGGTTCGCCATTCCAGCCACTTTAGTAGCAATCTCCCTACTTGGAGCATCAGCACCTTTAACCTCCTGTTCCGTACAGGTTGCAATTTGTCCTGAGGATGAACGGGAAGACGGGGAACCAATGAGAGACTAGCTCTTGGTGTTGGGAGAGGCACAGGTCACTCTATTTTCCCATCAGGAAGAAGAATTAACCACAGGCTCAGCCTGCCCCCCGGAACCAGAACAGGGCCTGAAGCCATCCTGCGCTTTTGCGGCCGGCTCCCAAAAAAGCGACTTGTAAAATGGAGCTTCAGGGCACTGCAATTCACAAACCTGCAGAGTTATAAATGATAACTCTCGTCCACAAATATATTGAGGGAAGGCAAAGAAGAGGATTTGAAATCAAGGCAGAATTGCAGGAAACAGATTTCAGGAGGAAGATGCGAATCGCCTTTAAAGCACATGAAAAGCGGCAAAACGTTGACAATGATGCCCTTGGCCAAAAAGGGCGTATGCGTTTTTTCCTGAATATATTCAGGAGAAAACGCATACGCCCTTTTTGGCCAACCAAGCAACCTGGAAAGGCAAATCAGCGCTACAAAGAAGTCTCGCTTCCCATCGGTCAAAAGGGCCATGCTGAAAAAAGTGTCAAAACCAGAAATGCAGGACAGGCCATGGAGAAATGGGAGCCTTGCTACACTGATGGGCGGGATGTAAATTGCCAACAGCCACTCTGGAGAAGTGTACGGTGTGTCCTGAAACATCTAAAAAACACAGCTTAGAGAGCATAGGGCACTTCCACGCATGGGGGGATAAAGTGGGAAAATTGAAAATCAGCAAGACACAAGCACCCCAAAGGTTAGGGCTGCTCTGTTGACAAGGACCTCCACTTCCTTCCACCTTAAATATCCCAGGAAAGCGAAAAATGGATAAAAAAGTTGTGGTCCTTATGTACAATGGAATATCACTCAGCCATGAAATCAATGTCATAAGGCTAGTAGCAGCATGATGAGTGGATTTAGGTAAGACGATTCTAAGTGAAATAAGTCACACAGAAAAGGACACTTCTCATAAGGTGTCACTTATAGAGGGAATGTTAAAACCGTTACACTTGAACTGAATTACAAAACAGAACAGAGTCACACATGCAGAAAACACACTATGGCTGCTTAACGGGAAAGGTGAGGTGGGGTGATACATAAAACAAGAGTTTCAAATTAGCTCAGATACCGTTCCATAAACCCAATATGGAATAGACAAGACCTACTCCTTGCTCAGAGAACTGGACTCAACAAGCCCGATTCACTGCACAAGAATATATCTGACTAGTAATAATCTTAAAACCTATGTATTGATATCTCTCTGTTAGTGTGTCAAGTGGGTGTAAAGCGGCCTAAACACAGCCGTGAAAAGCAGCTAAACCCCATTATAAAAATAAATTACTTTTAAAAACCCATGAAACAAAGACAGGGAAAGAGAGAGAAATTCTTACACAATTCGTTCAGGGGCTGTGATGCAACCTGGATTGACCATATCTAGACCCACAGCTGGATGAGACATAAGGGTGGACACTCTTAGGGCTGAGAGGTTCGGTGAGGTTGGGTGAGCAAACGCAGACCCTTTAAAGTGATACTGCCTGCTACCCATCGCATGGGTCCCAAATCTCCAGGTTCAAGGGCATCTTCCTACATCGAAAACATGCATGAGAAACCCAGAAGATGGTACACCGTGTGATGGGGAAAGGTTTCTAAAACGCACCTCATTTCTCATCTCCTTGTGCTCGGGTTCGCCATTCCAGCCACTTTACTAGCAATCTCCCTACTTGGAGCATCAGCACCTTTAACCTCCTGTTCCGTACAGGTTGCAATTTGTCCTGAGGATGAACGGGAAGACGGGGAACCAATGAGAGACTAGCTCTTGGTGTTGGGACAGGCACAGGTCACTCTATTTTCCCATCAGGAAGAAGAATTAACCACAGGCTCAGCCTGCCCCCCGGAACCAGAACAGGGCCTGAAGCCATCCTGCGCTTTTGCGGCCGGCTCCCAAAAAACCGACTTGTAAAATGGAGCTTCAGGGCACTGCAATTCACAAACCTGCAGAGTTATAAATGATAACTCTCGTCCACAAATATATTGAGGGAAGGCAAAGAAGAGGATTTGAAATCAAGGCAGAATTGCAGGAAACAGATTTCAGGAGGTAGATTCGAATCGCCTTTAAAGCACATGAAAAGCGGCAAAACGTTGACAATGATGCCCTTGGCCAAAAAGGGCGTATGCGTTTTTTCCTGAATATATTCAGGAAAAAACGCATACGCCCTTTTTGGCCAACCAAGCAACCTGGAAAGGCAAATCAGCGCTACAAAGAAGTCTCGCTTCCCATCGGTCAAAAGGGACATGCTGAAAAAGGTGTCAAAACCAGAAATGCAGGACAGGCCCTGGAGAAATGGGAGCCTTGCTACACTGATGGGCGGGATGTAAATTGCCAACAGCCACTCTGGAGAAGTGTATGGTGTGTCCTGAAACATCTAAAAAACACAGCTTAGAGAGCATAGGGCACTTCCACGCATGGGGGGATAAAGTGGGAAAATTGAAAATCAGCAAGACAAAAGCACCCCAAAGTTTAGGGCTGCTCTGTTGACAAGGACCTCCACTTCCTTCCACCTTAAATATCCCAGGAAAGCGAAAAATGGATAAAAAAGTTGTGGTCCTTATGTACAATGGAATATCACTCAGCCATGAAATCAATGTCAAAAGGCTAGTAGCAGCATGATGAGTGGATTTAGGTAAGACGATTCTAAGTGAAATAAGTCACACAGAAAAGGACACTTCTCATAAGGTGTCACTTATAGAGGGAATGTAAAAACCGTTACACTTGAACTGAATTACAAAACAGAACAGAGTCACACATGCAGAAAACACACTATGGCTGCTTAACGGGAAAGGTGAGGTGGGGTGATACATAAAACAAGAGTTTCAAATTAGCTCAGATACCGTTCCATAAACCCAATATGGAATAGACAAGACCTACTCCTTGCTCAGAGAACTGGACTCAACACGCCCGATTCACCGCACAAGAATATATCTGACTAGTAATAATCTTAAAACCTATGTATTGTTATCTCTCTGTTAGTGGGTCAAGTGGGTGAAAAGCGGCCTAAACACAGCCGTGAAAAGCAGCTAAACCCCATTATAAAAATAAATTACTTTTAAAAACCCATGAAACAAAGACAGGGAAAGAGAGAGAAATTCTTACACAATTCGTTCAGGGGCTGTGATGCAACCTGGATTGACCATATCAAGACCCACAGCTGGATGAGACATAAGGGTGGACACTCTTGGGGCTGAGAGGTTCGGTGAGGTTGGGTGAGCAAACGCAGACCCTTTAAAGTAATACTGCGTGCTACCCATCGCATGGGTCCCAAATCTCCAGGTTCAAGGGCATCTTCCTACATCGAAAACATGCATGAGAAACCCAGAAGATGGTACACCGTGTGATGGGGAAAGGTTTCTAAAACGCACCTCATTTCTCATCTCCTTGTGCTCGGGTTCGCCATTCCAGCCACTTTACTAGCAATCTCCCTACTTGGAGCATCAGCACCTTTAACCTCCTGTTCCGTACAGGTTGCAATTTGTCCTGAGGATGAACGGGAAGACGGGGAACCAATGAGAGACTAGCTCTTGGTGTTGGGACAGGCACAGGTCACTCTATTTTTCCATCAGGAAGAAGAATTAACCACAGGCTCAGCCTGCCCCCCGGAACCAGAACAGGGCCTGAAGCCATCCTGCGCTTTTGCGGCCGGCTCCCAAAAAACCGACTTGTAAAATGGAGCTTCAGGGCACTGCAATTCACAAACCTGCAGAGTTATAAATGATAACTCTCGTCCACAAATATATTGAGGGAAGGCAAAGAAGAGGATTTGAAATCAAGGCAGAATTGCAGGAAACAGATTTCAGGAGGTAGATTCGAATCGCCTTTAAAGCACATGAAAAGCGGCAAAACGTTGACAATGATGCCCTTGGCCAAAAAGGGCGTATGCGTTTTTTCCTGAATATATTCAGGAAAAAACGCATACGCCCTTTTTGGCCAACCAAGCAACCTGGAAAGGCAAATCAGCGCTACAAAGAAGTCTCGCTTCCCATCGGTCAAAAGGGACATGCTGAAAAAGGTGTCAAAACCAGAAATGCAGGACAGGCCATGGAGAAATGGGAGCCTTGCTACACTGATGGGCGGGATGTAAATTGCCAACAGCCACTCTGGAGAAGTGTACGGTGTGTCCTGAAACATCTAAAAAACACAGCTTAGAGAGCATAGGGCACTTCCACGCATGGGGGGATAAAGTGGGAAAATTGAAAATCAGCAAGACACAAGCACCCCAAAGGTTAGGGCTGCTCTGTTGACAAGGACCTCCACTTCCTTCCACCTTAAATATCCCAGGAAAGCGAAAAATGGATAAAAAAGTTGTGGTCCTTATGTACAATGGAATATCACTCACCCATGAAATCAATGTCATAAGGCTAGTAGCAGCATGATGAGTGGATTTAGGTAAGACGATTCTAAGTGAAATAAGTCACACAGAAAAGGACACTTCTCATAAGGTGTCACTTATAGAGGGAATGTAAAAACCGTTACACTTGAACTGAATTACAAAACAGAACAGAGTCACACATGCAGAAAACACACTATGGCTGCTTAACGGGAAAGGTGAGGTGGGGTGATACATAAAACAAGAGTTTCAAATTAGCTCAGATACCGTTCCATAAACCCAATATGGAATAGACAAGACCTACTCCTTGCTCAGAGAACTGGACTCAACACGCCCGATTCACCGCACAAGAATATATCTGACTAGTAATAATCTTAAAACCTATGTATTGATATCTCTCTGTTAGTGTGTCAAGTGGGTGTAAAGCGGCCTAAACACAGCCGTGAAAAGCAGCTAAACCCCATTATAAAAATAAATTACTTTTAAAAACCCATGAAACAAAGACAGGGAAAGAGAGAGAAATTCTTACACAATTCGTTCAGGGGCTGTGATGCAACCTGGATTGACCATATCTAGACCCACAGCTGGATGAGACATAAGGGTGGACACTCTTGGGGCTGAGAGGTTCGGTGAGGTTGGGTGAGCAAACGCAGACCCTTTAAAGTAATACTGCGTGCTACCCATCGCATGGGTCCCAAATCTCCAGGTTCAAGGGCATCTTCCTACATCGAAAACATGCATGAGAAACCCAGAAGATGGTACACCGTGTGATGGGGAAAGGTTTCTAAAACGCACCTCATTTCTCATCTCCTTGTGCTCGGGTTCGCCATTCCAGCCACTTTACTAGCAATCTCCCTACTTGGAGCATCAGCACCTTTAACCTCCTGTTCCGTACAGGTTGCAATTTGTCCTGAGGATGAACGGGAAGACGGGGAACCAATGAGAGACTAGCTCTTGGTGTTGGGACAGGCACAGGTCACTCTATTTTCCCATCAGGAAGAAGAATTAACCACAGGCTCAGCCTGCCCCCCGGAACCAGAACAGGGCCTGAAGCCATCCTGCGCTTTTGCGGCCGGCTCCCAAAAAACCGACGTGTAAAATGGAGCTTCAGGGCACTGCAATTCACAAACCTGCAGAGTTATAAATGATAACTCTCGTCCACAAATATATTGAGGGAAGGCAAAGAAGAGGATTTGAAATCAAGGCAGAATTGCAGGAAACAGATTTCAGGAGGTAGATTCGAATCGCCTTTAAAGCACATGAAAAGCGGCAAAACGTTGACAATGATGCCCTTGGCCAAAAAGGGCGTATGCGTTTTTTCCTGAATATATTCAGGAAAAAACGCATACGCCCTTTTTGGCCAACCAAGCAACCTGGAAAGGCAAATCAGCGCTACAAAGAAGTCTCGCTTCCCATCGGTCAAAAGGGACATGCTGAAAAAGTTGTCAAAACCAGAAATGCAGGACAGGCCCTGGAGAAATGGGAGCCTTGCTACACTGATGGGCGGGATGTAAATTGCCAACAGCCACTCTGGAGAAGTGTATGGTGTGTCCTGAAACATCTAAAAAACACAGCTTAGAGAGCATAGGGCACTTCCACGCATGGGGGGATAAAGTGGGAAAATTGAAAATCAGCAAGACAAAAGCACCCCAAAGTTTAGGGCTGCTCTGTTGACAAGGACCTCCACTTCCTTCCACCTTAAATATCCCAGGAAAGCGAAAAATGGATAAAAAAGTTGTGGTCCTTATGTACAATGGAATATCACTCAGCCATGAAATCAATGTCAAAAGGCTAGTAGCAGCATGATGAGTGGATTTAGGTAAGACGATTCTAAGTGAAATAAGTCACACAGAAAAGGACACTTCTCATAAGGTGTCACTTATAGAGGGAATGTAAAAACCGTTACACTTGAACTGAATTACAAAACAGAACAGAGTCACACATGCAGAAAACACACTATGGCTGCTTAACGGGAAAGGTGAGGTGGGGTGATACATAAAACAAGAGTTTCAAATTAGCTCAGATACCGTTCCATAAACCCAATATGGAATAGACAAGACCTACTCCTTGCTCAGAGAACTGGACTCAACACGCCCGATTCACCGCACAAGAATATATCTGACTAGTAATAATCTTAAAACCTATGTATTGTTATCTCTCTGTTAGTGGGTCAAGTGGGTGTAAAGCGGCCTAAACACAGCCGTGAAAAGCAGCTAAACCCCATTATAAAAATAAATTACTTTTAAAAACCCATGAAACAAAGACAGGGAAAGAGAGAGAAATTCTTACACAATTCGTTCAGGGGCTGTGATGCAACCTGGAATGACCATATCAAGACCCACAGCTGGATGAGACATAAGGGTGGACACTCTTGGGGCTGAGAGGTTCGGTGAGGTTGGGTGAGCAAACGCAGACCCTTTAAAGTAATACTGCGTGCTACCCATCGCATGGGTCCCAAATCTCCAGGTTCAAGGGCATCTTCCTACATCGAAAACATGCATGAGAAACCCAGAAGATGGTACACCGTGTGATGGGGAAAGGTTTCTAAAACGCACCTCATTTCTCATCTCCTTGTGCTCGGGTTCGCCATTCCAGCCACTTTACTAGCAATCTCCCTACTTGGAGCATCAGCACCTTTAACCTCCTGTTCCGTACAGGTTGCAATTTGTCCTGAGGATGAACGGGAAGACGGGGAACCAATGAGAGACTAGCTCTTGGTGTTGGGACAGGCACAGGTCACTCTATTTTCCCATCAGGAAGAAGAATTAACCACAGGCTCAGCCTGCCCCCCGGAACCAGAACAGGGCCTGAAGCCATCCTGCGCTTTTGCGGCCGGCTCCCAAAAAACCGCCTTGTAAAATGGAGCTTCAGGGCACTGCAATTCACAAACCTGCAGAGTTATAAATGATAACTCTTGTCCACAAATATATTGAGGGAAGGCAAAGAAGAGGATTTGAAATCAAGGCAGAATTGCAGGAAACAGATTTCAGGAGGTAGATTCGAATCGCCTTTAAAGCACATGAAAAGCGGCAAAACGTTGACAATGATGCCCTTGGCCAAAAAGGGCGTATGCGTTTTTTCCTGAATATATTCAGGAAAAAACGCATACGCCCTTTTTGGCCAACCAAGCAACCTGGAAAGGCAAATCAGCGCTACAAAGAAGTCTCGCTTCCCATCGGTCAAAAGGGACATGCTGAAAAAGGTGTCACAACCAGAAATGCAGGACAGGCCATGGAGAAATGGGAGCCTTGCTACACTGATGGGCGGGATGTAAATTGCCAACAGCCACTCTGGAGAAGTGTACGGTGTGTCCTGAAACATCTAAAAAACACAGCTTAGAGAGCATAGGGCACTTCCACGCATGGGGGGATAAAGTGGGAAAATTGAAAATCAGCAAGACACAAGCACCCCAAAGGTTAGGGCTGCTCTGTTGACAAGGACCTCCACTTCCTTCCACCTTAAATATCCCAGGAAAGCGAAAAATGGATAAAAAAGTTGTGGTCCTTATGTACAATGGAATATCACTCAGCCATGAAATCAATGTCATAAGGCTAGTAGCAGCATGATTAGTGGATTTAGGTAAGACGATTCTAAGTGAAATAAGTCACACAGAAAAGGACACTTCTCATAAGGTGTCACTTATAGAGGGAATGTAAAAACCGTTACACTTGAACTGAATTACAAAACAGAACAGAGTCACACATGCAGAAAACACACTATGGCTGCTTAACGGGAAAGGTGAGGTGGGGTGATACATAAAACAAGAGTTTCAAATTAGCTCAGATACCGTTCCATAAACCCAATATGGAATAGACAAGACCTACTCCTTGCTCAGAGAACTGGACTCAACACGCCCGATTCACCGCACAAGAATATATCTGACTAGTAATAATCTTAAAACCTATGTATTGATATCTCTCTGTTAGTGTGTCAAGTGGGTGTAAAGCGGCCTAAACACAGCCGTGAAAAGCAGCTAAACCCCATTATAAAAATAAATTACTTTTAAAAACCCATGAAACAAAGACAGGGAAAGAGAGAGAAATTCTTACACAATTCGTTCAGGGGCTGTGATGCAACCTGGATTGACCATATCTAGACCCACAGCTGGATGAGACATAAGGGTGGACACTCTTGGGGCTGAGAGGTTCGGTGAGGTTGGGTGAGCAAACGCAGACCCTTTAAAGTAATACTGCGTGCTACCCATCGCATGGGTCCCAAATCTCCAGGTTCAAGGGCATCTTCCTACATCGAAAACATGCATGAGAAACCCAGAAGATGGTACACCGTGTGATGGGGAAAGGTTTCTAAAACGCACCTCATTTCTCATCTCCTTGTGCTCGGGTTCGCCATTCCAGCCACTTTACTAGCAATCTCCCTACTTGGAGCATCAGCACCTTTAACCTCCTGTTCCGTACAGGTTGCAATTTGTCCTGAGGATGAACGGGAAGACGGGGAACCAATGAGAGACTAGCTCTTGGTGTTGGGAGAGGCACAGGTCACTCTATTTTCCCATCAGGAAGAAGAATTAACCATAGGCTCAGCCTGCCCCCCTGAACCAGAACAGGGCCTGAAGCCATCCTGCGCTTTTGCGGCCGGCTCCCAAAAAACCGACTTGTAAAATGGAGCTTCAGGGCACTGCAATTCACAAACCTGCAGAGTTATAAATGATAACTCTCGTCCACAAATATATTGAGGGAAGGCAAAGAAGAGGATTTGAAATCAAGGCAGAATTGCAGGAAACAGATTTCAGGAGGTAGATTCGAATCGCCTTTAAAGCACATGAAAAGCGGCAAAACGTTGACAATGATGCCCTTGGCCAAAAAGGGCGTATGCGTTTTTTCCTGAATATATTCAGGAAAAAACGCATACGCCCTTTTTGGCCAACCAAGCAACCTGGAAAGGCAAATCAGCGCTACAAAGAAGTCTCGCTTCCCATCGGTCAAAAGGGACATGCTGAAAAAACTGTCAAAACCAGAAATGCAGGACAGGCCATGGAGAAATGGGAGCCTTGCTACACTGATGGGCGGGATGTAAATTGCCAACAGCCACTCTGGAGAAGTGTACGGTGTGTCCTGAAACATCTAAAAAACACAGCTTAGAGAGCATAGGGCACTTCCACGCATGGGGGGATAAAGTGGGAAAATTGAAAATCAGCAAGACACAAGCACCCCAAAGGTTAGGGCTGCTCTGTTGACAAGGACCTCCACTTCCTTCCACCTTAAATATCCCAGGAAAGCGAAAAATGGATAAAAAAGTTGTGGTCCTTATGTACAATGGAATATCACTCAGCCATGAAATCAATGTCATAAGGCTAGTAGCAGCATGATGAGTGGATTTAGGTAAGACGATTCTAAGTGAAATAAGTCACACAGAAAAGGACACTTCTCATAAGGTGTCACTTATAGAGGGAATGTAAAAACCGTTACACTTGAACTGAATTACAAAACAGAACAGAGTCACACATGCAGAAAACACACTATGGCTGCTTAACGGGAAAGGTGAGGTGGGGTGATACATAAAACAAGAGTTTCAAATTAGCTCAGATACCGTTCCATAAACCCAATATGGAATAGACAAGACCTACTCCTTGCTCAGAGAACTGGACTCAACACGCCCGATTCACCGCACAAGAATATATCTGACTAGTAATAATCTTAAAACCTATGTATTGATATCTCTCTGTTAGTGTGTCAAGTGGGTGTAAAGCGGCCTAAACACAGCCGTGAAAAGCAGCTAAACCCCATTATAAAAATAAATTACTTTTAAAAACCCATGAAACAAAGACAGGGAAAGAGAGAGAAATTCTTACACAATTCGTTCAGGGGCTGTGATGCAACCTGGATTGACCATATCTAGACCCACAGCTGGATGAGACATAAGGGTGGACACTCTTAGGGCTGAGAGGTTCGGTGAGGTTGGGTGAGCAAACGCAGACCCTTTAAAGTGATACTGCCTGCTACCCATCGCATGGGTCCCAAATCTCCAGGTTCAAGGGCATCTTCCTACATCGAAAACATGCATGAGAAACCCAGAAGATGGTACACCGTGTGATGGGGAAAGGTTTCTAAAACGCACCTCATTTCTCATCTCCTTGTGCTCGGGTTCGCCATTCCAGCCACTTTACTAGCAATCTCCCTACTTGGAGCATCAGCACCTTTAACCTCCTATTCCGTACAGGTTGCAATTTGTCCTGAGGATGAACGGGAAGACGGGGAACCAATGAGAGACTAGCTCTTGGTGTTGGGACAGGCACAGGTCACTCTATTTTCCCATCAGGAAGAAGAATTAACCACAGGCTCAGCCTGCCCCCCGGAACCAGAACAGGGCCTGAAGCCATCCTGCGCTTTTGCGGCCGGCTCCCAAAAAAGCGACTTGTAAAATGGAGCTCCAGGGCACTGCAATTCACAAACCTGCAGAGTTACAAATGATAACTCTCGTCCACAAATATATTGAGGGAAGGCAAAGAAGAGGATTTGAAATCAAGGCAGAATTGCAGGAAACAGATTTCAGGAGGAAGATGCGAATCGCCTTTAAAGCACATGAAAAGCAGCAAAACGTTGACAATGATGCCCTTGGCCAAAAAGGGCGTATGCGTTTTTTCCTGAATATATTGAGGAGAAAACGCATACGCCCTTTTTGGCCAACCAAGCAACCTGGAAAGGCAAATCAGCGCTACAAAGAAGTCTCGCTTCCCATCGGTCAAAAGGGCCATGCTGAAAAAAGTGTCAAAACCAGAAATGCAGGACAGGCCATGGAGAAATGGGAGCCTTGCTACACTGATGGGCGGGATGTAAATTGCCAACAGCCACTCTGGAGAAGTGTACGGTGTGTCCTGAAACATCTAAAAAACACAGCTTAGAGAGCATAGGGCACTTCCACGCATGGGGGGATAAAGTGGGAAAATTGAAAATCAGCAAGACACAAGCACCCCAAAGGTTAGGGCTGCTCTGTTGACAAGGACCTCCACTTCATTCCACCTTAAATATCCCAGGAAAGTTAAAAATGGATAAAAAAGTTGTGGTCCTTATGTACAATGGAATATCACTCAGCCATGAAATCAATGTCAAAAGGCTAGTAGCAGCATGATGAGTGGATTTAGGTAAGACGATTCTAAGTGAAATAAGTCACACAGAAAAGGACACTTCTCATAAGGTGTCACTTATAGAGGGAATGTAAAAACCGTTACACTTGAACTGAATTACAAAACAGAACAGAGTCACACATGCAGAAAACACACTATGGCTGCTTAACGGGAAAGGTGAGGTGGGGTGATACATAAAACAAGAGTTTCAAATTAGCTCAGATACCGTTCCATAAACCCAATATGGAATAGACAAGACCTACTCCTTGCTCAGAGAACTGGACTCAACACGCCCGATTCACCGCACAAGAATATATCTGACTAGTAATAATCTTAAAACCTATGTATTGATATCTCTCTGTTAGTGGGTCAAGTGGGTGTAAAGCGGCCTAAACACAGCCGTGAAAAGCAGCTAAACCCCATTATAAAAATAAATTACTTTTAAAAACCCATGAAACAAAGACAGGGAAAGAGAGAGAAATTCTTACACAATTCGTTCAGGGGCTGTGATGCAACCTGGATTGACCATATCTAGACCCACAGCTGGATGAGACATAAGGGTGGACACTCTTGGGGCTGAGAGGTTCGGTGAGGTTGGGTGAGCAAACGCAGACCCTTTAAAGTAATACTGCGTGCTACCCATCGCATGGGTCCCAAATCTCCAGGTTCAAGGGCATCTTCCTACATCGAAAACATGCATGAGAAACCCAGAAGATGGTACACCGTGTGATGGGGAAAGGTTTCTAAAACGCACCTCATTTCTCATCTCCTTGTGCTCGGGTTCGCCATTCCAGCCACTTTACTAGCAATCTCCCTACTTGGAGCATCAGCACCTTTAACCTCCTGTTCCGTACAGGTTGCAATTTGTCCTGAGGATGAACGGGAAGACGGGGAACCAATGAGAGACTAGCTCTTGGTGTTGGGACAGGCACAGGTCACTCTATTTTCCCATCAGGAAGAAGAATTAACCACAGGCTCAGCCTGCCCCCCGGAACCAGAACAGGGCCTGAAGCCATCCTGCGCTTTTGCGGCCGGCTCCCAAAAAACCGACTTGTAAAATGGAGCTTCAGGGCACTGCAATTCACAAACCTGCAGAGTTATAAATTATAACTCTCGTCCACAAATATATTGAGGGAAGGCAAAGAAGAGGATTTGAAATCAAGGCAGAATTGCAGGAAACAGATTTCAGGAGGTAGATTCGAATCGCCTTTAAAGCACATGAAAAGCGGCAAAACGTTGACAATGATGCCCTTGGCCAAAAAGGGCGTATGCGTTTTTTCCTGAATATATTCAGGAAAAAACGCATACGCCCTTTTTGGCCAACCAAGCAACCTGGAAAGGCAAATCAGCGCTACAAAGAAGTCTCGCTTCCCATCGGTCAAAAGGGACATGCTGAAAAAGGTGTCAAAACCAGAAATGCAGGACAGGCCCTGGAGAAATGGGAGCCTTGCTACACTGATGGGCGGGATGTAAATTGCCAACAGCCACTCTGGAGAAGTGTATGGTGTGTCCTGAAACATCTAAAAAACACAGCTTAGAGAGCATAGGGCACTTCCACGCATGGGGGGATAAAGTGGGAAAATTGAAAATCAGCAAGACAAAAGCACCCCAAAGTTTAGGGCTGCTCTGTTGACAAGGACCTCCACTTCCTTCCACCTTAAATATCCCAGGAAAGCGAAAAATGGATAAAAAAGTTGTGGTCCTTATGTACAATGGAATATCACTCAGCCATGAAATCAATGTCAAAAGGCTAGTAGCAGCATGATGAGTGGATTTAGGTAAGACGATTCTAAGTGAAATAAGTCACACAGAAAAGGACACTTCTCATAAGGTGTCACTTATAGAGGGAATGTAAAAACCGTTACACTTGAACTGAATTACAAAACAGAACAGAGTCACACATGCAGAAAACACACTATGGCTGCTTAACGGGAAAGGTGAGGTGGGGTGATACATAAAACAAGAGTTTCAAATTAGCTCAGATACCGTTCCATAAACCCAATATGGAATAGACAAGACCTACTCCTTGCTCAGAGAACTGGACTCAACACGCCCGATTCACCGCACAAGAATATATCTGACTAGTAATAATCTTAAAACCTATGTATTGTTATCTCTCTGTTAGTGGGTCAAGTGGGTGAAAAGCGGCCTAAACACAGCCGTGAAAAGCAGCTAAACCCCATTATAAAAATAAATTACTTTTAAAAACCCATGAAACAAAGACAGGGAAAGAGAGAGAAATTCTTACACAATTCGTTCAGGGGCTGTGATGCAACCTGGATTGACCATATCAAGACCCACAGCTGGATGAGACATAAGGGTGGACACTCTTGGGGCTGAGAGGTTCGGTGAGGTTGGGTGAGCAAACGCAGACCCTTTAAAGTAATACTGCGTGCTACCCATCGCATGGGTCCCAAATCTCCAGGTTCAAGGGCATCTTCCTACATCGAAAACATGCATGAGAAACCCAGAAGATGGTACACCGTGTGATGGGGAAAGGTTTCTAAAACGCACCTCATTTCTCATCTCCTTGTGCTCGGGTTCGCCATTCCAGCCACTTTACTAGCAATCTCCCTACTTGGAGCATCAGCACCTTTAACCTCCTGTTCCGTACAGGTTGCAATTTGTCCTGAGGATGAACGGGAAGACGGGGAACCAATGAGAGACTAGCTCTTGGTGTTGGGACAGGCACAGGTCACTCTATTTTTCCATCAGGAAGAAGAATTAACCACAGGCTCAGCCTGCCCCCCGGAACCAGAACAGGGCCTGAAGCCATCCTGCGCTTTTGCGGCCGGCTCCCAAAAAACCGACTTGTAAAATGGAGCTTCCGGGCACTGCAATTCACAAACCTGCAGAGTTATAAATGATAACTCTCGTCCACAAATATATTGAGGGAAGGCAAAGAAGAGGATTTGAAATCAAGGCAGAATTGCAGGAAACAGATTTCAGGAGGTAGATTCGAATCGCCTTTAAAGCACATGAAAAGCGGCAAAACGTTGACAATGATGCCCTTGGCCAAAAAGGGCGTATGCGTTTTTTCCTGAATATATTCAGGAAAAAACGCATACGCCCTTTTTGGCCAACCAAGCAACCTGGAAAGGCAAATCAGCGCTACAAAGAAGTCTCGCTTCCCATCGGTCAAAAGGGACATGCTGAAAAAGGTGTCAAAACCAGAAATGCAGGACAGGCCATGGAGAAATGGGAGCCTTGCTACACTGATGGGCGGGATGTAAATTGCCAACAGCCACTCTGGAGAAGTGTACGGTGTGTCCTGAAACATCTAAAAAACACAGCTTAGAGAGCATAGGGCACTTCCACGCATGGGGGGATAAAGTGGGAAAATTGAAAATCAGCAAGACACAAGCACCCCAAAGGTTAGGGCTGCTCTGTTGACAAGGACCTCCACTTCCTTCCACCTTAAATATCCCAGGAAAGCGAAAAATGGATAAAAAAGTTGTGGTCCTTATGTACAATGGAATATCACTCAGCCATGAAATCAATGTCATAAGGCTAGTAGCAGCATGATGAGTGGATTTAGGTAAGACGATTCTAAGTGAAATAAGTCACACAGAAAAGGACACTTCTCATAAGGTGTCACTTATAGAGGGAATGTAAAAACCGTTACACTTGAACTGAATTACAAAACAGAACAGAGTCACACATGCAGAAAACACACTATGGCTGCTTAACGGGAAAGGTGAGGTGGGGTGATACATAAAACAAGAGTTTCAAATTAGCTCAGATACCGTTCCATAAACCCAATATGGAATAGACAAGACCTACTCCTTGCTCAGAGAACTGGACTCAACACGCCCGATTCACCGCACAAGAATATATCTGACTAGTAATAATCTTAAAACCTATGTATTGATATCTCTCTGTTAGTGTGTCAAGTGGGTGTAAAGCGGCCTAAACACAGCCGTGAAAAGCAGCTAAACCCCATTATAAAAATAAATTACTTTTAAAAACCCATGAAACAAAGACAGGGAAAGAGAGAGAAATTCTTACACAATTCGTTCAGGGGCTGTGATGCAACCTGGATTGACCATATCTAGACCCACAGCTGGATGAGACATAAGGGTGGACACTCTTGGGGCTGAGAGGTTCGGTGAGGTTGGGTGAGCAAACGCAGACCCTTTAAAGTAATACTGCGTGCTACCCATCGCATGGGTCCCAAATCTCCAGGTTCAAGGGCATCTTCCTACATCGAAAACATGCATGAGAAACCCAGAAGATGGTACACCGTGTGATGGGGAAAGGTTTCTAAAACGCACCTCATTTCTCATCTCCTTGTGCTCGGGTTCGCCATTCCAGCCACTTTACTAGCAATCTCCCTACTTGGAGCATCATCACCTTTAACCTCCTGTTCCGTACAGGTTGCAATTTGTCCTGAGGATGAACGGGAAGACGGGGAACCAATGAGAGACTAGCTCTTGGTGTTGGGACAGGCACAGGTCACTCTATTTTCCCATCAGGAAGAAGAATTAACCACAGGCTCAGCCTGCCCCCCGGAACCAGAACAGGGCCTGAAGCCATCCTGCGCTTTTGCGGCCGGCTCCCAAAAAAACGACGTGTAAAATGGAGCTTCAGGGCACTGCAATTCACAAACCTGCAGAGTTATAAATGATAACTCTCGTCCACAAATATATTGAGGGAAGGCAAAGAAGAGGATTTGAAATCAAGGCAGAATTGCAGGAAACAGATTTCAGGAGGTAGATTCGAATCGCCTTTAAAGCACATGAAAAGCGGCAAAACGTTGACAATGATGCCCTTGGCCAAAAAGGGCGTATGCGTTTTTTCCTGAATATATTCAGGAAAAAACGCATACGCCCTTTTTGGCCAACCAAGCAACCTGGAAAGGCAAATCAGCGCTACAAAGAAGTCTCGCTTCCCATCGGTCAAAAGGGACATGCTGAAAAAGTTGTCAAAACCAGAAATGCAGGACAGGCCCTGGAGAAATGGGAGCCTTGCTACACTGATGGGCGGGATGTAAATTGCCAACAGCCACTCTGGAGAAGTGTATGGTGTGTCCTGAAACATCTAAAAAACACAGCTTAGAGAGCATAGGGCACTTCCACGCATGGGGGGATAAAGTGGGAAAATTGAAAATCAGCAAGACAAAAGCACCCCAAAGTTTAGGGCTGCTCTGTTGACAAGGACCTCCACTTCCTTCCACCTTAAATATCCCAGGAAAGCGAAAAATGGATAAAAAAGTTGTGGTCCTTATGTACAATGGAATATCACTCAGCCATGAAATCAATGTCAAAAGGCTAGTAGCAGCATGATGAGTGGATTTAGGTAAGACGATTCTAAGTGAAATAAGTCACACAGAAAAGGACACTTCTCATAAGGTGTCACTTATAGAGGGAATGTAAAAACCGTTACACTTGAACTGAATTACAAAACAGAACAGAGTCACACATGCAGAAAACACACTATGGCTGCTTAACGGGAAAGGTGAGGTGGGGTGATACATAAAACAAGAGTTTCAAATTAGCTCAGATACCGTTCCATAAACCCAATATGGAATAGACAAGACCTACTCCTTGCTCAGAGAACTGGACTCAACACGCCCGATTCACCGCACAAGAATATATCTGACTAGTAATAATCTTAAAACCTATGTATTGTTATCTCTCTGTTAGTGGGTCAAGTGGGTGTAAAGCGGCCTAAACACAGCCGTGAAAAGCAGCTAAACCCCATTATAAAAATAAATTACTTTTAAAAACCCATGAAACAAAGACAGGGAAAGAGAGAGAAATTCTTACACAATTCGTTCAGGGGCTGTGATGCAACCTGGAATGACCATATCAAGACCCACAGCTGGATGAGACATAAGGGTGGACACTCTTGGGGCTGAGAGGTTCGGTGAGGTTGGGTGAGCAAACGCAGACCCTTTAAAGTAATACTGCGTGCTACCCATCGCATGGGTCCCAAATCTCCAGGTTCAAGGGCATCTTCCTACATCGAAAACATGCATGAGAAACCCAGAAGATGGTACACCGTGTGATGGGGAAAGGTTTCTAAAACGCACCTCATTTCTCATCTCCTTGTGCTCGGGTTCGCCATTCCAGCCACTTTACTAGCAATCTCCCTACTTGGAGCATCAGCACCTTTAACCTCCTGTTCCGTACAGGTTGCAATTTGTCCTGAGGATGAACGGGAAGACGGGGAACCAATGAGAGACTAGCTCTTGGTGTTGGGACAGGCACAGGTCACTCTATTTTCCCATCAGGAAGAAGAATTAACCACAGGCTCAGCCTGCCCCCCGGAACCAGAACAGGGCCTGAAGCCATCCTGCGCTTTTGCGGCCGGCTCCCAAAAAACCGACTTGTAAAATGGAGCTTCAGGGCACTGCAATTCACAAACCTGCAGAGTTATAAATGATAACTCTCGTCCACAAATATATTGAGGGAAGGCAAAGAAGAGGATTTGAAATCAAGGCAGAATTGCAGGAAACAGATTTCAGGAGGTAGATTCGAATCGCCTTTAAAGCACATGAAAAGCGGCAAAACGTTGACAATGATGCCCTTGGCCAAAAAGGGCGTATGCGTTTTTTCCTGAATATATTCAGGAAAAAACGCATACGCCCTTTTTGGCCAACCAAGCAACCTGGAAAGGCAAATCAGCGCTACAAAGAAGTCTCGCTTCCCATCGGTCAAAAGGGACATGCTGAAAAAGGTGTCACAACCAGAAATGCAGGACAGGCCATGGAGAAATGGGAGCCTTGCTACACTGATGGGCGGGATGTAAATTGCCAACAGCCACTCTGGAGAAGTGTACGGTGTGTCCTGAAACATCTAAAAAACACAGCTTAGAGAGCATAGGGCACTTCCACGCATGGGGGGATAAAGTGGGAAAATTGAAAATCAGCAAGACACAAGCACCCCAAAGGTTAGGGCTGCTCTGTTGACAAGGACCTCCACTTCCTTCCACCTTAAATATCTCAGGAAAGCGAAAAATGGATAAAAAAGTTGTGGTCCTTATGTACAATGGAATATCACTCAGCCATGAAATCAATGTCATAAGGCTAGTAGCAGCATGATGAGTGGATTTAGGTAAGACGATTCTAAGTGAAATAAGTCACACAGAAAAGGACACTTCTCATAAGGTGTCACTTATAGAGGGAATGTAAAAACCGTTACACTTGAACTGAATTACAAAACAGAACAGAGTCACACATGCAGAAAACACACTATGGCTGCTTAACGGGAAAGGTGAGGTGGGGTGATACATAAAACAAGAGTTTCAAATTAGCTCAGATACCGTTCCATAAACCCAATATGGAATAGACAAGACCTACTCCTTGCTCAGAGAACTGGACTCAACACGCCCGATTCACCGCACAAGAATATATCTGACTAGTAATAATCTTAAAACCTATGTATTGTTATCTCTCTGTTAGTGGGTCAAGTGGGTGTAAAGCGGCCTAAACACAGCCGTGAAAAGCAGCTAAACCCCATTATAAAAATAAATTACTTTTAAAAACCCATGAAACAAAGACAGGGAAAGAGAGAGAAATTCTTACACAATTCGTTCAGGGGCTGTGATGCAACCTGGAATGACCATATCAAGACCCACAGCTGGATGAGACATAAGGGTGGACACTCTTGGGGCTGAGAGGTTCGGTGAGGTTGGGTGAGCAAACGCAGACCCTTTAAAGTAATACTGCGTGCTACCCATCGCATGGGTCCCAAATCTCCAGGTTCAAGGGCATCTTCCTACATCGAAAACATGCATGAGAAACCCAGAAGATGGTACACCGTGTGATGGGGAAAGGTTTCTAAAACGCACCTCATTTCTCATCTCCTTGTGCTCGGGTTCGCCATTCCAGCCACTTTACTAGCAATCTCCCTACTTGGAGCATCAGCACCTTTAACCTCCTGTTCCGTACAGGTTGCAATTTGTCCTGAGGATGAACGGGAAGACGGGGAACCAATGAGAGACTAGCTCTTGGTGTTGGGACAGGCACAGGTCACTCTATTTTCCCATCAGGAAGAAGAATTAACCACAGGCTCAGCCTGCCCCCCGGAACCAGAACAGGGCCTGAAGCCATCCTGCGCTTTTGCGGCCGGCTCCCAAAAAACCGACTTGTAAAATGGAGCTTCAGGGCACTGCAATTCACAAACCTGCAGAGTTATAAATGATAACTCTCGTCCACAAATATATTGAGGGAAGGCAAAGAAGAGGATTTGAAATCAAGGCAGAATTGCAGGAAACAGATTTCAGGAGGTAGATTCGAATCGCCTTTAAAGCACATGAAAAGCGGCAAAACGTTGACAATGATGCCCTTGGCCAAAAAGGGCGTATGCGTTTTTTCCTGAATATATTCAGGAAAAAACGCATACGCCCTTTTTGGCCAACCAAGCAACCTGGAAAGGCAAATCAGCGCTACAAAGAAGTCTCGCTTCCCATCGGTCAAAAGGGACATGCTGAAAAAGGTGTCACAACCAGAAATGCAGGACAGGCCATGGAGAAATGGGAGCCTTGCTACACTGATGGGCGGGATGTAAATTGCCAACAGCCACTCTGGAGAAGTGTACGGTGTGTCCTGAAACATCTAAAAAACACAGCTTAGAGAGCATAGGGCACTTCCACGCATGGGGGGATAAAGTGGGAAAATTGAAAATCAGCAAGACACAAGCACCCCAAAGGTTAGGGCTGCTCTGTTGACAAGGACCTCCACTTCCTTCCACCTTAAATATCTCAGGAAAGCGAAAAATGGATAAAAAAGTTGTGGTCCTTATGTACAATGGAATATCACTCAGCCATGAAATCAATGTCATAAGGCTAGTAGCAGCATGATGAGTGGATTTAGGTAAGACGATTCTAAGTGAAATAAGTCACACAGAAAAGGACACTTCTCATAAGGTGTCACTTATAGAGGGAATGTAAAAACCGTTACACTTGAACTGAATTACAAAACAGAACAGAGTCACACATGCAGAAAACACACTATGGCTGCTTAACGGGAAAGGTGAGGTGGGGTGATACATAAAACAAGAGTTTCAAATTAGCTCAGATACCGTTCCATAAACCCAATATGGAATAGACAAGACCTACTCCTTGCTCAGAGAACTGGACTCAACACGCCCGATTCACCGCACAAGAATATATCTGACTAGTAATAATCTTAAAACCTATGTATTGATATCTCTCTGTTAGTGTGTCAAGTGGGTGTAAAGCGGCCTAAACACAGCCGTGAAAAGCAGCTAAACCCCATTATAAAAATAAATTACTTTTAAAAACCCATGAAACAAAGACAGGGAAAGAGAGAGAAATTCTTACACAATTCGTTCAGGGGCTGTGATGCAACCTGGATTGACCATATCTAGACCCACAGCTGGATGAGACATAAGGGTGGACACTCTTGGGGCTGAGAGGTTCGGTGAGGTTGGGTGAGCAAACGCAGACCCTTTAAAGTAATACTGCGTGCTACCCATCGCATGGGTCCCAAATCTCCAGGTTCAAGGGCATCTTCCTACATCGAAAACATGCATGAGAAACCCAGAAGATGGTACACCGTGTGATGGGGAAAGGTTTCTAAAACGCACCTCATTTCTCATCTCCTTGTGCTCGGGTTCGCCATTCCAGCCACTTTACTAGCAATCTCCCTACTTGGAGCATCAGCACCTTTAACCTCCTGTTCCGTACAGGTTGCAATTTGTCCTGAGGATGAACGGGAAGACGGGGAACCAATGAGAGACTAGCTCTTGGTGTTGGGAGAGGCACAGGTCACTCTATTTTCCCATCAGGAAGAAGAATTAACCATAGGCTCAGCCTGCCCCCCTGAACCAGAACAGGGCCTGAAGCCATCCTGCGCTTTTGCGGCCGGCTCCCAAAAAACCGACTTGTAAAATGGAGCTTCAGGGCACTGCAATTCACAAACCTGCAGAGTTATAAATGATAACTCTCGTCCACAAATATATTGAGGGAAGGCAAAGAAGAGGATTTGAAATCAAGGCAGAATTGCAGGAAACAGATTTCAGGAGGTAGATTCGAATCGCCTTTAAAGCACATGAAAAGCGGCAAAACGTTGACAATGATGCCCTTGGCCAAAAAGGGCGTATGCGTTTTTTCCTGAATATATTCAGGAAAAAACGCATACGCCCTTTTTGGCCAACCAAGCAACCTGGAAAGGCAAATCAGCGCTACAAAGAAGTCTCGCTTCCCATCGGTCAAAAGGGACATGCTGAAAAAACTGTCAAAACCAGAAATGCAGGACAGGCCATGGAGAAATGGGAGCCTTGCTACACTGATGGGCGGGATGTAAATTGCCAACAGCCACTCTGGAGAAGTGTACGGTGTGTCCTGAAACATCTAAAAAACACAGCTTAGAGAGCATAGGGCACTTCCACGCATGGGGGGATAAAGTGGGAAAATTGAAAATCAGCAAGACACAAGCACCCCAAAGGTTAGGGCTGCTCTGTTGACAAGGACCTCCACTTCCTTCCACCTTAAATATCCCAGGAAAGCGAAAAATGGATAAAAAAGTTGTGGTCCTTATGTACAATGGAATATCACTCAGCCATGAAATCAATGTCATAAGGCTAGTAGCAGCATGATGAGTGGATTTAGGTAAGACGATTCTAAGTGAAATAAGTCACACAGAAAAGGACACTTCTCATAAGGTGTCACTTATAGAGGGAATGTAAAAACCGTTACACTTGAACTGAATTACAAAACAGAACAGAGTCACACATGCAGAAAACACACTATGGCTGCTTAACGGGAAAGGTGAGGTGGGGTGATACATAAAACAAGAGTTTCAAATTAGCTCAGATACCGTTCCATAAACCCAATATGGAATAGACAAGACCTACTCCTTGCTCAGAGAACTGGACTCAACACGCCCGATTCACCGCACAAGAATATATCTGACTAGTAATAATCTTAAAACCTATGTATTGATATCTCTCTGTTAGTGTGTCAAGTGGGTGTAAAGCGGCCTAAACACAGACGTGAAAAGCAGCTAAACCCCATTATAAAAATAAATTAATTTTAAAAACCCATGAAACAAAGACAGGGAAAGAGAGAGAAATTCTTACACAATTCGTTCAGGGGCTGTGATGCAATCTGGATTGACCATACCTAGACCCACAGCTGGATGAGACATAAGGGTGGACACTCTTGGGGCTGAGAGGTTCGGTGAGGTTGGGTGAGCAAACGCAGACCCTTTAAAGTAATACTGCGTGCTACCCATCGCATGGGTCCCAAATCTCCAGGTTCAAGGGCATCTTCCTACATCGAAAACATGCATGAGAAACCCAGAAGATGGTACACCGTGTGATGGGGAAAGGTTTCTAAAACGCATCTAATTCCTCATCTCCTTGTGCTCGGGTTCGCCATTCCAGCCACTTTACTAGCAATCTCCCTACTTGGAGCATCAGCACCTTTAACCTCCTGTTCCGTACAGGTTGCAATTTGTCCTGAGATTGAACGGGAAGACGGGGAACCAATGAGAGACTAGCTCTTGGTGTTGGGACAGGCACAGGTCACTCTATTTTCCCATCAGGAAGAAGAATTAACCACAGGCTCAGCCTGCCCCCCGGAACCAGAACAGGGCCTGAAGCCATCCTGCGCTTTTGCGGCCGGCTCCCAAAAAAGCGACTTGTAAAATGGAGCTTCAGGGCACTGCAATTCACAAACCTGCAGAGTTATAAATGATAACTCTCGTCCACAAATATATTGAGGGAAGGCAAAGAAGAGGATTTGAAATCAAGGCAGAATTGCAGGAAACAGATTTCAGGAGGAAGATGCGAATCGCCTTTAAAGCACATGAAAAGCGGCAAAACGTTGACAATGATGCCCTTGGCCAAAAAGGGCGTATGCGTTTTTTCCTGAATATATTCAGGAGAAAACGCATACGCCCTTTTTGGCCAACAAAGCAACCTGGAAAGGCAAATCAGCGCAACAAAGAAGTCTCGCTTCCCATCGGTCAAAAGGGCCATGCTGAAAAAAGTGTCAAAACCAGAAATGCAGGACAGGCCATGGAGAAATGGGAGCCTTG
Organism: Balaenoptera physalus; assembly: GCF_965194825.1. Taxonomy (NCBI): domain Eukaryota; kingdom Metazoa; phylum Chordata; class Mammalia; order Artiodactyla; family Balaenopteridae; genus Balaenoptera; species Balaenoptera physalus. The sequence goes on from NW_028126400.1 coordinate 93,980, forward strand.
CTACACTGATGGGCGGGATGTAAATTGCCAACAGCCACTCTGGAGAAGTGTACGGTGTGTCCTGAAACATCTAAAAAACACAGCTTAGAGAGCATAGGGCACTTCCACGCATGGGGGGATAAAGTGGGAAAATTGAAAATCAGCAAGACACAAGCACCCCAAAGGTTAGGGCTGCTCTGTTGACAAGGACCTCCACTTCCTTCCACCTTAAATATCCCAGGAAAGCGAAAAATGGATAAAAAAGTTGTGGTCCTTATGTACAATGGAATATCACTCAGCCATGAAATCAATGTCATAAGGCTAGTAGCAGCATGATGAGTGGATTTAGGTAAGACGATTCTAAGTGAAATAAGTCACACAGAAAAGGACACTTCTCATAAGGTGTCACTTATAGAGGGAATGTTAAAACCGTTACACTTGAACTGAATTACAAAACAGAACAGAGTCACACATGCAGAAAACACACTATGGCTGCTTAACGGGAAAGGTGAGGTGGGGTGATACATAAAACAAGAGTTTCAAATTAGCTCAGATACCGTTCCATAAACCCAATATGGAATAGACAAGACCTACTCCTTGCTCAGAGAACTGGACTCAACACGCCCGATTCACTGCACAAGAATATATCTGACTAGTAATAATCTTAAAACCTATGTATTGATATCTCTCTGTTAGTGTGTCAAGTGGGTGTAAAGCGGCCTAAACACAGCCGTGAAAAGCAGCTAAACCCCATTATAAAAATAAATTACTTTTAAAAACCCATGAAACAAAGACAGGGAAAGAGAGAGAAATTCTTACACAATTCGTTCAGGGGCTGTGATGCAACCTGGATTGACCATATCTAGACCCACAGCTGGATGAGACATAAGGGTGGACACTCTTAGGGCTGAGAGGTTCGGTGAGGTTGGGTGAGCAAACGCAGACCCTTTAAAGTGATACTGCCTGCTACCCATCGCATGGGTCCCAAATCTCCAGGTTCAAGGGCATCTTCCTACATCGAAAACATGCATGAGAAACCCAGAAGATGGTACACCGTGTGATGGGGAAAGGTTTCTAAAACGCACCTCATTTCTCATCTCCTTGTGCTCGGGTTCGCCATTCCAGCCACTTTAGTAGCAATCTCCCTACTTGGAGCATCAGCACCTTTAACCTCCTGTTCCGTACAGGTTGCAATTTGTCCTGAGGATGAACGGGAAGACGGGGAACCAATGAGAGACTAGCTCTTGGTGTTGGGACAGGCACAGGTCACTCTATTTTCCCATCAGGAAGGAGAATAAACCACAGGCTCAGCCTGCCCCCCGGAACCAGAACAGGGCCTGAAGCCATCCTGCGCTTTTGCGGCCGGCTCCCAAAAAAGCGACTTGTAAAATGGAGCTCCAGGGCACTGCAATTCACAAACCTGCAGAGTTACAAATGATAACTCTCGTCCACAAATATATTGAGGGAAGGCAAAGAAGAGGATTTGAAATCAAGGCAGAATTGCAGGAAACAGATTTCAGGAGGAAGATGCGAATCGCCTTTAAAGCACATGAAAAGCGGCAAAACGTTGACAATGATGCCCTTGTCCAAAAAGGGCGTATGCGTTTTTTCCTGAATATATTCAGGAGAAAACGCATACGCCCTTTTTGGCCAACCAAGCAACCTGGAAAGGCAAATCAGCGCTACAAAGAAGTCTCGCTTCCCATCGGTCAAAAGGGCCATGCTGAAAAAAGTGTCAAAACCAGAAATGCAGGACAGGCCATGGAGAAATGGGAGCCTTGCTACACTGATGGGCGGGATGTAAATTGCCAACAGCCACTCTGGAGAAGTGTACGGTGTGTCCTGAAACATCTAAAAAACACAGCTTAGAGAGCATAGGGCACTTCCACGCATGGGGGGATAAAGTGGGAAAATTGAAAATCAGCAAGACACAAGCACCCCAAAGGTTAGGGCTGCTCTGTTGACAAGGACCTCCACTTCATTCCACCTTAAATATCCCAGGAAAGTTAAAAATGGATAAAAAAGTTGTGGTCCTTATGTACAATGGAATATCACTCAGCCATGAAATCAATGTCAAAAGGCTAGTAGCAGCATGATGAGTGGATTTAGGTAAGACGATTCTAAGTGAAATAAGTCACACAGAAAAGGACACTTCTCATAAGGTGTCACTTATAGAGGGAATGTAAAAACCGTTACACTTGAACTGAATTACAAAACAGAACAGAGTCACACATGCAGAAAACACACTATGGCTGCTTAACGGGAAAGGTGAGGTGGGGTGATACATAAAACAAGAGTTTCAAATTAGCTCAGATACCGTTCCATAAACCCAATATGGAATAGACAAGACCTACTCCTTGCTCAGAGAACTGGACTCAACACGCCCGATTCACCGCACAAGAATATATCTGACTAGTAATAATCTTAAAACCTATGTATTGATATCTCTCTGTTAGTGGGTCAAGTGGGTGTAAAGCGGCCTAAACACAGCCGTGAAAAGCAGCTAAACCCCATTATAAAAATAAATTACTTTTAAAAACCCATGAAACAAAGACAGGGAAAGAGAGAGAAATTCTTACACAATTCGTTCAGGGGCTGTGATGCAACCTGGATTGACCATATCTAGACCCACAGCTGGATGAGACATAAGGGTGGACACTCTTGGGGCTGAGAGGTTCGGTGAGGTTGGGTGAGCAAACGCAGACCCTTTAAAGTAATACTGCGTGCTACCCATCGCATGGGTCCCAAATCTCCAGGTTCAAGGGCATCTTCCTACATCGAAAACATGCATGAGAAACCCAGAAGATGGTACACCGTGTGATGGGGAAAGGTTTCTAAAACGCACCTCATTTCTCATCTCCTTGTGCTCGGGTTCGCCATTCCAGCCACTTTACTAGCAATCTCCCTACTTGGAGCATCAGCACCTTTAACCTCCTGTTCCGTACAGGTTGCAATTTGTCCTGAGGATGAACGGGAAGACGGGGAACCAATGAGAGACTAGCTCTTGGTGTTGGGAGAGGCACAGGTCACTCTATTTTCCCATCAGGAAGAAGAATTAACCACAGGCTCAGCCTGCCCCCCTGAACCAGAACAGGGCCTGAAGCCATCCTGCGCTTTTGCGGCCGGCTCCCAAAAAACCGACTTGTAAAATGGAGCTTCAGGGCACTGCAATTCACAAACCTGCAGAGTTATAAATGATAACTCTCGTCCACAAATATATTGAGGGAAGGCAAAGAAGAGGATTTGAAATCAAGGCAGAATTGCAGGAAACAGATTTCAGGAGGTAGATTCGAATCGCCTTTAAAGCACATGAAAAGCGGCAAAACGTTGACAATGATGCCCTTGGCCAAAAAGGGCGTATGCGTTTTTTCCTGAATATATTCAGGAAAAAACGCATACGCCATTTTTGGCCAACCAAGCAACCTGGAAAGGCAAATCAGCGCTACAAAGAAGTCTCGCTTCCCATCGGTCAAAAGGGACATGCTGAAAAAGTTGTCAAAACCAGAAATGCAGGACAGGCCCTGGAGAAATGGGAGCCTTGCTACACTGATGGGCGGGATGTAAATTGCCAACAGCCACTCTGGAGAAGTGTATGGTGTGTCCTGAAACATGTAAAAAACACAGCTTAGAGAGCATAGGGCACTTCCACGCATGGGGGGATAAAGTGGGAAAATTGAAAATCAGCAAGACAAAAGCACCCCAAAGTTTAGGGCTGCTCTGTTGACAAGGACCTCCACTTCCTTCCACCTTAAATATCCCAGGAAAGCGAAAAATGGATAAAAAAGTTGTGGTCCTTATGTACAATGGAATATCACTCAGCCATGAAATCAATGTCATAAGGCTAGTAGCAGCATGATGAGTGGATTTAGGTAAGACGATTCTAAGTGAAATAAGTCACACAGAAAAGGACACTTCTCATAAGGTGTCACTTATAGAGGGAATGTAAAAACCGTTACACTTGAACTGAATTACAAAACAGAACAGAGTCACACATGCAGAAAACACACTATGGCTGCTTAACGGGAAAGGTGAGGTGGGGTGATACATAAAACAAGAGTTTCAAATTAGCTCAGATACCGTTCCATAAACCCAATATGGAATAGACAAGACTTACTCCTTGCTCAGAGAACTGGACTCAACACGCCCGATTCACCGCACAAGAATATATCTGACTAGTAATAATCTTAAAACCTATGTATTGATATCTCTCTGTTAGTGTGTCAAGTGGGTGTAAAGCGGCCTAAACACAGCCGTGAAAAGCAGCTAAACCCCATTATAAAAATAAATTACTTTTAAAAACCCATGAAACAAAGACAGGGAAAGAGAGAGAAATTCTTACACAATTCGTTCAGGGGCTGTGATGCAACCTGGATTGACCATATCTAGACCCACAGCTGGATGAGACATAAGGGTGGACACTCTTAGGGCTGAGAGGTTCGGTGAGGTTGGGTGAGCAAACGCAGACCCTTTAAAGTGATACTGCCTGCTACCCATCGCATGGGTCCCAAATCTCCAGGTTCAAGGGCATCTTCCTACATCGAAAACATGCATGAGAAACCCAGAAGATGGTACACCGTGTGATGGGGAAAGGTTTCTAAAACGCACCTCATTTCTCATCTCCTTGTGCTCGGGTTCGCCATTCCAGCCACTTTACTAGCAATCTCCCTACTTGGAGCATCAGCACCTTTAACCTCCTGTTCCGTACAGGTTGCAATTTGTCCTGAGGATGAACGGGAAGACGGGGAACCAATGAGAGACTAGCTCTTGGTGTTGGGACAGGCACAGGTCACTCTATTTTCCCATCAGGAAGAAGAATTAACCACAGGCTCAGCCTGCCCCCCGGAACCAGAACAGGGCCTGAAGCCATCCTGCGCTTTTGCGGCCGGCTCCCAAAAAAGCGACTTGTAAAATGGAGCTTCAGGGGACTGCAATTCACAAACCTGCAGAGTTACAAATGATAACTCTCGTCCACAAATATATTGAGGGAAGGCAAAGAAGAGGATTTGAAATCAAGGCAGAATTGCAGGAAACAGATTTCAGGAGGAAGATGCGAATCGCCTTTAAAGCACATGAAAAGCGGCAAAACGTTGACAATGATGCCCTTGGCCAAAAAGGGCGTATGCGTTTTTTCCTGAATATATTCAGGAGAAAACGCATACGCCCTTTTTGGCCAACCAAGCAACCTGGAAAGGCAAATCAGCGCTACAAAGAAGTCTCGCTTCCCATCGGTCAAAAGGGCCATGCTGAAAAAAGTGTCAAAACCAGAAATGCAGGACAGGCCATGGAGAAATGGGAGCCTTGCTACACTGATGGGCGGGATGTAAATTGCCAACAGCCACTCTGGAGAAGTGTACGGTGTGTCCTGAAACATCTAAAAAACACAGCTTAGAGAGCATAGGGCACTTCCACGCATGGGGGGATAAAGTGGGAAAATTGAAAATCAGCAAGACACAAGCACCCCAAAGGTTAGGGCTGCTCTGTTGACAAGGACCTCCACTTCATTCCACCTTAAATATCCCAGGAAAGTTAAAAATGGATAAAAAAGTTGTGGTCCTTATGTACAATGGAATATCACTCAGCCATGAAATCAATGTCAAAAGGCTAGTAGCAGCATGATGAGTGGATTTAGGTAAGACGATTCTAAGTGAAATAAGTCACACAGAAAAGGACACTTCTCATAAGGTGTCACTTATAGAGGGAATGTAAAAACCGTTACACTTGAACTGACTTACAAAACAGAACAGAGTCACACATGCAGAAAACACACTATGGCTGCTTAACGGGAAAGGTGAGGTGGGGTGATACATAAAACAAGAGTTTCAAATTAGCTCAGATACCGTTCCATAAACCCAATATGGAATAGACAAGACCTACTCCTTGCTCAGAGAACTGGACTCAACACGCCCGATTCACCGCACAAGAATATATCTGACTAGTAATAATCTTAAAACCTATGTATTGATATCTCTCTGTTAGTGTGTCAAGTGGGTGTAAAGCGGCCTAAACACAGCCGTGAAAAGCAGCTAAACCCCATTATAAAAATAAATTACTTTTAAAAACCCATGAAACAAAGACAGGGAAAGAGAGAGAAATTCTTACACAATTCGTTCAGGGGCTGTGATGCAACCTGGATTGACCATATCTAGACCCACAGGTGGATGAGACATAAGGGTGGACACTCTTGGGGCTGAGATGTTCGGTGAGGTTGGGTGAGCAAACGCAGACCCTTTAAAGTAATACTGCGTGCTACCCATCGCATGGGTCCCAAATCTCCAGGTTCAAGGGCATCTTCCTACATCAAAAACATGCATGAGAAACCCAGAAGATGGTACACCGTGTGATGGGGAAAGGTTTCTAAAACGCACCTCATTTCTCATGTCCTTGTGCTCGGGTTCGCCATTCCAGCCACTTTACTAGCAATCTCCCTACTTGGAGCATCAGCACCTTTAACCTCCTGTTCCGTACAGGTTGCAATTTGTCCTGAGGATGAACGGGAAGACGGGGAACCAATGAGAGACTAGCTCTTGGTGTTGGGACAGGCACAGGTCACTCTATTTTCCCATCAGGAAGAAGAATTAACCACAGGCTCAGCCTGCCCCCCGGAACCAGAACAGGGCCTAAAGCCATCCTGCGCTTTTGCGGCCGGCTCCCAAAAAAGCGACTTGTAAAATGGAGCTTCAGGGCACTGCAATTCACAAACCTGCAGAGTTATAAATGATAACTCTCGTCCACAAATATATTGAGGGAAGGCAAAGAAGAGGATTTGAAATCAAGGCAGAATTGCAGGAAACAGATTTCAGGAGGTAGATTCGAATCGCCTTTAAAGCACATGAAAAGCGGCAAAACGTTGACAATGATGCCCTTGGCCAAAAAGGGCGTATGCGTTTTTTCCTGAATATATTCAGGAAAAAACGCATACGCCCTTTTTGGCCAACCAAGCAACCTGGAAAGGCAAATCAGCGCTACAAAGAAGTCTCGCTTCCCATCGGTCAAAAGGGCCATGCTGAAAAAAGTGTCAAAACCAGAAATGCAGGACAGGCCATGGAGAAATGGGAGCCTTGCTACACTGATGGGCGGGATGTAAATTGCCAACAGCCACTCTGGAGAAGTGTACGGTGTGTCCTGAAACATCTAAAAAACACAGCTTAGAGAGCATAGGGCACTTCCACGCATGGGGGGATAAAGTGGGAAAATTGAAAATCAGCAAGACACAAGCACCCCAAAGGTTAGGGCTGCTCTGTTGACAAGGACCTCCACTTCCTTCCACCTTAAATATCCCAGGAAAGCGAAAAATGGATAAAAAAGTTGTGGTCCTTATGTACAATGGAATATCACTCAGCCATGAAATCAATGTCATAAGGCTAGTAGCAGCATGATGAGTGGATTTAGGTAAGACGATTCTAAGTGAAATAAGTCACACAGAAAAGGACACTTCTCATAAGGTGTCACTTATAGAGGGAATGTTAAAACCGTTACACTTGAACTGAATTACAAAACAGAACAGAGTCACACATGCAGAAAACACACTATGGCTGCTTAACGGGAAAGGTGAGGTGGGGTGATACATAAAACAAGAGTTTCAAATTAGCTCAGATACCGTTCCATAAACCCAATATGGAATAGACAAGACCTACTCCTTGCTCAGAGAACTGGACTCAACACGCCCGATTCACTGCACAAGAATATATCTGACTAGTAATAATCTTAAAACCTATGTATTGATATCTCTCTGTTAGTGTGTCAAGTGGGTGTAAAGCGGCCTAAACACAGCCGTGAAAAGCAGCTAAACCCCATTATAAAAATAAATTACTTTTAAAAACCCATGAAACAAAGACAGGGAAAGAGAGAGAAATTCTTACACAATTCGTTCAGGGGCTGTGATGCAACCTGGATTGACCATATCTAGACCCACAGCTGGATGAGACATAAGGGTGGACACTCTTAGGGCTGAGAGGTTCGGTGAGGTTGGGTGAGCAAACGCAGACCCTTTAAAGTGATACTGCCTGCTACCCATCGCATGGGTCCCAAATCTCCAGGTTCAAGGGCATCTTCCTACATCGAAAACATGCATGAGAAACCCAGAAGATGGTACACCGTGTGATGGGGAAAGGTTTCTAAAACGCACCTCATTTCTCATCTCCTTGTGCTCGGGTTCGCCATTCCAGCCACTTTAGTAGCAATCTCCCTACTTGGAGCATCAGCACCTTTAACCTCCTGTTCCGTACAGGTTGCAATTTGTCCTGAGGATGAACGGGAAGACGGGGAACCAATGAGAGACTAGCTCTTGGTGTTGGGACAGGCACAGGTCACTCTATTTTCCCATCAGGAAGAAGAATTAACCACAGGCTCAGCCTGCCCCCCGGAACCAGAACAGGGCCTGAAGCCATCCTGCGCTTTTGCGGCCGGCTCCCAAAAAAGCGACTTGTAAAATGGAGCTTCAGGGCACTGCAATTCACAAACCTGCAGAGTTACAAATGATAACTCTCGTCCACAAATATATTGAGGGAAGGCAAAGAAGAGGATTTGAAATCAAGGCAGAATTGCAGGAAACAGATTTCAGGAGGAAGATGCGAATCGCCTTTAAAGCACATGAAAAGCGGCAAAACGTTGACAATGATGCCCTTGGCCAAAAAGGGCGTATGCGTTTTTTCCTGAATATATTCAGGAGAAAACGCATACGCCCTTTTTGGCCAACCAAGCAACCTGGAAAGGCAAATCAGCGCTACAAAGAAGTCTCGCTTCCCATCGGTCAAAAGGGCCATGCTGAAAAAAGTGTCAAAACCAGAAATGCAGGACAGGCCATGGAGAAATGGGAGCCTTGCTACACTGATGGGCGGGATGTAAATTGCCAACAGCCACTCTGGAGAAGTGTACGGTGTGTCCTGAAACATCTAAAAAACACAGCTTAGAGAGCATAGGGCACTTCCACGCATGGGGAGATAAAGTGGGAAAATTGAAAATCAGCAAGACACAAGCACCCCAAAGGTTAGGGCTGCTCTGTTGACAAGGACCTCCACTTCCTTCCACCTTAAATATCCCAGGAAAGCGAAAAATGGATAAAAAAGTTGTGGTCCTTATGTACAATGGAATATCACTCAGCCATGAAATCAATGTCATAAGGCTAGTAGCAGCATGATGAGTGGATTTAGGTAAGACGATTCTAAGTGAAATAAGTCACACAGAAAAGGACACTTCTCATAAGGTGTCACTTATAGAGGGAATGTAAAAACCGTTACACTTGAACTGAATTACAAAACAGAACAGAGTCACACATGCAGAAAACACACTATGGCTGCTTAACGGGAAAGGTGAGGTGGGGTGATACATAAAACAAGAGTTTCAAATTAGCTCAGATACCGTTCCATAAACCCAATATGGAATAGACAAGACCTACTCCTTGCTCAGAGAACTGGACTCAACACGCCCGATTCACCGCACAAGAATATATCTGACTAGTAATAATCTTAAAACCTATGTATTGATATCTCTCTGTTAGTGGGTCAAGTGGGTGTAAAGCGGCCTAAACACAGCCGTGAAAAGCAGCTAAACCCCATTATAAAAATAAATTACTTTTAAAAACCCATGAAACAAAGACAGGGAAAGAGAGAGAAATTCTTACACAATTCGTTCAGGGGCTGTGATGCAAACTGGATTGACCATATCTAGACCCACAGCTGGATGAGACATAAGGGTGGACACTCTTGGGGCTGAGAGGTTCGGTGAGGTTGGGTGAGCAAACGCAGACACTTTAAAGTAATACTGCGTGCTACCCATCGCATGGGTCCCAAATCTCCAGGTTCAAGGGCATCTTCCTACATCGAAAACATGCATGAGAAACCCAGAAGATGGTACACCGTGTGATGGGGAAAGGTTTCTAAAACGCACCTCATTTCTCATCTCCTTGTGCTCGGGTTCGCCATTCCAGCCACTTTAGTAGCAATCTCCCTACTTGGAGCATCAGCACCTTTAACCTCCTGTTCCGTACAGGTTGCAATTTGTCCTGAGGATGAACGGGAAGACGGGGAACCAATGAGAGACTAGCTCTTGGTGTTGGGACAGGCACAGGTCACTCTATTTTCCCATCAGGAAGAAGAATTAACCACAGGCTCAGCCTGCCCCCCGGAACCAGAACAGGGCCTGAAGCCATCCTGCGCTTTTGCGGCCGGCTCCCAAAAAACCGACTTGTAAAATGGAGCTTCAGGGCACTGCAATTCACAAACCTGCAGAGTTACAAATGATAACTCTCGTCCACAAATATATTGAGGGAAGGCAAAGAAGAGGATTTGAAATCAAGGCAGAATTGCAGGAAACAGATTTCAGGAGGAAGATGCGAATCGCCTTTAAAGCACATGAAAAGCGGCAAAACGTTGACAATGATGCCCTTGGCCAAAAAGGGCGTATGCGTTTTTTCCTGAATATATTCAGGAAAAAACGCATACGCCCTTTTTGGCCAACCAAGCAACCTGGAAAGGCAAATCAGCGCTACAAAGAAGTCTCGCTTCCCATCGGTCAAAAGGGCCATGCTGAAAAAAGTGTCAAAACCAGAAATGCAGGACAGGCCATGGAGAAATGGGAGCCTTGCTACACTGATGGGCGGGATGTAAATTGCCAACAGCCACTCTGGAGAAGTGTACGGTGTGTCCTGAAACATCTAAAAAACACAGCTTAGAGAGCATAGGGCACTTCCACGCATGGGGGGATAAAGTGGGAAAATTGAAAATCAGCAAGACACAAGCACCCCAAAGGTTAGGGCTGCTCTGTTGACAAGGACCTCCACTTCCTTCCACCTTAAATATCCCAGGAAAGCGAAAAATGGATAAAAAAGTTGTGGTCCTTATGTACAATGGAATATCACTCAGCCATGAAATCAATGTCATAAGGCTAGTAGCAGCATGATGAGTGGATTTAGGTAAGACGATTCTAAGTGAAATAAGTCACACAGAAAAGGACACTTCTCATAAGGTGTCACTTATAGAGGGAATGTAAAAACCGTTACACTTGAACTGAATTACAAAACAGAACAGAGTCACACATGCAGAAAACACACTATGGCTGCTTAACGGGAAAGGTGGGGTGGGGTGATACATAAAACAAGAGTTTCAAATTAGCTCAGATACCGTTCCATAAACCCAATATGTAACAGACAAGACCTACTCCTTGCTCAGAGAACTGGACTCAACACGCCCGATTCACCGCACAAGAATATATCTGACTAGTAATAATCTTAAAACCTATGTATTGATATCTCTCTGTTAGTGTGTCAAGTGGGTGTAAAGCGGCCTAAACACAGCCGTGAAAAGCAGCTAAACCCCATTATAAAAATAAATTACTTTTAAAAACCCAGGAAACAAAGACAGGGAAAGAGAGAGAAATTCTTACACAATTCGTTCAGGGGCTGTGATGCAACCTGGATTGACCATATCTAGACCCACAGCTGGATGAGACATAAGGGTGGACACTCTTGGGGCTGAGAGGTTCGGTGAGGTTGGGTGAGCAAACGCAGACCCTTTAAAGTAATACTGCGTGCTACCCATCGCATGGGTCCCAAATCTCCAGGTTCAAGGGCATCTTCCTACATCGAAAACATGCATGAGAAACCCAGAAGATGGTACACCGTGTGATGGGGAAAGGTTTCTAAAACGCACCTCATTTCTCATCTCCTTGTGCTCGGGTTCGCCATTCCAGCCACTTTACTAGCAATCTCCCTACTTGGAGCATCAGCACCTTTAACCTCCTGTTCCGTACAGGTTGCAATTTGTCCTGAGGATGAACGGGAAGACGGGGAACCAATGAGAGACTAGCTCTTGGTGTTGGGAGAGGCACAGGTCACTCTATTTTCCCATCAGGAAGAAGAATTAACCACAGGCTCAGCCTGCCCCCCTGAACCAGAACAGGGCCTGAAGCCATCCTGCGCTTTTGCGGCCGGCTCCCAAAAAAGCGACTTGTAAAATGGAGCTTCAGGGCACTGCAATTCACAAACCTGCAGAGTTATAAATGATAACTCTCGTCCACAAATATATTGAGGGAAGGCAAAGAAGAGGATTTGAAATCAAGGCAGAATTGCAGGAAACAGATTTCAGGAGGAAGATGCGAATCGCCTTTAAAGCACATGAAAAGCGGCAAAACGTTGACAATGATGCCCTTGTCCAAAAAGGGCGTATGCGTTTTTTCCTGAATATATTCAGGAGAAAACGCATACGCCCTTTTTGGCCAACCAAGCAACCTGGAAAGGCAAATCAGCGCTACAAAGAAGTCTCGCTTCCCATCGGTCAAAAGGGCCATGCTGAAAAAAGTGTCAAAACCAGAAATGCAGGACAGGCCATGGAGAAATGGGAGCCTTGCTACACTGATGGGCGGGATGTAAATTGCCAACAGCCACTCTGGAGAAGTGTACGGTGTGTCCTGAAACATCTAAAAAACACAGCTTAGAGAGCATAGGGCACTTCCACGCATGGGGGGATAAAGTGGGAAAATTGAAAATCAGCAAGACACAAGCACCCCAAAGGTTAGGGCTGCTCTGTTGACAAGGACCTCCACTTCCTTCCACCTTAAATATCCCAGGAAAGCGAAAAATGGATAAAAAAGTTGTGGTCCTTATGTACAATGGAATATCACTCAGCCATGAAATCAATGTCATAAGGCTAGTAGCAGCATGATGAGTGGATTTAGGTAAGACGATTCTAAGTGAAATAAGTCACACAGAAAAGGACACTTCTCATAAGGTGTCACTTATAGAGGGAATGTAAAAACCGTTACACTTGAACTGAATTACAAAACAGAACAGAGTCACACATGCAGAAAACACACTATGGCTGCTTAACGGGAAAGGTGGGGTGGGGTGATACATAAAACAAGAGTTTCAAATTAGCTCAGATACCGTTCCATAAACCCAATATGTAACAGACAAGACCTACTCCTTGCTCAGAGAACTGGACTCAACACGCCCGATTCACCGCACAAGAATATATCTGACTAGTAATAATCTTAAAACCTATGTATTGATATCTCTCTGTTAGTGGGTCAAGTGGGTGTAAAGCGGCCTAAACACAGCCGTGAAAAGCAGCTAAACCCCATTATAAAAATAAATTACTTTTAAAAACCCAGGAAACAAAGACAGGGAAAGAGAGAGAAATTCTTACACAATTCGTTCAGGGGCTGTGATGCAACCTGGATTGACCATATCTAGACCCACAGCTGGATGAGACATAAGGGTGGACACTCTTGGGGCTGAGAGGTTCGGTGAGGTTGGGTGAGCAAACGCAGACCCTTTAAAGTAATACTGCGTGCTACCCATCGCATGGGTCCCAAATCTCCAGGTTCAAGGGCATCTTCCTACATCGAAAACATGCATGAGAAACCCAGAAGATGGTACACCGTGTGATGGGGAAAGGTTTCTAAAACGCACCTCATTTCTCATCTCCTTGTGCTCGGGTTCGCCATTCCAGCCACTTTACTAGCAATCTCCCTACTTGGAGCATCAGCACCTTTAACCTCCTGTTCCGTACAGGTTGCAATTTGTCCTGAGGATGAACGGGAAGACGGGGAACCAATGAGAGACTAGCTCTTGGTGTTGGGAGAGGCACAGGTCACTCTATTTTCCCATCAGGAAGAAGAATTAACCACAGGCTCAGCCTGCCCCCCTGAACCAGAACAGGGCCTGAAGCCATCCTGCGCTTTTGCGGCCGGCTCCCAAAAAAGCGACTTGTAAAATGGAGCTTCAGGGCACTGCAATTCACAAACCTGCAGAGTTATAAATGATAACTCTCGTCCACAAATATATTGAGGGAAGGCAAAGAAGAGGATTTGAAATCAAGGCAGAATTGCAGGAAACAGATTTCAGGAGGAAGATGCGAATCGCCTTTAAAGCACATGAAAAGCGGCAAAACGTTGACAATGATGCCCTTGTCCAAAAAGGGCGTATGCGTTTTTTCCTGAATATATTCAGGAGAAAACGCATACGCCCTTTTTGGCCAACCAAGCAACCTGGAAAGGCAAATCAGCGCTACAAAGAAGTCTCGCTTCCCATCGGTCAAAAGGGCCATGCTGAAAAAAGTGTCAAAACCAGAAATGCAGGACAGGCCATGGAGAAATGGGAGCCTTGCTACACTGATGGGCGGGATGTAAATTGCCAACAGCCACTCTGGAGAAGTGTACGGTGTGTCCTGAAACATCTAAAAAACACAGCTTAGAGAGCATAGGGCACTTCCACGCATGGGGGGATAAAGTGGGAAAATTGAAAATCAGCAAGACACAAGCACCCCAAAGGTTAGGGCTGCTCTGTTGACAAGGACCTCCACTTCATTCCACCTTAAATATCCCAGGAAAGTTAAAAATGGATAAAAAAGTTGTGGTCCTTATGTACAATGGAATATCACTCAGCCATGAAATCAATGTCAAAAGGCTAGTAGCAGCATGATGAGTGGATTTAGGTAAGACGATTCTAAGTGAAATAAGTCACACAGAAAAGGACACTTCTCATAAGGTGTCACTTATAGAGGGAATGTAAAAACCGTTACACTTGAACTGAATTACAAAACAGAACAGAGTCACACATGCAGAAAACACACTATGGCTGCTTAACGGGAAAGGTGAGGTGGGGTGATACATAAAACAAGAGTTTCAAATTAGCTCAGATACCGTTCCATAAACCCAATATGGAATAGACAAGACCTACTCCTTGCTCAGAGAACTGGACTCAACACGCCCGATTCACCGCACAAGAATATATCTGACTAGTAATAATCTTAAAACCTATGTATTGATATCTCTCTGTTAGTGGGTCAAGTGGGTGTAAAGCGGCCTAAACACAGCCGTGAAAAGCAGCTAAACCCCATTATAAAAATAAATTACTTTTAAAAACCCATGAAACAAAGACAGGGAAAGAGAGAGAAATTCTTACACAATTCGTTCAGGGGCTGTGATGCAACCTGGATTGACCATATCTAGACCCACAGCTGGATGAGACATAAGGGTGGACACTCTTGGGGCTGAGAGGTTCGGTGAGGTTGGGTGAGCAAACGCAGACCCTTTAAAGTAATACTGCGTGCTACCCATCGCATGGGTCCCAAATCTCCAGGTTCAAGGGCATCTTCCTACATCGAAAACATGCATGAGAAACCCAGAAGATGGTACACCGTGTGATGGGGAAAGGTTTCTAAAACGCACCTCATTTCTCATCTCCTTGTGCTCGGGTTCGCCATTCCAGCCACTTTACTAGCAATCTCCCTACTTGGAGCATCAGCACCTTTAACCTCCTGTTCCGTACAGGTTGCAATTTGTCCTGAGGATGAACGGGAAGACGGGGAACCAATGAGAGACTAGCTCTTGGTGTTGGGAGATGCACAGGTCACTCTATTTTCCCATCAGGAAGAAGAATTAACCACAGGCTCAGCCTGCCCCCCGGAACCAGAACAGGGCCTGAAGCCATCCTGCGCTTTTGCGGCCGGCTCCCAAAAAAGCGACTTGTAAAATGGAGCTTCAGGGCACTGCAATTCACAAACCTGCAGAGTTATAAATGATAACTCTCGTCCACAAGTATATTGAGGGAAGGCAAAGAAGAGGATTTGAAATCAAGGCAGAATTGCAGGAAACAGATTTCAGGAGGTAGATTCGAATCGCCTTTAAAGCACATGAAAAGCGGCAAAACGTTGACAATGATGCCCTTGGCCAAAAGGGGCGTATGCGTTTTTTCCTGAATGTATTCAGGAAATGAATACATTCAGGAAAAAACGCATACGCCCTTTTTGGCCAACCAAGCAACCTGGAAAGGCAAATCAGCGCTACAAAGAAGTCTCGCTTCCCATCGGTCAAAAGGGCCATGCTGAAAAAAGTGTCAAAACCAGAAATGCAGGACAGGTCATGGAGAAATGGGAGCCTTGCTACACTGATGGGCGGGATGTAAATTGCCAACAGCCACTCTGGAGAAGTGTACGGTGTGTCCTGAAACATCTAAAAACACAGCTTAGAGAGCATAGGGCACTTCCACGCATGGGGGGATAAAGTGGGAAAATTGAAAATCAGCAAGACACAAGCACTCCAAAGGTTAGGGCTGCTCTGTTGACAAGGACCTCCACTTTCTTCCACCTTAAATATCCCAGGAAAGCGAAAAATGGATAAAAAAGTTGTGGTCCTTATGTACAATGGAATATCACTCAGCCATGAAATCAATGTCATAAGGCTAGTAGCAGCATGATGAGTGGATTTAGGTAAGACGATTCTAAGTGAAATAAGTCACACAGAAAAGGACACTTCTCATAAGGTGTCACTTATAGAGGGAATGTAAAAACCGTTACACTTGAACTGAATTACAAAACAGAACAGAGTCACACATGCAGAAAACACACTATGGCTGCTTAACGGGAAAGGTGAGGTGGGGTGATACATAAAACAAGAGTTTCAAATTAGCTCAGATACCGTTCCATAAACCCAATATGGAATAGACAAGACCTACTCCTTGCTCAGAGAACTGGACTCAACACGCCCGATTCACCGCACAAGAATATATCTGACTAGTAATAATCTTAAAACCTATGTATTGATATCTCTCTGTTAGTGTGTCAAGTGGGTGTAAAGCGGCCTAAACACAGCCGTGAAAAGCAGCTAAACCCCATTATAAAAATAAATTACTTTTAAAAACCCATGAAACAAAGACAGGGAAAGAGAGAGAAATTCTTACACAATTCGTTCAGGGGCTGTGATGCAACCTGGATTGACCATATCTAGACCCACAGCTGGATGAGACATAAGGGTGGACACTCTTGGGGCTGAGAGGTTCGGTGAGGTTGGGTGAGCAAACGCAGACCCTTTAAAGTAATACTGCGTGCTACCCATCGCATGGGTCCCAAATCTCCAGGTTCAAGGGCATCTTCCTACATCGAAAACATGCATGAGAAACCCAGAAGATGGTACACCGTGTGATGGGGAAAGGTTTCTAAAACGCACCTCATTTCTCATCTCCTTGTGCTCGGGTTCGCCATTCCAGCCACTTTACTAGCAATCTCCCTACTTGGAGCATCAGCACCTTTAACCTCCTGTTCCGTACAGGTTGCAATTTGTCCTGAGGATGAACGGGAAGACGGGGAACCAATGAGAGACTAGCTCTTGGTGTTGGGACAGGCACAGGTCACTCTATTTTCCCATCAGGAAGAAGAATTAACCACAGGCTCAGCCTGCCCCCCTGAACCAGAACAGGGCCTGAAGCCATCCTGCGCTTTTGCGGCCGGCTCCCAAAAAAGCGACTTGTAAAATGGAGCTTCAGGGCACTGCAATTCACAAACCTGCAGAGTTATAAATGATAACTCTCGTCCACAAATATATTGAGGGAAGGCAAAGAAGAGGATTTGAAATCAAGGCAGAATTGCAGGAAACAGATTTCAGGAGGTAGATTCGAATCGCCTTTAAAGCACATGAAAAGCGGCAACACGTTGACAATGATGCCCTTGGCCAAAAAGGGCGTATGCGTTTTTTCCTGAATATATTCAGGAAAAAACGCATACGCCCTTTTTGGCCAACCAAGCAACCTGGAAAGGCAAATCAGCGCTACAAAGAAGTCTCGCTTCCCATCGGTCAAAAGGGCCATGCTGAAAAAAGTGTCAAAACCAGAAATGCAGGACAGGCCATGGAGAAATGGGAGCCTTGCTACACTGACGGGCGGGATGTAAATTGCCAACAGCCACTCTGGAGAAGTGTACGGTGTGTCCTGAAACATCTAAAAAACACAGCTTAGAGAGCATAGGGCACTTCCACGCATGGGGGGATAAAGTGGGAAAATGGAAAATCAGCAAGACACAAGCACCCCAAAGGTTAGGGCTGCTCTGTTGACAAGGACCTCCACTTCATTCCACCTTAAATATCCCAGGAAAGTTAAAAATGGATAAAAAAGTTGTGGTCCTTATGTACAATGGAATATCACTCAGCCATGAAATCAATGTCAAAAGGCTAGTAGCAGCATGATGAGTGGATTTAGGTAAGACGATTCTAAGTGAAATAAGTCACACAGAAAAGGACACTTCTCATAAGGTGTCACTTATAGAGGGAATGTAAAAACCGTTACACTTGAACTGAATTACAAAACAGAACAGAGTCACACATGCAGAAAACACACTATGGCTGCTTAACGGGAAAGGTGAGGTGGGGTGATACATAAAACAAGAGTTTCAAATTAGCTCAGATACCGTTCCATAAACCCAATATGGAATAGACAAGACCTACTCCTTGCTCAGAGAACTGGACTCAACACGCCCGATTCACCGCACAAGAATATATCTGACTAGTAATAATCTTAAAACCTATGTATTGATATCTCTCTGTTAGTGGGTCAAGTGGGTGTAAAGCGGCCTAAACACAGCCGTGAAAAGCAGCTAAACCCCATTATAAAAATAAATTACTTTTAAAAACCCATGAAACAAAGACAGGGAAAGAGAGAGAAATTCTTACACAATTCGTTCAGGGGCTGTGATGCAACCTGGATTGACCATATCTAGACCCACAGCTGGATGAGACATAAGGGTGGACACTCTTGGGGCTGAGAGGTTCGGTGAGGTTGGGTGAGCAAACGCAGACCCTTTAAAGTAATACTGCGTGCTACCCATCGCATGGGTCCCAAATCTCCAGGTTCAAGGGCATCTTCCTACATCGAAAACATGCATGAGAAACCCAGAAGATGGTACACCGTGTGATGGGGAAAGGTTTCTAAAACGCACCTCATTTCTCATCTCCTTGTGCTCGGGTTCGCCATTCCAGCCACTTTACTAGCAATCTCCCTACTTGGAGCATCAGCACCTTTAACCTCCTGTTCCGTACAGGTTGCAATTTGTCCTGAGGATGAACGGGAAGACGGGGAACCAATGAGAGACTAGCTCTTGGTGTTGGGAGAGGCACAGGTCACTCTATTTTCCCATCAGGAAGAAGAATTAACCATAGGCTCAGCCTGCCCCCCTGAACCAGAACAGGGCCTGAAGCCATCCTGCGCTTTTGCGGCCGGCTCCCAAAAAACCGACTTGTAAAATGGAGCTTCAGGGCACTGCAATTCACAAACCTGCAGAGTTATAAATGATAACTCTCGTCCACAAATATATTGAGGGAAGGCAAAGAAGAGGATTTGAAATCAAGGCAGAATTGCAGGAAACAGATTTCAGGAGGTAGATTCGAATCGCCTTTAAAGCACATGAAAAGCGGCAAAACGTTGACAATGATGCCCTTGGCCAAAAAGGGCGTATGCGTTTTTTCCTGAATATATTCAGGAAAAAACGCATACGCCCTTTTTGGCCAACCAAGCAACCTGGAAAGGCAAATCAGCGCTACAAAGAAGTCTCGCTTCCCATCGGTCAAAAGGGACATGCTGAAAAAACTGTCAAAACCAGAAATGCAGGACAGGCCATGGAGAAATGGGAGCCTTGCTACACTGATGGGCGGGATGTAAATTGCCAACAGCCACTCTGGAGAAGTGTACGGTGTGTCCTGAAACATCTAAAAAACACAGCTTAGAGAGCATAGGGCACTTCCACGCATGGGGGGATAAAGTGGGAAAATTGAAAATCAGCAAGACACAAGCACCCCAAAGGTTAGGGCTGCTCTGTTGACAAGGACCTCCACTTCATTCCACCTTAAATATCCCAGGAAAGTTAAAAATGGATAAAAAAGTTGTGGTCCTTATGTACAATGGAATATCACTCAGCCATGAAATCAATGTCAAAAGGCTAGTAGCAGCATGATGAGTGGATTTAGGTAAGACGATTCTAAGTGAAATAAGTCACACAGAAAAGGACACTTCTCATAAGGTGTCACTTATAGAGGGAATGTAAAA
This sequence comes from Balaenoptera physalus, assembly GCF_965194825.1. Lineage (NCBI taxonomy): Eukaryota > Metazoa > Chordata > Mammalia > Artiodactyla > Balaenopteridae > Balaenoptera > Balaenoptera physalus. The sequence continues at coordinate 113,763 of NW_028126400.1, forward strand.
ACCGTTACACTTGAACTGAATTACAAAACAGAACAGAGTCACACATGCAGAAAACACACTATGGCTGCTTAACGGGAAAGGTGAGGTGGGGTGATACATAAAACAAGAGTTTCAAATTAGCTCAGATACCGTTCCATAAACCCAATATGGAATAGACAAGACCTACTCCTTGCTCAGAGAACTGGACTCAACACGCCCGATTCACCGCACAAGAATATATCTGACTAGTAATAATCTTAAAACCTATGTATTGATATCTCTCTGTTAGTGTGTCAAGTGGGTGTAAAGCGGCCTAAACACAGACGTGAAAAGCAGCTAAACCCCATTATAAAAATAAATTAATTTTAAAAACCCATGAAACAAAGACAGGGAAAGAGAGAGAAATTCTTACACAATTCGTTCAGGGGCTGTGATGCAACCTGGATTGACCATATCTAGACCCACAGCTGGATGAGACATAAGGGTGGACACTCTTGGGGCTGAGAGGTTCGGTGAGGTTGGGTGAGCAAACGCAGACCCTTTAAAGTAATACTGCGTGCTACCCATCGCATGGGTCCCAAATCTCCAGGTTCAAGGGCATCTTCCTACATCGAAAACATGCATGAGAAACCCAGAAGATGGTACACCGTGTGATGGGGAAAGGTTTCTAAAACGCACCTCATTTCTCATCTCCTTGTGCTCGGGTTCGCCATTCCAGCCACTTTACTAGCAATCTCCCTACTTGGAGCATCAGCACCTTTAACCTCCTGTTCCGTACAGGTTGCAATTTGTCCTGAGGATGAACGGGAAGACGGGGAACCAATGAGAGACTAGCTCTTGGTGTTGGGAGAGGCACAGGTCACTCTATTTTCCCATCAGGAAGAAGAATTAACCACAGGCTCAGCCTGCCCCCCTGAACCAGAACAGGGCCTGAAGCCATCCTGCGCTTTTGCGGCCGGCTCCCAAAAAAGCGACTTGTAAAATGGAGCTTCAGGGCACTGCAATTCACAAACCTGCAGAGTTATAAATGATAACTCTCGTCCACAAATATATTGAGGGAAGGCAAAGAAGAGGATTTGAAATCAAGGCAGAATTGCAGGAAACAGATTTCAGGAGGTAGATTCGAATCGCCTTTAAAGCACATGAAAAGCGGCAACACGTTGACAATGATGCCCTTGGCCAAAAAGGGCGTATGCGTTTTTTCCTGAATATATTCAGGAAAAAACGCATACGCCATTTTTGGCCAACCAAGCAACCTGGAAAGGCAAATCAGCGCTACAAAGAAGTCTCGCTTCCCATCGGTCAAAAGGGACATGCTGAAAAAGTTGTCAAAACCAGAAATGCAGGACAGGCCCTGGAGAAATGGGAGCCTTGCTACACTGATGGGCGGGATGTAAATTGCCAACAGCCACTCTGGAGAAGTGTATGGTGTGTCCTGAAACATGTAAAAAACACAGCTTAGAGAGCATAGGGCACTTCCACGCATGGGGGGATAAAGTGGGAAAATTGAAAATCAGCAAGACAAAAGCACCCCAAAGTTTAGGGCTGCTCTGTTGACAAGGACCTCCACTTCCTTCCACCTTAAATATCCCAGGAAAGCGAAAAATGGATAAAAAAGTTGTGGTCCTTATGTACAATGGAATATCACTCAGCCATGAAATCAATGTCATAAGGCTAGTAGCAGCATGATGAGTGGATTTAGGTAAGACGATTCTAAGTGAAATAAGTCACACAGAAAAGGACACTTCTCATAAGGTGTCACTTATAGAGGGAATGTAAAACCGTTACACTTGAACTGAATTACAAAACAGAACAGAGTCACACATGCAGAAAACACACTATGGCTGCTTAACGGGAAAGGTGAGGTGGGGTGATACATAAAACAAGAGTTTCAAATTAGCTCAGATACCGTTCCATAAACCCAATATGGAATAGACAAGACTTACTCCTTGCTCAGAGAACTGGACTCAACACGCCCGATTCACCGCACAAGAATATATCTGACTAGTAATAATCTTAAAACCTATGTATTGATATCTCTCTGTTAGTGTGTCAAGTGGGTGTAAAGCGGCCTAAACACAGCCGTGAAAAGCAGCTAAACCCCATTATAAAAATAAATTACTTTTAAAAACCCATGAAACAAAGACAGGGAAAGAGAGAGAAATTCTTACACAATTCGTTCAGGGGCTGTGATGCAACCTGGATTGACCATATCTAGACCCACAGCTGGATGAGACATAAGGGTGGACACTCTTAGGGCTGAGAGGTTCGGTGAGGTTGGGTGAGCAAACGCAGACCCTTTAAAGTGATACTGCCTGCTACCCATCGCATGGGTCCCAAATCTCCAGGTTCAAGGGCATCTTCCTACATCGAAAACATGCATGAGAAACCCAGAAGATGGTACACCGTGTGATGGGGAAAGGTTTCTAAAACGCACCTCATTTCTCATCTCCTTGTGCTCGGGTTCGCCATTCCAGCCACTTTACTAGCAATCTCCCTACTTGGAGCATCAGCACCTTTAACCTCCTGTTCCGTACAGGTTGCAATTTGTCCTGAGGATGAACGGGAAGACGGGGAACCAATGAGAGACTAGCTCTTGGTGTTGGGACAGGCACAGGTCACTCTATTTTCCCATCAGGAAGAAGAATTAACCACAGGCTCAGCCTGCCCCCCGGAACCAGAACAGGGCCTGAAGCCATCCTGCGCTTTTGCGGCCGGCTCCCAAAAAAGCGACTTGTAAAATGGAGCTTCAGGGGACTGCAATTCACAAACCTGCAGAGTTACAAATGATAACTCTCGTCCACAAATATATTGAGGGAAGGCAAAGAAGAGGATTTGAAATCAAGGCAGAATTGCAGGAAACAGATTTCAGGAGGAAGATGCGAATCGCCTTTAAAGCACATGAAAAGCGGCAAAACGTTGACAATGATGCCCTTGGCCAAAAAGGGCGTATGCGTTTTTTCCTGAATATATTCAGGAGAAAACGCATACGCCCTTTTTGGCCAACCAAGCAACCTGGAAAGGCAAATCAGCGCTACAAAGAAGTCTCGCTTCCCATCGGTCAAAAGGGCCATGCTGAAAAAAGTGTCAAAACCAGAAATGCAGGACAGGCCATGGAGAAATGGGAGCCTTGCTACACTGATGGGCGGGATGTAAATTGCCAACAGCCACTCTGGAGAAGTGTACGGTGTGTCCTGAAACATCTAAAAAACACAGCTTAGAGAGCATAGGGCACTTCCACGCATGGGGGGATAAAGTGGGAAAATTGAAAATCAGCAAGACACAAGCACCCCAAAGGTTAGGGCTGCTCTGTTGACAAGGACCTCCACTTCATTCCACCTTAAATATCCCAGGAAAGTTAAAAATGGATAAAAAAGTTGTGGTCCTTATGTACAATGGAATATCACTCAGCCATGAAATCAATGTCAAAAGGCTAGTAGCAGCATGATGAGTGGATTTAGGTAAGACGATTCTAAGTGAAATAAGTCACACAGAAAAGGACACTTCTCATAAGGTGTCACTTATAGAGGGAATGTAAAAACCGTTACACTTGAACTGACTTACAAAACAGAACAGAGTCACACATGCAGAAAACACACTATGGCTGCTTAACGGGAAAGGTGAGGTGGGGTGATACATAAAACAAGAGTTTCAAATTAGCTCAGATACCGTTCCATAAACCCAATATGGAATAGACAAGACCTACTCCTTGCTCAGAGAACTGGACTCAACACGCCCGATTCACCGCACAAGAATATATCTGACTAGTAATAATCTTAAAACCTATGTATTGATATCTCTCTGTTAGTGTGTCAAGTGGGTGTAAAGCGGCCTAAACACAGCCGTGAAAAGCAGCTAAACCCCATTATAAAAATAAATTACTTTTAAAAACCCATGAAACAAAGACAGGGAAAGAGAGAGAAATTCTTACACAATTCGTTCAGGGGCTGTGATGCAACCTGGATTGACCATATCTAGACCCACAGGTGGATGAGACATAAGGGTGGACACTCTTGGGGCTGAGATGTTCGGTGAGGTTGGGTGAGCAAACGCAGACCCTTTAAAGTAATACTGCGTGCTACCCATCGCATGGGTCCCAAATCTCCAGGTTCAAGGGCATCTTCCTACATCAAAAACATGCATGAGAAACCCAGAAGATGGTACACCGTGTGATGGGGAAAGGTTTCTAAAACGCACCTCATTTCTCATCTCCTTGTGCTCGGGTTCGCCATTCCAGCCACTTTACTAGCAATCTCCCTACTTGGAGCATCAGCACCTTTAACCTCCTGTTCCGTACAGGTTGCAATTTGTCCTGAGGATGAACGGGAAGACGGGGAACCAATGAGAGACTAGCTCTTGGTGTTGGGACAGGCACAGGTCACTCTATTTTCCCATCAGGAAGAAGAATTAACCACAGGCTCAGCCTGCCCCCCGGAACCAGAACAGGGCCTGAAGCCATCCTGCGCTTTTGCGGCCGGCTCCCAAAAAAGCGACTTGTAAAATGGAGCTTCAGGGCACTGCAATTCACAAACCTGCAGAGTTATAAATGATAACTCTCGTCCACAAATATATTGAGGGAAGGCAAAGAAGAGGATTTGAAATCAAGGCAGAATTGCAGGAAACAGATTTCAGGAGGTAGATTCGAATCGCCTTTAAAGCACATGAAAAGCGGCAAAACGTTGACAATGATGCCCTTGGCCAAAAAGGGCGTATGCGTTTTTTCCTGAATATATTCAGGAAAAAACGCATACGCCCTTTTTGGCCAACCAAGCAACCTGGAAAGGCAAATCAGCGCTACAAAGAAGTCTCGCTTCCCATCGGTCAAAAGGGCCATGCTGAAAAAAGTGTCAAAACCAGAAATGCAGGACAGGCCATGGAGAAATGGGAGCCTTGCTACACTGATGGGCGGGATGTAAATTGCCAACAGCCACTCTGGAGAAGTGTACGGTGTGTCCTGAAACATCTAAAAAACACAGCTTAGAGAGCATAGGGCACTTCCACGCATGGGGGGATAAAGTGGGAAAATTGAAAATCAGCAAGACACAAGCACCCCAAAGTTTAGGGCTGCTCTGTTGACAAGGACCTCCACTTCCTTCCACCTTAAATATCCCAGGAAAGCGAAAAATGGATAAAAAAGTTGTGGTCCTTATGTACAATGGAATATCACTCAGCCATGAAATCAATGTCATAAGGCTAGTAGCAGCATGATGAGTGGATTTAGGTAAGACGATTCTAAGTGAAATAAGTCACACAGAAAAGGACACTTCTCATAAGGTGTCACTTATAGAGGGAATGTTAAAACCGTTACACTTGAACTGAATTACAAAACAGAACAGAGTCACACATGCAGAAAACACACTATGGCTGCTTAACGGGAAAGGTGAGGTGGGGTGATACATAAAACAAGAGTTTCAAATTAGCTCAGATACCGTTCCATAAACCCAATATGGAATAGACAAGACCTACTCCTTGCTCAGAGAACTGGACTCAACACGCCCGATTCACTGCACAAGAATATATCTGACTAGTAATAATCTTAAAACCTATGTATTGATATCTCTCTGTTAGTGTGTCAAGTGGGTGTAAAGCGGCCTAAACACAGCCGTGAAAAGCAGCTAAACCCCATTATAAAAATAAATTACTTTTAAAAACCCATGAAACAAAGACAGGGAAAGAGAGAGAAATTCTTACACAATTCGTTCAGGGGCTGTGATGCAACCTGGATTGACCATATCTAGACCCACAGCTGGATGAGACATAAGGGTGGACACTCTTAGGGCTGAGAGGTTCGGTGAGGTTGGGTGAGCAAACGCAGACCCTTTAAAGTGATACTGCCTGCTACCCATCGCATGGGTCCCAAATCTCCAGGTTCAAGGGCATCTTCCTACATCGAAAACATGCATGAGAAACCCAGAAGATGGTACACCGTGTGATGGGGAAAGGTTTCTAAAACGCACCTCATTTCTCATCTCCTTGTGCTCGGGTTCGCCATTCCAGCCACTTTAGTAGCAATCTCCCTACTTGGAGCATCAGCACCTTTAACCTCCTGTTCCGTACAGGTTGCAATTTGTCCTGAGGATGAACGGGAAGACGGGGAACCAATGAGAGACTAGCTCTTGGTGTTGGGACAGGCACAGGTCACTCTATTTTCCCATCAGGAAGAAGAATTAACCACAGGCTCAGCCTGCCCCCCGGAACCAGAACAGGGCCTGAAGCCATCCTGCGCTTTTGCGGCCGGCTCCCAAAAAAGCGACTTGTAAAATGGAGCTTCAGGGCACTGCAATTCACAAACCTGCAGAGTTACAAATGATAACTCTCGTCCACAAATATATTGAGGGAAGGCAAAGAAGAGGATTTGAAATCAAGGCAGAATTGCAGGAAACAGATTTCAGGAGGAAGATGCGAATCGCCTTTAAAGCACATGAAAAGCGGCAAAACGTTGACAATGATGCCCTTGGCCAAAAAGGGCGTATGCGTTTTTTCCTGAATATATTCAGGAGAAAACGCATACGCCCTTTTTGGCCAACCAAGCAACCTGGAAAGGCAAATCAGCGCTACAAAGAAGTCTCGCTTCCCATCGGTCAAAAGGGCCATGCTGAAAAAAGTGTCAAAACCAGAAATGCAGGACAGGCCATGGAGAAATGGGAGCCTTGCTACACTGATGGGCGGGATGTAAATTGCCAACAGCCACTCTGGAGAAGTGTACGGTGTGTCCTGAAACATCTAAAAAACACAGCTTAGAGAGCATAGGGCACTTCCACGCATGGGGAGATAAAGTGGGAAAATTGAAAATCAGCAAGACACAAGCACCCCAAAGGTTAGGGCTGCTCTGTTGACAAGGACCTCCACTTCCTTCCACCTTAAATATCCCAGGAAAGCGAAAAATGGATAAAAAAGTTGTGGTCCTTATGTACAATGGAATATCACTCAGCCATGAAATCAATGTCATAAGGCTAGTAGCAGCATGATGAGTGGATTTAGGTAAGACGATTCTAAGTGAAATAAGTCACACAGAAAAGGACACTTCTCATAAGGTGTCACTTATAGAGGGAATGTAAAAACCGTTACACTTGAACTGAATTACAAAACAGAACAGAGTCACACATGCAGAAAACACACTATGGCTGCTTAACGGGAAAGGTGAGGTGGGGTGATACATAAAACAAGAGTTTCAAATTAGCTCAGATACCGTTCCATAAACCCAATATGGAATAGACAAGACCTACTCCTTGCTCAGAGAACTGGACTCAACACGCCCGATTCACCGCACAAGAATATATCTGACTAGTAATAATCTTAAAACCTATGTATTGATATCTCTCTGTTAGTGGGTCAAGTGGGTGTAAAGCGGCCTAAACACAGCCGTGAAAAGCAGCTAAACCCCATTATAAAAATAAATTACTTTTAAAAACCCATGAAACAAAGACAGGGAAAGAGAGAGAAATTCTTACACAATTCGTTCAGGGGCTGTGATGCAAACTGGATTGACCATATCTAGACCCACAGCTGGATGAGACATAAGGGTGGACACTCTTGGGGCTGAGAGGTTCGGTGAGGTTGGGTGAGCAAACGCAGACACTTTAAAGTAATACTGCGTGCTACCCATCGCATGGGTCCCAAATCTCCAGGTTCAAGGGCATCTTCCTACATCGAAAACATGCATGAGAAACCCAGAAGATGGTACACCGTGTGATGGGGAAAGGTTTCTAAAACGCACCTCATTTCTCATCTCCTTGTGCTCGGGTTCGCCATTCCAGCCACTTTAGTAGCAATCTCCCTACTTGGAGCATCAGCACCTTTAACCTCCTGTTCCGTACAGGTTGCAATTTGTCCTGAGGATGAACGGGAAGACGGGGAACCAATGAGAGACTAGCTCTTGGTGTTGGGACAGGCACAGGTCACTCTATTTTCCCATCAGGAAGAAGAATTAACCACAGGCTCAGCCTGCCCCCCGGAACCAGAACAGGGCCTGAAGCCATCCTGCGCTTTTGCGGCCGGCTCCCAAAAAACCGACTTGTAAAATGGAGCTTCAGGGCACTGCAATTCACAAACCTGCAGAGTTACAAATGATAACTCTCGTCCACAAATATATTGAGGGAAGGCAAAGAAGAGGATTTGAAATCAAGGCAGAATTGCAGGAAACAGATTTCAGGAGGAAGATGCGAATCGCCTTTAAAGCACATGAAAAGCGGCAAAACGTTGACAATGATGCCCTTGGCCAAAAAGGGCGTATGCGTTTTTTCCTGAATATATTCAGGAAAAAACGCATACGCCCTTTTTGGCCAACCAAGCAACCTGGAAAGGCAAATCAGCGCTACAAAGAAGTCTCGCTTCCCATCGGTCAAAAGGGCCATGCTGAAAAAAGTGTCAAAACCAGAAATGCAGGACAGGCCATGGAGAAATGGGAGCCTTGCTACACTGATGGGCGGGATGTAAATTGCCAACAGCCACTCTGGAGAAGTGTACGGTGTGTCCTGAAACATCTAAAAAACACAGCTTAGAGAGCATAGGGCACTTCCACGCATGGGGGGATAAAGTGGGAAAATTGAAAATCAGCAAGACACAAGCACCCCAAAGGTTAGGGCTGCTCTGTTGACAAGGACCTCCACTTCCTTCCACCTTAAATATCCCAGGAAAGCGAAAAATGGATAAAAAAGTTGTGGTCCTTATGTACAATGGAATATCACTCAGCCATGAAATCAATGTCATAAGGCTAGTAGCAGCATGATGAGTGGATTTAGGTAAGACGATTCTAAGTGAAATAAGTCACACAGAAAAGGACACTTCTCATAAGGTGTCACTTATAGAGGGAATGTAAAAACCGTTACACTTGAACTGAATTACAAAACAGAACAGAGTCACACATGCAGAAAACACACTATGGCTGCTTAACGGGAAAGGTGGGGTGGGGTGATACATAAAACAAGAGTTTCAAATTAGCTCAGATACCGTTCCATAAACCCAATATGTAACAGACAAGACCTACTCCTTGCTCAGAGAACTGGACTCAACACGCCCGATTCACCGCACAAGAATATATCTGACTAGTAATAATCTTAAAACCTATGTATTGATATCTCTCTGTTAGTGGGTCAAGTGGGTGTAAAGCGGCCTAAACACAGCCGTGAAAAGCAGCTAAACCCCATTATAAAAATAAATTACTTTTAAAAACCCAGGAAACAAAGACAGGGAAAGAGAGAGAAATTCTTACACAATTCGTTCAGGGGCTGTGATGCAACCTGGATTGACCATATCTAGACCCACAGCTGGATGAGACATAAGGGTGGACACTCTTGGGGCTGAGAGGTTCGGTGAGGTTGGGTGAGCAAACGCAGACCCTTTAAAGTAATACTGCGTGCTACCCATCGCATGGGTCCCAAATCTCCAGGTTCAAGGGCATCTTCCTACATCGAAAACATGCATGAGAAACCCAGAAGATGGTACACCGTGTGATGGGGAAAGGTTTCTAAAACGCACCTCATTTCTCATCTCCTTGTGCTCGGGTTCGCCATTCCAGCCACTTTACTAGCAATCTCCCTACTTGGAGCATCAGCACCTTTAACCTCCTGTTCCGTACAGGTTGCAATTTGTCCTGAGGATGAACGGGAAGACGGGGAACCAATGAGAGACTAGCTCTTGGTGTTGGGAGAGGCACAGGTCACTCTATTTTCCCATCAGGAAGAAGAATTAACCACAGGCTCAGCCTGCCCCCCGGAACCAGAACAGGGCCTGAAGCCATCCTGCGCTTTTGCGGCCGGCTCCCAAAAAAGCGACTTGTAAAATGGAGCTTCAGGGCACTGCAATTCACAAACCTGCAGAGTTATAAATGATAACTCTCGTCCACAAATATATTGAGGGAAGGCAAAGAAGAGGATTTGAAATCAAGGCAGAATTGCAGGAAACAGATTTCAGGAGGAAGATGCGAATCGCCTTTAAAGCACATGAAAAGCGGCAAAACGTTGACAATGATGCCCTTGTCCAAAAAGGGCGTATGCGTTTTTTCCTGAATATATTCAGGAGAAAACGCATACGCCCTTTTTGGCCAACCAAGCAACCTGGAAAGGCAAATCAGCGCTACAAAGAAGTCTCGCTTCCCATCGGTCAAAAGGGCCATGCTGAAAAAAGTGTCAAAACCAGAAATGCAGGACAGGCCATGGAGAAATGGGAGCCTTGCTACACTGATGGGCGGGATGTAAATTGCCAACAGCCACTCTGGAGAAGTGTACGGTGTGTCCTGAAACATCTAAAAAACACAGCTTAGAGAGCATAGGGCACTTCCACGCATGGGGGGATAAAGTGGGAAAATTGAAAATCAGCAAGACACAAGCACCCCAAAGGTTAGGGCTGCTCTGTTGACAAGGACCTCCACTTCATTCCACCTTAAATATCCCAGGAAAGTTAAAAATGGATAAAAAAGTTGTGGTCCTTATGTACAATGGAATATCACTCAGCCATGAAATCAATGTCAAAAGGCTAGTAGCAGCATGATGAGTGGATTTAGGTAAGACGATTCTAAGTGAAATAAGTCACACAGAAAAGGACACTTCTCATAAGGTGTCACTTATAGAGGGAATGTAAAAACCGTTACACTTGAACTGAATTACAAAACAGAACAGAGTCACACATGCAGAAAACACACTATGGCTGCTTAACGGGAAAGGTGAGGTGGGGTGATACATAAAACAAGAGTTTCAAATTAGCTCAGATACCGTTCCATAAACCCAATATGGAATAGACAAGACCTACTCCTTGCTCAGAGAACTGGACTCAACACGCCCGATTCACCGCACAAGAATATATCTGACTAGTAATAATCTTAAAACCTATGTATTGATATCTCTCTGTTAGTGGGTCAAGTGGGTGTAAAGCGGCCTAAACACAGCCGTGAAAAGCAGCTAAACCCCATTATAAAAATAAATTACTTTTAAAAACCCATGAAACAAAGACAGGGAAAGAGAGAGAAATTCTTACACAATTCGTTCAGGGGCTGTGATGCAACCTGGATTGACCATATCTAGACCCACAGCTGGATGAGACATAAGGGTGGACACTCTTGGGGCTGAGAGGTTCGGTGAGGTTGGGTGAGCAAACGCAGACCCTTTAAAGTAATACTGCGTGCTACCCATCGCATGGGTCCCAAATCTCCAGGTTCAAGGGCATCTTCCTACATCGAAAACATGCATGAGAAACCCAGAAGATGGTACACCGTGTGATGGGGAAAGGTTTCTAAAACGCACCGCATTTCTCATCTCCTTGTGCTCGGGTTCGCCATTCCAGCCACTTTACTAGCAATCTCCCTACTTGGAGCATCAGCACCTTTAACCTCCTGTTCCGTACAGGTTGCAATTTGTCCTGAGGATGAACGGGAAGACGGGGAACCAATGAGAGACTAGCTCTTGGTGTTGGGAGATGCACAGGTCACTCTATTTTCCCATCAGGAAGAAGAATTAACCACAGGCTCAGCCTGCCCCCCGGAACCAGAACAGGGCCTGAAGCCATCCTGCGCTTTTGCGGCCGGCTCCCAAAAAAGCGACTTGTAAAATGGAGCTTCAGGGCACTGCAATTCACAAACCTGCAGAGTTATAAATGATAACTCTCGTCCACAAGTATATTGAGGGAAGGCAAAGAAGAGGATTTGAAATCAAGGCAGAATTGCAGGAAACAGATTTCAGGAGGTAGATTCGAATCGCCTTTAAAGCACATGAAAAGCGGCAAAACGTTGACAATGATGCCCTTGGCCAAAAGGGGCGTATGCGTTTTTTCCTGAATGTATTCAGGAAATGAATACATTCAGGAAAAAACGCATACGCCCTTTTTGGCCAACCAAGCAACCTGGAAAGGCAAATCAGCGCTACAAAGAAGTCTCGCTTCCCATCGGTCAAAAGGGCCATGCTGAAAAAAGTGTCAAAACCAGAAATGCAGGACAGGTCATGGAGAAATGGGAGCCTTGCTACACTGATGGGCGGGATGTAAATTGCCAACAGCCACTCTGGAGAAGTGTACGGTGTGTCCTGAAACATCTAAAAACACAGCTTAGAGAGCATAGGGCACTTCCACGCATGGGGGGATAAAGTGGGAAAATTGAAAATCAGCAAGACACAAGCACTCCAAAGGTTAGGGCTGCTCTGTTGACAAGGACCTCCACTTTCTTCCACCTTAAATATCCCAGGAAAGCGAAAAATGGATAAAAAAGTTGTGGTCCTTATGTACAATGGAATATCACTCAGCCATGAAATCAATGTCATAAGGCTAGTAGCAGCATGATGAGTGGATTTAGGTAAGACGATTCTAAGTGAAATAAGTCACACAGAAAAGGACACTTCTCATAAGGTGTCACTTATAGAGGGAATGTAAAAACCGTTACACTTGAACTGAATTACAAAACAGAACAGAGTCACACATGCAGAAAACACACTATGGCTGCTTAACGGGAAAGGTGAGGTGGGGTGATACATAAAACAAGAGTTTCAAATTAGCTCAGATACCGTTCCATAAACCCAATATGGAATAGACAAGACCTACTCCTTGCTCAGAGAACTGGACTCAACACGCCCGATTCACCGCACAAGAATATATCTGACTAGTAATAATCTTAAAACCTATGTATTGATATCTCTCTGTTAGTGTGTCAAGTGGGTGTAAAGCGGCCTAAACACAGCCGTGAAAAGCAGCTAAACCCCATTATAAAAATAAATTACTTTTAAAAACCCATGAAACAAAGACAGGGAAAGAGAGAGAAATTCTTACACAATTCGTTCAGGGGCTGTGATGCAACCTGGATTGACCATATCTAGACCCACAGCTGGATGAGACATAAGGGTGGACACTCTTGGGGCTGAGAGGTTCGGTGAGGTTGGGTGAGCAAACGCAGACCCTTTAAAGTAATACTGCGTGCTACCCATCGCATGGGTCCCAAATCTCCAGGTTCAAGGGCATCTTCCTACATCGAAAACATGCATGAGAAACCCAGAAGATGGTACACCGTGTGATGGGGAAAGGTTTCTAAAACGCACCTCATTTCTCATCTCCTTGTGCTCGGGTTCGCCATTCCAGCCACTTTACTAGCAATCTCCCTACTTGGAGCATCAGCACCTTTAACCTCCTGTTCCGTACAGGTTGCAATTTGTCCTGAGGATGAACGGGAAGACGGGGAACCAATGAGAGACTAGCTCTTGGTGTTGGGACAGGCACAGGTCACTCTATTTTCCCATCAGGAAGAAGAATTAACCACAGGCTCAGCCTGCCCCCCGGAACCAGAACAGGGCCTGAAGCCATCCTGCGCTTTTGCGGCCGGCTCCCAAAAAAGCGACTTGTAAAATGGAGCTTCAGGGCACTGCAATTCACAAACCTGCAGAGTTATAAATGATAACTCTCGTCCACAAATATATTGAGGGAAGGCAAAGAAGAGGATTTGAAATCAAGGCAGAATTGCAGGAAACAGATTTCAGGAGGTAGATTCGAATCGCCTTTAAAGCACATGAAAAGCGGCAACACGTTGACAATGATGCCCTTGGCCAAAAAGGGCGTATGCGTTTTTTCCTGAATATATTCAGGAAAAAACGCATACGCCCTTTTTGGCCAACCAAGCAACCTGGAAAGGCAAATCAGCGCTACAAAGAAGTCTCGCTTCCCATCGGTCAAAAGGGCCATGCTGAAAAAAGTGTCAAAACCAGAAATGCAGGACAGGCCATGGAGAAATGGGAGCCTTGCTACACTGACGGGCGGGATGTAAATTGCCAACAGCCACTCTGGAGAAGTGTACGGTGTGTCCTGAAACATCTAAAAAACACAGCTTAGAGAGCATAGGGCACTTCCACGCATGGGGGGATAAAGTGGGAAAATGGAAAATCAGCAAGACACAAGCACCCCAAAGGTTAGGGCTGCTCTGTTGACAAGGACCTCCACTTCCTTCCACCTTAAATATCCCAGGAAAGCGAAAAATGGATAAAAAAGTTGTGGTCCTTATGTACAATGGAATATCACTCAGCCATGAAATCAATGTCATAAGGCTAGTAGCAGCATGATGAGTGGATTTAGGTAAGACGATTCTAAGTGAAATAAGTCACACAGAAAAGGACACTTCTCATAAGGTGTCACTTATAGAGGGAATGTAAAAACCGTTACACTTGAACTGAATTACAAAACAGAACAGAGTCACACATGCAGAAAACACACTATGGCTGCTTAACGGGAAAGGTGAGGTGGGGTGATACATAAAACAAGAGTTTCAAATTAGCTCAGATACCGTTCCATAAACCCAATATGTAACAGACAAGACCTACTCCTTGCTCAGAGAACTGGACTCAACACGCCCGATTCACCGCACAAGAATATATCTGAATAGTAATAATCTTAAAACCTATATATTGATATCGCTCTGTTAGTGGCTCAAGTGGGTGTAAAGCGGCCTAAACACAGCCGTGAAAAGCAGCTAAACCCCATTATAAAAATAAATTACTTTTAAAAACCCATGAAACAAAGACAGGGAAAGAGAGAGAAATTCTTACACAATTCGTTCAGGGGCTGTGATGCAACCTGGATTGACCATATCTAGACCCACAGCTGGATGAGACATAAGGGTGGACACTCTTGGGGCTGAGAGGTTCGGTGAGGTTGGGTGAGCAAACGCAGACCCTTTAAAGTAATACTGCGTGCTACCCATCGCATGGGTCCCAAATCTCCAGGTTCAAGGGCATCTTCCTACATCGAAAACATGCATGAGAAACCCAGAAGATGGTACACCGTGTGATGGGGAAAGGTTTCTAAAACGCACCTCATTTCTCATCTCCTTGTGCTCGGGTTCGCCATTCCAGCCACTTTAGTAGCAATCTCCCTACTTGGAGCATCAGCACCTTTAACCTCCTGTTCCGTACAGGTTGCAATTTGTCCTGAGGATGAACGGGAAGACGGGGAACCAATGAGAGACTAGCTCTTGGTGTTGGGACAGGCACAGGTCACTCTATTTTCCCATCAGGAAGAAGAATTAACCACAGGCTCAGCCTGCCCCCCGGAACCAGAACAGGGCCTGAAGCCATCCTGCGCTTTTGCGGCCGGCTCCCAAAAAAGCGACTTGTAAAATGGAGCTTCAGGGGACTGCAATTCACAAACCTGCAGAGTTACAAATGATAACTCTCGTCCACAAATATATTGAGGGAAGGCAAAGAAGAGGATTTGAAATCAAGGCAGAATTGCAGGAAACAGATTTCAGGAGGAAGATGCGAATCGCCTTTAAAGCACATGAAAAGCGGCAAAACGTTGACAATGATGCCCTTGGCCAAAAAGGGCGTATGCGTTTTTTCCTGAATATATTCAGGAGAAAACGCATACGCCCTTTTTGGCCAACCAAGCAACCTGGAAAGGCAAATCAGCGCTACAAAGAAGTCTCGCTTCCCATCGGTCAAAAGGGCCATGCTGAAAAAAGTGTCAAAACCAGAAATGCAGGACAGGCCATGGAGAAATGGGAGCCTTGCTACACTGATGGGCGGGATGTAAATTGCCAACAGCCACTCTGGAGAAGTGTACGGTGTGTCCTGAAACATCTAAAAAACACAGCTTAGAGAGCATAGGGCACTTCCACGCATGGGGGGATAAAGTGGGAAAATTGAAAATCAGCAAGACACAAGCACCCCAAAGGTTAGGGCTGCTCTGTTGACAAGGACCTCCACTTCATTCCACCTTAAATATCCCAGGAAAGTTAAAAATGGATAAAAAAGTTGTGGTCCTTATGTACAATGGAATATCACTCAGCCATGAAATCAATGTCAAAAGGCTAGTAGCAGCATGATGAGTGGATTTAGGTAAGACGATTCTAAGTGAAATAAGTCACACAGAAAAGGACACTTCTCATAAGGTGTCACTTATAGAGGGAATGTAAAAACCGTTACACTTGAACTGACTTACAAAACAGAACAGAGTCACACATGCAGAAAACACACTATGGCTGCTTAACGGGAAAGGTGAGGTGGGGTGATACATAAAACAAGAGTTTCAAATTAGCTCAGATACCGTTCCATAAACCCAATATGGAATAGACAAGACCTACTCCTTGCTCAGAGAACTGGACTCAACACGCCCGATTCACCGCACAAGAATATATCTGACTAGTAATAATCTTAAAACCTATGTATTGATATCTCTCTGTTAGTGTGTCAAGTGGGTGTAAAGCGGCCTAAACACAGCCGTGAAAAGCAGCTAAACCCCATTATAAAAATAAATTACTTTTAAAAACCCATGAAACAAAGACAGGGAAAGAGAGAGAAATTCTTACACAATTCGTTCAGGGGCTGTGATGCAACCTGGATTGACCATATCTAGACCCACAGGTGGATGAGACATAAGGGTGGACACTCTTGGGGCTGAGAGGTTCGGTGAGGTTGGGTGAGCAAACGCAGACCCTTTAAAGTAATACTGCGTGCTACCCATCGCATGGGTCCCAAATCTCCAGGTTCAAGGGCATCTTCCTACATCAAAAACATGCATGAGAAACCCAGAAGATGGTACACCGTGTGATGGGGAAAGGTTTCTAAAACGCACCTCATTTCTCATCTCCTTGTGCTCGGGTTCGCCATTCCAGCCACTTTACTAGCAATCTCCCTACTTGGAGCATCAGCACCTTTAACCTCCTGTTCCGTACAGGTTGCAATTTGTCCTGAGGATGAACGGGAAGACGGGGAACCAATGAGAGACTAGCTCTTGGTGTTGGGACAGGCACAGGTCACTCTATTTTCCCATCAGGAAGAAGAATTAACCACAGGCTCAGCCTGCCCCCCGGAACCAGAACAGGGCCTGAAGCCATCCTGCGCTTTTGCGGCCGGCTCCCAAAAAAGCGACTTGTAAAATGGAGCTTCAGGGCACTGCAATTCACAAACCTGCAGAGTTACAAATGATAACTCTCGTCCACAAATATATTGAGGGAAGGCAAAGAAGAGGATTTGAAATCAAGGCAGAATTGCAGGAAACAGATTTCAGGAGGAAGATGCGAATCGCCTTTAAAGCACATGAAAAGCGGCAAAACGTTGACAATGATGCCCTTGGCCAAAAAGGGCGTATGCGTTTTTTCCTGAATATATACAGGAGAAAACGCATACGCCCTTTTTGGCCAACCAAGCAACCTGGAAAGGCAAATCAGCGCTACAAAGAAGTCTCGCTTCCCATCGGTCAAAAGGGCCATGCTGAAAAAAGTGTCAAAACCAGAAATGCAGGACAGGCCATGGAGAAATGGGAGCCTTGCTACACTGATGGGCGGGATGTAAATTGCCAACAGCCACTCTGGAGAAGTGTACGGTGTGTCCTGAAACATCTAAAAAACACAGCTTAGAGAGCATAGGGCACTTCCACGCATGGGGAGATAAAGTGGGAAAATTGAAAATCAGCAAGACACAAGCACCCCAAAGGTTAGGGCTGCTCTGTTGACAAGGACCTCCACTTCCTTCCACCTTAAATATCCCAGGAAAGCGAAAAATGGATAAAAAAGTTGTGGTCCTTATGTACAATGGAATATCACTCAGCCATGAAATCAATGTCATAAGGCTAGTAGCAGCATGATGAGTGGATTTAGGTAAGACGATTCTAAGTGAAATAAGTCACACAGAAAAGGACACTTCTCATAAGGTGTCACTTATAGAGGGAATGTAAAAACCGTTACACTTGAACTGAATTACAAAACAGAACAGAGTCACACATGCAGAAAACACACTATGGCTGCTTAACGGGAAAGGTGAGGTGGGGTGATACATAAAACAAGAGTTTCAAATTAGCTCAGATACCGTTCCATAAACCCAATATGGAATAGACAAGACCTACTCCTTGCTCAGAGAACTGGACTCAACACGCCCGATTCACCGCACAAGAATATATCTGACTAGTAATAATCTTAAAACCTATGTATTGATATCTCTCTGTTAGTGGGTCAAGTGGGTGTAAAGCGGCCTAAACACAGCCGTGAAAAGCAGCTAAACCCCATTATAAAAATAAATTACTTTTAAAAACCCATGAAACAAAGACAGGGAAAGAGAGAGAAATTCTTACACAATTCGTTCAGGGGCTGTGATGCAAACTGGATTGACCATATCTAGACCCACAGCTGGATGAGACATAAGGGTGGACACTCTTGGGGCTGAGAGGTTCGGTGAGGTTGGGTGAGCAAACGCAGACACTTTAAAGTAATACTGCGTGCTACCCATCGCATGGGTCCCAAATCTCCAGGTTCAAGGGCATCTTCCTACATCGAAAACATGCATGAGAAACCCAGAAGATGGTACACCGTGTGATGGGGAAAGGTTTCTAAAACGCACCTCATTTCTCATCTCCTTGTGCTCGGGTTCGCCATTCCAGCCACTTTAGTAGCAATCTCCCTACTTGGAGCATCAGCACCTTTAACCTCCTGTTCCGTACAGGTTGCAATTTGTCCTGAGGATGAACGGGAAGACGGGGAACCAATGAGAGACTAGCTCTTGGTGTTGGGACAGGCACAGGTCACTCTATTTTCCCATCAGGAAGAAGAATTAACCACAGGCTCAGCCTGCCCCCCGGAACCAGAACAGGGCCTGAAGCCATCCTGCGCTTTTGCGGCCGGCTCCCAAAAAACCGACTTGTAAAATGGAGCTTCAGGGCACTGCAATTCACAAACCTGCAGAGTTACAAATGATAACTCTCGTCCACAAATATATTGAGGGAAGGCAAAGAAGAGGATTTGAAATCAAGGCAGAATTGCAGGAAACAGATTTCAGGAGGAAGATGCGAATCGCCTTTAAAGCACATGAAAAGCGGCAAAACGTTGACAATGATGCCCTTGGCCAAAAAGGGCGTATGCGTTTTTTCCTGAATATATTCAGGAAAAAACGCATACGCCCTTTTTGGCCAACCAAGCAACCTGGAAAGGCAAATCAGCGCTACAAAGAAGTCTCGCTTCCCATCGGTCAAAAGGGCCATGCTGAAAAAAGTGTCAAAACCAGAAATGCAGGACAGGCCATGGAGAAATGGGAGCCTTGCTACACTGATGGGCGGGATGTAAATTGCCAACAGCCACTCTGGAGAAGTGTACGGTGTGTCCTGAAACATCTAAAAAACACAGCTTAGAGAGCATAGGGCACTTCCACGCATGGGGGGATAAAGTGGGAAAATTGAAAATCAGCAAGACACAAGCACCCCAAAGGTTAGGGCTGCTCTGTTGACAAGGACCTCCACTTCCTTCCACCTTAAATATCCCAGGAAAGCGAAAAATGGATAAAAAAGTTGTGGTCCTTATGTACAATGGAATATCACTCAGCCATGAAATCAATGTCATAAGGCTAGTAGCAGCATGATGAGTGGATTTAGGTAAGACGATTCTAAGTGAAATAAGTCACACAGAAAAGGACACTTCTCATAAGGTGTCACTTATAGAGGGAATGTAAAAACCGTTACACTTGAACTGAATTACAAAACAGAACAGAGTCACACATGCAGAAAACACACTATGGCTGCTTAACGGGAAAGGTGGGGTGGGGTGATACATAAAACAAGAGTTTCAAATTAGCTCAGATACCGTTCCATAAACCCAATATGTAACAGACAAGACCTACTCCTTGCTCAGAGAACTGGACTCAACACGCCCGATTCACCGCACAAGAATATATCTGACTAGTAATAATCTTAAAACCTATGTATTGATATCTCTCTGTTAGTGGGTCAAGTGGGTGTAAAGCGGCCTAAACACAGCCGTGAAAAGCAGCTAAACCCCATTATAAAAATAAATTACTTTTAAAAACCCATGAAACAAAGACAGGGAAAGAGAGAGAAATTCTTACACAATTCGTTCAGGGGCTGTGATGCAACCTGGATTGACCATATCTAGACCCACAGCTGGATGAGACATAAGGGTGGACACTCTTGGGGCTGAGAGGTTCGGTGAGGTTGGGTGAGCAAACGCAGACCCTTTAAAGTAATACTGCGTGCTACCCATCGCATGGGTCCCAAATCTCCAGGTTCAAGGGCATCTTCCTACATCGAAAACATGCATGAGAAACCCAGAAGATGGTACACCGTGTGATGGGGAAAGGTTTCTAAAACGCACCTCATTTCTCATCTCCTTGTGCTCGGGTTCGCCATTCCAGCCACTTTACTAGCAATCTCCCTACTTGGAGCATCAGCACCTTTAACCTCCTGTTCCGTACAGGTTGCAATTTGTCCTGAGGATGAACGGGAAGACGGGGAACCAATGAGAGACTAGCTCTTGGTGTTGGGAGAGGCACAGGTCACTCTATTTTCCCATCAGGAAGAAGAATTAACCACAGGCTCAGCCTGCCCCCCTGAACCAGAACAGGGCCTGAAGCCATCCTGCGCTTTTGCGGCCGGCTCCCAAAAAAGCGACTTGTAAAATGGAGCTTCAGGGCACTGCAATTCACAAACCTGCAGAGTTATAAATGATAACTCTCGTCCACAAATATATTGAGGGAAGGCAAAGAAGAGGATTTGAAATCAAGGCAGAATTGCAGGAAACAGATTTCAGGAGGAAGATGCGAATCGCCTTTAAAGCACATGAAAAGCGGCAAAACGTTGACAATGATGCCCTTGTCCAAAAAGGGCGTATGCGTTTTTTCCTGAATATATTCAGGAGAAAACGCATACGCCCTTTTTGGCCAACCAAGCAACCTGGAAAGGCAAATCAGCGCTACAAAGAAGTCTCGCTTCCCATCGGTCAAAAGGGCCATGCTGAAAAAAGTGTCAAAACCAGAAATGCAGGACAGGCCATGGAGAAATGGGAGCCTTGCTACACTGATGGGCGGGATGTAAATTGCCAACAGCCACTCTGGAGAAGTGTACGGTGTGTCCTGAAACATCTAAAAAACACAGCTTAGAGAGCATAGGGCACTTCCACGCATGGGGGGATAAAGTGGGAAAATTGAAAATCAGCAAGACACAAGCACCCCAAAGGTTAGGGCTGCTCTGTTGACAAGGACCTCCACTTCATTCCACCTTAAATATCCCAGGAAAGTTAAAAATGGATAAAAAAGTTGTGGTCCTTATGTACAATGGAATATCACTCAGCCATGAAATCAATGTCAAAAGGCTAGTAGCAGCATGATGAGTGGATTTAGGTAAGACGATTCTAAGTGAAATAAGTCACACAGAAAAGGACACTTCTCATAAGGTGTCACTTATAGAGGGAATGTAAAAACCGTTACACTTGAACTGAATTACAAAACAGAACAGAGTCACACATGCAGAAAACACACTATGGCTGCTTAACGGGAAAGGTGAGGTGGGGTGATACATAAAACAAGAGTTTCAAATTAGCTCAGATACCGTTCCATAAACCCAATATGGAATAGACAAGACCTACTCCTTGCTCAGAGAACTGGACTCAACACGCCCGATTCACCGCACAAGAATATATCTGACTAGTAATAATCTTAAAACCTATGTATTGATATCTCTCTGTTAGTGGGTCAAGTGGGTGTAAAGCGGCCTAAACACAGCCGTGAAAAGCAGCTAAACCCCATTATAAAAATAAATTACTTTTAAAAACCCATGAAACAAAGACAGGGAAAGAGAGAGAAATTCTTACACAATTCGTTCAGGGGCTGTGATGCAACCTGGATTGACCATATCTAGACCCACAGCTGGATGAGACATAAGGGTGGACACTCTTGGGGCTGAGAGGTTCGGTGAGGTTGGGTGAGCAAACGCAGACCCTTTAAAGTAATACTGCGTGCTACCCATCGCATGGGTCCCAAATCTCCAGGTTCAAGGGCATCTTCCTACATCGAAAACATGCATGAGAAACCCAGAAGATGGTACACCGTGTGATGGGGAAAGGTTTATAAAACGCACCTCATTTCTCATCTCCTTGTGCTCGGGTTCGCCATTCCAGCCACTTTACTAGCAATCTCCCTACTTGGAGCATCAGCACCTTTAACCTCCTGTTCCGTACAGGTTGCAATTTGTCCTGAGGATGAACGGGAAGACGGGGAACCAATGAGAGACTAGCTCTTGGTGTTGGGAGATGCACAGGTCACTCTATTTTCCCATCAGGAAGAAGAATTAACCACAGGCTCAGCCTGCCCCCCGGAACCAGAACAGGGCCTGAAGCCATCCTGCGCTTTTGCGGCCGGCTCCCAAAAAAGCGACTTGTAAAATGGAGCTTCAGGGCACTGCAATTCACAAACCTGCAGAGTTATAAATGATAACTCTCGTCCACAAGTATATTGAGGGAAGGCAAAGAAGAGGATTTGAAATCAAGGCAGAATTGCAGGAAACAGATTTCAGGAGGTAGATTCGAATCGCCTTTAAAGCACATGAAAAGCGGCAAAACGTTGACAATGATGCCCTTGGCCAAAAGGGGCGTATGCGTTTTTTCCTGAATGTATTCAGGAAATGAATACATTCAGGAAAAAACGCATACGCCCTTTTTGGCCAACCAAGCAACCTGGAAAGGCAAATCAGCGCTACAAAGAAGTCTCGCTTCCCATCGGTCAAAAGGGCCATGCTGAAAAAAGTGTCAAAACCAGAAATGCAGGACAGGTCATGGAGAAATGGGAGCCTTGCTACACTGATGGGCGGGATGTAAATTGCCAACAGCCACTCTGGAGAAGTGTACGTTGTGTCCTGAAACATCTAAAAACACAGCTTAGAGAGCATAGGGCACTTCCACGCATGGGGGGATAAAGTGGGAAAATTGAAAATCAGCAAGACACAAGCACTCCAAAGGTTAGGGCTGCTCTGTTGACAAGGACCTCCACTTTCTTCCACCTTAAATATCCCAGGAAAGCGAAAAATGGATAAAAAAGTTGTGGTCCTTATGTACAATGGAATATCACTCAGCCATGAAATCAATGTCATAAGGCTAGTAGCAGCATGATGAGTGGATTTAGGTAAGACGATTCTAAGTGAAATAAGTCACACAGAAAAGGACACTTCTCATAAGGTGTCACTTATAGAGGGAATGTAAAAACCGTTACACTTGAACTGAATTACAAAACAGAACAGAGTCACACATGCAGAAAACACACTATGGCTGCTTAACGGGAAAGGTGAGGTGGGGTGATACATAAAACAAGAGTTTCAAATTAGCTCAGATACCGTTCCATAAACCCAATATGGAATAGACAAGACCTACTCCTTGCTCAGAGAACTGGACTCAACACGCCCGATTCACCGCACAAGAATATATCTGACTAGTAATAATCTTAAAACCTATGTATTGATATCTCTCTGTTAGTGTGTCAAGTGGGTGTAAAGCGGCCTAAACACAGCCGTGAAAAGCAGCTAAACCCCATTATAAAAATAAATTACTTTTAAAAACCCATGAAACAAAGACAGGGAAAGAGAGAGAAATTCTTACACAATTCGTTCAGGGGCTGTGATGCAACCTGGATTGACCATATCTAGACCCACAGCTGGATGAGACATAAGGGTGGACACTCTTGGGGCTGAGAGGTTCGGTGAGGTTGGGTGAGCAAACGCAGACCCTTTAAAGTAATACTGCGTGCTACCCATCGCATGGGTCCCAAATCTCCAGGTTCAAGGGCATCTTCCTACATCG
The DNA here is from genome assembly GCF_965194825.1 of Balaenoptera physalus. NCBI lineage: Eukaryota > Metazoa > Chordata > Mammalia > Artiodactyla > Balaenopteridae > Balaenoptera > Balaenoptera physalus. Next base: position 137,266 of record NW_028126400.1, read on the forward strand.
AAAACATGCATGAGAAACCCAGAAGATGGTACACCGTGTGATGGGGAAAGGTTTCTAAAACGCACCTCATTTCTCATCTCCTTGTGCTCGGGTTCGCCATTCCAGCCACTTTACTAGCAATCTCCCTACTTGGAGCATCAGCACCTTTAACCTCCTGTTCCGTACAGGTTGCAATTTGTCCTGAGGATGAACGGGAAGACGGGGAACCAATGAGAGACTAGCTCTTGGTGTTGGGACAGGCACAGGTCACTCTATTTTCCCATCAGGAAGAAGAATTAACCACAGGCTCAGCCTGCCCCCCTGAACCAGAACAGGGCCTGAAGCCATCCTGCGCTTTTGCGGCCGGCTCCCAAAAAAGCGACTTGTAAAATGGAGCTTCAGGGCACTGCAATTCACAAACCTGCAGAGTTATAAATGATAACTCTCGTCCACAAATATATTGAGGGAAGGCAAAGAAGAGGATTTGAAATCAAGGCAGAATTGCAGGAAACAGATTTCAGGAGGTAGATTCGAATCGCCTTTAAAGCACATGAAAAGCGGCAACACGTTGACAATGATGCCCTTGGCCAAAAAGGGCGTATGCGTTTTTTCCTGAATATATTCAGGAAAAAACGCATACGCCCTTTTTGGCCAACCAAGCAACCTGGAAAGGCAAATCAGCGCTACAAAGAAGTCTCGCTTCCCATCGGTCAAAAGGGCCATGCTGAAAAAAGTGTCAAAACCAGAAATGCAGGACAGGCCATGGAGAAATGGGAGCCTTGCTACACTGACGGGCGGGATGTAAATTGCCAACAGCCACTCTGGAGAAGTGTACGGTGTGTCCTGAAACATCTAAAAAACACAGCTTAGAGAGCATAGGGCACTTCCACGCATGGGGGGATAAAGTGGGAAAATGGAAAATCAGCAAGACACAAGCACCCCAAAGGTTAGGGCTGCTCTGTTGACAAGGACCTCCACTTCCTTCCACCTTAAATATCCCAGGAAAGCGAAAAATGGATAAAAAAGTTGTGGTCCTTATGTACAATGGAATATCACTCAGCCATGAAATCAATGTCATAAGGCTAGTAGCAGCATGATGAGTGGATTTAGGTAAGACGATTCTAAGTGAAATAAGTCACACAGAAAAGGACACTTCTCATAAGGTGTCACTTATAGAGGGAATGTAAAAACCGTTACACTTGAACTGAATTACAAAACAGAACAGAGTCACACATGCAGAAAACACACTATGGCTGCTTAACGGGAAAGGTGAGGTGGGGTGATACATAAAACAAGAGTTTCAAATTAGCTCAGATACCGTTCCATAAACCCAATATGTAACAGACAAGACCTACTCCTTGCTCAGAGAACTGGACTCAACACGCCCGATTCACCGCACAAGAATATATCTGACTAGTAATAATCTTAAAACCTATATATTGATATCGCTCTGTTAGTGGCTCAAGTGGGTGTAAAGCGGCCTAAACACAGCCGTGAAAAGCAGCTAAACCCCATTATAAAAATAAATTACTTTTAAAAACCCATGAAACAAAGACAGGGAAAGAGAGAGAAATTCTTACACAATTCGTTCAGGGGCTGTGATGCAACCTGGATTGACCATATCTAGACCCACAGCTGGATGAGACATAAGGGTGGACACTCTTGGGGCTGAGAGGTTCGGTGAGGTTGGGTGAGCAAACGCAGACCCTTTAAAGTAATACTGCGTGCTACCCATCGCATGGGTCCCAAATCTCCAGGTTCAAGGGCATCTTCCTACATCAAAAACATGCATGAGAAACCCAGAAGATGGTACACCGTGTGATGGGGAAAGGTTTCTAAAACGCACCTCATTTCTCATCTCCTTGTGCTCGGGTTCGCCATTCCAGCCACTTTAGTAGCAATCTCCCTACTTGGAGCATCAGCACCTTTAACCTCCTGTTCCGTACAGGTTGCAATTTGTCCTGAGGATGAACGGGAAGACGGGGAACCAATGAGAGACTAGCTCTTGGTGTTGGGACAGGCACAGGTCACTCTATTTTCCCATCAGGAAGAAGAATTAACCACAGGCTCAGCCTGCCCCCCGGAACCAGAACAGGGCCTGAAGCCATCCTGCGCTTTTGCGGCCGGCTCCCAAAAAAGCGACTTGTAAAATGGAGCTTCAGGGGACTGCAATTCACAAACCTGCAGAGTTACAAATGATAACTCTCGTCCACAAATATATTGAGGGAAGGCAAAGAAGAGGATTTGAAATCAAGGCAGAATTGCAGGAAACAGATTTCAGGAGGAAGATGCGAATCGCCTTTAAAGCACATGAAAAGCGGCAAAACGTTGACAATGATGCCCTTGTCCAAAAAGGGCGTATGCGTTTTTTCCTGAATATATTCAGGAGAAAACGCATACGCCCTTTTTGGCCAACCAAGCAACCTGGAAAGGCAAATCAGCGCTACAAAGAAGTCTCGCTTCCCATCGGTCAAAAGGGCCATGCTGAAAAAAGTGTCAAAACCAGAAATGCAGGACAGGCCATGGAGAAATGGGAGCCTTGCTACACTGATGGGCGGGATGTAAATTGCCAACAGCCACTCTGGAGAAGTGTACGGTGTGTCCTGAAACATCTAAAAAACACAGCTTAGAGAGCATAGGGCACTTCCACGCATGGGGGGATAAAGTGGGAAAATTGAAAATCAGCAAGACACAAGCACCCCAAAGGTTAGGGCTGCTCTGTTGACAAGGACCTCCACTTCATTCCACCTTAAATATCCCAGGAAAGTTAAAAATGGATAAAAAAGTTGTGGTCCTTATGTACAATGGAATATCACTCAGCCATGAAATCAATGTCAAAAGGCTAGTAGCAGCATGATGAGTGGATTTAGGTAAGACGATTCTAAGTGAAATAAGTCACACAGAAAAGGACACTTCTCATAAGGTGTCACTTATAGAGGGAATGTAAAAACCGTTACACTTGAACTGACTTACAAAACAGAACAGAGTCACACATGCAGAAAACACACTATGGCTGCTTAACGGGAAAGGTGAGGTGGGGTGATACATAAAACAAGAGTTTCAAATTAGCTCAGATACCGTTCCATAAACCCAATATGGAATAGACAAGACCTACTCCTTGCTCAGAGAACTGGACTCAACACGCCCGATTCACCGCACAAGAATATATCTGACTAGTAATAATCTTAAAACCTATGTATTGATATCTCTCTGTTAGTGTGTCAAGTGGGTGTAAAGCGGCCTAAACACAGCCGTGAAAAGCAGCTAAACCCCATTATAAAAATAAATTACTTTTAAAAACCCATGAAACAAAGACAGGGAAAGAGAGAGAAATTCTTACACAATTCGTTCAGGGGCTGTGATGCAACCTGGATTGACCATATCTAGACCCACAGGTGGATGAGACATAAGGGTGGACACTCTTGGGGCTGAGAGGTTCGGTGAGGTTGGGTGAGCAAACGCAGACCCTTTAAAGTAATACTGCGTGCTACCCATCGCATGGGTCCCAAATCTCCAGGTTCAAGGGCATCTTCCTACATCAAAAACATGCATGAGAAACCCAGAAGATGGTACACCGTGTGATGGGGAAAGGTTTCTAAAACGCACCTCATTTCTCATCTCCTTGTGCTCGGGTTCGCCATTCCAGCCACTTTACTAGCAATCTCCCTACTTGGAGCATCAGCACCTTTAACCTCCTGTTCCGTACAGGTTGCAATTTGTCCTGAGGATGAACGGGAAGACGGGGAACCAATGAGAGACTAGCTCTTGGTGTTGGGACAGGCACAGGTCACTCTATTTTCCCATCAGGAAGAAGAATTAACCACAGGCTCAGCCTGCCCCCCGGAACCAGAACAGGGCCTGAAGCCATCCTGCGCTTTTGCGGCCGGCTCCCAAAAAAGCGACTTGTAAAATGGAGCTTCAGGGCACTGCAATTCACAAACCTGCAGAGTTATAAATGATAACTCTCGTCCACAAATATATTGAGGGAAGGCAAAGAAGAGGATTTGAAATCAAGGCAGAATTGCAGGAAACAGATTTCAGGAGGTAGATTCGAATCGCCTTTAAAGCACATGAAAAGCGGCAACACGTTGACAATGATGCCCTTGGCCAAAAAGGGCGTATGCGTTTTTTCCTGAATATATTCAGGAAAAAACGCATACGCCCTTTTTGGTCAACCAAGCAACCTGGAAAGGCAAATCAGCGCTACAAAGAAGTCTCGCTTCCCATCGGTCAAAAGGGCCATGCTGAAAAAAGTGTCAAAACCAGAAATGCAGGACAGGCCATGGAGAAATGGGAGCCTTGCTACACTGACGGGCGGGATGTAAATTGCCAACAGCCACTCTGGAGAAGTGTACGGTGTGTCCTGAAACATCTAAAAAACACAGCTTAGAGAGCATAGGGCACTTCCACGCATGGGGGGATAAAGTGGGAAAATTGAAAATCAGCAAGACACAAGCACCCCAAAGGTTAGGGCTGCTCTGTTGACAAGGACCTCCACTTCCTTCCACCTTAAATATCCCAGGAAAGCGAAAAATGGATAAAAAAGTTGTGGTCCTTATGTACAATGGAATATCACTCAGCCATGAAATCAATGTCATAAGGCTAGTAGCAGCATGATGAGTGGATTTAGGTAAGACGATTCTAAGTGAAATAAGTCACACAGAAAAGGACACTTCTCATAAGGTGTCACTTATAGAGGGAATGTAAAAACCGTTACACTTGAACTGAATTACAAAACAGAACAGAGTCACACATGCAGAAAACACACTATGGCTGCTTAACGGGAAAGGTGAGGTGGGGTGATACATAAAACAAGAGTTTCAAATTAGCTCAGATACCGTTCCATAAACCCAATATGTAACAGACAAGACCTACTCCTTGCTCAGAGAACTGGACTCAACACGCCCGATTCACCGCACAAGAATATATCTGACTAGTAATAATCTTAAAACCTATATATTGATATCGCTCTGTTAGTGGCTCAAGTGGGTGTAAAGCGGCCTAAACACAGCCGTGAAAAGCAGCTAAACCCCATTATAAAAATAAATTACTTTTAAAAACCCATGAAACAAAGACAGGGAAAGAGAGAGAAATTCTTACACAATTCGTTCAGGGGCTGTGATGCAACCTGGATTGACCATATCTAGACCCACAGCTGGATGAGACATAAGGGTGGACACTCTTGGGGCTGAGAGGTTCGGTGAGGTTGGGTGAGCAAACGCAGACCCTTTAAAGTAATACTGCGTGCTACCCATCGCATGGGTCCCAAATCTCCAGGTTCAAGGGCATCTTCCTACATCGAAAACATGCATGAGAAACCCAGAAGATGGTACACCGTGTGATGGGGAAAGGTTTCTAAAACGCACCTCATTTCTCATCTCCTTGTGCTCGGGTTCGCCATTCCAGCCACTTTAGTAGCAATCTCCCTACTTGGAGCATCAGCACCTTTAACCTCCTGTTCCGTACAGGTTGCAATTTGTCCTGAGGATGAACGGGAAGACGGGGAACCAATGAGAGACTAGCTCTTGGTGTTGGGACAGGCACAGGTCACTCTATTTTCCCATCAGGAAGAAGAATTAACCACAGGCTCAGCCTGCCCCCCGGAACCAGAACAGGGCCTGAAGCCATCCTGCGCTTTTGCGGCCGGCTCCCAAAAAAGCGACTTGTAAAATGGAGCTTCAGGGGACTGCAATTCACAAACCTGCAGAGTTACAAATGATAACTCTCGTCCACAAATATATTGAGGGAAGGCAAAGAAGAGGATTTGAAATCAAGGCAGAATTGCAGGAAACAGATTTCAGGAGGAAGATGCGAATCGCCTTTAAAGCACATGAAAAGCGGCAAAACGTTGACAATGATGCCCTTGGCCAAAAAGGGCGTATGCGTTTTTTCCTGAATATATTCAGGAGAAAACGCATACGCCCTTTTTGGCCAACCAAGCAACCTGGAAAGGCAAATCAGCGCTACAAAGAAGTCTCGCTTCCCATCGGTCAAAAGGGCCATGCTGAAAAAAGTGTCAAAACCAGAAATGCAGGACAGGCCATGGAGAAATGGGAGCCTTGCTACACTGATGGGCGGGATGTAAATTGCCAACAGCCACTCTGGAGAAGTGTACGGTGTGTCCTGAAACATCTAAAAAACACAGCTTAGAGAGCATAGGGCACTTCCACGCATGGGGGGATAAAGTGGGAAAATGGAAAATCAGCAAGACACAAGCACCCCAAAGGTTAGGGCTGCTCTGTTGACAAGGACCTCCACTTCATTCCACCTTAAATATCCCAGGAAAGTTAAAAATGGATAAAAAAGTTGTGGTCCTTATGTACAATGGAATATCACTCAGCCATGAAATCAATGTCAAAAGGCTAGTAGCAGCATGATGAGTGGATTTAGGTAAGACGATTCTAAGTGAAATAAGTCACACAGAAAAGGACACTTCTCATAAGGTGTCACTTATAGAGGGAATGTAAAAACCGTTACACTTGAACTGACTTACAAAACAGAACAGAGTCACACATGCAGAAAACACACTATGGCTGCTTAACGGGAAAGGTGAGGTGGGGTGATACATAAAACAAGAGTTTCAAATTAGCTCAGATACCGTTCCATAAACCCAATATGGAATAGACAAGACCTACTCCTTGCTCAGAGAACTGGACTCAACACGCCCGATTCACCGCACAAGAATATATCTGACTAGTAATAATCTTAAAACCTATGTATTGATATCTCTCTGTTAGTGTGTCAAGTGGGTGTAAAGCGGCCTAAACACAGCCGTGAAAAGCAGCTAAACCCCATTATAAAAATAAATTACTTTTAAAAACCCATGAAACAAAGACAGGGAAAGAGAGAGAAATTCTTACACAATTCGTTCAGGGGCTGTGATGCAACCTGGATTGACCATATCTAGACCCACAGGTGGATGAGACATAAGGGTGGACACTCTTGGGGCTGAGAGGTTCGGTGAGGTTGGGTGAGCAAACGCAGACCCTTTAAAGTAATACTGCGTGCTACCCATCGCATGGGTCCCAAATCTCCAGGTTCAAGGGCATCTTCCTACATCAAAAACATGCATGAGAAACCCAGAAGATGGTACACCGTGTGATGGGGAAAGGTTTCTAAAACGCACCTCATTTCTCATCTCCTTGTGCTCGGGTTCGCCATTCCAGCCACTTTACTAGCAATCTCCCTACTTGGAGCATCAGCACCTTTAACCTCCTGTTCCGTACAGGTTGCAATTTGTCCTGAGGATGAACGGGAAGACGGGGAACCAATGAGAGACTAGCTCTTGGTGTTGGGACAGGCACAGGTCACTCTATTTTCCCATCAGGAAGAAGAATTAACCACAGGCTCAGCCTGCCCCCCGGAACCAGAACAGGGCCTGAAGCCATCCTGCGCTTTTGCGGCCGGCTCCCAAAAAAGCGACTTGTAAAATGGAGCTTCAGGGCACTGCAATTCACAAACCTGCAGAGTTACAAATGATAACTCTCGTCCACAAATATATTGAGGGAAGGCAAAGAAGAGGATTTGAAATCAAGGCAGAATTGCAGGAAACAGATTTCAGGAGGTAGATTCGAATCGCCTTTAAAGCACATGAAAAGCGGCAAAACGTTGACAATGATGCCCTTGGCCAAAAAGGGCGTATGCGTTTTTTCCTGAATATATTCAGGAAAAAACGCATACGCCCTTTTTGGCCAACCAAGCAACCTGGAAAGGCAAATCAGCGCTACAAAGAAGTCTCGCTTCCCATCGGTCAAAAGGGCCATGCTGAAAAAAGTGTCAAAACCAGAAATGCAGGACAGGCCATGGAGAAATGGGAGCCTTGCTACACTGATGGGCGGGATGTAAATTGCCAACAGCCACTCTGGAGAAGTGTACGGTGTGTCCTGAAACATCTAAAAAACACAGCTTAGAGAGCATAGGGCACTTCCACGCATGGGGGGATAAAGTGGGAAAATTGAAAATCAGCAAGACACAAGCACCCCAAAGTTTAGGGCTGCTCTGTTGACAAGGACCTCCACTTCCTTCCACCTTAAATATCCCAGGAAAGCGAAAAATGGATAAAAAAGTTGTGGTCCTTATGTACAATGGAATATCACTCAGCCATGAAATCAATGTCATAAGGCTAGTAGCAGCATGATGAGTGGATTTAGGTAAGACGATTCTAAGTGAAATAAGTCACACAGAAAAGGACACTTCTCATAAGGTGTCACTTATAGAGGGAATGTAAAAACCGTTACACTTGAACTGAATTACAAAACAGAACAGAGTCACACATGCAGAAAACACACTATGGCTGCTTAACGGGAAAGGTGGGGTGGGGTGATACATAAAACAAGAGTTTCAAATTAGCTCAGATACCGTTCCATAAACCCAATATGTAACAGACAAGACCTACTCCTTGCTCAGAGAACTGGACTCAACACGCCCGATTCACCGCACAAGAATATATCTGACTAGTAATAATCTTAAAACCTATGTATTGATATCTCTCTGTTAGTGGGTCAAGTGGGTGTAAAGCGGCCTAAACACAGCCGTGAAAAGCAGCTAAACCCCATTATAAAAATAAATTACTTTTAAAAACCCAGGAAACAAAGACAGGGAAAGAGAGAGAAATTCTTACACAATTCGTTCAGGGGCTGTGATGCAACCTGGATTGACCATATCTAGACCCACAGCTGGATGAGACATAAGGGTGGACACTCTTGGGGCTGAGAGGTTCGGTGAGGTTGGGTGAGCAAACGCAGACCCTTTAAAGTAATACTGCGTGCTACCCATCGCATGGGTCCCAAATCTCCAGGTTCAAGGGCATCTTCCTACATCGAAAACATGCATGAGAAACCCAGAAGATGGTACACCGTGTGATGGGGAAAGGTTTCTAAAACGCACCTCATTTCTCATCTCCTTGTGCTCGGGTTCGCCATTCCAGCCACTTTACTAGCAATCTCCCTACTTGGAGCATCAGCACCTTTAACCTCCTGTTCCGTACAGGTTGCAATTTGTCCTGAGGATGAACGGGAAGACGGGGAACCAATGAGAGACTAGCTCTTGGTGTTGGGAGAGGCACAGGTCACTCTATTTTCCCATCAGGAAGAAGAATTAACCACAGGCTCAGCCTGCCCCCCTGAACCAGAACAGGGCCTGAAGCCATCCTGCGCTTTTGCGGCCGGCTCCCAAAAAAGCGACTTGTAAAATGGAGCTTCAGGGCACTGCAATTCACAAACCTGCAGAGTTATAAATGATAACTCTCGTCCACAAATATATTGAGGGAAGGCAAAGAAGAGGATTTGAAATCAAGGCAGAATTGCAGGAAACAGATTTCAGGAGGAAGATGCGAATCGCCTTTAAAGCACATGAAAAGCGGCAAAACGTTGACAATGATGCCCTTGTCCAAAAAGGGCGTATGCGTTTTTTCCTGAATATATTCAGGAGAAAACGCATACGCCCTTTTTGGCCAACCAAGCAACCTGGAAAGGCAAATCAGCGCTACAAAGAAGTCTCGCTTCCCATCGGTCAAAAGGGCCATGCTGAAAAAAGTGTCAAAACCAGAAATGCAGGACAGGCCATGGAGAAATGGGAGCCTTGCTACACTGATGGGCGGGATGTAAATTGCCAACAGCCACTCTGGAGAAGTGTACGGTGTGTCCTGAAACATCTAAAAAACACAGCTTAGAGAGCATAGGGCACTTCCACGCATGGGGGGATAAAGTGGGAAAATTGAAAATCAGCAAGACACAAGCACCCCAAAGGTTAGGGCTGCTCTGTTGACAAGGACCTCCACTTCATTCCACCTTAAATATCCCAGGAAAGTTAAAAATGGATAAAAAAGTTGTGGTCCTTATGTACAATGGAATATCACTCAGCCATGAAATCAATGTCAAAAGGCTAGTAGCAGCATGATGAGTGGATTTAGGTAAGACGATTCTAAGTGAAATAAGTCACACAGAAAAGGACACTTCTCATAAGGTGTCACTTATAGAGGGAATGTAAAAACCGTTACACTTGAACTGAATTACAAAACAGAACAGAGTCACACATGCAGAAAACACACTATGGCTGCTTAACGGGAAAGGTGAGGTGGGGTGATACATAAAACAAGAGTTTCAAATTAGCTCAGATACCGTTCCATAAACCCAATATGGAATAGACAAGACCTACTCCTTGCTCAGAGAACTGGACTCAACACGCCCGATTCACCGCACAAGAATATATCTGACTAGTAATAATCTTAAAACCTATGTATTGATATCTCTCTGTTAGTGGGTCAAGTGGGTGTAAAGCGGCCTAAACACAGCCGTGAAAAGCAGCTAAACCCCATTATAAAAATAAATTACTTTTAAAAACCCATGAAACAAAGACAGGGAAAGAGAGAGAAATTCTTACACAATTCGTTCAGGGGCTGTGATGCAACCTGGATTGACCATATCTAGACCCACAGCTGGATGAGACATAAGGGTGGACACTCTTGGGGCTGAGAGGTTCGGTGAGGTTGGGTGAGCAAACGCAGACCCTTTAAAGTAATACTGCGTGCTACCCATCGCATGGGTCCCAAATCTCCAGGTTCAAGGGCATCTTCCTACATCGAAAACATGCATGAGAAACCCAGAAGATGGTACACCGTGTGATGGGGAAAGGTTTCTAAAACGCACCTCATTTCTCATCTCCTTGTGCTCGGGTTCGCCATTCCAGCCACTTTACTAGCAATCTCCCTACTTGGAGCATCAGCACCTTTAACCTCCTGTTCCGTACAGGTTGCAATTTGTCCTGAGGATGAACGGGAAGACGGGGAACCAATGAGAGACTAGCTCTTGGTGTTGGGAGATGCACAGGTCACTCTATTTTCCCATCAGGAAGAAGAATTAACCACAGGCTCAGCCTGCCCCCCGGAACCAGAACAGGGCCTGAAGCCATCCTGCGCTTTTGCGGCCGGCTCCCAAAAAAGCGACTTGTAAAATGGAGCTTCAGGGCACTGCAATTCACAAACCTGCAGAGTTATAAATGATAACTCTCGTCCACAAGTATATTGAGGGAAGGCAAAGAAGAGGATTTGAAATCAAGGCAGAATTGCAGGAAACAGATTTCAGGAGGTAGATTCGAATCGCCTTTAAAGCACATGAAAAGCGGCAAAACGTTGACAATGATGCCCTTGGCCAAAAAGGGCGTATGCGTTTTTTCCTGAATGTATTCAGGAAATGAATACATTCAGGAAAAAACGCATACGCCCTTTTTGGCCAACCAAGCAACCTGGAAAGGCAAATCAGCGCTACAAAGAAGTCTTGCTTCCCATCGGTCAAAAGGGCCATGCTGAAAAAAGTGTCAAAACCAGAAATGCAGGACAGGTCATGGAGAAATGGGAGCCTTGCTACACTGATGGGCGGGATGTAAATTGCCAACAGCCACTCTGGAGAAGTGTACGGTGTGTCCTGAAACATCTAAAAACACAGCTTAGAGAGCATAGGGCAGTTCCACGCATGGGGGGATAAAGTGGGAAAATTGAAAATCAGCAAGACACAAGCACTCCAAAGGTTAGGGCTGCTCTGTTGACAAGGACCTCCACTTTCTTCCACCTTAAATATCCCAGGAAAGCGAAAAATGGATAAAAAAGTTGTGGTCCTTATGTACAATGGAATATCACTCAGCCATGAAATCAATGTCATAAGGCTAGTAGCAGCATGATGAGTGGATTTAGGTAAGACGATTCTAAGTGAAATAAGTCACACAGAAAAGGACACTTCTCATAAGGTGTCACTTATAGAGGGAATGTAAAAACCGTTACACTTGAACTGAATTACAAAACAGAACAGAGTCACACATGCAGAAAACACACTATGGCTGCTTAACGGGAAAGGTGAGGTGGGGTGATACATAAAACAAGAGTTTCAAATTAGCTCAGATACCGTTCCATAAACCCAATATGGAATAGACAAGACCTACTCCTTGCTCAGAGAACTGGACTCAACACGCCCGATTCACCGCACAAGAATATATCTGACTAGTAATAATCTTAAAACCTATGTATTGATATCTCTCTGTTAGTGTGTCAAGTGGGTGTAAAGCGGCCTAAACACAGCCGTGAAAAGCAGCTAAACCCCATTATAAAAATAAATTACTTTTAAAAACCCATGAAACAAAGACAGGGAAAGAGAGAGAAATTCTTACACAATTCGTTCAGGGGCTGTGATGCAACCTGGATTGACCATATCTAGACCCACAGCTGGATGAGACATAAGGGTGGACACTCTTGGGGCTGAGAGGTTCGGTGAGGTTGGGTGAGCAAACGCAGACCCTTTAAAGTAATACTGCGTGCTACCCATCGCATGGGTCCCAAATCTCCAGGTTCAAGGGCATCTTCCTACATCGAAAACATGCATGAGAAACCCAGAAGATGGTACACCGTGTGATGGGGAAAGGTTTCTAAAACGCACCTCATTTCTCATCTCCTTGTGCTCGGGTTCGCCATTCCAGCCACTTTACTAGCAATCTCCCTACTTGGAGCATCAGCACCTTTAACCTCCTGTTCCGTACAGGTTGCAATTTGTCCTGAGGATGAACGGGAAGACGGGGAACCAATGAGAGACTAGCTCTTGGTGTTGGGACAGGCACAGGTCACTCTATTTTCCCATCAGGAAGAAGAATTAACCACAGGCTCAGCCTGCCCCCCTGAACCAGAACAGGGCCTGAAGCCATCCTGCGCTTTTGCGGCCGGCTCCCAAAAAAGCGACTTGTAAAATGGAGCTTCAGGGCACTGCAATTCACAAACCTGCAGAGTTATAAATGATAACTCTCGTCCACAAATATATTGAGGGAAGGCAAAGAAGAGGATTTGAAATCAAGGCAGAATTGCAGGAAACAGATTTCAGGAGGTAGATGCGAATCGCCTTTAAAGCACATGAAAAGCGGCAAAACGTTGACAATGATGCCCTTGTCCAAAAAGGGCGTATGCGTTTTTTCCTGAATATATTCAGGAGAAAACGCATACGCCCTTTTTGGCCAACCAAGCAACCTGGAAAGGCAAATCAGCGCTACAAAGAAGTCTCGCTTCCCATCGGTCAAAAGGGCCATGCTGAAAAAAGTGTCAAAACCAGAAATGCAGGACAGGCCATGGAGAAATGGGAGCCTTGCTACACTGATGGGCGGGATGTAAATTGCCAACAGCCACTCTGGAGAAGTGTACGGTGTGTCCTGAAACATCTAAAAAACACAGCTTAGAGAGCATAGGGCACTTCCACGCATGGGGGGATAAAGTGGGAAAATTGAAAATCAGCAAGCACAAGCACCCCAAAGGTTAGGGCTGCTCTGTTGACAAGGACCTCCACTTCATTCCACCTTAAATATCCCAGGAAAGTTAAAAATGGATAAAAAAGTTGTGGTCCTTATGTACAATGGAATATCACTCAGCCATGAAATCAATGTCAAAAGGCTAGTAGCAGCATGATGAGTGGATTTAGGTAAGACGATTCTAAGTGAAATAAGTCACACAGAAAAGGACACTTCTCATAAGGTGTCACTTATAGAGGGAATGTAAAAACCGTTACACTTGAACTGAATTACAAAACAGAACAGAGTCACACATGCAGAAAACACACTATGGCTGCTTAACGGGAAAGGTGAGGTGGGGTGATACATAAAACAAGAGTTTCAAATTAGCTCAGATACCGTTCCATAAACCCAATATGGAATAGACAAGACCTACTCCTTGCTCAGAGAACTGGACTCAACACGCCCGATTCACCGCACAAGAATATATCTGACTAGTAATAATCTTAAAACCTATGTATTGATATCTCTCTGTTAGTGGGTCAAGTGGGTGTAAAGCGGCCTAAACACAGCCGTGAAAAGCAGCTAAACCCCATTATAAAAATAAATTACTTTTAAAAACCCATGAAACAAAGACAGGGAAAGAGAGAGAAATTCTTACACAATTCGTTCAGGGGCTGTGATGCAACCTGGATTGACCATATCTAGACCCACAGCTGGATGAGACATAAGGGTGGACACTCTTGGGGCTGAGAGGTTCGGTGAGGTTGGGTGAGCAAACGCAGACCCTTTAAAGTAATACTGCGTGCTACCCATCGCATGGGTCCCAAATCTCCAGGTTCAAGGGCATCTTCCTACATCGAAAACATGCATGAGAAACCCAGAAGATGGTACACCGTGTGATGGGGAAAGGTTTCTAAAACGCACCTCATTTCTCATCTCCTTGTGCTCGGGTTCGCCATTCCAGCCACTTTACTAGCAATCTCCCTACTTGGAGCATCAGCACCTTTAACCTCCTGTTCCGTACAGGTTGCAATTTGTCCTGAGGATGAACGGGAAGACGGGGAACCAATGAGAGACTAGCTCTTGGTGTTGGGAGATGCACAGGTCACTCTATTTTCCCATCAGGAAGAAGAATTAACCACAGGCTCAGCCTGCCCCCCGGAACCAGAACAGGGCCTGAAGCCATCCTGCGCTTTTGCGGCCGGCTCCCAAAAAAGCGACTTGTAAAATGGAGCTTCAGGGCACTGCAATTCACAAACCTGCAGAGTTATAAATGATAACTCTCGTCCACAAGTATATTGAGGGAAGGCAAAGAAGAGGATTTGAAATCAAGGCAGAATTGCAGGAAACAGATTTCAGGAGGTAGATTCGAATCGCCTTTAAAGCACATGAAAAGCGGCAAAACGTTGACAATGATGCCCTTGGCCAAAAAGGGCGTATGCGTTTTTTCCTGAATGTATTCAGGAAATGAATACATTCAGGAAAAAACGCATACGCCCTTTTTGGCCAACCAAGCAACCTGGAAAGGCAAATCAGCGCTACAAAGAAGTCTTGCTTCCCATCGGTCAAAAGGGCCATGCTGAAAAAAGTGTCAAAACCAGAAATGCAGGACAGGTCATGGAGAAATGGGAGCCTTGCTACACTGATGGGCGGGATGTAAATTGCCAACAGCCACTCTGGAGAAGTGTACGGTGTGTCCTGAAACATCTAAAAACACAGCTTAGAGAGCATAGGGCAGTTCCACGCATGGGGGGATAAAGTGGGAAAATTGAAAATCAGCAAGACACAAGCACTCCAAAGGTTAGGGCTGCTCTGTTGACAAGGACCTCCACTTTCTTCCACCTTAAATATCCCAGGAAAGCGAAAAATGGATAAAAAAGTTGTGGTCCTTATGTACAATGGAATATCACTCAGCCATGAAATCAATGTCATAAGGCTAGTAGCAGCATGATGAGTGGATTTAGGTAAGACGATTCTAAGTGAAATAAGTCACACAGAAAAGGACACTTCTCATAAGGTGTCACTTATAGAGGGAATGTAAAAACCGTTACACTTGAACTGAATTACAAAACAGAACAGAGTCACACATGCAGAAAACACACTATGGCTGCTTAACGGGAAAGGTGAGGTGGGGTGATACATAAAACAAGAGTTTCAAATTAGCTCAGATACCGTTCCATAAACCCAATATGGAATAGACAAGACCTACTCCTTGCTCAGAGAACTGGACTCAACACGCCCGATTCACCGCACAAGAATATATCTGACTAGTAATAATCTTAAAACCTATGTATTGATATCTCTCTGTTAGTGTGTCAAGTGGGTGTAAAGCGGCCTAAACACAGCCGTGAAAAGCAGCTAAACCCCATTATAAAAATAAATTACTTTTAAAAACCCATGAAACAAAGACAGGGAAAGAGAGAGAAATTCTTACACAATTCGTTCAGGGGCTGTGATGCAACCTGGATTGACCATATCTAGACCCACAGCTGGATGAGACATAAGGGTGGACACTCTTGGGGCTGAGAGGTTCGGTGAGGTTGGGTGAGCAAACGCAGACCCTTTAAAGTAATACTGCGTGCTACCCATCGCATGGGTCCCAAATCTCCAGGTTCAAGGGCATCTTCCTACATCGAAAACATGCATGAGAAACCCAGAAGATGGTACACCGTGTGATGGGGAAAGGTTTCTAAAACGCACCTCATTTCTCATCTCCTTGTGCTCGGGTTCGCCATTCCAGCCACTTTACTAGCAATCTCCCTACTTGGAGCATCAGCACCTTTAACCTCCTGTTCCGTACAGGTTGCAATTTGTCCTGAGGATGAACGGGAAGACGGGGAACCAATGAGAGACTAGCTCTTGGTGTTGGGACAGGCACAGGTCACTCTATTTTCCCATCAGGAAGAAGAATTAACCACAGGCTCAGCCTGCCCCCCTGAACCAGAACAGGGCCTGAAGCCATCCTGCGCTTTTGCGGCCGGCTCCCAAAAAAGCGACTTGTAAAATGGAGCTTCAGGGCACTGCAATTCACAAACCTGCAGAGTTATAAATGATAACTCTCGTCCACAAATATATTGAGGGAAGGCAAAGAAGAGGATTTGAAATCAAGGCAGAATTGCAGGAAACAGATTTCAGGAGGTAGATTCGAATCGCCTTTAAAGCACATGAAAAGCGGCAAAACGTTGACAATGATGCCCTTGGCCAAAAAGGGCGTATGCGTTTTTTCCTGAATATATTCAGGAAAAAACGCATACGCCCTTTTTGGCCAACCAAGCAACCTGGAAAGGCAAATCAGCGCTACAAAGAAGTCTCGCTTCCCATCGGTCAAAAGGGCCATGCTGAAAAAAGTGTCAAAACCAGAAATGCAGGACAGGCCATGGAGAAATGGGAGCCTTGCTACACTGACGGGCGGGATGTAAATTGCCAACAGCCACTCTGGAGAAGTGTACGGTGTGTCCTGAAACATCTAAAAAACACAGCTTAGAGAGCATAGGGCACTTCCACGCATGGGGGGATAAAGTGGGAAAATGGAAAATCAGCAAGACACAAGCACCCCAAAGGTTAGGGCTGCTCTGTTGACAAGGACCTCCACTTCCTTCCACCTTAAATATCCCAGGAAAGCGAAAAATGGATAAAAAAGTTGTGGTCCTTATGTACAATGGAATATCACTCAGCCATGAAATCAATGTCATAAGGCTAGTAGCAGCATGATGAGTGGATTTAGGTAAGACGATTCTAAGTGAAATAAGTCACACAGAAAAGGACACTTCTCATAAGGTGTCACTTATAGAGGGAATGTAAAAACCGTTACACTTGAACTGAATTACAAAACAGAACAGAGTCACACATGCAGAAAACACACTATGGCTGCTTAACGGGAAAGGTGAGGTGGGGTGATACATAAAACAAGAGTTTCAAATTAGCTCAGATACCGTTCCATAAACCCAATATGTAACAGACAAGACCTACTCCTTGCTCAGAGAACTGGACTCAACACGCCCGATTCACCGCACAAGAATATATCTGACTAGTAATAATCTTAAAACCTATATATTGATATCGCTCTGTTAGTGGCTCAAGTGGGTGTAAAGTGGCCTAAACACAGCCGTGAAAAGCAGCTAAACCCCATTATAAAAATAAATTACTTTTAAAAACCCATGAAACAAAGACAGGGAAAGAGAGAGAAATTCTTACACAATTCGTTCAGGGGCTGTGATGCAACCTGGATTGACCATATCTAGACCCACAGCTGGATGACACATAAGGGTGGACACTCTTGGGGCTGAGAGGTTCGGTGAGGTTGGGTGAGCAAACGCAGACCCTTTAAAGTAATACTGCGTGCTACCCATCGCATGGGTCCCAAATCTCCAGGTTCAAGGGCATCTTCCTACATCGAAAACATGCATGAGAAACCCAGAAGATGGTACACCGTGTGATGGGGAAAGGTTTCTAAAACGCACCTCATTTCTCATCTCCTTGTGCTCGGGTTCGCCATTCCAGCCACTTTACTAGCAATCTCCCTACTTGGAGCATCATCACCTTTAACCTCCTGTTCCGTACAGGTTGCAATTTGTCCTGAGGATGAACGGGAAGACGGGGAACCAATGAGAGACTAGCTCTTGGTGTTGGGACAGGCACAGGTCACTCTATTTTCCCATCAGGAAGAAGAATTAACCACAGGCTCAGCCTGCCCCCCGGAACCAGAACAGGGCCTGAAGCCATCCTGCGCTTTTGCGGCCGGCTCCCAAA
The DNA here is from genome assembly GCF_965194825.1 of Balaenoptera physalus. Taxonomy (NCBI): domain Eukaryota; kingdom Metazoa; phylum Chordata; class Mammalia; order Artiodactyla; family Balaenopteridae; genus Balaenoptera; species Balaenoptera physalus. Next base: position 155,251 of record NW_028126400.1, read on the forward strand.
TAAGCGACTTGTAAAATGGAGCTTCAGGGCACTGCAATTCACAAACCTGCAGAGTTATAAATGATAACTCTCGTCCACAAATATATTGAGGGAAGGCAAAGAAGAGGATTTGAAATCAAGGCAGAATTGCAGGAAACAGATTTCAGGAGGAAGATGCGAATCGCCTTTAAAGCACATGAAAAGCGGCAAAACGTTGACAATGATGCCCTTGGCCAAAAAGGGCGTATGCGTTTTTTCCTGAATATATTCAGGAGAAAACGCATACGCCCTTTTTGGCCAACCAAGCAACCTGGAAAGGCAAATCAGCGCTACAAAGAAGTCTCGCTTCCCATCGGTCAAAAGGGCCATGCTGAAAAAAGTGTCAAAACCAGAAATGCAGGACAGGCCATGGAGAAATGGGAGCCTTGCTACACTGATGGGCGGGATGTAAATTGCCAACAGCCACTCTGGAGAAGTGTACGGTGTGTCCTGAAACATCTAAAAAACACAGCTTAGAGAGCATAGGGCACTTCCACGCATGGGGAGATAAAGTGGGAAAATTGAAAATCAGCAAGACACAAGCACCCCAAAGGTTAGGGCTGCTCTGTTGACAAGGACCTCCACTTCCTTCCACCTTAAATATCCCAGGAAAGCGAAAAATGGATAAAAAAGTTGTGGTCCTTATGTACAATGGAATATCACTCAGCCATGAAATCAATGTCATAAGGCTAGTAGCAGCATGATGAGTGGATTTAGGTAAGACGATTCTAAGTGAAATAAGTCACACAGAAAAGGACACTTCTCATAAGGTGTCACTTATAGAGGGAATGTAAAAACCGTTACACTTGAACTGAATTACAAAACAGAACAGAGTCACACATGCAGAAAACACACTATGGCTGCTTAACGGGAAAGGTGAGGTGGGGTGATACATAAAACAAGAGTTTCAAATTAGCTCAGATACCGTTCCATAAACCCAATATGGAATAGACAAGACCTACTCCTTGCTCAGAGAACTGGACTCAACACGCCCGATTCACCGCACAAGAATATATCTGACTAGTAATAATCTTAAAACCTATGTATTGATATCTCTCTGTTAGTGGGTCAAGTGGGTGTAAAGCGGCCTAAACACAGCCGTGAAAAGCAGCTAAACCCCATTATAAAAATAAATTACTTTTAAAAACCCATGAAACAAAGACAGGGAAAGAGAGAGAAATTCTTACACAATTCGTTCAGGGGCTGTGATGCAAACTGGATTGACCATATCTAGACCCACAGCTGGATGAGACATAAGGGTGGACACTCTTGGGGCTGAGAGGTTCGGTGAGGTTGGGTGAGCAAACGCAGACACTTTAAAGTAATACTGCGTGCTACCCATCGCATGGGTCCCAAATCTCCAGGTTCAAGGGCATCTTCCTACATCGAAAACATGCATGAGAAACCCAGAAGATGGTACACCGTGTGATGGGGAAAGGTTTCTAAAACGCACCTCATTTCTCATCTCCTTGTGCTCGGGTTCGCCATTCCAGCCACTTTAGTAGCAATCTCCCTACTTGGAGCATCAGCACCTTTAACCTCCTGTTCCGTACAGGTTGCAATTTGTCCTGAGGATGAACGGGAAGACGGGGAACCAATGAGAGACTAGCTCTTGGTGTTGGGACAGGCACAGGTCACTCTATTTTCCCATCAGGAAGAAGAATTAACCACAGGCTCAGCCTGCCCCCCGGAACCAGAACAGGGCCTGAAGCCATCCTGCGCTTTTGCGGCCGGCTCCCAAAAAACCGACTTGTAAAATGGAGCTTCAGGGCACTGCAATTCACAAACCTGCAGAGTTACAAATGATAACTCTCGTCCACAAATATATTGAGGGAAGGCAAAGAAGAGGATTTGAAATCAAGGCAGAATTGCAGGAAACAGATTTCAGGAGGAAGATGCGAATCGCCTTTAAAGCACATGAAAAGCGGCAAAACGTTGACAATGATGCCCTTGGCCAAAAAGGGCGTATGCGTTTTTTCCTGAATATATTCAGGAAAAAACGCATACGCCCTTTTTGGCCAACCAAGCAACCTGGAAAGGCAAATCAGCGCTACAAAGAAGTCTCGCTTCCCATCGGTCAAAAGGGCCATGCTGAAAAAAGTGTCAAAACCAGAAATGCAGGACAGGCCATGGAGAAATGGGAGCCTTGCTACACTGATGGGCGGGATGTAAATTGCCAACAGCCACTCTGGAGAAGTGTACGGTGTGTCCTGAAACATCTAAAAAACACAGCTTAGAGAGCATAGGGCACTTCCACGCATGGGGAGATAAAGTGGGAAAATTGAAAATCAGCAAGACACAAGCACCCCAAAGGTTAGGGCTGCTCTGTTGACAAGGACCTCCACTTCCTTCCACCTTAAATATCCCAGGAAAGCGAAAAATGGATAAAAAAGTTGTGGTCCTTATGTACAATGGAATATCACTCAGCCATGAAATCAATGTCATAAGGCTAGTAGCAGCATGATGAGTGGATTTAGGTAAGACGATTCTAAGTGAAATAAGTCACACAGAAAAGGACACTTCTCATAAGGTGTCACTTATAGAGGGAATGTAAAAACCGTTACACTTGAACTGAATTACAAAACAGAACAGAGTCACACATGCAGAAAACACACTATGGCTGCTTAACGGGAAAGGTGGGGTGGGGTGATACATAAAACAAGAGTTTCAAATTAGCTCAGATACCGTTCCATAAACCCAATATGTAACAGACAAGACCTACTCCTTGCTCAGAGAACTGGACTCAACACGCCCGATTCACCGCACAAGAATATATCTGACTAGTAATAATCTTAAAACCTATGTATTGATATCTCTCTGTTAGTGGGTCAAGTGGGTGTAAAGCGGCCTAAACACAGCCGTGAAAAGCAGCTAAACCCCATTATAAAAATAAATTACTTTTAAAAACCCAGGAAACAAAGACAGGGAAAGAGAGAGAAATTCTTACACAATTCGTTCAGGGGCTGTGATGCAACCTGGATTGACCATATCTAGACCCACAGCTGGATGAGACATAAGGGTGGACACTCTTGGGGCTGAGAGGTTCGGTGAGGTTGGGTGAGCAAACGCAGACCCTTTAAAGTAATACTGCGTGCTACCCATCGCATGGGTCCCAAATCTCCAGGTTCAAGGGCATCTTCCTACATCGAAAACATGCATGAGAAACCCAGAAGATGGTACACCGTGTGATGGGGAAAGGTTTCTAAAACGCACCTCATTTCTCATCTCCTTGTGCTCGGGTTCGCCATTCCAGCCACTTTACTAGCAATCTCCCTACTTGGAGCATCAGCACCTTTAACCTCCTGTTCCGTACAGGTTGCAATTTGTCCTGAGGATGAACGGGAAGACGGGGAACCAATGAGAGACTAGCTCTTGGTGTTGGGAGATGCACAGGTCACTCTATTTTCCCATCAGGAAGAAGAATTAACCACAGGCTCAGCCTGCCCCCCGGAACCAGAACAGGGCCTGAAGCCATCCTGCGCTTTTGCGGCCGGCTCCCAAAAAAGCGACTTGTAAAATGGAGCTTCAGGGCACTGCAATTCACAAACCTGCAGAGTTATAAATGATAACTCTCGTCCACAAGTATATTGAGGGAAGGCAAAGAAGAGGATTTGAAATCAAGGCAGAATTGCAGGAAACAGATTTCAGGAGGTAGATTCGAATCGCCTTTAAAGCACATGAAAAGCGGCAAAACGTTGACAATGATGCCCTTGGCCAAAAAGGGCGTATGCGTTTTTTCCTGAATGTATTCAGGAAATGAATACATTCAGGAAAAAACGCATACGCCCTTTTTGGCCAACCAAGCAACCTGGAAAGGCAAATCAGCGCTACAAAGAAGTCTCGCTTCCCATCGGTCAAAAGGGCCATGCTGAAAAAAGTGTCAAAACCAGAAATGCAGGACAGGTCATGGAGAAATGGGAGCCTTGCTACACTGATGGGCGGGATGTAAATTGCCAACAGCCACTCTGGAGAAGTGTACGGTGTGTCCTGAAACATCTAAAAACACAGCTTAGAGAGCATAGGGCACTTCCACGCATGGGGGGATAAAGTGGGAAAATTGAAAATCAGCAAGACACAAGCACTCCAAAGGTTAGGGCTGCTCTGTTGACAAGGACCTCCACTTTCTTCCACCTTAAATATCCCAGGAAAGCGAAAAATGGATAAAAAAGTTGTGGTCCTTATGTACAATGGAATATCACTCAGCCATGAAATCAATGTCATAAGGCTAGTAGCAGCATGATGAGTGGATTTAGGTAAGACGATTCTAAGTGAAATAAGTCACACAGAAAAGGACACTTCTCATAAGGTGTCACTTATAGAGGGAATGTAAAAACCGTTACACTTGAACTGAATTACAAAACAGAACAGAGTCACACATGCAGAAAACACACTATGGCTGCTTAACGGGAAAGGTGAGGTGGGGTGATACATAAAACAAGAGTTTCAAATTAGCTCAGATACCGTTCCATAAACCCAATATGGAATAGACAAGACCTACTCCTTGCTCAGAGAACTGGACTCAACACGCCCGATTCACCGCACAAGAATATATCTGACTAGTAATAATCTTAAAACCTATGTATTGATATCTCTCTGTTAGTGTGTCAAGTGGGTGTAAAGCGGCCTAAACACAGCCGTGAAAAGCAGCTAAACCCCATTATAAAAATAAATTACTTTTAAAAACCCATGAAACAAAGACAGGGAAAGAGAGAGAAATTCTTACACAATTCGTTCAGGGGCTGTGATGCAACCTGGATTGACCATATCTAGACCCACAGCTGGATGAGACATAAGGGTGGACACTCTTGGGGCTGAGAGGTTCGGTGAGGTTGGGTGAGAAAACGCAGACCCTTTAAAGTAATACTGCGTGCTACCCATCGCATGGGTCCCAAATCTCCAGGTTCAAGGGCATCTTCCTACATCGAAAACATGCATGAGAAACCCAGAAGATGGTACACCGTGTGATGGGGAAAGGTTTCTAAAACGCACCTCATTTCTCATCTCCTTGTGCTCGGGTTCGCCATTCCAGCCACTTTACTAGCAATCTCCCTACTTGGAGCATCAGCACCTTTAACCTCCTGTTCCGTACAGGTTGCAATTTGTCCTGAGGATGAACGGGAAGACGGGGAACCAATGAGAGACTAGCTCTTGGTGTTGGGACAGGCACAGGTCACTCTATTTTCCCATCAGGAAGAAGAATTAACCACAGGCTCAGCCTGCCCCCCTGAACCAGAACAGGGCCTGAAGCCATCCTGCGCTTTTGCGGCCGGCTCCCAAAAAAGCGACTTGTAAAATGGAGCTTCAGGGCACTGCAATTCACAAACCTGCAGAGTTATAAATGATAACTCTCGTCCACAAATATATTGAGGGAAGGCAAAGAAGAGGATTTGAAATCAAGGCAGAATTGCAGGAAACAGATTTCAGGAGGTAGATTCGAATCGCCTTTAAAGCACATGAAAAGCGGCAACACGTTGACAATGATGCCCTTGGCCAAAAAGGGCGTATGCGTTTTTTCCTGAATATATTCAGGAAAAAACGCATACGCCCTTTTTGGCCAACCAAGCAACCTGGAAAGGCAAATCAGCGCTACAAAGAAGTCTCGCTTCCCATCGGTCAAAAGGGCCATGCTGAAAAAAGTGTCAAAACCAGAAATGCAGGACAGGCCATGGAGAAATGGGAGCCTTGCTACACTGACGGGCGGGATGTAAATTGCCAACAGCCACTCTGGAGAAGTGTACGGTGTGTCCTGAAACATCTAAAAAACACAGCTTAGAGAGCATAGGGCACTTCCACGCATGGGGGGATAAAGTGGGAAAATGGAAAATCAGCAAGACACAAGCACCCCAAAGGTTAGGGCTGCTCTGTTGACAAGGACCTCCACTTCCTTCCACCTTAAATATCCCAGGAAAGCGAAAAATGGATAAAAAAGTTGTGGTCCTTATGTACAATGGAATATCACTCAGCCATGAAATCAATGTCATAAGGCTAGTAGCAGCATGATGAGTGGATTTAGGTAAGACGATTCTAAGTGAAATAAGTCACACAGAAAAGGACACTTCTCATAAGGTGTCACTTATAGAGGGAATGTAAAAACCGTTACACTTGAACTGAATTACAAAACAGAACAGAGTCACACATGCAGAAAACACACTATGGCTGCTTAACGGGAAAGGTGAGGTGGGGTGATACATAAAACAAGAGTTTCAAATTAGCTCAGATACCGTTCCATAAACCCAATATGTAACAGACAAGACCTACTCCTTGCTCAGAGAACTGGACTCAACACGCCCGATTCACCGCACAAGAATATATCTGACTAGTAATAATCTTAAAACCTATATATTGATATCGCTCTGTTAGTGGCTCAAGTGGGTGTAAAGCGGCCTAAACACAGCCGTGAAAAGCAGCTAAACCCCATTATAAAAATAAATTACTTTTAAAAACCCATGAAACAAAGACAGGGAAAGAGAGAGAAATTCTTACACAATTCGTTCAGGGGCTGTGATGCAACCTGGATTGACCATATCTAGACCCACAGCTGGATGAGACATAAGGGTGGACACTCTTGGGGCTGAGAGGTTCGGTGAGGTTGGGTGAGCAAACGCAGACCCTTTAAAGTAATACTGCGTGCTACCCATCGCATGGGTCCCAAATCTCCAGGTTCAAGGGCATCTTCCTACATCGAAAACATGCATGAGAAACCCAGAAGATGGTACACCGTGTGATGGGGAAAGGTTTCTAAAACGCACCTCATTTCTCATCTCCTTGTGCTCGGGTTCGCCATTCCAGCCACTTTACTAGCAATCTCCCTACTTGGAGCATCATCACCTTTAACCTCCTGTTCCGTACAGGTTGCAATTTGTCCTGAGGATGAACGGGAAGACGGGGAACCAATGAGAGACTAGCTCTTGGTGTTGGGACAGGCACAGGTCACTCTATTTTCCCATCAGGAAGAAGAATTAACCACAGGCTCAGCCTGCCCCCCGGAACCAGAACAGGGCCTGAAGCCATCCTGCGCTTTTGCGGCCGGCTCCCAAATAAGCGACTTGTAAAATGGAGCTTCAGGGCACTGCAATTCACAAACCTGCAGAGTTATAAATGATAACTCTCGTCCACAAATATATTGAGGGAAGGCAAAGAAGAGGATTTGAAATCAAGGCAGAATTGCAGGAAACAGATTTCAGGAGGAAGATGCGAATCGCCTTTAAAGCACATGAAAAGCGGCAAAACGTTGACAATGATGCCCTTGGCCAAAAAGGGCGTATGCGTTTTTTCCTGAATATATTCAGGAGAAAACGCATACGCCCTTTTTGGCCAACCAAGCAACCTGGAAAGGCAAATCAGCGCTACAAAGAAGTCTCGCTTCCCATCGGTCAAAAGGGCCATGCTGAAAAAAGTGTCAAAACCAGAAATGCAGGACAGGCCATGGAGAAATGGGAGCCTTGCTACACTGATGGGCGGGATGTAAATTGCCAACAGCCACTCTGGAGAAGTGTACGGTGTGTCCTGAAACATCTAAAAAACACAGCTTAGAGAGCATAGGGCACTTCCACGCATGGGGAGATAAAGTGGGAAAATTGAAAATCAGCAAGACACAAGCACCCCAAAGGTTAGGGCTGCTCTGTTGACAAGGACCTCCACTTCCTTCCACCTTAAATATCCCAGGAAAGCGAAAAATGGATAAAAAAGTTGTGGTCCTTATGTACAATGGAATATCACTCAGCCATGAAATCAATGTCATAAGGCTAGTAGCAGCATGATGAGTGGATTTAGGTAAGACGATTCTAAGTGAAATAAGTCACACAGAAAAGGACACTTCTCATAAGGTGTCACTTATAGAGGGAATGTAAAAACCGTTACACTTGAACTGAATTACAAAACAGAACAGAGTCACACATGCAGAAAACACACTATGGCTGCTTAACGGGAAAGGTGAGGTGGGGTGATACATAAAACAAGAGTTTCAAATTAGCTCAGATACCGTTCCATAAACCCAATATGGAATAGACAAGACCTACTCCTTGCTCAGAGAACTGGACTCAACACGCCCGATTCACCGCACAAGAATATATCTGACTAGTAATAATCTTAAAACCTATGTATTGATATCTCTCTGTTAGTGGGTCAAGTGGGTGTAAAGCGGCCTAAACACAGCCGTGAAAAGCAGCTAAACCCCATTATAAAAATAAATTACTTTTAAAAACCCATGAAACAAAGACAGGGAAAGAGAGAGAAATTCTTACACAATTCGTTCAGGGGCTGTGATGCAAACTGGATTGACCATATCTAGACCCACAGCTGGATGAGACATAAGGGTGGACACTCTTGGGGCTGAGAGGTTCGGTGAGGTTGGGTGAGCAAACGCAGACACTTTAAAGTAATACTGCGTGCTACCCATCGCATGGGTCCCAAATCTCCAGGTTCAAGGGCATCTTCCTACATCGAAAACATGCATGAGAAACCCAGAAGATGGTACACCGTGTGATGGGGAAAGGTTTCTAAAACGCACCTCATTTCTCATCTCCTTGTGCTCGGGTTCGCCATTCCAGCCACTTTAGTAGCAATCTCCCTACTTGGAGCATCAGCACCTTTAACCTCCTGTTCCGTACAGGTTGCAATTTGTCCTGAGGATGAACGGGAAGACGGGGAACCAATGAGAGACTAGCTCTTGGTGTTGGGACAGGCACAGGTCACTCTATTTTCCCATCAGGAAGAAGAATTAACCACAGGCTCAGCCTGCCCCCCGGAAGCAGAACAGGGCCTGAAGCCATCCTGCGCTTTTGCGGCCGGCTCCCAAAAAACCGACTTGTAAAATGGAGCTTCAGGGCACTGCAATTCACAAACCTGCAGAGTTACAAATGATAACTCTCGTCCACAAATATATTGAGGGAAGGCAAAGAAGAGGATTTGAAATCAAGGCAGAATTGCAGGAAACAGATTTCAGGAGGAAGATGCGAATCGCCTTTAAAGCACATGAAAAGCGGCAAAACGTTGACAATGATGCCCTTGGCCAAAAAGGGCGTATGCGTTTTTTCCTGAATATATTCAGGAAAAAACGCATACGCCCTTTTTGGCCAACCAAGCAACCTGGAAAGGCAAATCAGCGCTACAAAGAAGTCTCGCTTCCCATCGGTCAAAAGGGCCATGCTGAAAAAAGTGTCAAAACCAGAAATGCAGGACAGGCCATGGAGAAATGGGAGCCTTGCTACACTGATGGGCGGGATGTAAATTGCCAACAGCCACTCTGGAGAAGTGTACGGTGTGTCCTGAAACATCTAAAAAACACAGCTTAGAGAGCATAGGGCACTTCCACGCATGGGGGGATAAAGTGGGAAAATTGAAAATCAGCAAGACACAAGCACCCCAAAGGTTAGGGCTGCTCTGTTGACAAGGACCTCCACTTCCTTCCACCTTAAATATCCCAGGAAAGCGAAAAATGGATAAAAAAGTTGTGGTCCTTATGTACAATGGAATATCACTCAGCCATGAAATCAATGTCATAAGGCTAGTAGCAGCATGATGAGTGGATTTAGGTAAGACGATTCTAAGTGAAATAAGTCACACAGAAAAGGACACTTCTCATAAGGTGTCACTTATAGAGGGAATGTAAAAACCGTTACACTTGAACTGAATTACAAAACAGAACAGAGTCACACATGCAGAAAACACACTATGGCTGCTTAACGGGAAAGGTGAGGTGGGGTGATACATAAAACAAGAGTTTCAAATTAGCTCAGATACCGTTCCATAAACCCAATATGGAATAGACAAGACCTACTCCTTGCTCAGAGAACTGGACTCAACACGCCCGATTCACCGCACAAGAATATATCTGACTAGTAATAATCTTAAAACCTATGTATTGATATCTCTCTGTTAGTGGGTCAAGTGGGTGTAAAGCGGCCTAAACACAGCCGTGAAAAGCAGCTAAACCCCATTATAAAAATAAATTACTTTTAAAAACCCATGAAACAAAGACAGGGAAAGAGAGAGAAATTCTTACACAATTCGTTCAGGGGCTGTGATGCAACCTGGATTGACCATATCTAGACCCACAGCTGGATGAGACATAAGGGTGGACACTCTTGGGGCTGAGAGGTTCGGTGAGGTTGGGTGAGCAAACGCAGACCCTTTAAAGTAATACTGCGTGCTACCCATCGCATGGGTCCCAAATCTCCAGGTTCAAGGGCATCTTCCTACATCGAAAACATGCATGAGAAACCCAGAAGATGGTACACCGTGTGATGGGGAAAGGTTTCTAAAACGCACCTCATTTCTCATCTCCTTGTGCTCGGGTTCGCCATTCCAGCCACTTTACTAGCAATCTCCCTACTTGGAGCATCAGCACCTTTAACCTCCTGTTCCGTACAGGTTGCAATTTGTCCTGAGGATGAACGGGAAGACGGGGAACCAATGAGAGACTAGCTCTTGGTGTTGGGAGATGCACAGGTCACTCTATTTTCCCATCAGGAAGAAGAATTAACCACAGGCTCAGCCTGCCCCCCGGAACCAGAACAGGGCCTGAAGCCATCCTGCGCTTTTGCGGCCGGCTCCCAAAAAAGCGACTTGTAAAATGGAGCTTCAGGGCACTGCAATTCACAAACCTGCAGAGTTATAAATGATAACTCTCGTCCACAAGTATATTGAGGGAAGGCAAAGAAGAGGATTTGAAATCAAGGCAGAATTGCAGGAAACAGATTTCAGGAGGTAGATTCGAATCGCCTTTAAAGCACATGAAAAGCGGCAAAACGTTGACAATGATGCCCTTGGCCAAAAAGGGCGTATGCGTTTTTTCCTGAATGTATTCAGGAAATGAATACATTCAGGAAAAAACGCATACGCCCTTTTTGGCCAACCAAGCAACCTGGAAAGGCAAATCAGCGCTACAAAGAAGTCTCGCTTCCCATCGGTCAAAAGGGCCATGCTGAAAAAAGTGTCAAAACCAGAAATGCAGGACAGGTCATGGAGAAATGGGAGCCTTGCTACACTGATGGGCGGGATGTAAATTGCCAACAGCCACTCTGGAGAAGTGTACGGTGTGTCCTGAAACATCTAAAAACACAGCTTAGAGAGCATAGGGCACTTCCACGCATGGGGGGATAAAGTGGGAAAATTGAAAATCAGCAAGACACAAGCACTCCAAAGGTTAGGGCTGCTCTGTTGACAAGGACCTCCACTTTCTTCCACCTTAAATATCCCAGGAAAGCGAAAAATGGATAAAAAAGTTGTGGTCCTTATGTACAATGGAATATCACTCAGCCATGAAATCAATGTCATAAGGCTAGTAGCAGCATGATGAGTGGATTTAGGTAAGACGATTCTAAGTGAAATAAGTCACACAGAAAAGGACACTTCTCATAAGGTGTCACTTATAGAGGGAATGTAAAAACCGTTACACTTGAACTGAATTACAAAACAGAACAGAGTCACACATGCAGAAAACACACTATGGCTGCTTAACGGGAAAGGTGAGGTGGGGTGATACATAAAACAAGAGTTTCAAATTAGCTCAGATACCGTTCCATAAACCCAATATGGAATAGACAAGACCTACTCCTTGCTCAGAGAACTGGACTCAACACGCCCGATTCACCGCACAAGAATATATCTGACTAGTAATAATCTTAAAACCTATGTATTGATATCTCTCTGTTAGTGTGCCAAGTGGGTGTAAAGCGGCCTAAACACAGCCGTGAAAAGCAGCTAAACCCCATTATAAAAATAAATTACTTTTAAAAACCCATGAAACAAAGACAGGGAAAGAGAGAGAAATTCTTACACAATTCGTTCAGGGGCTGTGATGCAACCTGGAATGACCATATCAAGACCCACAGCTGGATGAGACATAAGGGTGGACACTCTTGGGGCTGAGAGGTTCGGTGAGGTTGGGTGAGCAAACGCAGACCCTTTAAAGTAATACTGCGTGCTACCCATCGCATGGGTCCCAAATCTCCAGGTTCAAGGGCATCTTCCTACATCGAAAACATGCATGAGAAACCCAGAAGATGGTACACCGTGTGATGGGGAAAGGTTTCTAAAACGCACCTCATTTCTCATCTCCTTGTGCTCGGGTTCGCCATTCCAGCCACTTTACTAGCAATCTCCCTACTTGGAGCATCAGCACCTTTAACCTCCTGTTCCGTACAGGTTGCAATTTGTCCTGAGGATGAACGGGAAGACGGGGAACCAATGAGAGACTAGCTCTTGGTGTTGGGACAGGCACAGGTCACTCTATTTTCCCATCAGGAAGAAGAATTAACCACAGGCTCAGCCTGCCCCCCTGAACCAGAACAGTGCCTGAAGCCATCCTGCGCTTTTGCGGCCGGCTCCCAAAAAAGCGACTTGTAAAATGGAGCTTCAGGGCACTGCAATTCACAAACCTGCAGAGTTATAAATGATAACTCTCGTCCACAAATATATTGAGGGAAGGCAAAGAAGAGGATTTGAAATCAAGGCAGAATTGCAGGAAACAGATTTCAGGAGGTAGATTCGAATCGCCTTTAAAGCACATGAAAAGCGGCAACACGTTGACAATGATGCCCTTGGCCAAAAAGGGCGTATGCGTTTTTTCCTGAATATATTCCGGAAAAAACGCATACGCCCTTTTTGGCCAACCAAGCAACCTGGAAAGGCAAATCAGCGCTACAAAGAAGTCTCGCTTCCCATCGGTCAAAAGGGCCATGCTGAAAAAAGTGTCAAAACCAGAAATGCAGGACAGGCCATGGAGAAATGGGAGCCTTGCTACACTGACGGGCGGGATGTAAATTGCCAACAGCCACTCTGGAGAAGTGTACGGTGTGTCCTGAAACATCTAAAAAACACAGCTTAGAGAGCATAGGGCACTTCCACGCATGGGGGGATAAAGTGGGAAAATGGAAAATCAGCAAGACACAAGCACCCCAAAGGTTAGGGCTGCTCTGTTGACAAGGACCTCCACTTCCTTCCACCTTAAATATCCCAGGAAAGCGAAAAATGGATAAAAAAGTTGTGGTCCTTATGTACAATGGAATATCACTCAGCCATGAAATCAATGTCATAAGGCTAGTAGCAGCATGATGAGTGGATTTAGGTAAGACGATTCTAAGTGAAATAAGTCACACAGAAAAGGACACTTCTCATAAGGTGTCACTTATAGAGGGAATGTAAAAACCGTTACACTTGAACTGAATTACAAAACAGAACAGAGTCACACATGCAGAAAACACACTATGGCTGCTTAACGGGAAAGGTGAGGTGGGGTGATACATAAAACAAGAGTTTCAAATTAGCTCAGATACCGTTCCATAAACCCAATATGTAATAGACAACACCTACTCCTTGCTCAGAGAACTGGACTCAACACGCCCGATTCACCGCACAAGAATATATCTGACTAGTAATAATCTTAAAACCTATATATTGATATCGCTCTGTTAGTGGCTCAAGTGGGTGTAAAGCGGCCTAAACACAGCCGTGAAAAGCAGCTAAACCCCATTATAAAAATAAATTACTTTTAAAAACCCATGAAACAAAGACAGGGAAAGAGAGAGAAATTCTTACACAATTCGTTCAGGGGCTGTGATGCAACCTGGATTGACCATATCTAGACCCACAGCTGGATGAGACATAAGGGTGGACACTCTTGGGGCTGAGAGGTTCGGTGAGGTTGGGTGAGCAAACGCAGACCCTTTAAAGTAATACTGCGTGCTACCCATCGCATGGGTCCCAAATCTCCAGGTTCAAGGGCATCTTCCTACATCGAAAACATGCATGAGAAACCCAGAAGATGGTACACCGTGTGATGGGGAAAGGTTTCTAAAACGCACCTCATTTCTCATCTCCTTGTGCTCGGGTTCGCCATTCCAGCCACTTTACTAGCAATCTCCCTACTTGGAGCATCATCACCTTTAACCTCCTGTTCCGTACAGGTTGCAATTTGTCCTGAGGATGAACGGGAAGACGGGGAACCAATGAGAGACTAGCTCTTGGTGTTGGGACAGGCACAGGTCACTCTATTTTCCCATCAGGAAGAAGAATTAACCACAGGCTCAGCCTGCCCCCCGGAACCAGAACAGGGCCTGAAGCCATCCTGCGCTTTTGCGGCCGGCTCCCAAATAAGCGACTTGTAAAATGGAGCTTCAGGGCACTGCAATTCACAAACCTGCAGAGTTATAAATGATAACTCTCGTCCACAAATATATTGAGGGAAGGCAAAGAAGAGGATTTGAAATCAAGGCAGAATTGCAGGAAACAGATTTCAGGAGGAAGATGCGAATCGCCTTTAAAGCACATGAAAAGCGGCAAAACGTTGACAATGATGCCCTTGTCCAAAAAGGGCGTATGCGTTTTTTCCTGAATATATTCAGGAGAAAACGCATACGCCCTTTTTGGCCAACCAAGCAACCTGGAAAGGCAAATCAGCGCTACAAAGAAGTCTCGCTTCCCATCGGTCAAAAGGGCCATGCTGAAAAAAGTGTCAAAACCAGAAATGCAGGACAGGCCATGGAGAAATGGGAGCCTTGCTACATTGATGGGCGGGATGTAAATTGCCAACAGCCACTCTGGAGAAGTGTACGGTGTGTCCTGAAACATCTAAAAAACACAGCTTAGAGAGCATAGGGCACTTCCACGCATGGGGGGATAAAGTGGGAAAATTGAAAATCAGCAAGACACAAGCACCCCAAAGGTTAGGGCTGCTCTGTTGACAAGGACCTCCACTTCCTTCCACCTTAAATATCCCAGGAAAGCGAAAAATGGATAAAAAAGTTGTGGTCCTTATGTACAATGGAATATCACTCAGCCATGAAATCAATGTCATAAGGCTAGTAGCAGCATGATGAGTGGATTTAGGTAAGACGATTCTAAGTGAAATAAGTCACACAGAAAAGGACACTTCTCATAAGGTGTCACTTATAGAGGGAATGTAAAAACCGTTACACTTGAACTGAATTACAAAACAGAACAGAGTCACACATGCAGAAAACACACTATGGCTGCTTAACGGGAAAGGTGAGGTGGGGTGATACATAAAACAAGAGTTTCAAATTAGCTCAGATACCGTTCCATAAACCCAATATGTAATAGACAACACCTACTCCTTGCTCAGAGAACTGGACTCAACACGCCCGATTCACCGCACAAGAATATATCTGACTAGTAATAATCTTAAAACCTATATATTGATATCGCTCTGTTAGTGGCTCAAGTGGGTGTAAAGCGGCCTAAACACAGCCGTGAAAAGCAGCTAAACCCCATTATAAAAATAAATTACTTTTAAAAACCCATGAAACAAAGACAGGGAAAGAGAGAGAAATTCTTACACAATTCGTTCAGGGGCTGTGATGCAACCTGGATTGACCATATCTAGACCCACAGCTGGATGAGACATAAGGGTGGACACTCTTGGGGCTGAGAGGTTCGGTGAGGTTGGGTGAGCAAACGCAGACCCTTTAAAGTAATACTGCGTGCTACCCATCGCATGGGTCCCAAATCTCCAGGTTCAAGGGCATCTTCCTACATCGAAAACATGCATGAGAAACCCAGAAGATGGTACACCGTGTGATGGGGAAAGGTTTCTAAAACGCACCTCATTTCTCATCTCCTTGTGCTCGGGTTCGCCATTCCAGCCACTTTACTAGCAATCTCCCTACTTGGAGCATCATCACCTTTAACCTCCTGTTCCGTACAGGTTGCAATTTGTCCTGAGGATGAACGGGAAGACGGGGAACCAATGAGAGACTAGCTCTTGGTGTTGGGACAGGCACAGGTCACTCTATTTTCCCATCAGGAAGAAGAATTAACCACAGGCTCAGCCTGCCCCCCGGAACCAGAACAGGGCCTGAAGCCATCCTGCGCTTTTGCGGCCGGCTCCCAAATAAGCGACTCGTAAAATGGAGCTTCAGGGCACTGCAATTCACAAACCTGCAGAGTTATAAATGATAACTCTCGTCCACAAATATATTGAGGGAAGGCAAAGAAGAGGATTTGAAATCAAGGCAGAATTGCAGGAAACAGATTTCAGGAGGAAGATGCGAATCGCCTTTAAAGCACATGAAAAGCGGCAAAACGTTGACAATGATGCCCTTGTCCAAAAAGGGCGTATGCGTTTTTTCCTGAATATATTCAGGAGAAAACGCATACGCCCTTTTTGGCCAACCAAGCAACCTGGAAAGGCAAATCAGCGCTACAAAGAAGTCTCGCTTCCCATCGGTCAAAAGGGCCATGCTGAAAAAAGTGTCAAAACCAGAAATGCAGGACAGGCCATGGAGAAATGGGAGCCTTGCTACATTGATGGGCGGGATGTAAATTGCCAACAGCCACTCTGGAGAAGTGTACGGTGTGTCCTGAAACATCTAAAAAACACAGCTTAGAGAGCATAGGGCACTTCCACGCATGGGGGGATAAAGTGGGAAAATTGAAAATCAGCAAGACACAAGCACCCCAAAGGTTAGGGCTGCTCTGTTGACAAGGACCTCCACTTCCTTCCACCTTAAATATCCCAGGAAAGCGAAAAATGGATAAAAAAGTTGTGGTCCTTATGTACAATGGAATATCACTCAGCCATGAAATCAATGTCATAAGGCTAGTAGCAGCATGATGAGTGGACTTAGGTAAGACGATTCTAAGTGAAATAAGTCACACAGAAAAGGACACTTCTCATAAGGTGTCACTTATAGAGGGAATGTAAAAACCGTTACACTTGAACTGAATTACAAAACAGAACAGAGTCACACATGCAGAAAACACACTATGGCTGCTTAACGGGAAAGGTGAGGTGGGGTGATACATAAAACAAGAGTTTCAAATTAGCTCAGATACCGTTCCATAAACCCAATATGGAATAGACAAGACCTACTCCTTGCTCAGAGAACTGGACTCAACACGCCCGATTCACCGCACAAGAATATATCTGACTAGTAATAATCTTAAAACCTATGTATTGATATCTCTCTGTTAGTGGGTCAAGTGGGTGTAAAGCGGCCTAAACACAGCCGTGAAAAGCAGCTAAACCCCATTATAAAAATAAATTACTTTTAAAAACCCATGAAACAAAGACAGGGAAAGAGAGAGAAATTCTTACACAATTCGTTCAGGGGCTGTGATGCAAACTGGATTGACCATATCTAGACCCACAGCTGGATGAGACATAAGGGTGGACACTCTTGGGGCTGAGAGGTTCGGTGAGGTTGGGTGAGCAAACGCAGACACTTTAAAGTAATACTGCGTGCTACCCATCGCATGGGTCCCAAATCTCCAGGTTCAAGGGCATCTTCCTACATCGAAAACATGCATGAGAAACCCAGAAGATGGTACACCGTGTGATGGGGAAAGGTTTCTAAAACGCACCTCATTTCTCATCTCCTTGTGCTCGGGTTCGCCATTCCAGCCACTTTAGTAGCAATCTCCCTACTTGGAGCATCAGCACCTTTAACCTCCTGTTCCGTACAGGTTGCAATTTGTCCTGAGGATGAACGGGAAGACGGGGAACCAATGAGAGACTAGCTCTTGGTGTTGGGACAGGCACAGGTCACTCTATTTTCCCATCAGGAAGAAGAATTAACCACAGGCTCAGCCTGCCCCCCGGAACCAGAACAGGGCCTGAAGCCATCCTGCGCTTTTGCGGCCGGCTCCCAAAAAACCGACTTGTAAAATGGAGCTTCAGGGCACTGCAATTCACAAACCTGCAGAGTTACAAACGATAACTCTCGTCCACAAATATATTGAGGGAAGGCAAAGAAGAGGATTTGAAATCAAGGCAGAATTGCAGGAAACAGATTTCAGGAGGAAGATGCGAATCGCCTTTAAAGCACATGAAAAGCGGCAAAACGTTGACAATGATGCCCTTGGCCAAAAAGGGCGTATGCGTTTTTTCCTGAATATATTCAGGAAAAAACGCATACGCCCTTTTTGGCCAACCAAGCAACCTGGAAAGGCAAATCAGCGCTACAAAGAAGTCTCGCTTCCCATCGGTCAAAAGGGCCATGCTGAAAAAAGTGTCAAAACCAGAAATGCAGGACAGGCCATGGAGAAATGGGAGCCTTGCTACACTGATGGGCGGGATGTAAATTGCCAACAGCCACTCTGGAGAAGTGTACGGTGTGTCCTGAAACATCTAAAAAACACAGCTTAGAGAGCATAGGGCACTTCCACGCATGGGGGGATAAAGTGGGAAAATTGAAAATCAGCAAGACACAAGCACCCCAAAGGTTAGGGCTGCTCTGTTGACAAGGACCTCCACTTCCTTCCACCTTAAATATCCCAGGAAAGCGAAAAATGGATAAAAAAGTTGTGGTCCTTATGTACAATGGAATATCACTCAGCCATGAAATCAATGTCATAAGGCTAGTAGCAGCATGATGAGTGGATTTAGGTAAGACGATTCTAAGTGAAATAAGTCACACAGAAAAGGACACTTCTCATAAGGTGTCACTTATAGAGGGAATGTAAAAACCGTTACACTTGAACTGAATTACAAAACAGAACAGAGTCACACATGCAGAAAACACACTATGGCTGCTTAACGGGAAAGGTGAGGTGGGGTGATACATAAAACAAGAGTTTCAAATTAGCTCAGATACCGTTCCATAAACCCAATATGTAACAGACAAGACCTACTCCTTGCTCAGAGAACTGGACTCAACACGCCCGATTCACCGCACAAGAATATATCTGACTAGTAATAATCTTAAAACTTATGTATTGATATCTCTCTGTTAGTGGGTCAAGTGGGTGTAAAGCGGCCTAAACACAGCCGTGAAAAGCAGCTAAACCCCATTATAAAAATAAATTACTTTTAAAAACCCAGGAAACAAAGACAGGGAAAGAGAGAGAAATTCTTACACAATTCGTTCAGGGGCTGTGATGCAACCTGGATTGACCATATCTAGACCCACAGCTGGATGAGACATAAGGGTGGACACTCTTGGGGCTGAGAGGTTCGGTGAGGTTGGGTGAGCAAACGCAGACCCTTTAAAGTAATACTGCGTGCTACCCATCGCATGGGTCCCAAATCTCCAGGTTCAAGGGCATCTTCCTACATCGAAAACATGCATGAGAAACCCAGAAGATGGTACACCGTGTGATGGGGAAAGGTTTCTAAAACGCACCTCATTTCTCATCTCCTTGTGCTCGGGTTCGCCATTCCAGCCACTTTACTAGCAATCTCCCTACTTGGAGCATCAGCACCTTTAACCTCCTGTTCCGTACAGGTTGCAATTTGTCCTGAGGATGAACGGGAAGACGGGGAACCAATGAGAGACTAGCTCTTGGTGTTGGGAGAGGCACAGGTCACTCTATTTTCCCATCAGGAAGAAGAATTAACCACAGGCTCAGCCTGCCCCCCTGAACCAGAACAGGGCCTGAAGCCATCCTGCGCTTTTGCGGCCGGCTCCCAAAAAAGCGACTTGTAAAATGGAGCTTCAGGGCACTGCAATTCACAAACCTGCAGAGTTATAAATGATAACTCTCGTCCACAAATATATTGAGGGAAGGCAAAGAAGAGGATTTGAAATCAAGGCAGAATTGCAGGAAACAGATTTCAGGAGGAAGATGCGAATCGCCTTTAAAGCACATGAAAAGCGGCAAAACGTTGACAATGATGCCCTTGTCCAAAAAGGGCGTATGCGTTTTTTCCTGAATATATTCAGGAGAAAACGCATACGCCCTTTTTGGCCAACCAAGCAACCTGGAAAGGCAAATCAGCGCTACAAAGAAGTCTCGCTTCCCATCGGTCAAAAGGGCCATGCTGAAAAAAGTGTCAAAACCAGAAATGCAGGACAGGCCATGGAGAAATGGGAGCCTTGCTACACTGATGGGCGGGATGTAAATTGCCAACAGCCACTCTGGAGAAGTGTACGGTGTGTCCTGAAACATCTAAAAAACACAGCTTAGAGAGCATAGGGCACTTCCACGCATGGGGGGATAAAGTGGGAAAATTGAAAATCAGCAAGACACAAGCACCCCAAAGGTTAGGGCTGCTCTGTTGACAAGGACCTCCACTTCCTTCCACCTTAAATATCCCAGGAAAGCGAAAAATGGATAAAAAAGTTGTGGTCCTTATGTACAATGGAATATCACTCAGCCATGAAATCAATGTCATAAGGCTAGTAGCAGCATGATGAGTGGATTTAGGTAAGACGATTCTAAGTGAAATAAGTCACACAGAAAAGGACACTTCTCATAAGGTGTCACTTATAGAGGGAATGTAAAAACCGTTACACTTGAACTGAATTACAAAACAGAACAGAGTCACACATGCAGAAAACACACTATGGCTGCTTAACGGGAAAGGTGAGGTGGGGTGATACATAAAACAAGAGTTTCAAATTAGCTCAGATACCGTTCCATAAACCCAATATGTAACAGACAAGACCTACTCCTTGCTCAGAGAACTGGACTCAACACGCCCGATTCACCGCACAAGAATATATCTGACTAGTAATAATCTTAAAACTTATGTATTGATATCTCTCTGTTAGTGGGTCAAGTGGGTGTAAAGCGGCCTAAACACAGCCGTGAAAAGCAGCTAAACCCCATTATAAAAATAAATTACTTTTAAAAACCCAGGAAACAAAGACAGGGAAAGAGAGAGAAATTCTTACACAATTCGTTCAGGGGCTGTGATGCAACCTGGATTGACCATATCTAGACCCACAGCTGGATGAGACATAAGGGTGGACACTCTTGGGGCTGAGAGGTTCGGTGAGGTTGGGTGAGCAAACGCAGACCCTTTAAAGTAATACTGCGTGCTACCCATCGCATGGGTCCCAAATCTCCAGGTTCAAGGGCATCTTCCTACATCGAAAACATGCATGAGAAACCCAGAAGATGGTACACCGTGTGATGGGGAAAGGTTTCTAAAACGCACCTCATTTCTCATCTCCTTGTGCTCGGGTTCGCCATTCCAGCCACTTTACTAGCAATCTCCCTACTTGGAGCATCAGCACCTTTAACCTCCTGTTCCGTACAGGTTGCAATTTGTCCTGAGGATGAACGGGAAGACGGGGAACCAATGAGAGACTAGCTCTTGGTGTTGGGAGAGGCACAGGTCACTCTATTTTCCCATCAGGAAGAAGAATTAACCACAGGCTCAGCCTGCCCCCCTGAACCAGAACAGGGCCTGAAGCCATCCTGCGCTTTTGCGGCCGGCTCCCAAAAAAGCGACTTGTAAAATGGAGCTTCAGGGCACTGCAATTCACAAACCTGCAGAGTTATAAATGATAACTCTCGTCCACAAATATATTGAGGGAAGGCAAAGAAGAGGATTTGAAATCAAGGCAGAATTGCAGGAAACAGATTTCAGGAGGAAGATGCGAATCGCCTTTAAAGCACATGAAAAGCGGCAAAACGTTGACAATGATGCCCTTGTCCAAAAAGGGCGTATGCGTTTTTTCCTGAATATATTCAGGAGAAAACGCATACGCCCTTTTTGGCCAACCAAGCAACCTGGAAAGGCAAATCAGCGCTACAAAGAAGTCTCGCTTCCCATCGGTCAAAAGGGCCATGCTGAAAAAAGTGTCAAAACCAGAAATGCAGGACAGGCCATGGAGAAATGGGAGCCTTGCTACACTGATGGGCGGGATGTAAATTGCCAACAGCCACTCTGGAGAAGTGTACGGTGTGTCCTGAAACATCTAAAAAACACAGCTTAGAGAGCATAGGGCACTTCCACGCATGGGGGGATAAAGTGGGAAAATTGAAAATCAGCAAGACACAAGCACCCCAAAGGTTAGGGCTGCTCTGTTGACAAGGACCTCCACTTCATTCCACCTTAAATATCCCAGGAAAGTTAAAAATGGATAAAAAAGTTGTGGTCCTTATGTACAATGGAATATCACTCAGCCATGAAATCAATGTCAAAAGGCTAGTAGCAGCATGATGAGTGGATTTAGGTAAGACGATTCTAAGTGAAATAAGTCACACAGAAAAGGACACTTCTCATAAGGTGTCACTTATAGAGGGAATGTAAAAACCGTTACACTTGAACTGAATTACAAAACAGAACAGAGTCACACATGCAGAAAACACACTATGGCTGCTTAACGGGAAAGGTGAGGTGGGGTGATACATAAAACAAGAGTTTCAAATTAGCTCAGATACCGTTCCATAAACCCAATATGGAATAGACAAGACCTACTCCTTGCTCAGAGAACTGGACTCAACACGCCCGATTCACCGCACAAGAATATATCTGACTAGTAATAATCTTAAAACCTATGTATTGATATCTCTCTGTTAGTGGGTCAAGTGGGTGTAAAGCGGCCTAAACACAGCCGTGAAAAGCAGCTAAACCCCATTATAAAAATAAATTACTTTTAAAAACCCATGAAACAAAGACAGGGAAAGAGAGAGAAATTCTTACACAATTCGTTCAGGGGCTGTGATGCAACCTGGATTGACCATATCTAGACCCACAGCTGGATGAGACATAAGGGTGGACACTCTTGGGGCTGAGAGGTTCGGTGAGGTTGGGTGAGCAAACGCAGACCCTTTAAAGTAATACTGCGTGCTACCCATCGCATGGGTCCCAAATCTCCAGGTTCAAGGGCATCTTCCTACATCGAAAACATGCATGAGAAACCCAGAAGATGGTACACCGTGTGATGGGGAAAGGTTTCTAAAACGCACCTCATTTCTCATCTCCTTGTGCTCGGGTTCGCCATTCCAGCCACTTTACTAGCAATCTCCCTACTTGGAGCATCAGCACCTTTAACCTCCTGTTCCGTACAGGTTGCAATTTGTCCTGAGGATGAACGGGAAGACGGGGAACCAATGAGAGAGTAGCTCTTGGTGTTGGGAGATGCACAGGTCACTCTATTTTCCCATCAGGAAGAAGAATTAACCACAGGCTCAGCCTGCCACCCGGAACCAGAACAGGGCCTGAAGCCATCCTGCGCTTTTGCGGCCGGCTCCCAAAAAAGCGACTTGTAAAATGGAGCTTCAGGGCACTGCAATTCACAAACCTGCAGAGTTATAAATGATAACTCTCGTCCACAAGTATATTGAGGGAAGGCAAAGAAGAGGATTTGAAATCAAGGCAGAATTGCAGGAAACAGATTTCAGGAGGTAGATTCGAATCGCCTTTAAAGCACATGAAAAGCGGCAAAACGTTGACAATGATGCCCTTGGCCAAAAAGGGCGTATGCGTTTTTTCCTGAATGTATTCAGGAAATGAATACATTCAGGAAAAAACGCATACGCCCTTTTTGGCCAACCAAGCAACCTGGAAAGGCAAATCAGCGCTACAAAGAAGTCTCGCTTCCCATCGGTCAAAAGGGCCATGCTGAAAAAAGTGTCAAAACCAGAAATGCAGGACAGGTCATGGAGAAATGGGAGCCTTGCTACACTGATGGGCGGGATGTAAATTGCCAACAGCCACTCTGGAGAAGTGTACGGTGTGTCCTGAAACATCTAAAAACACAGCTTAGAGAGCATAGGGCACTTCCACGCATGGGGGGATAAAGTGGGAAAATTGAAAATCAGCAAGACACAAGCACTCCAAAGGTTAGGGCTGCTCTGTTGACAAGGACCTCCACTTTCTTCCACCTTAAATATCCCAGGAAAGCGAAAAATGGATAAAAAAGTTGTGGTCCTTATGTACAATGGAATATCACTCAGCCATGAAATCAATGTCATAAGGCTAGTAGCAGCATGATGAGTGGATTTAGGTAAGACGATTCTAAGTGAAATAAGTCACACAGAAAAGGACACTTCTCATAAGGTGTCACTTATAGAGGGAATGTAAAAACCGTTACACTTGAACTGAATTACAAAACAGAACAGAGTCACACATGCAGAAAACACACTATGGCTGCTTAACGGGAAAGGTGAGGTGGGGTGATACATAAAACAAGAGTTTCAAATTAGCTCAGATACCGTTCCATAAACCCAATATGGAATAGACAAGACCTACTCCTTGCTCAGAGAACTGGACTCAACACGCCCGATTCACCGCACAAGAATATATCTGACTAGTAATAATCTTAAAACCTATGTATTGATATCTCTCTGTTAGTGTGTCAAGTGGGTGTAAAGCGGCCTAAACACAGCCGTGAAAAGCAGCTAAACCCCATTATAAAAATAAATTACTTTTAAAAACCCATGAAACAAAGACAGGGAAAGAGAGAGAAATTCTTACACAATTCGTTCAGGGGCTGTGATGCAACCTGGATTGACCATATCTAGACCCACAGCTGGATGAGACATAAGGGTGGACACTCTTGGGGCTGAGAGGTTCGGTGAGGTTGGGTGAGCAAAC
Organism: Balaenoptera physalus; assembly: GCF_965194825.1. Taxonomy (NCBI): domain Eukaryota; kingdom Metazoa; phylum Chordata; class Mammalia; order Artiodactyla; family Balaenopteridae; genus Balaenoptera; species Balaenoptera physalus. Next base: position 179,504 of record NW_028126400.1, read on the forward strand.
GCAGACCCTTTAAAGTAATACTGCGTGCTACCCATCGCATGGGTCCCAAATCTCCAGGTTCAAGGGCATCTTCCTACATCGAAAACATGCATGAGAAACCCAGAAGATGGTACACCGTGTGATGGGGAAAGGTTTCTAAAACGCACCTCATTTCTCATCTCCTTGTGCTCGGGTTCGCCATTCCAGCCACTTTACTAGCAATCTCCCTACTTGGAGCATCAGCACCTTTAACCTCCTGTTCCGTACAGGTTGCAATTTGTCCTGAGGATGAACGGGAAGACGGGGAACCAATGAGAGACTAGCTCTTGGTGTTGGGACAGGCACAGGTCACTCTATTTTCCCATCAGGAAGAAGAATTAACCACAGGCTCAGCCTGCCCCCCGGAACCAGAACAGGGCCTGAAGCCATCCTGCGCTTTTGCGGCCGGCTCCCAAAAAAGCGACTTGTAAAATGGAGCTTCAGGGCACTGCAATTCACAAACCTGCAGAGTTATAAATGATAACTCTCGTCCACAAATATATTGAGGGAAGGCAAAGAAGAGGATTTGAAATCAAGGCAGAATTGCAGGAAACAGATTTCAGGAGGTAGATTCGAATCGCCTTTAAAGCACATGAAAAGCGGCAACACGTTGACAATGATGCCCTTGGCCAAAAAGGGCGTATGCGTTTTTTCCTGAATATATTCAGGAAAAAACGCATACGCCCTTTTTGGCCAACCAAGCAACCTGGAAAGGCAAATCAGCGCTACAAAGAAGTCTCGCTTCCCATCGGTCAAAAGGGCCATGCTGAAAAAAGTGTCAAAACCAGAAATGCAGGACAGGCCATGGAGAAATGGGAGCCTTGCTACACTGACGGGCGGGATGTAAATTGCCAACAGCCACTCTGGAGAAGTGTACGGTGTGTCCTGAAACATCTAAAAAACACAGCTTAGAGAGCATAGGGCACTTCCACGCATGGGGGGATAAAGTGGGAAAATGGAAAATCAGCAAGACACAAGCACCCCAAAGGTTAGGGCTGCTCTGTTGACAAGGACCTCCACTTCCTTCCACCTTAAATATCCCAGGAAAGCGAAAAATGGATAAAAAAGTTGTGGTCCTTATGTACAATGGAATATCACTCAGCCATGAAATCAATGTCATAAGGCTAGTAGCAGCATGATGAGTGGATTTAGGTAAGACGATTCTAAGTGAAATAAGTCACACAGAAAAGGACACTTCTCATAAGGTGTCACTTATAGAGGGAATGTAAAAACCGTTACACTTGAACTGAATTACAAAACAGAACAGAGTCACACATGCAGAAAACACACTATGGCTGCTTAACGGGAAAGGTGAGGTGGGGTGATACATAAAACAAGAGTTTCAAATTAGCTCAGATACCGTTCCATAAACCCAATATGTAACAGACAAGACCTACTCCTTGCTCAGAGAACTGGACTCAACACGCCCGATTCACCGCACAAGAATATATCTGACTAGTAATAATCTTAAAACCTATATATTGATATCGCTCTGTTAGTGGCTCAAGTGGGTGTAAAGCGGCCTAAACACAGCCGTGAAAAGCAGCTAAACCCCATTATAAAAATAAATTACTTTTAAAAACCCATGAAACAAAGACAGGGAAAGAGAGAGAAATTCTTACACAATTCGTTCAGGGGCTGTGATGCAACCTGGATTGACCATATCTAGACCCACAGCTGGATGAGACATAAGGGTGGACACTCTTGGGGCTGAGAGGTTCGGTGAGGTTGGGTGAGCAAACGCAGACCCTTTAAAGTAATACTGCGTGCTACCCATCGCATGGGTCCCAAATCTCCAGGTTCAAGGGCATCTTCCTACATCGAAAACATGCATGAGAAACCCAGAAGATGGTACACCGTGTGATGGGGAAAGGTTTCTAAAACGCACCTCATTTCTCATCTCCTTGTGCTCGGGTTCGCCATTCCAGCCACTTTACTAGCAATCTCCCTACTTGGAGCATAATCACCTTTAACCTCCTGTTCCGTACAGGTTGCAATTTGTCCTGAGGATGAACGGGAAGACGGGGAACCAATGAGAGACTAGCTCTTGGTGTTGGGACAGGCACAGGTCACTCTATTTTCCCATCAGGAAGAAGAATTAACCACAGGCTCAGCCTGCCCCCCGGAACCAGAACAGGGCCTGAAGCCATCCTGCGCTTTTGCGGCCGGCTCCCAAATAAGCGACTTGTAAAATGGAGCTTCAGGGCACTGCAATTCACAAACCTGCAGAGTTATAAATGATAACTCTCGTCCACAAATATATTGAGGGAAGGCAAAGAAGAGGATTTGAAATCAAGGCAGAATTGCAGGAAACAGATTTCAGGAGGAAGATGCGAATCGCCTTTAAAGCACATGAAAAGCGGCAAAACGTTGACAATGATGCCCTTGGCCAAAAAGGGCGTATGCGTTTTTTCCTGAATATATTCAGGAGAAAACGCATACGCCCTTTTTGGCCAACCAAGCAACCTGGAAAGGCAAATCAGCGCTACAAAGAAGTCTCGCTTCCCATCGGTCAAAAGGGCCATGCTGAAAAAAGTGTCAAAACCAGAAATGCAGGACAGGCCATGGAGAAATGGGAGCCTTGCTACACTGATGGGCGGGATGTAAATTGCCAACAGCCACTCTGGAGAAGTGTACGGTGTGTCCTGAAACATCTAAAAAACACAGCTTAGAGAGCATAGGGCACTTCCACGCATGGGGGGATAAAGTGGGAAAATTGAAAATCAGCAAGACACAAGCACCCCAAAGGTTAGGGCTGCTCTGTTGACAAGGACCTCCACTTCCTTCCACCTTAAATATCCCAGGAAAGCGAAAAATGGATAAAAAAGTTGTGGTCCTTATGTACAATGGAATATCACTCAGCCATGAAATCAATGTCATAAGGCTAGTAGCAGCATGATGAGTGGATTTAGGTAAGACGATTCTAAGTGAAATAAGTCACACAGAAAAGGACACTTCTCATAAGGTGTCACTTATAGAGGGAATGTAAAAACCGTTACACTTGAACTGAATTACAAAACAGAACAGAGTCACACATGCAGAAAACACACTATGGCTGCTTAACGGGAAAGGTGAGGTGGGGTGATACATAAAACAAGAGTTTCAAATTAGCTCAGATACCGTTCCATAAACCCAATATGTAACAGACAAGACCTACTCCTTGCTCAGAGAACTGGACTCAACACGCCCGATTCACCGCACAAGAATATATCTGACTAGTAATAATCTTAAAACTTATGTATTGATATCTCTCTGTTAGTGGGTCAAGTGGGTGTAAAGCGGCCTAAACACAGCCGTGAAAAGCAGCTAAACCCCATTATAAAAATAAATTACTTTTAAAAACCCAGGAAACAAAGACAGGGAAAGAGAGAGAAATTCTTACACAATTCGTTCAGGGGCTGTGATGCAACCTGGATTGACCATATCTAGACCCACAGCTGGATGAGACATAAGGGTGGACACTCTTGGGGCTGAGAGGTTCGGTGAGGTTGGGTGAGCAAACGCAGACCCTTTAAAGTAATACTGCGTGCTACCCATCGCATGGGTCCCAAATCTCCAGGTTCAAGGGCATCTTCCTACATCGAAAACATGCATGAGAAACCCAGAAGATGGTACACCGTGTGATGGGGAAAGGTTTCTAAAACGCACCTCATTTCTCATCTCCTTGTGCTCGGGTTCGCCATTCCAGCCACTTTACTAGCAATCTCCCTACTTGGAGCATCAGCACCTTTAACCTCCTGTTCCGTACAGGTTGCAATTTGTCCTGAGGATGAACGGGAAGACGGGGAACCAATGAGAGACTAGCTCTTGGTGTTGGGAGAGGCACAGGTCACTCTATTTTCCCATCAGGAAGAAGAATTAACCACAGGCTCAGCCTGCCCCCCTGAACCAGAACAGGGCCTGAAGCCATCCTGCGCTTTTGCGGCCGGCTCCCAAAAAAGCGACTTGTAAAATGGAGCTTCAGGGCACTGCAATTCACAAACCTGCAGAGTTATAAATGATAACTCTCGTCCACAAATATATTGAGGGAAGGCAAAGAAGAGGATTTGAAATCAAGGCAGAATTGCAGGAAACAGATTTCAGGAGGAAGATGCGAATCGCCTTTAAAGCACATGAAAAGCGGCAAAACGTTGACAATGATGCCCTTGTCCAAAAAGGGCGTATGCGTTTTTTCCTGAATATATTCAGGAGAAAACGCATACGCCCTTTTTGGCCAACCAAGCAACCTGGAAAGGCAAATCAGCGCTACAAAGAAGTCTCGCTTCCCATCGGTCAAAAGGGCCATGCTGAAAAAAGTGTCAAAACCAGAAATGCAGGACAGGCCATGGAGAAATGGGAGCCTTGCTACACTGATGGGCGGGATGTAAATTGCCAACAGCCACTCTGGAGAAGTGTACGGTGTGTCCTGAAACATCTAAAAAACACAGCTTAGAGAGCATAGGGCACTTCCACGCATGGGGGGATAAAGTGGGAAAATTGAAAATCAGCAAGACACAAGCACCCCAAAGGTTAGGGCTGCTCTGTTGACAAGGACCTCCACTTCATTCCACCTTAAATATCCCAGGAAAGTTAAAAATGGATAAAAAAGTTGTGGTCCTTATGTACAATGGAATATCACTCAGCCATGAAATCAATGTCAAAAGGCTAGTAGCAGCATGATGAGTGGATTTAGGTAAGACGATTCTAAGTGAAATAAGTCACACAGAAAAGGACACTTCTCATAAGGTGTCACTTATAGAGGGAATGTAAAAACCGTTACACTTGAACTGAATTACAAAACAGAACAGAGTCACACATGCAGAAAACACACTATGGCTGCTTAACGGGAAAGGTGAGGTGGGGTGATACATAAAACAAGAGTTTCAAATTAGCTCAGATACCGTTCCATAAACCCAATATGGAATAGACAAGACCTACTCCTTGCTCAGAGAACTGGACTCAACACGCCCGATTCACCGCACAAGAATATATCTGACTAGTAATAATCTTAAAACCTATGTATTGATATCTCTCTGTTAGTGGGTCAAGTGGGTGTAAAGCGGCCTAAACACAGCCGTGAAAAGCAGCTAAACCCCATTATAAAAATAAATTACTTTTAAAAACCCATGAAACAAAGACAGGGAAAGAGAGAGAAATTCTTACACAATTCGTTCAGGGGCTGTGATGCAACCTGGATTGACCATATCTAGACCCACAGCTGGATGAGACATAAGGGTGGACACTCTTGGGGCTGAGAGGTTCGGTGAGGTTGGGTGAGCAAACGCAGACCCTTTAAAGTAATACTGCGTGCTACCCATCGCATGGGTCCCAAATCTCCAGGTTCAAGGGCATCTTCCTACATCGAAAACATGCATGAGAAACCCAGAAGATGGTACACCGTGTGATGGGGAAAGGTTTCTAAAACGCACCTCATTTCTCATCTCCTTGTGCTCGGGTTCGCCATTCCAGCCACTTTACTAGCAATCTCCCTACTTGGAGCATCAGCACCTTTAACCTCCTGTTCCGTACAGGTTGCAATTTGTCCTGAGGATGAACGGGAAGACGGGGAACCAATGAGAGACTAGCTCTTGGTGTTGGGAGATGCACAGGTCACTCTATTTTCCCATCAGGAAGAAGAATTAACCACAGGCTCAGCCTGCCACCCGGAACCAGAACAGGGCCTGAAGCCATCCTGCGCTTTTGCGGCCGGCTCCCAAAAAAGCGACTTGTAAAATGGAGCTTCAGGGCACTGCAATTCACAAACCTGCAGAGTTATAAATGATAACTCTCGTCCACAAGTATATTGAGGGAAGGCAAAGAAGAGGATTTGAAATCAAGGCAGAATTGCAGGAAACAGATTTCAGGAGGTAGATTCGAATCGCCTTTAAAGCACATGAAAAGCGGCAAAACGTTGACAATGATGCCCTTGGCCAAAAAGGGCGTATGCGTTTTTTCCTGAATGTATTCAGGAAATGAATACATTCAGGAAAAAACGCATACGCCCTTTTTGGCCAACCAAGCAACCTGGAAAGGCAAATCAGCGCTACAAAGAAGTCTCGCTTCCCATCGGTCAAAAGGGCCATGCTGAAAAAAGTGTCAAAACCAGAAATGCAGGACAGGTCATGGAGAAATGGGAGCCTTGCTACACTGATGGGCGGGATGTAAATTGCCAACAGCCACTCTGGAGAAGTGTACGGTGTGTCCTGAAACATCTAAAAACACAGCTTAGAGAGCATAGGGCACTTCCACGCATGGGGGGATAAAGTGGGAAAATTGAAAATCAGCAAGACACAAGCACTCCAAAGGTTAGGGCTGCTCTGTTGACAAGGACCTCCACTTTCTTCCACCTTAAATATCCCAGGAAAGCGAAAAATGGATAAAAAAGTTGTGGTCCTTATGTACAATGGAATATCACTCAGCCATGAAATCAATGTCATAAGGCTAGTAGCAGCATGATGAGTGGATTTAGGTAAGACGATTCTAAGTGAAATAAGTCACACAGAAAAGGACACTTCTCATAAGGTGTCACTTATAGAGGGAATGTAAAAACCGTTACACTTGAACTGAATTACAAAACAGAACAGAGTCACACATGCAGAAAACACACTATGGCTGCTTAACGGGAAAGGTGAGGTGGGGTGATACATAAAACAAGAGTTTCAAATTAGCTCAGATACCGTTCCATAAACCCAATATGGAATAGACAAGACCTACTCCTTGCTCAGAGAACTGGACTCAACACGCCCGATTCACCGCACAAGAATATATCTGACTAGTAATAATCTTAAAACCTATGTATTGATATCTCTCTGTTAGTGTGTCAAGTGGGTGTAAAGCGGCCTAAACACAGCCGTGAAAAGCAGCTAAACCCCATTATAAAAATAAATTACTTTTAAAAACCCATGAAACAAAGACAGGGAAAGAGAGAGAAATTCTTACACAATTCGTTCAGGGGCTGTGATGCAACCTGGATTGACCATATCTAGACCCACAGCTGGATGAGACATAAGGGTGGACACTCTTGGGGCTGAGAGGTTCGGTGAGGTTGGGTGAGCAAACGCAGACCCTTTAAAGTAATACTGCGTGCTACCCATCGCATGGGTCCCAAATCTCCAGGTTCAAGGGCATCTTCCTACATCGAAAACATGCATGAGAAACCCAGAAGATGGTACACCGTGTGATGGGGAAAGGTTTCTAAAACGCACCTCATTTCTCATCTCCTTGTGCTCGGGTTCGCCATTCCAGCCACTTTACTAGCAATCTCCCTACTTGGAGCATCAGCACCTTTAACCTCCTGTTCCGTACAGGTTGCAATTTGTCCTGAGGATGAACGGGAAGACGGGGAACCAATGAGAGACTAGCTCTTGGTGTTGGGACAGGCACAGGTCACTCTATTTTCCCATCAGGAAGAAGAATTAACCACAGGCTCAGCCTGCCCCCCGGAACCAGAACAGGGCCTGAAGCCATCCTGCGCTTTTGCGGCCGGCTCCCAAAAAAGCGACTTGTAAAATGGAGCTTCAGGGCACTGCAATTCACAAACCTGCAGAGTTATAAATGATAACTCTCGTCCACAAATATATTGAGGGAAGGCAAAGAAGAGGATTTGAAATCAAGGCAGAATTGCAGGAAACAGATTTCAGGAGGTAGATTCGAATCGCCTTTAAAGCACATGAAAAGCGGCAACACGTTGACAATGATGCCCTTGGCCAAAAAGGGCGTATGCGTTTTTTCCTGAATATATTCAGGAAAAAACGCATACGCCCTTTTTGGCCAACCAAGCAACCTGGAAAGGCAAATCAGCGCTACAAAGAAGTCTCGCTTCCCATCGGTCAAAAGGGCCATGCTGAAAAAAGTGTCAAAACCAGAAATGCAGGACAGGCCATGGAGAAATGGGAGCCTTGCTACACTGACGGGCGGGATGTAAATTGCCAACAGCCACTCTGGAGAAGTGTACGGTGTGTCCTGAAACATCTAAAAAACACAGCTTAGAGAGCATAGGGCACTTCCACGCATGGGGGGATAAAGTGGGAAAATGGAAAATCAGCAAGACACAAGCACCCCAAAGGTTAGGGCTGCTCTGTTGACAAGGACCTCCACTTCCTTCCACCTTAAATATCCCAGGAAAGCGAAAAATGGATAAAAAAGTTGTGGTCCTTATGTACAATGGAATATCACTCAGCCATGAAATCAATGTCATAAGGCTAGTAGCAGCATGATGAGTGGATTTAGGTAAGACGATTCTAAGTGAAATAAGTCACACAGAAAAGGACACTTCTCATAAGGTGTCACTTATAGAGGGAATGTAAAAACCGTTACACTTGAACTGAATTACAAAACAGAACAGAGTCACACATGCAGAAAACACACTATGGCTGCTTAACGGGAAAGGTGAGGTGGGGTGATACATAAAACAAGAGTTTCAAATTAGCTCAGATACCGTTCCATAAACCCAATATGTAACAGACAAGACCTACTCCTTGCTCAGAGAACTGGACTCAACACGCCCGATTCACCGCACAAGAATATATCTGACTAGTAATAATCTTAAAACCTATATATTGATATCGCTCTGTTAGTGGCTCAAGTGGGTGTAAAGCGGCCTAAACACAGCCGTGAAAAGCAGCTAAACCCCATTATAAAAATAAATTACTTTTAAAAACCCATGAAACAAAGACAGGGAAAGAGAGAGAAATTCTTACACAATTCGTTCAGGGGCTGTGATGCAACCTGGATTGACCATATCTAGACCCACAGCTGGATGAGACATAAGGGTGGACACTCTTGGGGCTGAGAGGTTCGGTGAGGTTGGGTGAGCAAACGCAGACCCTTTAAAGTAATACTGCGTGCTACCCATCGCATGGGTCCCAAATCTCCAGGTTCAAGGGCATCTTCCTACATCGAAAACATGCATGAGAAACCCAGAAGATGGTACACCGTGTGATGGGGAAAGGTTTCTAAAACGCACCTCATTTCTCATCTCCTTGTGCTCGGGTTCGCCATTCCAGCCACTTTACTAGCAATCTCCCTACTTGGAGCATCATCACCTTTAACCTCCTGTTCCGTACAGGTTGCAATTTGTCCTGAGGATGAACGGGAAGACGGGGAACCAATGAGAGACTAGCTCTTGGTGTTGGGACAGGCACAGGTCACTCTATTTTCCCATCAGGAAGAAGAATTAACCACAGGCTCAGCCTGCCCCCCGGAACCAGAACAGGGCCTGAAGCCATCCTGCGCTTTTGCGGCCGGCTCCCAAATAAGCGACTTGTAAAATGGAGCTTCAGGGCACTGCAATTCACAAACCTGCAGAGTTATAAATGATAACTCTCGTCCACAAATATATTGAGGGAAGGCAAAGAAGAGGATTTGAAATCAAGGCAGAATTGCAGGAAACAGATTTCAGGAGGAAGATGCGAATCGCCTTTAAAGCACATGAAAAGCGGCAAAACGTTGACAATGATGCCCTTGGCCAAAAAGGGCGTATGCGTTTTTTCCTGAATATATTCAGGAGAAAACGCATACGCCCTTTTTGGCCAACCAAGCAACCTGGAAAGGCAAATCAGCGCTACAAAGAAGTCTCGCTTCCCATCGGTCAAAAGGGCCATGCTGAAAAAAGTGTCAAAACCAGAAATGCAGGACAGGCCATGGAGAAATGGGAGCCTTGCTACACTGATGGGCGGGATGTAAATTGCCAACAGCCACTCTGGAGAAGTGTACGGTGTGTCCTGAAACATCTAAAAAACACAGCTTAGAGAGCATAGGGCACTTCCACGCATGGGGGGATAAAGTGGGAAAATTGAAAATCAGCAAGACACAAGCACCCCAAAGGTTAGGGCTGCTCTGTTGACAAGGACCTCCACTTCCTTCCACCTTAAATATCCCAGGAAAGCGAAAAATGGATAAAAAAGTTGTGGTCCTTATGTACAATGGAATATCACTCAGCCATGAAATCAATGTCATAAGGCTAGTAGCAGCATGATGAGTGGATTTAGGTAAGACGATTCTAAGTGAAATAAGTCACACAGAAAAGGACACTTCTCATAAGGTGTCACTTATAGAGGGAATGTAAAAACCGTTACACTTGAACTGAATTACAAAACAGAACAGAGTCACACATGCAGAAAACACACTATGGCTGCTTAACGGGAAAGGTGAGGTGGGGTGATACATAAAACAAGAGTTTCAAATTAGCTCAGATACCGTTCCATAAACCCAATATGGAATAGACAAGACCTACTCCTTGCTCAGAGAACTGGACTCAACACGCCCGATTCACCGCACAAGAATATATCTGACTAGTAATAATCTTAAAACCTATGTATTGATATCTCTCTGTTAGTGTGTCAAGTGGGTGTAAAGCGGCCTAAACACAGCCGTGAAAAGCAGCTAAACCCCATTATAAAAATAAATTACTTTTAAAAACCCATGAAACAAAGACAGGGAAAGAGAGAGAAATTCTTACACAATTCGTTCAGGGGCTGTGATGCAACCTGGATTGACCATATCTAGACCCACAGCTGGATGAGACATAAGGGTGGACACTCTTGGGGCTGAGAGGTTCGGTGAGGTTGGGTGAGCAAACGCAGACCCTTTAAAGTAATACTGCGTGCTACCCATCGCATGGGTCCCAAATCTCCAGGTTCAAGGGCATCTTCCTACATCGAAAACATGCATGAGAAACCCAGAAGATGGTACACCGTGTGATGGGGAAAGGTTTCTAAAACGCACCTCATTTCTCATCTCCTTGTGCTCGGGTTCGCCATTCCAGCCACTTTACTAGCAATCTCCCTACTTGGAGCATCATCACCTTTAACCTCCTGTTCCGTACAGGTTGCAATTTGTCCTGAGGATGAACGGGAAGACGGGGAACCAATGAGAGACTAGCTCTTGGTGTTGGGACAGGCACAGGTCACTCTATTTTCCCATCAGGAAGAAGAATTAACCACAGGCTCAGCCTGCCCCCCGGAACCAGAACAGGGCCTGAAGCCATCCTGCGCTTTTGCGGCCGGCTCCCAAATAAGCGACTTGTAAAATGGAGCTTCAGGGCAATGCAATTCACAAACCTGCAGAGTTATAAATGATAACTCTCGTCCACAAATATATTGAGGGAAGGCAAAGAAGAGGATTTGAAATCAAGGCAGAATTGCAGGAAACAGATTTCAGGAGGAAGATGCGAATCGCCTTTAAAGCACATGAAAAGCGGCAAAACGTTGACAATGATGCCCTTGTCCAAAAAGGGCGTATGCGTTTTTTCCTGAATATATTCAGGAGAAAACGCATACGCCCTTTTTGGCCAACCAAGCAACCTGGAAAGGCAAATCAGCGCTACAAAGAAGTCTCGCTTCCCATCGGTCAAAAGGGCCATGCTGAAAAAAGTGTCAAAACCAGAAATGCAGGACAGGCCATGGAGAAATGGGAGCCTTGCTACACTGATGGGCGGGATGTAAATTGCCAACAGCCACTCTGGAGAAGTGTACGGTGTGTCCTGAAACATCTAAAAAACACAGCTTAGAGAGCATAGGGCACTTCCACGCATGGGGGGATAAAGTGGGAAAATTGAAAATCAGCAAGACACAAGCACCCCAAAGGTTAGGGCTGCTCTGTTGACAAGGACCTCCACTTCCTTCCACCTTAAATATCCCAGGAAAGCGAAAAATGGATAAAAAAGTTGTGGTCCTTATGTACAATGGAATATCACTCAGCCATGAAATCAATGTCATAAGGCTAGTAGCAGCATGATGAGTGGATTTAGGTAAGACGATTCTAAGTGAAATAAGTCACACAGAAAAGGACACTTCTCATAAGGTGTCACTTATAGAGGGAATGTAAAAACCGTTACACTTGAACTGAATTACAAAACAGAACAGAGTCACACATGCAGAAAACACACTATGGCTGCTTAACGGGAAAGGTGAGGTGGGGTGATACATAAAACAAGAGTTTCAAATTAGCTCAGATACCGTTCCATAAACCCAATATGGAATAGACAAGACCTACTCCTTGCTCAGAGAACTGGACTCAACACGCCCGATTCACCGCACAAGAATATATCTGACTAGTAATAATCTTAAAACCTATGTATTGATATCTCTCTGTTAGTGTGTCAAGTGGGTGTAAAGCGGCCTAAACACAGCCGTGAAAAGCAGCTAAACCCCATTATAAAAATAAATTACTTTTAAAAACCCATGAAACAAAGACAGGGAAAGAGAGAGAAATTCTTACACAATTCGTTCAGGGGCTGTGATGCAACCTGGATTGACCATATCTAGACCCACAGCTGGATGAGACATAAGGGTGGACACTCTTGGGGCTGAGAGGTTCGGTGAGGTTGGGTGAGCAAACGCAGACCCTTTAAAGTAATACTGCGTGCTACCCATCGCATGGGTCCCAAATCTCCAGGTTCAAGGGCATCTTCCTACATCGAAAACATGCATGAGAAACCCAGAAGATGGTACACCGTGTGATGGGGAAAGGTTTCTAAAACGCACCTCATTTCTCATCTCCTTGTGCTCGGGTTCGCCATTCCAGCCACTTTACTAGCAATCTCCCTACTTGGAGCATCAGCACCTTTAACCTCCTGTTCCGTACAGGTTGCAATTTGTCCTGAGGATGAACGGGAAGACGGGGAACCAATGGGAGACTAGCTCTTGGTGTTGGGAGAGGCACAGGTCACTCTATTTTCCCATCAGGAAGAAGAATTAACCACAGGCTCAGCCTGCCCCCCTGAACCAGAACAGGGCCTGAAGCCATCCTGCGCTTTTGCGGCCGGCTCCCAAAAAAGCGACTTGTAAAATGGAGCTTCAGGGCACTGCAATTCACAAACCTGCAGAGTTATAAATGATAACTCTCGTCCACAAATATATTGAGGGAAGGCAAAGAAGAGGATTTGAAATCAAGGCAGAATTGCAGGAAACAGATTTCAGGAGGTAGATTCGAATCGCCTTTAAAGTACATGAAAAGCGGCAAAACGTTGACAATGATGCCCTTGGCCAAAAAGGGCGTATGCGTTTTTTCCTGAATATATTCAGGAAAAAACGCATACGCCCTTTTTGGCCAACCAAGCAACCTGGAAAGGCAAATCAGCGCTACAAAGAAGTCTCGCTTCCCATCGGTCAAAAGGGCCATGCTGAAAAAAGTGTCAAAACCAGAAATGCAGGACAGGCCATGGAGAAATGGGAGCCTTGCTACACTGACGGGCGGGATGTAAATTGCCAACAGCCACTCTGGAGAAGTGTACGGTGTGTCCTGAAACATCTAAAAAACACAGCTTAGAGAGCATAGGGCACTTCCACGCATGGGGGGATAAAGTGGGAAAATGGAAAATCAGCAAGACACAAGCACCCCAAAGGTTAGGGCTGCTCTGTTGACAAGGACCTCCACTTCCTTCCACCTTAAATATCCCAGGAAAGCGAAAAATGGATAAAAAAGTTGTGGTCCTTATGTACAATGGAATATCACTCAGCCATGAAATCAATGTCATAAGGCTAGTAGCAGCATGATGAGTGGATTTAGGTAAGACGATTCTAAGTGAAATAAGTCACACAGAAAAGGACACTTCTCATAAGGTGTCACTTATAGAGGGAATGTAAAAACCGTTACACTTGAACTGAATTACAAAACAGAACAGAGTCACACATGCAGAAAACACACTATGGCTGCTTAACGGGAAAGGTGAGGTGGGGTGATACATAAAACAAGAGTTTCAAATTAGCTCAGATACCGTTCCATAAACCCAATATGTAACAGACAAGACCTACTCCTTGCTCAGAGAACTGGACTCAACACGCCCGATTCACCGCACAAGAATATATCTGACTAGTAATAATCTTAAAACCTATATATTGATATCGCTCTGTTAGTGGGTCAAGTGGGTGTAAAGCGGCCTAAACACAGCCGTGAAAAGCAGCTAAACCCCATTATAAAAATAAATTACTTTTAAAAACCCATGAAACAAAGACAGGGAAAGAGAGAGAAATTCTTACACAATTCGTTCAGGGGCTGTGATGCAACCTGGATTGACCATATCTAGACCCACAGCTGGATGAGACATAAGGGTGGACACTCTTGGGGCTGAGAGGTTCGGTGAGGTTGGGTGAGCAAACGCAGACCCTTTAAAGTAATACTGCGTGCTACCCATCGCATGGGTCCCAAATCTCCAGGTTCAAGGGCATCTTCCTACATCGCAAACATGCATGAGAAACCCAGAAGATGGTACACCGTGTGATGGGGAAAGGTTTCTAAAACGCACCTCATTTCTCATCTCCTTGTGCTCGGGTTCGCCATTCCAGCCACTTTACTAGCAATCTCCCTACTTGGAGCATCATCACCTTTAACCTCCTGTTCCGTACAGGTTGCAATTTGTCCTGAGGATGAACGGGAAGACGGGGAACCAATGAGAGACTAGCTCTTGGTGTTGGGACAGGCACAGGTCACTCTATTTTCCCATCAGGAAGAAGAATTAACCACAGGCTCAGCCTGCCCCCCGGAACCAGAACAGGGCCTGAAGCCATCCTGCGCTTTTGCGGCCGGCTCCCAAATAAGCGACTTGTAAAATGGAGCTTCAGGGCACTGCAATTCACAAACCTGCAGAGTTATAAATGATAACTCTCGTCCACAAATATATTGAGGGAAGGCAAAGAAGAGGATTTGAAATCAAGGCAGAATTGCAGGAAACAGATTTCAGGAGGAAGATGCGAATCGCCTTTAAAGCACATGAAAAGCGGCAAAACGTTGACAATGATGCCCTTGTCCAAAAAGGGCGTATGCGTTTTTTCCTGAATATATTCAGGAGAAAACGCATACGCCCTTTTTGGCCAACCAAGCAACCTGGAAAGGCAAATCAGCGCTACAAAGAAGTCTCGCTTCCCATCGGTCAAAAGGGCCATGCTGAAAAAAGTGTCAAAACCAGAAATGCAGGACAGGCCATGGAGAAATGGGAGCCTTGCTACACTGATGGGCGGGATGTAAATTGCCAACAGCCACTCTGGAGAAGTGTACGGTGTGTCCTGAAACATCTAAAAAACACAGCTTAGAGAGCATAGGGCACTTCCACGCATGGGGGGATAAAGTGGGAAAATTGAAAATCAGCAAGACACAAGCACCCCAAAGGTTAGGGCTGCTCTGTTGACAAGGACCTCCACTTCCTTCCACCTTAAATATCCCAGGAAAGCGAAAAATGGATAAAAAAGTTGTGGTCCTTATGTACAATGGAATATCACTCAGCCATGAAATCAATGTCATAAGGCTAGTAGCAGCATGATGAGTGGATTTAGGTAAGACGATTCTAAGTGAAATAAGTCACACAGAAAAGGACACTTCTCATAAGGTGTCACTTATAGAGGGAATGTAAAAACCGTTACACTTGAACTGAATTACAAAACAGAACAGAGTCACACATGCAGAAAACACACTATGGCTGCTTAACGGGAAAGGTGAGGTGGGGTGATACATAAAACAAGAGTTTCAAATTAGCTCAGATACCGTTCCATAAACCCAATATGGAATAGACAAGACCTACTCCTTGCTCAGAGAACTGGACTCAACACGCCCGATTCACCGCACAAGAATATATCTGACTAGTAATAATCTTAAAACCTATGTATTGATATCTCTCTGTTAGTGTGTCAAGTGGGTGTAAAGCGGCCTAAACACAGCCGTGAAAAGCAGCTAAACCCCATTATAAAAATAAATTACTTTTAAAAACCCATGAAACAAAGACAGGGAAAGAGAGAGAAATTCTTACACAATTCGTTCAGGGGCTGTGATGCAACCTGGATTGACCATATCTAGACCCACAGCTGGATGAGACATAAGGGTGGACACTCTTGGGGCTGAGAGGTTCGGTGAGGTTGGGTGAGCAAACGCAGACCCTTTAAAGTAATACTGCGTGCTACCCATCGCATGGGTCCCAAATCTCCAGGTTCAAGGGCATCTTCCTACATCGAAAACATGCATGAGAAACCCAGAAGATGGTACACCGTGTGATGGGGAAAGGTTTCTAAAACGCACCTCATTTCTCATCTCCTTGTGCTCGGGTTCGCCATTCCAGCCACTTTACTAGCAATCTCCCTACTTGGAGCATCATCACCTTTAACCTCCTGTTCCGTACAGGTTGCAATTTGTCCTGAGGATGAACGGGAAGACGGGGAACCAATGAGAGACTAGCTCTTGGTGTTGGGACAGGCACAGGTCACTCTATTTTCCCATCAGGAAGAAGAATTAACCACAGGCTCAGCCTGCCCCCCTGAACCAGAACAGGGCCTGAAGCCATCCTGCGCTTTTGCGGCCGGCTCCCAAAAAAGCGACTTGTAAATTGGAGCTTCAGGGCACTGCAATTCACAAACCTGCAGAGTTATAAATGATAACTCTCGTCCACAAATATATTGAGGGAAGGCAAAGAAGAGGATTTGAAATCAAGGCAGAATTGCAGGAAACAGATTTCAGGAGGTAGATTCGAATCGCCTTTAAAGCACATGAAAAGCGGCAAAACGTTGACAATGATGCCCTTGGCCAAAAAGGGCGTATGCGTTTTTTCCTGAATATATTCAGGAAAAAACGCATACGCCCTTTTTGGCCAACCAAGCAACCTGGAAAGGCAAATCAGCGCTACAAAGAAGTCTCGCTTCCCATCGGTCAAAAGGGCCATGCTGAAAAAAGTGTCAAAACCAGAAATGCAGGACAGGCCATGGAGAAATGGGAGCCTTGCTACACTGACGGGCGGGATGTAAATTGCCAACAGCCACTCTGGAGAAGTGTACGGTGTGTCCTGAAACATCTAAAAAACACAGCTTAGAGAGCATAGGGCACTTCCACGCATGGGGGGATAAAGTGGGAAAATTGAAAATCAGCAAGACACAAGCACCCCAAAGTTTAGGGCTGCTCTGTTGACAAGGACCTCCACTTCCTTCCACCTTAAATATCCCAGGAAAGCGAAAAATGGATAAAAAAGTTGTGGTCCTTATGTACAATGGAATATCACTCAGCCATGAAATCAATGTCATAAGGCTAGTAGCAGCATGATGAGTGGATTTAGGTAAGACGATTCTAAGTGAAATAAGTCACACAGAAAAGGACACTTCTCATAAGGTGTCACTTATAGAGGGAATGTAAAAACCGTTACACTTGAACTGAATTACAAAACAGAACAGAGTCACACATGCAGAAAACACACTATGGCTGCTTAACGGGAAAGGTGAGGTGGGGTGATACATAAAACAAGAGTTTCAAATTAGCTCAGATACCGTTCCATAAACCCAATATGTAACAGACAAGACCTACTCCTTGCTCAGAGAACTGGACTCAACACGCCCGATTCACCGCACAAGAATATATCTGACTAGTAATAATCTTAAAACCTATATATTGATATCGCTCTGTTAGTGGCTCAAGTGGGTGTAAAGCGGCCTAAACACAGCCGTGAAAAGCAGCTAAACCCCATTATAAAAATAAATTACTTTTAAAAACCCATGAAACAAAGACAGGGAAAGAGAGAGAAATTCTTACACAATTCGTTCAGGGGCTGTGATGCAACCTGGATTGACCATATCTAGACCCACAGCTGGATGAGACATAAGGGTGGACACTCTTGGGGCTGAGAGGTTCGGTGAGGTTGGGTGAGCAAACGCAGACCCTTTAAAGTAATACTGCGTGCTACCCATCGCATGGGTCCCAAATCTCCAGGTTCAAGGGCATCTTCCTACATCGAAAACATGCATGAGAAACCCAGAAGATGGTACACCGTGTGATGGGGAAAGGTTTCTAAAACGCACCTCATTTCTCATCTCCTTGTGCTCGGGTTCGCCATTCCAGCCACTTTACTAGCAATCTCCCTACTTGGAGCATCATCACCTTTAACCTCCTGTTCCGTACAGGTTGCAATTTGTCCTGAGGATGAACGGGAAGACGGGGAACCAATGAGAGACTAGCTCTTGGTGTTGGGACAGGCACAGGTCACTCTATTTTCCCATCAGGAAGAAGAATTAACCACAGGCTCAGCCTGCCCCCCGGAACCAGAACAGGGCCTGAAGCCATCCTGCGCTTTTGCGGCCGGCTCCCAAATAAGCGACTTGTAAAATGGAGCTTCAGGGCACTGCAATTCACAAACCTGCAGAGTTATAAATGATAACTCTCGTCCACAAATATATTGAGGGAAGGCAAAGAAGAGGATTTGAAATCAAGGCAGAATTGCAGGAAACAGATTTCAGGAGGAAGATGCGAATCGCCTTTAAAGCACATGAAAAGCGGCAAAACGTTGACAATGATGCCCTTGGCCAAAAAGGGCGTATGCGTTTTTTCCTGAATATATTCAGGAGAAAACGCATACGCCCTTTTTGGCCAACCAAGCAACCTGGAAAGGCAAATCAGCGCTACAAAGAAGTCTCGCTTCCCATCGGTCAAAAGGGCCATGCTGAAAAAAGTGTCAAAACCAGAAATGCAGGACAGGCCATGGAGAAATGGGAGCCTTGCTACACTGATGGGCGGGATGTAAATTGCCAACAGCCACTCTGGAGAAGTGTACGGTGTGTCCTGAAACATCTAAAAAACACAGCTTAGAGAGCATAGGGCACTTCCACGCATGGGGGGATAAAGTGGGAAAATTGAAAATCAGCAAGACACAAGCACCCCAAAGGTTAGGGCTGCTCTGTTGACAAGGACCTCCACTTCCTTCCACCTTAAATATCCCAGGAAAGCGAAAAATGGATAAAAAAGTTGTGGTCCTTATGTACAATGGAATATCACTCAGCCATGAAATCAATGTCATAAGGCTAGTAGCAGCATGATGAGTGGATTTAGGTAAGACGATTCTAAGTGAAATAAGTCACACAGAAAAGGACACTTCTCATAAGGTGTCACTTCTAGAGGGAATGTAAAAACCGTTACACTTGAACTGAATTACAAAACAGAACAGAGTCACACATGCAGAAAACACACTATGGCTGCTTAACGGGAAAGGTGAGGTGGGGTGATACATAAAACAAGAGTTTCAAATTAGCTCAGATACCGTTCCATAAACCCAATATGGAATAGACAAGACCTACTCCTTGCTCAGAGAACTGGACTCAACACGCCCGATTCACCGCACAAGAATATATCTGACTAGTAATAATCTTAAAACCTATGTATTGATATCTCTCTGTTAGTGTGTCAAGTGGGTGTAAAGCGGCCTAAACACAGCCGTGAAAAGCAGCTAAACCCCATTATAAAAATAAATTACTTTTAAAAACCCATGAAACAAAGACAGGGAAAGAGAGAGAAATTCTTACACAATTCGTTCAGGGGCTGTGATGCAACCTGGATTGACCATATCTAGACCCACAGCTGGATGAGACATAAGGGTGGACACTCTTGGGGCTGAGAGGTTCGGTGAGGTTGGGTGAGCAAACGCAGACCCTTTAAAGTAATACTGCGTGCTACCCATCGCATGGGTCCCAAATCTCCAGGTTCAAGGGCATCTTCCTACATCGAAAACATGCATGAGAAACCCAGAAGATGGTACACCGTGTGATGGGGAAAGGTTTCTAAAACGCACCTCATTTCTCATCTCCTTGTGCTCGGGTTCGCCATTCCAGCCACTTTACTAGCAATCTCCCTACTTGGAGCATCATCACCTTTAACCTCCTGTTCCGTACAGGTTGCAATTTGTCCTGAGGATGAACGGGAAGACGGGGAACCAATGAGAGACTAGCTCTTGGTGTTGGGACAGGCACAGGTCACTCTATTTTCCCATCAGGAAGAAGAATTAACCACAGGCTCAGCCTGCCCCCCGGAACCAGAACAGGACCTGAAGCCATCCTGCGCTTCTGCGGCCGGCTCCCAAATAAGCGACTTGTAAAATGGAGCTTCAGGGCACTGCAATTCACAAACCTGCAGAGTTATAAATGATAACTCTCGTCCACAAATATATTGAGGGAAGGCAAAGAAGAGGATTTGAAATCAAGGCAGAATTGCAGGAAACAGATTTCAGGAGGAAGATGCGAATCGCCTTTAAAGCACATGAAAAGCGGCAAAACGTTGACAATGATGCCCTTGTCCAAAAAGGGCGTATGCGTTTTTTCCTGAATATATTCAGGAGAAAACGCATACGCCCTTTTTGGCCAACCAAGCAACCTGGAAAGGCAAATCAGCGCTACAAAGAAGTCTCGCTTCCCATCGGTCAAAAGGGCCATGCTGAAAAAAGTGTCAAAACCAGAAATGCAGGACAGGCCATGGAGAAATGGGAGCCTTGCTACACTGATGGGCGGGATGTAAATTGCCAACAGCCACTCTGGAGAAGTGTACGGTGTGTCCTGAAACATCTAAAAAACACAGCTTAGAGAGCATAGGGCACTTCCACGCATGGGGGGATAAAGTGGGAAAATGGAAAATCAGCAAGACACAAGCACCCCAAAGGTTAGGGCTGCTCTGTTGACAAGGACCTCCACTTCCTTCCACCTTAAATATCCCAGGAAAGCGAAAAATGGATAAAAAAGTTGTGGTCCTTATGTACAATGGAATATCACTCAGCCATGAAATCAATGTCATAAGGCTAGTAGCAGCATGATGAGTGGATTTAGGTAAGACGATTCTAAGTGAAATAAGTCACACAGAAAAGGACACTTCTCATAAGGTGTCACTTATAGAGGGAATGTAAAAACCGTTACACTTGAACTGAATTACAAAACAGAACAGAGTCACACATGCAGAAAACACACTATGGCTGCTTAACGGGAAAGGTGAGGTGGGGTGATACATAAAACAAGAGTTTCAAATTAGCTCAGATACCGTTCCATAAACCCAATATGGAATAGACAAGACCTACTCCTTGCTCAGAGAACTGGACTCAACACGCCCGATTCACCGCACAAGAATATATCTGACTAGTAATAATCTTAAAACCTATGTATTGATATCTCTCTGTTAGTGTGTCAAGTGGGTGTAAAGCGGCCTAAACACAGCCGTGAAAAGCAGCTAAACCCCATTATAAAAATAAATTACTTTTAAAAACCCATGAAACAAAGACAGGGAAAGAGAGAGAAATTCTTACACAATTCGTTCAGGGGCTGTGATGCAACCTGGATTGACCATATCTAGACCCACAGCTGGATGAGACATAAGGGTGGACACTCTTGGGGCTGAGAGGTTCGGTGAGGTTGGGTGAGCAAACGCAGACCCTTTAAAGTAATACTGCGTGCTACCCATCGCATGGGTCCCAAATCTCCAGGTTCAAGGGCATCTTCCTACATCGAAAACATGCATGAGAAACCCAGAAGATGGTACACCGTGTGATGGGGAAAGGTTTCTAAAACGCACCTCATTTCTCATCTCCTTGTGCTCGGGTTCGCCATTCCAGCCACTTTACTAGCAATCTCCCTACTTGGAGCATCAGCACCTTTAACCTCCTGTTCCGTACAGGTTGCAATTTGTCCTGAGGATGAACGGGAAGACGGGGAACCAATGGGAGACTAGCTCTTGGTGTTGGGAGAGGCACAGGTCACTCTATTTTCCCATCAGGAAGAAGAATTAACCACAGGCTCAGCCTGCCCCCCTGAACCAGAACAGGGCCTGAAGCCATCCTGCGCTTTTGCGGCCGGCTCCCAAAAAAGGGACTTGTAAAATGGAGCTTCAGGGCACTGCAATTCACAAACCTGCAGAGTTATAAATGATAACTCTCGTCCACAAATATATTGAGGGAAGGCAAAGAAGAGGATTTGAAATCAAGGCAGAATTGCAGGAAACAGATTTCAGGAGGTAGATTCGAATCGCCTTTAAAGTACATGAAAAGCGGCAAAACGTTGACAATGATGCCCTTGGCCAAAAAGGGCGTATGCGTTTTTTCCTGAATATATTCAGGAAAAAACGCATACGCCCTTTTTGGCCAACCAAGCAACCTGGAAAGGCAAATCAGCGCTACAAAGAAGTCTCGCTTCCCATCGGTCAAAAGGGCCATGCTGAAAAAAGTGTCAAAACCAGAAATGCAGGACAGGCCATGGAGAAATGGGAGCCTTGCTACACTGACGGGCGGGATGTAAATTGCCAACAGCCACTCTGGAGAAGTGTACGGTGTGTCCTGAAACATCTAAAAAACACAGCTTAGAGAGCATAGGGCACTTCCACGCATGGGGGGATAAAGTGGGAAAATGGAAAATCAGCAAGACACAAGCACCCCAAAGGTTAGGGCTGCTCTGTTGACAAGGACCTCCACTTCCTTCCACCTTAAATATCCCAGGAAAGCGAAAAATGGATAAAAAAGTTGTGGTCCTTATGTACAATGGAATATCACTCAGCCATGAAATCAATGTCATAAGGCTAGTAGCAGCATGATGAGTGGATTTAGGTAAGACGATTCTAAGTGAAATAAGTCACACAGAAAAGGACACTTCTCATAAGGTGTCACTTATAGAGGGAATGTAAAAACCGTTACACTTGAACTGAATTACAAAACAGAACAGAGTCACACATGCAGAAAACACACTATGGCTGCTTAACGGGAAAGGTGAGGTGGGGTGATACATAAAACAAGAGTTTCAAATTAGCTCAGATACCGTTCCATAAACCCAATATGTAACAGACAAGACCTACTCCTTGCTCAGAGAACTGGACTCAACACGCCCGATTCACCGCACAAGAATATATCTGACTAGTAATAATCTTAAAACCTATATATTGATATCGCTCTGTTAGTGGGTCAAGTGGGTGTAAAGCGGCCTAAACACAGCCGTGAAAAGCAGCTAAACCCCATTATAAAAATAAATTACTTTTAAAAACCCATGAAACAAAGACAGGGAAAGAGAGAGAAATTCTTACACAATTCGTTCAGGGGCTGTGATGCAACCTGGATTGACCATATCTAGACCCACAGCTGGATGAGACATAAGGGTGGACACTCTTGGGGCTGAGAGGTTCGGTGAGGTTGGGTGAGCAAACGCAGACCCTTTAAAGTAATACTGCGTGCTACCCATCGCATGGGTCCCAAATCTCCAGGTTCAAGGGCATCTTCCTACATCGCAAACATGCATGAGAAACCCAGAAGATGGTACACCGTGTGATGGGGAAAGGTTTCTAAAACGCACCTCATTTCTCATCTCCTTGTGCTCGGGTTCGCCATTCCAGCCACTTTACTAGCAATCTCCCTACTTGGAGCATCATCACCTTTAACCTCCTGTTCCGTACAGGTTGCAATTTGTCCTGAGGATGAACGGGAAGACGGGGAACCAATGAGAGACTAGCTCTTGGTGTTGGGACAGGCACAGGTCACTCTATTTTCCCATCAGGAAGAAGAATTAACCACAGGCTCAGCCTGCCCCCCGGAACCAGAACAGGGCCTGAAGCCATCCTGCGCTTTTGCGGCCGGCTCCCAAATAAGCGACTTGTAAAATGGAGCTTCAGGGCACTGCAATTCACAAACCTGCAGAGTTATAAATGATAACTCTCGTCCACAAATATATTGAGGGAAGGCAAAGAAGAGGATTTGAAATCAAGGCAGAATTGCAGGAAACAGATTTCAGGAGGAAGATGCGAATCGCCTTTAAAGCACATGAAAAGCGGCAAAACGTTGACAATGATGCCCTTGTCCAAAAAGGGCGTATGCGTTTTTTCCTGAATATATTCAGGAGAAAACGCATACGCCCTTTTTGGCCAACCAAGCAACCTGGAAAGGCAAATCAGCGCTACAAAGAAGTCTCGCTTCCCATCGGTCAAAAGGGCCATGCTGAAAAAAGTGTCAAAACCAGAAATGCAGGACAGGCCATGGAGAAATGGGAGCCTTGCTACACTGATGGGCGGGATGTAAATTGCCAACAGCCACTCTGGAGAAGTGTACGGTGTGTCCTGAAACATCTAAAAAACACAGCTTAGAGAGCATAGGGCACTTCCACGCATGGGGGGATAAAGTGGGAAAATTGAAAATCAGCAAGACACAAGCACCCCAAAGGTTAGGGCTGCTCTGTTGACAAGGACCTCCACTTCCTTCCACCTTAAATATCCCAGGAAAGCGAAAAATGGATAAAAAAGTTGTGGTCCTTATGTACAATGGAATATCACTCAGCCATGAAATCAATGTCATAAGGCTAGTAGCAGCATGATGAGTGGATTTAGGTAAGACGATTCTAAGTGAAATAAGTCACACAGAAAAGGACACTTCTCATAAGGTGTCACTTATAGAGGGAATGTAAAAACCGTTACACTTGAACTGAATTACAAAACAGAACAGAGTCACACATGCAGAAAACACACTATGGCTGCTTAACGGGAAAGGTGAGGTGGGGTGATACATAAAACAAGAGTTTCAAATTAGCTCAGATACCGTTCCATAAACCCAATATGGAATAGACAAGACCTACTCCTTGCTCAGAGAACTGGACTCAACACGCCCGATTCACCGCACAAGAATATATCTGACTAGTAATAATCTTAAAACCTATGTATTGATATCTCTCTGTTAGTGTGTCAAGTGGGTGTAAAGCGGCCTAAACACAGCCGTGAAAAGCAGCTAAACCCCATTATAAAAATAAATTACTTTTAAAAACCCATGAAACAAAGACAGGGAAAGAGAGAGAAATTCTTACACAATTCGTTCAGGGGCTGTGATGCAACCTGGATTGACCATATCTAGACCCACAGCTGGATGAGACATAAGGGTGGACACTCTTGGGGCTGAGAGGTTCGGTGAGGTTGGGTGAGCAAACGCAGACCCTTTAAAGTAATACTGCGTGCTACCCATCGCATGGGTCCCAAATCTCCAGGTTCAAGGGCATCTTCCTACATCGAAAACATGCATGAGAAACCCAGAAGATGGTACACCGTGTGATGGGGAAAGGTTTCTAAAACGCACCTCATTTCTCATCTCCTTGTGCTCGGGTTCGCCATTCCAGCCACTTTACTAGCAATCTCCCTACTTGGAGCATCAGCACCTTTAACCTCCTGTTCCGTACAGGTTGCAATTTGTCCTGAGGATGAACGGGAAGACGGGGAACCAATGGGAGACTAGCTCTTGGTGTTGGGAGAGGCACAGGTCACTCTATTTTCCCATCAGGAAGAAGAATTAACCACAGGCTCAGCCTGCCCCCCTGAACCAGAACAGGGCCTGAAGCCATCCTGCGCTTTTGCGGCCGGCTCCCAAAAAAGCGACTTGTAAAATGGAGCTTCAGGGCACTGCAATTCACAAACCTGCAGAGTTATAAATGATAACTCTCGTCCACAAATATATTGAGGGAAGGCAAAGAAGAGGATTTGAAATCAAGGCAGAATTGCAGGAAACAGATTTCAGGAGGTAGATTCGAATCGCCTTTAAAGCACATGAAAAGCGGCAAAACGTTGACAATGATGCCCTTGGCCAAAAAGGGCGTATGCGTTTTTTCCTGAATATATTCAGGAAAAAACGCATACGCCCTTTTTGGCCAACCAAGCAACCTGGAAAGGCAAATCAGCGCTACAAAGAAGTCTCGCTTCCCATCGGTCAAAAGGGCCATGCTGAAAAAAGTGTCAAAACCAGAAATGCAGGACAGGCCATGGAGAAATGGGAGCCTTGCTACACTGACGGGCGGGATGTAAATTGCCAACAGCCACTCTGGAGAAGTGTACGGTGTGTCCTGAAACATCTAAAAAACACAGCTTAGAGAGCATAGGGCACTTCCACGCATGGGGGGATAAAGTGGGAAAATTGAAAATCAGCAAGACACAAGCACCCCAAAGTTTAGGGCTGCTCTGTTGACAAGGACCTCCACTTCCTTCCACCTTAAATATCCCAGGAAAGCGAAAAATGGATAAAAAAGTTGTGGTCCTTATGTACAATGGAATATCACTCAGCCATGAAATCAATGTCATAAGGCTAGTAGCAGCATGATGAGTGGATTTAGGTAAGACGATTCTAAGTGAAATAAGTCACACAGAAAAGGACACTTCTCATAAGGTGTCACTTATAGAGGGAATGTAAAAACCGTTACACTTGAACTGAATTACAAAACAGAACAGAGTCACACATGCAGAAAACACACTATGGCTGCTTAACGGGAAAGGTGAGGTGGGGTGATACATAAAACAAGAGTTTCAAATTAGCTCAGATACCGTTCCATAAACCCAATATGGAATAGACAAGACCTACTCCTTGCTCAGAGAACTGGACTCAACACGCCCGATTCACCGCACAAGAATATATCTGACTAGTAATAATCTTAAAACCTATGTATTGATATCTCTCTGTTAGTGTGTCAAGTGGGTGTAAAGCGGCCTAAACACAGCCGTGAAAAGCAGCTAAACCCCATTATAAAAATAAATTACTTTTAAAAACCCATGAAACAAAGACAGGGAAAGAGAGAGAAATTCTTACACAATTCGTTCAGGGGCTGTGATGCAACCTGGATTGACCATATCTAGACCCACAGCTGGATGAGACATAAGGGTGGACACTCTTGGGGCTGAGAGGTTTGGTGAGGTTGGGTGAGCAAACGCAGACCCTTTAAAGTAATACTGCGTGCTACCCGTCGCATGGGTCCCAAATCTCCAGGTTCAAGGGCATCTTCCTACATCGAAAACATGCATGAGAAACCCAGAAGATGGTACACCGTGTGATGGGGAAAGGTTTCTAAAACGCACCTCATTTCTCATCTCCTTGTGCTCGGGTTCGCCATTCCAGCCACTTTACTAGCAATCTCCCTACTTGGAGCATCAGCACCTTTAACCTCCTGTTCCGTACAGGTTGCAATTTGTCCTGAGGATGAACGGGAAGACGGGGAACCAATGAGAGACTAGCTCTTGGTGTTGGGAGAGGCACAGGTCACTCTATTTTCCCATCAGGAAGAAGAATTAACCACAGGCTCAGCCTGCCCCCCTGAACCAGAACAGGGCCTGAAGCCATCCTGCGCTTTTGCGGCCGGCTCCCAAAAAAGCGACTTGTAAAATGGAGCTTCAGGGCACTGCAATTCACAAACCTGCAGAGTTATAAATGATAACTCTCGTCCACAAATATATTGAGGGAAGGCAAAGAAGAGGATTTGAAATCAAGGCAGAATTGCAGGAAACAGATTTCAGGAGGTAGATTCGAATCGCCTTTAAAGCACATGAAAAGCGGCAAAACGTTGACAATGATGCCCTTGGCCAAAAAGGGCGTATGCGTTTTTTCCTGAATATATTCAGGAAAAAACGCATACGCCCTTTTTGGCCAACCAAGCAACCTGAAAAGGCAAATCAGCGCTACAAAGAAGTCTCGCTTCCCATCGGTCAAAAGGGCCATGCTGAAAAAAGTGTCAAAACCAGAAATGCAGGACAGGCCATGGAGAAATGGGAGCCTTGCTACACTGACGGGCGGGATGTAAATTGCCAACAGCCACTCTGGAGAAGTGTACGGTGTGTCCTGAAACATCTAAAAAACACTGCTTAGAGAGCATAGGGCACTTCCACGCATGGGGGGATAAAGTGGGAAAATTGAAAATCAGCAAGACACAAGCACCCCAATGTTTAGGGCTGCTCTGTTGACAAGGACCTCCACTTCCTTCCACCTTAAATATCCCAGGAAAGCGAAAAATGGATAAAAAAGTTGTGGTCCTTATGTACAATGGAATATCACTCAGCCATGAAATCAATGTCATAAGGCTAGTAGCAGCATGATGAGTGGATTTAGGTAAGACGATTCTAAGTGAAATAAGTCACACAGAAAAGGACACTTCTCATAAGGTGTCACTTATAGAGGGAATGTAAAAACCGTTACACTTGAACTGAATTACAAAACAGAACAGAGTCACACATGCAGAAAACACACTATGGCTGCTTAACGGGAAAGGTGAGGTGGGGTGATACATAAAACAAGAGTTTCAAATTAGCTCAGATACCGTTCCATAAACCCAATATGTAACAGACAAGACCTACTCCTTGCTCAGAGAACTGGACTCAACACGCCCGATTCACCGCACAAGAATATATCTGACTAGTAATAATCTTAAAACCTATGTATTGATATCTCTCTGTTAGTGTGTCAAGTGGGTGTAAAGCGGCCTAAACACAGCCGTGAAAAGCAGCTAAACCCCATTATAAAAATAAATTACTTTTAAAAACCCATGAAACAAAGACAGGGAAAGAGAGAGAAATTCTTACACAATTCGTTCAGGGGCTGTGATGCAACCTGGATTGACCATATCTAGACCCACAGCTGGATGAGACATAAGGGTGGACACTCTTGGGGCTGAGAGGTTCGGTGAGGTTGGGTGAGCAAACACAGACCCTTTAAAGTAATACTGCGTGCTACCCATCGCATGGGTCCCAAATCTCCAGGTTCAAGGGCATCTTCCTACATCGAAAACATGCATGAGAAACCCAGAAGATGGTACACCGTGTGATGGGGAAAGGTTTCTAAAACGCACCTCATTTCTCATCTCCTTGTGCTCGGGTTCGCCATTCCAGCCACTTTACTAGCAATCTCCCTACTTGGAGCATCAGCACCTTTAACCTCCTGTTCCGTACAGGTTGCAATTTGTCCTGAGGATGAACGGGAAGACGGGGAACCAATGAGAGACTAGCTCTTGGTGTTGGGACAGGCACAGGTCACTCTATTTTCCCATCAGGAAGAAGAATTAACCACAGGCTCAGCCTGCCCCCCGGAACCAGAACAGGGCCTGAAGCCATCCTGCGCTTTTGCGGCCGGCTCCCAAAAAACCGACTTGTAAAATGGAGCTTCAGGGCACTGCAATTCACAAACCTGCAGAGTTACAAATGATAACTCTCGTCCACAAATATATTGAGGGAAGGCAAAGAAGAGGATTTGAAATCAAGGCAGAATTGCAGGAAACAGATTTCAGGAGGAAGATGCGAATCGCCTTTAAAGCACATGAAAAGCGGCAAAACGTTGACAATGATGCCCTTGGCCAAAAAGGGCGTATGCGTTTTTTCCTGAATATATTCAGGAAAAAACGCATACGCCCTTTTTGGCCAACCAAGCAACCTGGAAAGGCAAATCAGCGCTACAAAGAAGTCTCGCTTCCCATCGGTCAAAAGGGCCATGCTGAAAAAAGTGTCAAAACCAGAAATGCAGGACAGGCCATGGAGAAATGGGAGCCTTGCTACACTGATGGGCGGGATGTAAATTGCCAACAGCCACTCTGGAGAAGTGTACGGTGTGTCCTGAAACATCTAAAAAACACAGCTTAGAGAGCATAGGGCACTTCCACGCATGGGGGGATAAAGTGGGAAAATTGAAAATCAGCAAGACACAAGCACCCCAAAGGTTAGGGCTGCTCTGTTGACAAGGACCTCCACTTCCTTCCACCTTAAATATCCCAGGAAAGCGAAAAATGGATAAAAAAGTTGTGGTCCTTATGTACAATGGAATATCACTCAGCCATGAAATCAATGTCATAAGGCTAGTAGCAGCATGATGAGTGGATTTAGGTAAGACGATTCTAAGTGAAATAAGTCACACAGAAAAGGACACTTCTCATAAGGTGTCACTTATAGAGGGAATGTAAAAACCGTTACACTTGAACTGAATTACAAAACAGAACAGAGTCACACATGCAGAAAACACACTATGGCTGCTTAACGGGAAAGGTGAGGTGGGGTGATACATAAAACAAGAGTTTCAAATTAGCTCAGATACCGTTCCATAAACCCAATATGTAACAGACAAGACCTACTCCTTGCTCAGAGAACTGGACTCAACACGCCCGATTCACCGCACAAGAATATATCTGACTAGTAATAATCTTAAAACCTATGTATTGATATCTCTCTGTTAGTGGGTCAAGTGGGTGTAAAGCGGCCTAAACACAGCCGTGAAAAGCAGGTAAACCCCATTATAAAAATAAATTACTTTTAAAAACCCAGGAAACAAAGACAGGGAAAGAGAGAGAAATTCTTACACAATTCGTTTAGGGGCTGTGATGCAACCTGGATTGACCATATCTAGACCCACAGCTGGATGAGACATAAGGGTGGACACTCTTGGGGCTGAGAGGTTTGGTGAGGTTGGGTGAGCAAACGCAGACCCTTTAAAGTAATACTGCGTGCTACCCATCGCATGGGTCCCAAATCTCCAGGTTCAAGGGCATCTTCCTACATCGAAAACATGCATGAGAAACCCAGAAGATGGTACACCGTGTGATGGGGAAAGGTTTCTAAAACGCACCTCATTTCTCATCTCCTTGTGCTCGGGTTCGCCATTCCAGCCACTTTACTAGCAATCTCCCTACTTGGAGCATCAGCACCTTTAACCTCTTGTTCCGTACAGGTTGCAATTTGTCCTGAGGATGAACGGGAAGACGGGGAACCAATGAGAGACTAGCTCTTGGTGTTGGGAGAGGCACAGGTCACTCTATTTTCCCATCAGGAAGAAGAATTAACCACAGGCTCAGCCTGCCCCCCTGAACCAGAACAGGGCCTGAAGCCATCCTGCGCTTTTGCGGCCGGCTCCCAAAAAAGCGACTTGTAAAATGGAGCTTCAGGGCACTGCAATTCACAAACCTGCAGAGTTATAAATGATAACTCTCGTCCACAAATATATTGAGGGAAGGCAAAGAAGAGGATTTGAAATCAAGGCAGAATTGCAGGAAACAGATTTCAGGAGGAAGATGCGAATCGCCTTTAAAGCACATGAAAAGCGGCAAAACGTTGACAATGATGCCCTTGTCCAAAAAGGGCGTATGCGTTTTCTCCTGAATATATTCAGGAGAAAACGCATACGCCCTTTTTGGCCAACCAAGCAACCTGGAAAGGCAAATCAGCGCTACAAAGAAGTCTCGCTTCCCATCGGTCAAAAGGGCCATGCTGAAAAAAGTGTCAAAACCAGAAATGCAGGACAGGCCATGGAGAAATGGGAGCCTTGCTACACTGGTGGGCGGGATGTAAATTGCCAACAGCCACTCTGGAGAAGTGTACGGTGTGTCCTGAAACATCTAAAAAACACAGCTTAGAGAGCATAGGGCACTTCCACGCATGGGGGGATAAAGTGGGAAAATTGAAAATCAGCAAGACACAAGCACCCCAAAGGTTAGGGCTGCTCTGTTGACAAGTACCTCCACTTCCTTCCACCTTAAATATCCCGGGAAAGCGAAAAATGGAAAAAAAAGTTGTGGTCCTTATGTACAATGGGATATCACTCAGCCATGAAATCAATGTCATAAGGCTAGTAGCAGCATGATGAGTGGATTTAGGTAAGACGATTCTAAGTGAAATAAGTCACACAGAAAAGGACACTTCTCATAAGGTGTCACTTATAGAGGGAATGTTAAAACCGTTACACTTGAACTGAATTACAAAACAGAACAGAGTCACACATGCAGAAAACACACTATGGCTGCTTAACGGGAAAGGTGAGGTGGGGTGATACATAAAACAAGAGTTTCAAATTAGCTCAGATACCGTTCCATAAACCCAATATGGAATAGACAAGACCTACTCCTTGCTCAGAGAACTGGACTCAACACGCCCGATTCACTGCACAAGAATATATCTGACTAGTAATAATCTTAAAACCTATGTATTGATATCTCTCTGTTAGTGGGTCAAGTGGGTGTAAAGCGGCCTAAACACAGCCGTGAAAAGCAGCTAAACCCCATTATAAAAATAAATTACTTTTAAAAACCCATGAAACAAAGACAGGGAAAGAGAGAGAAATTCTTACACAATTCGTTCAGGGACTGTGATGCAACCTGGATTGACCATATCTAGACCCACAGCTGGATGAGACATAAGGGTGGACACTCTTAGGGCTGAGAGGTTCGGTGAGGTTGGGTGAGCAAACGCAGACCCTTTAAAGTGATACTGCCTGCTACCCATCGCATGGGTCCCAAATCTCCAGGTTCAAGGGCATCTTCCTACATCGAAAACATGCATGAGAAACCCAGAAGATGGTACACCGTGTGATGGGGAAAGGTTTCTAAAACGCACCTCATTTCTCATCTCCTTGTGCTCGGGTTCGCCATTCCAGCCACTTTAGTAGCAATCTCCCTACTTGGAGCATCAGCACCTTTAACCTCCTGTTCCGTACAGGTTGCAATTTGTCCTGAGGATGAACGGGAAGACGGGGAACCAATGAGAGACTAGCTCTTGGTGTTGGGACAGGCACAGGTCACTCTATTTTCCCATCAGGAAGGAGAATAAACCACAGGCTCAGCCTGCCCCCCGGAACCAGAACAGGGCCTGAAGCCATCCTGCGCTTTTGCGGCCAGCTCCCAAAAAACCGACTTGTAAAATGGAGCTTCAGGGCACTGCAATTCACAAACCTGCAGAGTTACAAATGATAACTCTCGTCCACAAATATATTGAGGGAAGGCAAAGAAGAGGATTTGAAATCAAGGCAGAATTGCAGGAAACAGATTTCAGGAGGAAGATGCGAATCGCCTTTAAAGCACATGAAAAGCGGCAAAACGTTGACAATGATGCCCTTGGCCAAAAAGGGCGTATGCGTTTTTTCCTGAATATATTCAGGAGAAAACGCATACGCCCTTTTTGGCCAACCAAGCAACCTGGAAAGGCAAATCAGCGCTACAAAGAAGTCTCGCTTCCCATCGGTCAAAAGGGCCATGCTGAAAAAAGTGTCAAAACCAGAAATGCAGGACAGGCCATGGAGAAATGGGAGCCTTGCTACACTGATGGGCGGGATGTAAATTGCCAACAGCCACTCTGGAGAAGTGTACGGTGTGTCCTGAAACATCTAAAAAACACAGCTTAGAGAGCATAGGGCACTTCCACGCATGGGGGGATAAAGTGGGAAAATTGAAAATCAGCAAGACACAAGCACCCCAAAGGTTAGGGCTGCTCTGTTGACAAGGACCTCCACTTCCTTCCACCTTAAATATCCCAGGAAAGCGAAAAATGGATAAAAAAGTTGTGGTCCTTATGTACAATGGAATATCACTCAGCCATGAAATCAATGTCATAAGGCTAGTAGCAGCATGATGAGTGGATTTAGGTAAGACGATTCTAAGTGAAATAAGTCACACAGAAAAGGACACTTCTCATAAGGTGTCACTTATAGAGGGAATGTAAAAACCGTTA
Source organism: Balaenoptera physalus (assembly GCF_965194825.1). NCBI lineage: Eukaryota > Metazoa > Chordata > Mammalia > Artiodactyla > Balaenopteridae > Balaenoptera > Balaenoptera physalus. Next base: position 212,456 of record NW_028126400.1, read on the forward strand.
CACTTGAACTGAATTACAAAACAGAACAGAGTCACACATGCAGAAAACACACTATGGCTGCTTAACGGGAAAGGTGAGGTGGGGTGATACATAAAACAAGAGTTTCAAATTAGCTCAGATACCGTTCCATAAACCCAATATGGAATAGACAAGACCTACTCCTTGCTCAGAGAACTGGACTCAACACGCCCGATTCACCGCACAAGAATATATCTGACTAGTAATAATCTTAAAACCTATGTATTGATATCTCTCTGTTAGTGGGTCAAGTGGGTGTAAAGCGGCCTAAACACAGCCGTGAAAAGCAGCTAAACCCCATTATAAAAATAAATTACTTTTAAAAACCCATGAAACAAAGACAGGGAAAGAGAGAGAAATTCTTACACAATTCGTTCAGGGGCTGTGATGCAACCTGGATTGACCATATCTAGACCCACAGCTGGATGAGACATAAGGGTGGACACTCTTGGGGCTGAGAGGTTCGGTGAGGTTGGGTGAGCAAACGCAGACCCTTTAAAGTAATACTGCGTGCTACCCATCGCATGGGTCCCAAATCTCCAGGTTCAAGGGCATCTTCCTACATCGAAAACATGCATGAGAAACCCAGAAGATGGTACACCGTGTGATGGGGAAAGGTTTCTAAAACGCACCTCATTTCTCATCTCCTTGTGCTCGGGTTCACCATTCCAGCCACTTTACTAGCAATCTCCCTACTTGGAGCATCAGCACCTTTAACCTCCTGTTCCGTACAGGTTGCAATTTGTCCTGAGGATGAACGGGAAGACGGGGAACCAATGAAAGACTAGCTCTTGGTGTTGGGAGATGCACAGGTCACTCTATTTTCCCATCAGGAAGAAGAATTAACCACAGGCTCAGCCTGCCCCCCGGAACCAGAACAGGGCCTGAAGCCATCCTGCGCTTTTGCGGCCGGCTCCCAAAAAAGCGACTTCTAAAATGGAGCTTCAGGGCACTGCAATTCACAAACCTGCAGAGTTATAAATGATAACTCTCGTCCACAAGTATATTGAGGGAAGGCAAAGAAGAGGATTTGAAATCAAGGCAGAATTGCAGGAAACAGATTTCAGGAGGTAGATTCGAATCGCCTTTAAAGCACATGAAAAGCGGCAAAACGTTGACAATGATGCCCTTGGCCAAAAAGGGCGTATGCGTTTTTTCCTGAATGTATTCAGGAAATGAATACATTCAGGAAAAAACGCATACGCCCTTTTTGGCCAACCAAGCAACCTGGAAAGGCAAATCAGCGCTACAAAGAAGTCTCGCTTCCCATCGGTCAAAAGGGCCATGCTGAAAAAAGTGTCAAAACCAGAAATGCAGGACAGGCCATGGAGAAATGGGAGCCTTGCTACACTGACGGGCGGGATGTAAATTGCCAACAGCCACTCTGGAGAAGTGTACGGTGTGTCCTGAAACATCTAAAAAACACAGCTTAGAGAGCATAGGGCACTTCCACGCATGGGGGGATAAAGTGGGAAAATGGAAAATCAGCAAGACACAAGCACCCCAAAGTTTAGGGCTGCTCTGTTGACAAGGACCTCCACTTCCTTCCACCTTAAATATCCCAGGAAAGCGAAAAATGGATAAAAAAGTTGTGGTCCTTATGTACAATGGAATATCACTCAGCCATGAAATCAATGTCATAAGGCTAGTAGCAGCATGATGAGTGGATTTAGGTAAGACGATTCTAAGTGAAATAAGTCACACAGAAAAGGACACTTCTCATAAGGTGTCACTTATAGAGGGAATGTAAAAACCGTTACACTTGAACTGAATTACAAAACAGAACAGAGTCACACATGCAGAAAACACACTATGGCTGCTTAACGGGAAAGGTGAGGTGGGGTGATACATAAAACAAGAGTTTCAAATTAGCTCAGATACCGTTCCATAAACCCAATATGGAATAGACAAGACCTACTCCTTGCTCAGAGAACTGGACTCAACACGCCCGATTCACCGCACAAGAATATATCTGACTAGTAATAATCTTAAAACCTATGTATTGATATCTCTCTGTTAGTGTGTCAAGTGGGTGTAAAGCGGCCTAAACACAGCCGTGAAAAGCAGCTAAACCCCATTATAAAAATAAATTACTTTTAAAAACCCAGGAAACAAAGACAGGGAAAGAGAGAGAAATTCTTACACAATTCGTTCAGGGGCTGTGATGCAACCTGGATTGACCATATCTAGACCCACAGCTGGATGAGACATAAGGGTGGACACTCTTGGGGCTGAGAGGTTTGGTGAGGTTGGGTGAGCAAACGCAGACCCTTTAAAGTAATACTGCGTGCTACCCATCGCATGGGTCCCAAATCTCCAGGTTCAAGGGCATCTTCCTACATCGAAAACATGCATGAGAAACCCAGAAGATGGTACACCGTGTGATGGGGAAAGGTTTCTAAAACGCACCTCATTTCTCATCTCCTTGTGCTCGGGTTCGCCATTCCAGCCACTTTAGTAGCAATCTCCCTACTTGGAGCATCAGCACCTTTAACCTCCTGTTCCGTACAGGTTGCAATTTGTCCTGAGGATGAACGGGAAGACGGGGAACCAATGAGAGACTAGCTCTTGGTGTTGGGACAGGCACAGGTCACTCTATTTTCCCATCAGGAAGAAGAAATAACCACAGGCTCAGCCTGCCCCCCGGAACCAGAACAGGGCCTGAAGCCATCCTGCGCTTTTGCGGCCGGCTCCCAAAAAAGCGACTTGTAAAATGGAGCTTCAGGGCACTGCAATTCACAAACCTGCAGAGTTATAAATGATAACTCTCGTCCACAAATATATTGAGGGAAGGCAAAGAAGAGGATTTGAAATCAAGGCAGAATTGCAGGAAACAGATTTCAGGAGGTAGATTCGAATCGCCTTTAAAGCACATGAAAAGCGGCAACACGTTGACAATGATGCCCTTGGCCAAAAAGGGCGTATGCGTTTTTTCCTGAATATATTCAGGAAAAAACGCATACGCCCTTTTTGGCCAACCAAGCAACCTGGAAAGGCAAATCAGCGCTACAAAGAAGTCTCGCTTCCCATCGGTCAAAAGGGCCATGCTGAAAAAAGTGTCAAAACCAGAAATGCAGGACAGGCCATGGAGAAATGGGAGCCTTGCTACACTGACGGGCGGGATGTAAATTGCCAACAGCCACTCTGGAGAAGTGTACGGTGTGTCCTGAAACATCTAAAAAACACAGCTTAGAGAGCATAGGGCACTTCCACGCATGGGGGGATAAAGTGGGAAAATGGAAAATCAGCAAGACACAAGCACCCCAAAGTTTAGGGCTGCTCTGTTGACAAGGACCTCCACTTCCTTCCACCTTAAATATCCCAGGAAAGCGAAAAATGGATAAAAAAGTTGTGGTCCTTATGTACAATGGAATATCACTCAGCCATGAAATCAATGTCATAAGGCTAGTAGCAGCATGATGAGTGGATTTAGGTAAGACGATTCTAAGTGAAATAAGTCACACAGAAAAGGACACTTCTCATAAGGTGTCACTTATAGAGGGAATGTAAAAACCGTTACACTTGAACTGAATTACAAAACAGAACAGAGTCACACATGCAGAAAACACACTATGGCTGCTTAACGGGAAAGGTGAGGTGGGGTGATACATAAAACAAGAGTTTCAAATTAGCTCAGATACCGTTCCATAAACCCAATATGGAATAGACAAGACCTACTCCTTGCTCAGAGAACTGGACTCAACACGCCCGATTCACCGCACAAGAATATATCTGACTAGTAATAATCTTAAAACCTATGTATTGATATCTCTCTGTTAGTGGGTCAAGTGGGTGTAAAGCGGCCTAAACACAGCCGTGAAAAGCAGCTAAACCCCATTATAAAAATAAATTACTTTTAAAAACCCATGAAACAAAGACAGGGAAAGAGAGAGAAATTCTTACACAATTCGTTCAGGGGCTGTGATGCAACCTGGATTGACCATATCTAGACCCACAGCTGGATGAGACATAAGGGTGGACACTCTTGGGGCTGAGAGGTTCGGTGAGGTTGGGTGAGCAAACGCAGACCCTTTAAAGTAATACTGCGTGCTACCCATCGCATGGGTCCCAAATCTCCAGGTTCAAGGGCATCTTCCTACATCGAAAACATGCATGAGAAACCCAGAAGATGGTACACCGTGTGATGGGGAAAGGTTTCTAAAACGCACCTCATTTCTCATCTCCTTGTGCTCGGGTTCGCCATTCCAGCCACTTTACTAGCAATCTCCCTACTTGGAGCATCAGCACCTTTAACCTCCTGTTCCGTACAGGTTGCAATTTGTCCTGAGGATGAACGGGAAGACGGGGAACCAATGAGAGACTAGCTCTTGGTGTTGGGACAGGCACAGGTCACTCTATTTTCCCATCAGGAAGAAGAATTAACCACAGGCTCAGCCTGCCCCCCGGAACCAGAACAGGGCCTGAAGCCATCCTGCGCTTTTGCGGCCGGCTCCCAAAAAACCGACTTGTAAAATGGAGCTTCAGGGCACTGCAATTCACAAACCTGCAGAGTTACAAATGATAACTCTCGTCCACAAATATATTGAGGGAAGGCAAAGAAGAGGATTTGAAATCAAGGCAGAATTGCAGGAAACAGATTTCAGGAGGAAGATGCGAATCGCCTTTAAAGCACATGAAAAGCGGCAAAACGTTGACAATGATGCCCTTGGCCAAAAAGGGCGTATGCGTTTTTTCCTGAATATATTCAGGAAAAAACGCATACGCCCTTTTTGGCCAACCAAGCAACCTGGAAAGGCAAATCAGCGCTACAAAGAAGTCTCGCTTCCCATCGGTCAAAAGGGCCATGCTGAAAAAAGTGTCAAAACCAGAAATGCAGGACAGGCCATGGAGAAATGGGAGCCTTGCTACACTGATGGGCGGGATGTAAATTGCCAACAGCCACTCTGGAGAAGTGTACGGTGTGTCCTGAAACATCTAAAAAACACAGCTTAGAGAGCATAGGGCACTTCCACGCATGGGGGGATAAAGTGGGAAAATTGAAAATCAGCAAGACACAAGCACCCCAAAGGTTAGGGCTGCTCTGTTGACAAGGACCTCCACTTCCTTCCACCTTAAATATCCCAGGAAAGCGAAAAATGGATAAAAAAGTTGTGGTCCTTATGTACAATGGAATATCACTCAGCCATGAAATCAATGTCATAAGGCTAGTAGCAGCATGATGAGTGGATTTAGGTAAGACGATTCTAAGTGAAATAAGTCACACAGAAAAGGACACTTCTCATAAGGTGTCACTTATAGAGGGAATGTAAAAACCGTTACACTTGAACTGAATTACAAAACAGAACAGAGTCACACATGCAGAAAACACACTATGGCTGCTTAACGGGAAAGGTGAGGTGGGGTGATACATAAAACAAGAGTTTCAAATTAGCTCAGATACCGTTCCATAAACCCAATATGTAACAGACAAGACCTACTCCTTGCTCAGAGAACTGGACTCAACACGCCCGATTCACCGCACAAGAATATATCTGACTAGTAATAATCTTAAAACCTATGTATTGATATCTCTCTGTTAGTGGGTCAAGTGGGTGTAAAGCGGCCTAAACACAGCCGTGAAAAGCAGGTAAACCCCATTATAAAAATAAATTACTTTTAAAAACCCAGGAAACAAAGACAGGGAAAGAGAGAGAAATTCTTACACAATTCGTTTAGGGGCTGTGATGCAACCTGGATTGACCATATCTAGACCCACAGCTGGATGAGACATAAGGGTGGACACTCTTGGGGCTGAGAGGTTTGGTGAGGTTGGGTGAGCAAACGCAGACCCTTTAAAGTAATACTGCGTGCTACCCATCGCATGGGTCCCAAATCTCCAGGTTCAAGGGCATCTTCCTACATCGAAAACATGCATGAGAAACCCAGAAGATGGTACACCGTGTGATGGGGAAAGGTTTCTAAAACGCACCTCATTTCTCATCTCCTTGTGCTCGGGTTCGCCATTCCAGCCACTTTACTAGCAATCTCCCTACTTGGAGCATCAGCACCTTTAACCTCTTGTTCCGTACAGGTTGCAATTTGTCCTGAGGATGAACGGGAAGACGGGGAACCAATGAGAGACTAGCTCTTGGTGTTGGGAGAGGCACAGGTCACTCTATTTTCCCATCAGGAAGAAGAATTAACCACAGGCTCAGCCTGCCCCCCTGAACCAGAACAGGGCCTGAAGCCATCCTGCGCTTTTGCGGCCGGCTCCCAAAAAAGCGACTTGTAAAATGGAGCTTCAGGGCACTGCAATTCACAAACCTGCAGAGTTATAAATGATAACTCTCGTCCACAAATATATTGAGGGAAGGCAAAGAAGAGGATTTGAAATCAAGGCAGAATTGCAGGAAACAGATTTCAGGAGGAAGATGCGAATCGCCTTTAAAGCACATGAAAAGCGGCAAAACGTTGACAATGATGCCCTTGTCCAAAAAGGGCGTATGCGTTTTCTCCTGAATATATTCAGGAGAAAACGCATACGCCCTTTTTGGCCAACCAAGCAACCTGGAAAGGCAAATCAGCGCTACAAAGAAGTCTCGCTTCCCATCGGTCAAAAGGGCCATGCTGAAAAAAGTGTCAAAACCAGAAATGCAGGACAGGCCATGGAGAAATGGGAGCCTTGCTACACTGGTGGGCGGGATGTAAATTGCCAACAGCCACTCTGGAGAAGTGTACGGTGTGTCCTGAAACATCTAAAAAACACAGCTTAGAGAGCATAGGGCACTTCCACGCATGGGGGGATAAAGTGGGAAAATTGAAAATCAGCAAGACACAAGCACCCCAAAGGTTAGGGCTGCTCTGTTGACAAGTACCTCCACTTCCTTCCACCTTAAATATCCCGGGAAAGCGAAAAATGGAAAAAAAAGTTGTGGTCCTTATGTACAATGGGATATCACTCAGCCATGAAATCAATGTCATAAGGCTAGTAGCAGCATGATGAGTGGATTTAGGTAAGACGATTCTAAGTGAAATAAGTCACACAGAAAAGGACACTTCTCATAAGGTGTCACTTATAGAGGGAATGTTAAAACCGTTACACTTGAACTGAATTACAAAACAGAACAGAGTCACACATGCAGAAAACACACTATGGCTGCTTAACGGGAAAGGTGAGGTGGGGTGATACATAAAACAAGAGTTTCAAATTAGCTCAGATACCGTTCCATAAACCCAATATGGAATAGACAAGACCTACTCCTTGCTCAGAGAACTGGACTCAACACGCCCGATTCACTGCACAAGAATATATCTGACTAGTAATAATCTTAAAACCTATGTATTGATATCTCTCTGTTAGTGGGTCAAGTGGGTGTAAAGCGGCCTAAACACAGCCGTGAAAAGCAGCTAAACCCCATTATAAAAATAAATTACTTTTAAAAACCCATGAAACAAAGACAGGGAAAGAGAGAGAAATTCTTACACAATTCGTTCAGGGACTGTGATGCAACCTGGATTGACCATATCTAGACCCACAGCTGGATGAGACATAAGGGTGGACACTCTTAGGGCTGAGAGGTTCGGTGAGGTTGGGTGAGCAAACGCAGACCCTTTAAAGTGATACTGCCTGCTACCCATCGCATGGGTCCCAAATCTCCAGGTTCAAGGGCATCTTCCTACATCGAAAACATGCATGAGAAACCCAGAAGATGGTACACCGTGTGATGGGGAAAGGTTTCTAAAACGCACCTCATTTCTCATCTCCTTGTGCTCGGGTTCGCCATTCCAGCCACTTTAGTAGCAATCTCCCTACTTGGAGCATCAGCACCTTTAACCTCCTGTTCCGTACAGGTTGCAATTTGTCCTGAGGATGAACGGGAAGACGGGGAACCAATGAGAGACTAGCTCTTGGTGTTGGGACAGGCACAGGTCACTCTATTTTCCCATCAGGAAGGAGAATAAACCACAGGCTCAGCCTGCCCCCCGGAACCAGAACAGGGCCTGAAGCCATCCTGCGCTTTTGCGGCCAGCTCCCAAAAAACCGACTTGTAAAATGGAGCTTCAGGGCACTGCAATTCACAAACCTGCAGAGTTACAAATGATAACTCTCGTCCACAAATATATTGAGGGAAGGCAAAGAAGAGGATTTGAAATCAAGGCAGAATTGCAGGAAACAGATTTCAGGAGGAAGATGCGAATCGCCTTTAAAGCACATGAAAAGCGGCAAAACGTTGACAATGATGCCCTTGGCCAAAAAGGGCGTATGCGTTTTTTCCTGAATATATTCAGGAGAAAACGCATACGCCCTTTTTGGCCAACCAAGCAACCTGGAAAGGCAAATCAGCGCTACAAAGAAGTCTCGCTTCCCATCGGTCAAAAGGGCCATGCTGAAAAAAGTGTCAAAACCAGAAATGCAGGACAGGCCATGGAGAAATGGGAGCCTTGCTACACTGATGGGCGGGATGTAAATTGCCAACAGCCACTCTGGAGAAGTGTACGGTGTGTCCTGAAACATCTAAAAAACACAGCTTAGAGAGCATAGGGCACTTCCACGCATGGGGGGATAAAGTGGGAAAATTGAAAATCAGCAAGACACAAGCACCCCAAAGGTTAGGGCTGCTCTGTTGACAAGGACCTCCACTTCCTTCCACCTTAAATATCCCAGGAAAGCGAAAAATGGATAAAAAAGTTGTGGTCCTTATGTACAATGGAATATCACTCAGCCATGAAATCAATGTCATAAGGCTAGTAGCAGCATGATGAGTGGATTTAGGTAAGACGATTCTAAGTGAAATAAGTCACACAGAAAAGGACACTTCTCATAAGGTGTCACTTATAGAGGGAATGTAAAAACCGTTACACTTGAACTGAATTACAAAACAGAACAGAGTCACACATGCAGAAAACACACTATGGCTGCTTAACGGGAAAGGTGAGGTGGGGTGATACATAAAACAAGAGTTTCAAATTAGCTCAGATACCGTTCCATAAACCCAATATGGAATAGACAAGACCTACTCCTTGCTCAGAGAACTGGACTCAACACGCCCGATTCACCGCACAAGAATATATCTGACTAGTAATAATCTTAAAACCTATGTATTGATATCTCTCTGTTAGTGGGTCAAGTGGGTGTAAAGCGGCCTAAACACAGCCGTGAAAAGCAGCTAAACCCCATTATAAAAATAAATTACTTTTAAAAACCCATGAAACAAAGACAGGGAAAGAGAGAGAAATTCTTACACAATTCGTTCAGGGGCTGTGATGCAACCTGGATTGACCATATCTAGACCCACAGCTGGATGAGACATAAGGGTGGACACTCTTGGGGCTGAGAGGTTCGGTGAGGTTGGGTGAGCAAACGCAGACCCTTTAAAGTAATACTGCGTGCTACCCATCGCATGGGTCCCAAATCTCCAGGTTCAAGGGCATCTTCCTACATCGAAAACATGCATGAGAAACCCAGAAGATGGTACACCGTGTGATGGGGAAAGGTTTCTAAAACGCACCTCATTTCTCATCTCCTTGTGCTCGGGTTCACCATTCCAGCCACTTTACTAGCAATCTCCCTACTTGGAGCATCAGCACCTTTAACCTCCTGTTCCGTACAGGTTGCAATTTGTCCTGAGGATGAACGGGAAGACGGGGAACCAATGAAAGACTAGCTCTTGGTGTTGGGAGATGCACAGGTCACTCTATTTTCCCATCAGGAAGAAGAATTAACCACAGGCTCAGCCTGCCCCCCGGAACCAGAACAGGGCCTGAAGCCATCCTGCGCTTTTGCGGCCGGCTCCCAAAAAAGCGACTTCTAAAATGGAGCTTCAGGGCACTGCAATTCACAAACCTGCAGAGTTATAAATGATAACTCTCGTCCACAAGTATATTGAGGGAAGGCAAAGAAGAGGATTTGAAATCAAGGCAGAATTGCAGGAAACAGATTTCAGGAGGTAGATTCGAATCGCCTTTAAAGCACATGAAAAGCGGCAAAACGTTGACAATGATGCCCTTGGCCAAAAAGGGCGTATGCGTTTTTTCCTGAATGTATTCAGGAAATGAATACATTCAGGAAAAAACGCATACGCCCTTTTTGGCCAACCAAGCAACCTGGAAAGGCAAATCAGCGCTACAAAGAAGTCTCGCTTCCCATCGGTCAAAAGGGCCATGCTGAAAAAAGTGTCAAAACCAGAAATGCAGGACAGGCCATGGAGAAATGGGAGCCTTGCTACACTGACGGGCGGGATGTAAATTGCCAACAGCCACTCTGGAGAAGTGTACGGTGTGTCCTGAAACATCTAAAAAACACAGCTTAGAGAGCATAGGGCACTTCCACGCATGGGGGGATAAAGTGGGAAAATGGAAAATCAGCAAGACACAAGCACCCCAAAGTTTAGGGCTGCTCTGTTGACAAGGACCTCCACTTCCTTCCACCTTAAATATCCCAGGAAAGCGAAAAATGGATAAAAAAGTTGTGGTCCTTATGTACAATGGAATATCACTCAGCCATGAAATCAATGTCATAAGGCTAGTAGCAGCATGATGAGTGGATTTAGGTAAGACGATTCTAAGTGAAATAAGTCACACAGAAAAGGACACTTCTCATAAGGTGTCACTTATAGAGGGAATGTAAAAACCGTTACACTTGAACTGAATTACAAAACAGAACAGAGTCACACATGCAGAAAACACACTATGGCTGCTTAACGGGAAAGGTGAGGTGGGGTGATACATAAAACAAGAGTTTCAAATTAGCTCAGATACCGTTCCATAAACCCAATATGGAATAGACAAGACCTACTCCTTGCTCAGAGAACTGGACTCAACACGCCCGATTCACCGCACAAGAATATATCTGACTAGTAATAATCTTAAAACCTATGTATTGATATCTCTCTGTTAGTGTGTCAAGTGGGTGTAAAGCGGCCTAAACACAGCCGTGAAAAGCAGCTAAACCCCATTATAAAAATAAATTACTTTTAAAAACCCAGGAAACAAAGACAGGGAAAGAGAGAGAAATTCTTACACAATTCGTTCAGGGGCTGTGATGCAACCTGGATTGACCATATCTAGACCCACAGCTGGATGAGACATAAGGGTGGACACTCTTGGGGCTGAGAGGTTTGGTGAGGTTGGGTGAGCAAACGCAGACCCTTTAAAGTAATACTGCGTGCTACCCATCGCATGGGTCCCAAATCTCCAGGTTCAAGGGCATCTTCCTACATCGAAAACATGCATGAGAAACCCAGAAGATGGTACACCGTGTGATGGGGAAAGGTTTCTAAAACGCACCTCATTTCTCATCTCCTTGTGCTCGGGTTCGCCATTCCAGCCACTTTAGTAGCAATCTCCCTACTTGGAGCATCAGCACCTTTAACCTCCTGTTCCGTACAGGTTGCAATTTGTCCTGAGGATGAACGGGAAGACGGGGAACCAATGAGAGACTAGCTCTTGGTGTTGGGACAGGCACAGGTCACTCTATTTTCCCATCAGGAAGAAGAAATAACCACAGGCTCAGCCTGCCCCCCGGAACCAGAACAGGGCCTGAAGCCATCCTGCGCTTTTGCGGCCGGCTCCCAAAAAAGCGACTTGTAAAATGGAGCTTCAGGGCACTGCAATTCACAAACCTGCAGAGTTATAAATGATAACTCTCGTCCACAAATATATTGAGGGAAGGCAAAGAAGAGGATTTGAAATCAAGGCAGAATTGCAGGAAACAGATTTCAGGAGGTAGATTCGAATCGCCTTTAAAGCACATGAAAAGCGGCAACACGTTGACAATGATGCCCTTGGCCAAAAAGGGCGTATGCGTTTTTTCCTGAATATATTCAGGAAAAAACGCATACGCCCTTTTTGGCCAACCAAGCAACCTGGAAAGGCAAATCAGCGCTACAAAGAAGTCTCGCTTCCCATCGGTCAAAAGGGCCATGCTGAAAAAAGTGTCAAAACCAGAAATGCAGGACAGGCCATGGAGAAATGGGAGCCTTGCTACACTGACGGGCGGGATGTAAATTGCCAACAGCCACTCTGGAGAAGTGTACGGTGTGTCCTGAAACATCTAAAAAACACAGCTTAGAGAGCATAGGGCACTTCCACGCATGGGGGGATAAAGTGGGAAAATGGAAAATCAGCAAGACACAAGCACCCCAAAGTTTAGGGCTGCTCTGTTGACAAGGACCTCCACTTCCTTCCACCTTAAATATCCCAGGAAAGCGAAAAATGGATAAAAAAGTTGTGGTCCTTATGTACAATGGAATATCACTCAGCCATGAAATCAATGTCATAAGGCTAGTAGCAGCATGATGAGTGGATTTAGGTAAGACGATTCTAAGTGAAATAAGTCACACAGAAAAGGACACTTCTCATAAGGTGTCACTTATAGAGGGAATGTAAAAACCGTTACACTTGAACTGAATTACAAAACAGAACAGAGTCACACATGCAGAAAACACACTATGGCTGCTTAACGGGAAAGGTGAGGTGGGGTGATACATAAAACAAGAGTTTCAAATTAGCTCAGATACCGTTCCATAAACCCAATATGGAATAGACAAGACCTACTCCTTGCTCAGAGAACTGGACTCAACACGCCCGATTCACCGCACAAGAATATATCTGACTAGTAATAATCTTAAAACCTATGTATTGATATCTCTCTGTTAGTGGGTCAAGTGGGTGTAAAGCGGCCTAAACACAGCCGTGAAAAGCAGCTAAACCCCATTATAAAAATAAATTACTTTTAAAAACCCATGAAACAAAGACAGGGAAAGAGAGAGAAATTCTTACACAATTCGTTCAGGGGCTGTGATGCAACCTGGATTGACCATATCTAGACCCACAGCTGGATGAGACATAAGGGTGGACACTCTTGGGGCTGAGAGGTTCGGTGAGGTTGGGTGAGCAAACGCAGACCCTTTAAAGTAATACTGCGTGCTACCCATCGCATGGGTCCCAAATCTCCAGGTTCAAGGGCATCTTCCTACATCGAAAACATGCATGAGAAACCCAGAAGATGGTACACCGTGTGATGGGGAAAGGTTTCTAAAACGCACCTCATTTCTCATCTCCTTGTGCTCGGGTTCGCCATTCCAGCCACTTTACTAGCAATCTCCCTACTTGGAGCATCAGCACCTTTAACCTCCTGTTCCGTACAGGTTGCAATTTGTCCTGAGGATGAACGGGAAGACGGGGAACCAATGAGAGACTAGCTCTTGGTGTTGGGACAGGCACAGGTCACTCTATTTTCCCATCAGGAAGAAGAATTAACCACAGGCTCAGCCTGCCCCCCGGAACCAGAACAGGGCCTGAAGCCATCCTGCGCTTTTGCGGCCGGCTCCCAAAAAACCGACTTGTAAAATGGAGCTTCAGGGCACTGCAATTCACAAACCTGCAGAGTTACAAATGATAACTCTCGTCCACAAATATATTGAGGGAAGGCAAAGAAGAGGATTTGAAATCAAGGCAGAATTGCAGGAAACAGATTTCAGGAGGAAGATGCGAATCGCCTTTAAAGCACATGAAAAGCGGCAAAACGTTGACAATGATGCCCTTGGCCAAAAAGGGCGTATGCGTTTTTTCCTGAATATATTCAGGAAAAAACGCATACGCCCTTTTTGGCCAACCAAGCAACCTGGAAAGGCAAATCAGCGCTACAAAGAAGTCTCGCTTCCCATCGGTCAAAAGGGCCATGCTGAAAAAAGTGTCAAAACCAGAAATGCAGGACAGGCCATGGAGAAATGGGAGCCTTGCTACACTGATGGGCGGGATGTAAATTGCCAACAGCCACTCTGGAGAAGTGTACGGTGTGTCCTGAAACATCTAAAAAACACAGCTTAGAGAGCATAGGGCACTTCCACGCATGGGGGGATAAAGTGGGAAAATTGAAAATCAGCAAGACACAAGCACCCCAAAGGTTAGGGCTGCTCTGTTGACAAGGACCTCCACTTCCTTCCACCTTAAATATCCCAGGAAAGCGAAAAATGGATAAAAAAGTTGTGGTCCTTATGTACAATGGAATATCACTCAGCCATGAAATCAATGTCATAAGGCTAGTAGCAGCATGATGAGTGGATTTAGGTAAGACGATTCTAAGTGAAATAAGTCACACAGAAAAGGACACTTCTCATAAGGTGTCACTTATAGAGGGAATGTAAAAACCGTTACACTTGAACTGAATTACAAAACAGAACAGAGTCACACATGCAGAAAACACACTATGGCTGCTTAACGGGAAAGGTGAGGTGGGGTGATACATAAAACAAGAGTTTCAAATTAGCTCAGATACCGTTCCATAAACCCAATATGTAACAGACAAGACCTACTCCTTGCTCAGAGAACTGGACTCAACACGCCCGATTCACCGCACAAGAATATATCTGACTAGTAATAATCTTAAAACCTATGTATTGATATCTCTCTGTTAGTGGGTCAAGTGGGTGTAAAGCGGCCTAAACACAGCCGTGAAAAGCAGGTAAACCCCATTATAAAAATAAATTACTTTTAAAAACCCAGGAAACAAAGACAGGGAAAGAGAGAGAAATTCTTACACAATTCGTTTAGGGGCTGTGATGCAACCTGGATTGACCATATCTAGACCCACAGCTGGATGAGACATAAGGGTGGACACTCTTGGGGCTGAGAGGTTTGGTGAGGTTGGGTGAGCAAACGCAGACCCTTTAAAGTAATACTGCGTGCTACCCATCGCATGGGTCCCAAATCTCCAGGTTCAAGGGCATCTTCCTACATCGAAAACATGCATGAGAAACCCAGAAGATGGTACACCGTGTGATGGGGAAAGGTTTCTAAAACGCACCTCATTTCTCATCTCCTTGTGCTCGGGTTCGCCATTCCAGCCACTTTACTAGCAATCTCCCTACTTGGAGCATCAGCACCTTTAACCTCTTGTTCCGTACAGGTTGCAATTTGTCCTGAGGATGAACGGGAAGACGGGGAACCAATGAGAGACTAGCTCTTGGTGTTGGGAGAGGCACAGGTCACTCTATTTTCCCATCAGGAAGAAGAATTAACCACAGGCTCAGCCTGCCCCCCTGAACCAGAACAGGGCCTGAAGCCATCCTGCGCTTTTGCGGCCGGCTCCCAAAAAAGCGACTTGTAAAATGGAGCTTCAGGGCACTGCAATTCACAAACCTGCAGAGTTATAAATGATAACTCTCGTCCACAAATATATTGAGGGAAGGCAAAGAAGAGGATTTGAAATCAAGGCAGAATTGCAGGAAACAGATTTCAGGAGGAAGATGCGAATCGCCTTTAAAGCACATGAAAAGCGGCAAAACGTTGACAATGATGCCCTTGTCCAAAAAGGGCGTATGCGTTTTTTCCTGAATATATTCAGGAGAAAACGCATACGCCCTTTTTGGCCAACCAAGCAACCTGGAAAGGCAAATCAGCGCTACAAAGAAGTCTCGCTTCCCATCGGTCAAAAGGGCCATGCTGAAAAAAGTGTCAAAACCAGAAATGCAGGACAGGCCATGGAGAAATGGGAGCCTTGCTACACTGGTGGGCGGGATGTAAATTGCCAACAGCCACTCTGGAGAAGTGTACGGTGTGTCCTGAAACATCTAAAAAACACAGCTTAGAGAGCATAGGGCACTTCCACGCATGGGGGGATAAAGTGGGAAAATTGAAAATCAGCAAGACACAAGCACCCCAAAGGTTAGGGCTGCTCTGTTGACAAGTACCTCCACTTCCTTCCACCTTAAATATCCCGGGAAAGCGAAAAATGGAAAAAAAAGTTGTGGTCCTTATGTACAATGGGATATCACTCAGCCATGAAATCAATGTCATAAGGCTAGTAGCAGCATGATGAGTGGATTTAGGTAAGACGATTCTAAGTGAAATAAGTCACACAGAAAAGGACACTTCTCATAAGGTGTCACTTATAGAGGGAATGTTAAAACCGTTACACTTGAACTGAATTACAAAACAGAACAGAGTCACACATGCAGAAAACACACTATGGCTGCTTAACGGGAAAGGTGAGGTGGGGTGATACATAAAACAAGAGTTTCAAATTAGCTCAGATACCGTTCCATAAACCCAATATGGAATAGACAAGACCTACTCCTTGCTCAGAGAACTGGACTCAACACGCCCGATTCACTGCACAAGAATATATCTGACTAGTAATAATCTTAAAACCTATGTATTGATATCTCTCTGTTAGTGGGTCAAGTGGGTGTAAAGCGGCCTAAACACAGCCGTGAAAAGCAGCTAAACCCCATTATAAAAATAAATTACTTTTAAAAACCCATGAAACAAAGACAGGGAAAGAGAGAGAAATTCTTACACAATTCGTTCAGGGACTGTGATGCAACCTGGATTGACCATATCTAGACCCACAGCTGGATGAGACATAAGGGTGGACACTCTTAGGGCTGAGAGGTTCGGTGAGGTTGGGTGAGCAAACGCAGACCCTTTAAAGTGATACTGCCTGCTACCCATCGCATGGGTCCCAAATCTCCAGGTTCAAGGGCATCTTCCTACATCGAAAACATGCATGAGAAACCCAGAAGATGGTACACCGTGTGATGGGGAAAGGTTTCTAAAACGCACCTCATTTCTCATCTCCTTGTGCTCGGGTTCGCCATTCCAGCCACTTTAGTAGCAATCTCCCTACTTGGAGCATCAGCACCTTTAACCTCCTGTTCCGTACAGGTTGCAATTTGTCCTGAGGATGAACGGGAAGACGGGGAACCAATGAGAGACTAGCTCTTGGTGTTGGGACAGGCACAGGTCACTCTATTTTCCCATCAGGAAGGAGAATAAACCACAGGCTCAGCCTGCCCCCCGGAACCAGAACAGGGCCTGAAGCCATCCTGCGCTTTTGCGGCCAGCTCCCAAAAAACCGACTTGTAAAATGGAGCTTCAGGGCACTGCAATTCACAAACCTGCAGAGTTACAAATGATAACTCTCGTCCACAAATATATTGAGGGAAGGCAAAGAAGAGGATTTGAAATCAAGGCAGAATTGCAGGAAACAGATTTCAGGAGGAAGATGCGAATCGCCTTTAAAGCACATGAAAAGCGGCAAAACGTTGACAATGATGCCCTTGGCCAAAAAGGGCGTATGCGTTTTTTCCTGAATATATTCAGGAGAAAACGCATACGCCCTTTTTGGCCAACCAAGCAACCTGGAAAGGCAAATCAGCGCTACAAAGAAGTCTCGCTTCCCATCGGTCAAAAGGGCCATGCTGAAAAAAGTGTCAAAACCAGAAATGC
Organism: Balaenoptera physalus; assembly: GCF_965194825.1. Lineage (NCBI taxonomy): Eukaryota > Metazoa > Chordata > Mammalia > Artiodactyla > Balaenopteridae > Balaenoptera > Balaenoptera physalus. The sequence goes on from NW_028126400.1 coordinate 229,646, forward strand.
AGGACAGGCCATGGAGAAATGGGAGCCTTGCTACACTGATGGGCGGGATGTAAATTGCCAACAGCCACTCTGGAGAAGTGTACGGTGTGTCCTGAAACATCTAAAAAACACAGCTTAGAGAGCATAGGGCACTTCCACGCATGGGGGGATAAAGTGGGAAAATTGAAAATCAGCAAGACACAAGCACCCCAAAGGTTAGGGCTGCTCTGTTGACAAGGACCTCCACTTCCTTCCACCTTAAATATCCCAGGAAAGCGAAAAATGGATAAAAAAGTTGTGGTCCTTATGTACAATGGAATATCACTCAGCCATGAAATCAATGTCATAAGGCTAGTAGCAGCATGATGAGTGGATTTAGGTAAGACGATTCTAAGTGAAATAAGTCACACAGAAAAGGACACTTCTCATAAGGTGTCACTTATAGAGGGAATGTAAAAACCGTTACACTTGAACTGAATTACAAAACAGAACAGAGTCACACATGCAGAAAACACACTATGGCTGCTTAACGGGAAAGGTGAGGTGGGGTGATACATAAAACAAGAGTTTCAAATTAGCTCAGATACCGTTCCATAAACCCAATATGGAATAGACAAGACCTACTCCTTGCTCAGAGAACTGGACTCAACACGCCCGATTCACCGCACAAGAATATATCTGACTAGTAATAATCTTAAAACCTATGTATTGATATCTCTCTGTTAGTGGGTCAAGTGGGTGTAAAGCGGCCTAAACACAGCCGTGAAAAGCAGCTAAACCCCATTATAAAAATAAATTACTTTTAAAAACCCATGAAACAAAGACAGGGAAAGAGAGAGAAATTCTTACACAATTCGTTCAGGGGCTGTGATGCAACCTGGATTGACCATATCTAGACCCACAGCTGGATGAGACATAAGGGTGGACACTCTTGGGGCTGAGAGGTTCGGTGAGGTTGGGTGAGCAAACGCAGACCCTTTAAAGTAATACTGCGTGCTACCCATCGCATGGGTCCCAAATCTCCAGGTTCAAGGGCATCTTCCTACATCGAAAACATGCATGAGAAACCCAGAAGATGGTACACCGTGTGATGGGGAAAGGTTTCTAAAACGCACCTCATTTCTCATCTCCTTGTGCTCGGGTTCACCATTCCAGCCACTTTACTAGCAATCTCCCTACTTGGAGCATCAGCACCTTTAACCTCCTGTTCCGTACAGGTTGCAATTTGTCCTGAGGATGAACGGGAAGACGGGGAACCAATGAAAGACTAGCTCTTGGTGTTGGGAGATGCACAGGTCACTCTATTTTCCCATCAGGAAGAAGAATTAACCACAGGCTCAGCCTGCCCCCCGGAACCAGAACAGGGCCTGAAGCCATCCTGCGCTTTTGCGGCCGGCTCCCAAAAAAGCGACTTCTAAAATGGAGCTTCAGGGCACTGCAATTCACAAACCTGCAGAGTTATAAATGATAACTCTCGTCCACAAGTATATTGAGGGAAGGCAAAGAAGAGGATTTGAAATCAAGGCAGAATTGCAGGAAACAGATTTCAGGAGGTAGATTCGAATCGCCTTTAAAGCACATGAAAAGCGGCAAAACGTTGACAATGATGCCCTTGGCCAAAAAGGGCGTATGCGTTTTTTCCTGAATGTATTCAGGAAATGAATACATTCAGGAAAAAACGCATACGCCCTTTTTGGCCAACCAAGCAACCTGGAAAGGCAAATCAGCGCTACAAAGAAGTCTCGCTTCCCATCGGTCAAAAGGGCCATGCTGAAAAAAGTGTCAAAACCAGAAATGCAGGACAGGCCATGGAGAAATGGGAGCCTTGCTACACTGACGGGCGGGATGTAAATTGCCAACAGCCACTCTGGAGAAGTGTACGGTGTGTCCTGAAACATCTAAAAAACACAGCTTAGAGAGCATAGGGCACTTCCACGCATGGGGGGATAAAGTGGGAAAATGGAAAATCAGCAAGACACAAGCACCCCAAAGTTTAGGGCTGCTCTGTTGACAAGGACCTCCACTTCCTTCCACCTTAAATATCCCAGGAAAGCGAAAAATGGATAAAAAAGTTGTGGTCCTTATGTACAATGGAATATCACTCAGCCATGAAATCAATGTCATAAGGCTAGTAGCAGCATGATGAGTGGATTTAGGTAAGACGATTCTAAGTGAAATAAGTCACACAGAAAAGGACACTTCTCATAAGGTGTCACTTATAGAGGGAATGTAAAAACCGTTACACTTGAACTGAATTACAAAACAGAACAGAGTCACACATGCAGAAAACACACTATGGCTGCTTAACGGGAAAGGTGAGGTGGGGTGATACATAAAACAAGAGTTTCAAATTAGCTCAGATACCGTTCCATAAACCCAATATGGAATAGACAAGACCTACTCCTTGCTCAGAGAACTGGACTCAACACGCCCGATTCACCGCACAAGAATATATCTGACTAGTAATAATCTTAAAACCTATGTATTGATATCTCTCTGTTAGTGTGTCAAGTGGGTGTAAAGCGGCCTAAACACAGCCGTGAAAAGCAGCTAAACCCCATTATAAAAATAAATTACTTTTAAAAACCCAGGAAACAAAGACAGGGAAAGAGAGAGAAATTCTTACACAATTCGTTCAGGGGCTGTGATGCAACCTGGATTGACCATATCTAGACCCACAGCTGGATGAGACATAAGGGTGGACACTCTTGGGGCTGAGAGGTTTGGTGAGGTTGGGTGAGCAAACGCAGACCCTTTAAAGTAATACTGCGTGCTACCCATCGCATGGGTCCCAAATCTCCAGGTTCAAGGGCATCTTCCTACATCGAAAACATGCATGAGAAACCCAGAAGATGGTACACCGTGTGATGGGGAAAGGTTTCTAAAACGCACCTCATTTCTCATCTCCTTGTGCTCGGGTTCGCCATTCCAGCCACTTTAGTAGCAATCTCCCTACTTGGAGCATCAGCACCTTTAACCTCCTGTTCCGTACAGGTTGCAATTTGTCCTGAGGATGAACGGGAAGACGGGGAACCAATGAGAGACTAGCTCTTGGTGTTGGGACAGGCACAGGTCACTCTATTTTCCCATCAGGAAGAAGAAATAACCACAGGCTCAGCCTGCCCCCCGGAACCAGAACAGGGCCTGAAGCCATCCTGCGCTTTTGCGGCCGGCTCCCAAAAAAGCGACTTGTAAAATGGAGCTTCAGGGCACTGCAATTCACAAACCTGCAGAGTTATAAATGATAACTCTCGTCCACAAATATATTGAGGGAAGGCAAAGAAGAGGATTTGAAATCAAGGCAGAATTGCAGGAAACAGATTTCAGGAGGTAGATTCGAATCGCCTTTAAAGCACATGAAAAGCGGCAACACGTTGACAATGATGCCCTTGGCCAAAAAGGGCGTATGCGTTTTTTCCTGAATATATTCAGGAAAAAACGCATACGCCCTTTTTGGCCAACCAAGCAACCTGGAAAGGCAAATCAGCGCTACAAAGAAGTCTCGCTTCCCATCGGTCAAAAGGGCCATGCTGAAAAAAGTGTCAAAACCAGAAATGCAGGACAGGCCATGGAGAAATGGGAGCCTTGCTACACTGACGGGCGGGATGTAAATTGCCAACAGCCACTCTGGAGAAGTGTACGGTGTGTCCTGAAACATCTAAAAAACACAGCTTAGAGAGCATAGGGCACTTCCACGCATGGGGGGATAAAGTGGGAAAATGGAAAATCAGCAAGACACAAGCACCCCAAAGTTTAGGGCTGCTCTGTTGACAAGGACCTCCACTTCCTTCCACCTTAAATATCCCAGGAAAGCGAAAAATGGATAAAAAAGTTGTGGTCCTTATGTACAATGGAATATCACTCAGCCATGAAATCAATGTCATAAGGCTAGTAGCAGCATGATGAGTGGATTTAGGTAAGACGATTCTAAGTGAAATAAGTCACACAGAAAAGGACACTTCTCATAAGGTGTCACTTATAGAGGGAATGTAAAAACCGTTACACTTGAACTGAATTACAAAACAGAACAGAGTCACACATGCAGAAAACACACTATGGCTGCTTAACGGGAAAGGTGAGGTGGGGTGATACATAAAACAAGAGTTTCAAATTAGCTCAGATACCGTTCCATAAACCCAATATGGAATAGACAAGACCTACTCCTTGCTCAGAGAACTGGACTCAACACGCCCGATTCACCGCACAAGAATATATCTGACTAGTAATAATCTTAAAACCTATGTATTGATATCTCTCTGTTAGTGGGTCAAGTGGGTGTAAAGCGGCCTAAACACAGCCGTGAAAAGCAGCTAAACCCCATTATAAAAATAAATTACTTTTAAAAACCCATGAAACAAAGACAGGGAAAGAGAGAGAAATTCTTACACAATTCGTTCAGGGGCTGTGATGCAACCTGGATTGACCATATCTAGACCCACAGCTGGATGAGACATAAGGGTGGACACTCTTGGGGCTGAGAGGTTCGGTGAGGTTGGGTGAGCAAACGCAGACCCTTTAAAGTAATACTGCGTGCTACCCATCGCATGGGTCCCAAATCTCCAGGTTCAAGGGCATCTTCCTACATCGAAAACATGCATGAGAAACCCAGAAGATGGTACACCGTGTGATGGGGAAAGGTTTCTAAAACGCACCTCATTTCTCATCTCCTTGTGCTCGGGTTCGCCATTCCAGCCACTTTACTAGCAATCTCCCTACTTGGAGCATCAGCACCTTTAACCTCCTGTTCCGTACAGGTTGCAATTTGTCCTGAGGATGAACGGGAAGACGGGGAACCAATGAGAGACTAGCTCTTGGTGTTGGGACAGGCACAGGTCACTCTATTTTCCCATCAGGAAGAAGAAATAACCACAGGCTCAGCCTGCCCCCCGGAACCAGAACAGGGCCTGAAGCCATCCTGCGCTTTTGCGGCCGGCTCCCAAAAAAGCGACTTGTAAAATGGAGCTTCAGGGCACTGCAATTCACAAACCTGCAGAGTTATAAATGATAACTCTCGTCCACAAATATATTGAGGGAAGGCAAAGAAGAGGATTTGAAATCAAGGCAGAATTGCAGGAAACAGATTTCAGGAGGTAGATTCGAATCGCCTTTAAAGCACATGAAAAGCGGCAAAACGTTGACAATGATGCCCTTGGCCAAAAAGGGCGTATGCGTTTTTTCCTGAATATATTCAGGAAAAAACGCATACGCCCTTTTTGGCCAACCAAGCAACCTGGAAAGGCAAATCAGCGCTACAAAGAAGTCTCGCTTCCCATCGGTCAAAAGGGCCATGCTGAAAAAAGTGTCAAAACCAGAAATGCAGGACAGGCCATGGAGAAATGGGAGCCTTGCTACACTGACGGGCGGGATGTAAATTGCCAACAGCCACTCTGGAGAAGTGTACGGTGTGTCCTGAAACATCTAAAAAACACAGCTTAGAGAGCATAGGGCACTTCCACGCATGGGGGGATAAAGTGGGAAAATGGAAAATCAGCAAGACACAAGCACCCCAAAGTTTAGGGCTGCTCTGTTGACAAGGACCTCCACTTCCTTCCACCTTAAATATCCCAGGAAAGCGAAAAATGGATAAAAAAGTTGTGGTCCTTATGTACAATGGAATATCACTCAGCCATGAAATCAATGTCATAAGGCTAGTAGCAGCATGATGAGTGGATTTAGGTAAGACGATTCTAAGTGAAATAAGTCACACAGAAAAGGACACTTCTCATAAGGTGTCACTTATAGAGGGAATGTAAAAACCGTTACACTTGAACTGAATTACAAAACAGAACAGAGTCACACATGCAGAAAACACACTATGGCTGCTTAACGGGAAAGGTGAGGTGGGGTGATACATAAAACAAGAGTTTCAAATTAGCTCAGATACCGTTCCATAAACCCAATATGGAATAGACAAGACCTACTCCTTGCTCAGAGAACTGGACTCAACACGCCCGATTCACCGCACAAGAATATATCTGACTAGTAATAATCTTAAAACCTATGTATTGATATCTCTCTGTTAGTGTGTCAAGTGGGTGTAAAGCGGCCTAAACACAGCCGTGAAAAGCAGCTAAACCCCATTATAAAAATAAATTACTTTTAAAAACCCATGAAACAAAGACAGGGAAAGAGAGAGAAATTCTTACACAATTCGTTCAGGGGCTGTGATGCAACCTGGATTGACCATATCTAGACCCACAGCTGGATGAGACATAAGGGTGGACACTCTTGGGGCTGAGAGGTTTGGTGAGGTTGGGTGAGCAAACGCAGACCCTTTAAAGTAATACTGCGTGCTACCCATCGCATGGGTCCCAAATCTCCAGGTTCAAGGGCATCTTCCTACATCGAAAACATGCATGAGAAACCCAGAAGATGGTACACCGTGTGATGGGGAAAGGTTTCTAAAACGCACCTCATTTCTCATCTCCTTGTGCTCGGGTTCGCCATTCCAGCCACTTTACTAGCAATCTCCCTACTTGGAGCATCAGCACCTTTAACCTCCTGTTCCGTACAGGTTGCAATTTGTCCTGAGGATGAACGGGAAGACGGGCAACCAATGGGAGACTAGCTCTTGGTGTTGGGAGAGGCACAGGTCACTCTATTTTCCCATCAGGAAGAAGAATTAACCACAGGCTCAGCCTGCCCCGCTGAACCAGAACAGGGCCTGAAGCCATCCTGCGCTTTTGCGGCCGGCTCCCAAAAAAGCGACTTGTAAAATGGAGCTTCAGGGCACTGCAATTCACAAACCTGCAGAGTTATAAATGATAACTCTCGTCCACAAATATATTGAGGGAAGGCAAAGAAGAGGATTTGAAATCAAGGCAGAATTGCAGGAAACAGATTTCAGGAGGTAGATTCGAATCGCCTTTAAAGCACATGAAAAGCGGCAAAACGTTGACAATGATGCCCTTGGCCAAAAAGGGCGTATGCGTTTTTTCCTGAATATATTCAGGAAAAAACGCATACGCCCTTTTTGGCCAACCAAGCAACCTGGAAAGGCAAATCAGCGCTACAAAGAAGTCTCGCTTCCCATCGGTCAAAAGGGCCATGCTGAAAAAAGTGTCAAAACCAGAAATGCAGGACAGGCCATGGAGAAATGGGAGCCTTGCTACACTGACGGGCGGGATGTAAATTGCCAACAGCCACTCTGGAGAAGTGTACGGTGTGTCCTGAAACATCTAAAAAACACAGCTTAGAGAGCATAGGGCACTTCCACGCATGGGGGGATAAAGTGGGAAAATTGAAAATCAGCAAGACACAAGCACCCCAAAGTTTAGGGCTGCTCTGTTGACAAGGACCTCCACTTCCTTCCACCTTAAATATCCCAGGAAAGCGAAAAATGGATAAAAAAGTTGTGGTCCTTATGTACAATGGAATATCACTCAGCCATGAAATCAATGTCATAAGGCTAGTAGCAGCATGATGAGTGGATTTAGGTAAGACGATTCTAAGTGAAATAAGTCACACAGAAAAGGACACTTCTCATAAGGTGTCACTTATAGAGGGAATGTAAAAACCGTTACACTTGAACTGAATTACAAAACAGAACAGAGTCACACATGCAGAAAACACACTATGGCTGCTTAACGGGAAAGGTGAGGTGGGGTGATACATAAAACAAGAGTTTCAAATTAGCTCAGATACCGTTCCATAAACCCAATATGGAATAGACAAGACCTACTCCTTGCTCAGAGAACTGGACTCAACACGCCCGATTCACCGCACAAGAATATATCTGACTAGTAATAATCTTAAAACCTATGTATTGATATCTCTCTGTTAGTGTGTCAAGTGGGTGTAAAGCGGCCTAAACACAGCCGTGAAAAGCAGCTAAACCCCATTATAAAAATAAATTACTTTTAAAAACCCATGAAACAAAGACAGGGAAAGAGAGAGAAATTCTTACACAATTCGTTCAGGGGCTGTGATGCAACCTGGATTGACCATATCTAGACCCACAGCTGGATGAGACATAAGGGTGGACACTCTTGGGGCTGAGAGGTTGGGTGAGGTTGGGTGAGCAAACGCAGACCCTTTAAAGTAATACTGCGTGCTACCCGTCGCATGGGTCCCAAATCTCCAGGTTCAAGGGCATCTTCCTACATCGAAAACATGCATGAGAAACCCAGAAGATGGTACACCGTGTGATGGGGAAAGGTTTCTAAAACGCACCTCATTTCTCATCTCCTTGTGCTCGGGTTCGCCATTCCAGCCACTTTACTAGCAATCTCCCTACTTGGAGCATCAGCACCTTTAACCTCCTGTTCCGTACAGGTTGCAATTTGTCCTGAGGATGAACGGGAAGACGGGGAACCAATGAGAGACTAGCTCTTGGTGTTGGGAGAGGCACAGGTCACTCTATTTTCCCATCAGGAAGAAGAATTAACCACAGGCTCAGCCTGCCCCCCTGAACCAGAACAGGGCCTGAAGCCATCCTGCGCTTTTGCGGCCGGCTCCCAAAAAAGCGACTTGTAAAATGGAGCTTCAGGGCACTGCAATTCACAAACCTGCAGAGTTATAAATGATAACTCTCGTCCACAAATATATTGAGGGAAGGCAAAGAAGAGGATTTGAAATCAAGGCAGAATTGCAGGAAACAGATTTCAGGAGGTAGATTCGAATCGCCTTTAAAGCACATGAAAAGCGGCAAAACGTTGACAATGATGCCCTTGGCCAAAAAGGGCGTATGCGTTTTTTCCTGAATATATTCAGGAAAAAACGCATACGCCCTTTTTGGCCAACCAAGCAACCTGGAAAGGCAAATCAGCGCTACAAAGAAGTCTCGCTTCCCATCGGTCAAAAGGGCCATGCTGAAAAAAGTGTCAAAACCAGAAATGCAGGACAGGCCATGGAGAAATGGGAGCCTTGCTACACTGATGGGCGGGATGTAAATTGCCAACAGCCACTCTGGAGAAGTGTACGGTGTGTCCTGAAACATCTAAAAAACACAGCTTAGAGAGCATAGGGCACTTCCACGCATGGGGGGATAAAGTGGGAAAATTGAAAATCAGCAAGACACAAGCACCCCAAAGTTTAGGGCTGCTCTGTTGACAAGGACCTCCACTTCCTTCCACCTTAAATATCCCAGGAAAGCGAAAAATGGATAAAAAAGTTGTGGTCCTTATGTACAATGGAATATCACTCAGCCATGAAATCAATGTCATAAGGCTAGTAGCAGCATGATGAGTGGATTTAGGTAAGACGATTCTAAGTGAAATAAGTCACACAGAAAAGGACACTTCTCATAAGGTGTCACTTATAGAGGGAATGTTAAAACCGTTACACTTGAACTGAATTACAAAACAGAACAGAGTCACACATGCAGAAAACACACTATGGCTGCTTAACGGGAAAGGTGAGGTGGGGTGATACATAAAACAAGAGTTTCAAATTAGCTCAGATACCGTTCCATAAACCCAATATGGAATAGACAAGACCTACTCCTTGCTCAGAGAACTGGACTCAACACGCCCGATTCACTGCACAAGAATATATCTGACTAGTAATAATCTTAAAACCTATGTATTGATATCTCTCTGTTAGTGTGTCAAGTGGGTGTAAAGCGGCCTAAACACAGCCGTGAAAAGCAGCTAAACCCCATTATAAAAATAAATTACTTTTAAAAACCCATGAAACAAAGACAGGGAAAGAGAGAGAAATTCTTACACAATTCGTTCAGGGGCTGTGATGCAACCTGGATTGACCATATCTAGACCCACAGCTGGATGAGACATAAGGGTGGACACTCTTAGGGCTGAGAGGTTCGGTGAGGTTGGGTGAGCAAACGCAGACCCTTTAAAGTGATACTGCCTGCTACCCATCGCATGGGTCCCAAATCTCCAGGTTCAAGGGCATCTTCCTACATCGAAAACATGCATGAGAAACCCAGAAGATGGTACACCGTGTGATGGGGAAAGGTTTCTAAAACGCACCTCATTTCTCATCTCCTTGTGCTCGGGTTCGCCATTCCAGCCACTTTAGTAGCAATCTCCCTACTTGGAGCATCAGCACCTTTAACCTCCTGTTCCGTACAGGTTGCAATTTGTCCTGAGGATGAACGGGAAGACGGGGAACCAATGAGAGACTAGCTCTTGGTGTTGGGACAGGCACAGGTCACTCTATTTTCCCATCAGGAAGAAGAATTAACCACAGGCTCAGCCTGCCCCCCGGAACCAGAACAGGGCCTGAAGCCATCCTGCGCTTTTGCGGCCGGCTCCCAAAAAAGCGACTTGTAAAATGGAGCTTCAGGGCACTGCAATTCACAAACCTGCAGAGTTACAAATGATAACTCTCGTCCACAAATATATTGAGGGAAGGCAAAGAAGAGGATTTGAAATCAAGGCAGAATTGCAGGAAACAGATTTCAGGAGGAAGATGCGAATCGCCTTTAAAGCACATGAAAAGCGGCAAAACGTTGACAATGATGCCCTTGGCCAAAAAGGGCGTATGCGTTTTTTCCTGAATATATTCAGGAGAAAACGCATACGCCCTTTTTGGCCAACCAAGCAACCTGGAAAGGCAAATCAGCGCTACAAAGAAGTCTCGCTTCCCATCGGTCAAAAGGGCCATGCTGAAAAAAGTGTCAAAACCAGAAATGCAGGACAGGCCATGGAGAAATGGGAGCCTTGCTACACTGATGGGCGGGATGTAAATTGCCAACAGCCACTCTGGAGAAGTGTACGGTGTGTCCTGAAACATCTAAAAAACACAGCTTAGAGAGCATAGGGCACTTCCACGCATGGGGAGATAAAGTGGGAAAATTGAAAATCAGCAAGACACAAGCACCCCAAAGGTTAGGGCTGCTCTGTTGACAAGGACCTCCACTTCCTTCCACCTTAAATATCCCAGGAAAGCGAAAAATGGATAAAAAAGTTGTGGTCCTTATGTACAATGGAATATCACTCAGCCATGAAATCAATGTCATAAGGCTAGTAGCAGCATGATGAGTGGATTTAGGTAAGACGATTCTAAGTGAAATAAGTCACACAGAAAAGGACACTTCTCATAAGGTGTCACTTATAGAGGGAATGTAAAAACCGTTACACTTGAACTGAATTACAAAACAGAACAGAGTCACACATGCAGAAAACACACTATGGCTGCTTAACGGGAAAGGTGAGGTGGGGTGATACATAAAACAAGAGTTTCAAATTAGCTCAGATACCGTTCCATAAACCCAATATGGAATAGACAAGACCTACTCCTTGCTCAGAGAACTGGACTCAACACGCCCGATTCACCGCACAAGAATATATCTGACTAGTAATAATCTTAAAACCTATGTATTGATATCTCTCTGTTAGTGGGTCAAGTGGGTGTAAAGCGGCCTAAACACAGCCGTGAAAAGCAGCTAAACCCCATTATAAAAATAAATTACTTTTAAAAACCCATGAAACAAAGACAGGGAAAGAGAGAGAAATTCTTACACAATTCGTTCAGGGGCTGTGATGCAAACTGGATTGACCATATCTAGACCCACAGCTGGATGAGACATAAGGGTGGACACTCTTGGGGCTGAGAGGTTCGGTGAGGTTGGGTGAGCAAACGCAGACACTTTAAAGTAATACTGCGTGCTACCCATCGCATGGGTCCCAAATCTCCAGGTTCAAGGGCATCTTCCTACATCGAAAACATGCATGAGAAACCCAGAAGATGGTACACCGTGTGATGGGGAAAGGTTTCTAAAACGCACCTCATTTCTCATCTCCTTGTGCTCGGGTTCGCCATTCCAGCCACTTTAGTAGCAATCTCCCTACTTGGAGCATCAGCACCTTTAACCTCCTGTTCCGTACAGGTTGCAATTTGTCCTGAGGATGAACGGGAAGACGGGGAACCAATGAGAGACTAGCTCTTGGTGTTGGGACAGGCACAGGTCACTCTATTTTCCCATCAGGAAGAAGAATTAACCACAGGCTCAGCCTGCCCCCCGGAACCAGAACAGGGCCTGAAGCCATCCTGCGCTTTTGCGGCCGGCTCCCAAAAAACCGACTTGTAAAATGGAGCTTCAGGGCACTGCAATTCACAAACCTGCAGAGTTACAAATGATAACTCTCGTCCACAAATATATTGAGGGAAGGCAAAGAAGAGGATTTGAAATCAAGGCAGAATTGCAGGAAACAGATTTCAGGAGGAAGATGCGAATCGCCTTTAAAGCACATGAAAAGCGGCAAAACGTTGACAATGATGCCCTTGGCCAAAAAGGGCGTATGCGTTTTTTCCTGAATATATTCAGGAAAAAACGCATACGCCCTTTTTGGCCAACCAAGCAACCTGGAAAGGCAAATCAGCGCTACAAAGAAGTCTCGCTTCCCATCGGTCAAAAGGGCCATGCTGAAAAAAGTGTCAAAACCAGAAATGCAGGACAGGCCATGGAGAAATGGGAGCCTTGCTACACTGATGGGCGGGATGTAAATTGCCAACAGCCACTCTGGAGAAGTGTACGGTGTGTCCTGAAACATCTAAAAAACACAGCTTAGAGAGCATAGGGCACTTCCACGCATGGGGGGATAAAGTGGGAAAATTGAAAATCAGCAAGACACAAGCACCCCAAAGGTTAGGGCTGCTCTGTTGACAAGGACCTCCACTTCCTTCCACCTTAAATATCCCAGGAAAGCGAAAAATGGATAAAAAAGTTGTGGTCCTTATGTACAATGGAATATCACTCAGCCATGAAATCAATGTCATAAGGCTAGTAGCAGCATGATGAGTGGATTTAGGTAAGACGATTCTAAGTGAAATAAGTCACACAGAAAAGGACACTTCTCATAAGGTGTCACTTATAGAGGGAATGTAAAAACCGTTACACTTGAACTGAATTACAAAACAGAACAGAGTCACACATGCAGAAAACACACTATGGCTGCTTAACGGGAAAGGTGGGGTGGGCTGATACATAAAACAAGAGTTTCAAATTAGCTCAGATACCGTTCCATAAACCCAATATGTAACAGACAAGACCTACTCCTTGCTCAGAGAACTGGACTCAACACGCCCGATTCACCGCACAAGAATATATCTGACTAGTAATAATCTTAAAACCTATGTATTGATATCTCTCTGTTAGTGGGTCAAGTGGGTGTAAAGCGGCCTAAACACAGCCGTGAAAAGCAGCTAAACCCCATTATAAAAATAAATTACTTTTAAAAACCCAGGAAACAAAGACAGGGAAAGAGAGAGAAATTCTTACACAATTCGTTCAGGGGCTGTGATGCAACCTGGATTGACCATATCTAGACCCACAGCTGGATGAGACATAAGGGTGGACACTCTTGGGGCTGAGAGGTTCGGTGAGGTTGGGTGAGCAAACGCAGACCCTTTAAAGTAATACTGCGTGCTACCCATCGCATGGGTCCCAAATCTCCAGGTTCAAGGGCATCTTCCTACATCGAAAACATGCATGAGAAACCCAGAAGATGGTACACCGTGTGATGGGGAAAGGTTTCTAAAACGCACCTCATTTCTCATCTCCTTGTGCTCGGGTTCGCCATTCCAGCCACTTTACTAGCAATCTCCCTACTTGGAGCATCAGCACCTTTAACCTCCTGTTCCGTACAGGTTGCAATTTGTCCTGAGGATGAACGGGAAGACGGGGAACCAATGAGAGACTAGCTCTTGGTGTTGGGAGAGGCACAGGTCACTCTATTTTCCCATCAGGAAGAAGAATTAACCACAGGCTCAGCCTGCCCCCCTGAACCAGAACAGGGCCTGAAGCCATCCTGCGCTTTTGCGGCCGGCTCCCAAAAAAGCGACTTGTAAAATGGAGCTTCAGGGCACTGCAATTCACAAACCTGCAGAGTTATAAATGATAACTCTCGTCCACAAATATATTGAGGGAAGGCAAAGAAGAGGATTTGAAATCAAGGCAGAATTGCAGGAAACAGATTTCAGGAGGTAGATTCGAATCGCCTTTAAAGCACATGAAAAGCGGCAAAACGTTGACAATGATGCCCTTGGCCAAAAAGGGCGTATGCGTTTTTTCCTGAATATATTCAGGAAAAAACGCATACGCCCTTTTTGGCCAACCAAGCAACCTGGAAAGGCAAATCAGCGCTACAAAGAAGTCTCGCTTCCCATCGGTCAAAAGGGCCATGCTGAAAAAAGTGTCAAAACCAGAAATGCAGGACAGGCCATGGAGAAATGGGAGCCTTGCTACACTGATGGGCGGGATGTAAATTGCCAACAGCCACTCTGGAGAAGTGTACGGTGTGTCCTGAAACATCTAAAAAACACAGCTTAGAGAGCATAGGGCACTTCCACGCATGGGGGGATAAAGTGGGAAAATTGAAAATCAGCAAGACACAAGCACCCCAAAGTTTAGGGCTGCTCTGTTGACAAGGACCTCCACTTCCTTCCACCTTAAATATCCCAGGAAAGCGAAAAATGGATAAAAAAGTTGTGGTCCTTATGTACAATGGAATATCACTCAGCCATGAAATCAATGTCATAAGGCTAGTAGCAGCATGATGAGTGGATTTAGGTAAGACGATTCTAAGTGAAATAAGTCACACAGAAAAGGACACTTCTCATAAGGTGTCACTTATAGAGGGAATGTTAAAACCGTTACACTTGAACTGAATTACAAAACAGAACAGAGTCACACATGCAGAAAACACACTATGGCTGCTTAACGGGAAAGGTGAGGTGGGGTGATACATAAAACAAGAGTTTCAAATTAGCTCAGATACCGTTCCATAAACCCAATATGGAATAGACAAGACCTACTCCTTGCTCAGAGAACTGGACTCAACACGCCCGATTCACTGCACAAGAATATATCTGACTAGTAATAATCTTAAAACCTATGTATTGATATCTCTCTGTTAGTGTGTCAAGTGGGTGTAAAGCGGCCTAAACACAGCCGTGAAAAGCAGCTAAACCCCATTATAAAAATAAATTACTTTTAAAAACCCATGAAACAAAGACAGGGAAAGAGAGAGAAATTCTTACACAATTCGTTCAGGGGCTGTGATGCAACCTGGATTGACCATATCTAGACCCACAGCTGGATGAGACATAAGGGTGGACACTCTTAGGGCTGAGAGGTTCGGTGAGGTTGGGTGAGCAAACGCAGACCCTTTAAAGTGATACTGCCTGCTACCCATCGCATGGGTCCCAAATCTCCAGGTTCAAGGGCATCTTCCTACATCGAAAACATGCATGAGAAACCCAGAAGATGGTACACCGTGTGATGGGGAAAGGTTTCTAAAACGCACCTCATTTCTCATCTCCTTGTGCTCGGGTTCGCCATTCCAGCCACTTTAGTAGCAATCTCCCTACTTGGAGCATCAGCACCTTTAACCTCCTGTTCCGTACAGGTTGCAATTTGTCCTGAGGATGAACGGGAAGACGGGGAACCAATGAGAGACTAGCTCTTGGTGTTGGGACAGGCACAGGTCACTCTATTTTCCCATCAGGAAGAAGAATTAACCACAGGCTCAGCCTGCCCCCCGGAACCAGAACAGGGCCTGAAGCCATCCTGCGCTTTTGCGGCCGGCTCCCAAAAAAGCGACTTGTAAAATGGAGCTTCAGGGCACTGCAATTCACAAACCTGCAGAGTTACAAATGATAACTCTCGTCCACAAATATATTGAGGGAAGGCAAAGAAGAGGATTTGAAATCAAGGCAGAATTGCAGGAAACAGATTTCAGGAGGAAGATGCGAATCGCCTTTAAAGCACATGAAAAGCGGCAAAACGTTGACAATGATGCCCTTGGCCAAAAAGGGCGTATGCGTTTTTTCCTGAATATATTCAGGAGAAAACGCATACGCCCTTTTTGGCCAACCAAGCAACCTGGAAAGGCAAATCAGCGCTACAAAGAAGTCTCGCTTCCCATCGGTCAAAAGGGCCATGCTGAAAAAAGTGTCAAAACCAGAAATGCAGGACAGGCCATGGAGAAATGGGAGCCTTGCTACACTGATGGGCGGGATGTAAATTGCCAACAGCCACTCTGGAGAAGTGTACGGTGTGTCCTGAAACATCTAAAAAACACAGCTTAGAGAGCATAGGGCACTTCCACGCATGGGGAGATAAAGTGGGAAAATTGAAAATCAGCAAGACACAAGCACCCCAAAGGTTAGGGCTGCTCTGTTGACAAGGACCTCCACTTCCTTCCACCTTAAATATCCCAGGAAAGCGAAAAATGGATAAAAAAGTTGTGGTCCTTATGTACAATGGAATATCACTCAGCCATGAAATCAATGTCATAAGGCTAGTAGCAGCATGATGAGTGGATTTAGGTAAGACGATTCTAAGTGAAATAAGTCACACAGAAAAGGACACTTCTCATAAGGTGTCACTTATAGAGGGAATGTAAAAACCGTTACACTTGAACTGAATTACAAAACAGAACAGAGTCACACATGCAGAAAACACACTATGGCTGCTTAACGGGAAAGGTGAGGTGGGGTGATACATAAAACAAGAGTTTCAAATTAGCTCAGATACCGTTCCATAAACCCAATATGGAATAGACAAGACCTACTCCTTGCTCAGAGAACTGGACTCAACACGCCCGATTCACCGCACAAGAATATATCTGACTAGTAATAATCTTAAAACCTATGTATTGATATCTCTCTGTTAGTGGGTCAAGTGGGTGTAAAGCGGCCTAAACACAGCCGTGAAAAGCAGCTAAACCCCATTATAAAAATAAATTACTTTTAAAAACCCATGAAACAAAGACAGGGAAAGAGAGAGAAATTCTTACACAATTCGTTCAGGGGCTGTGATGCAAACTGGATTGACCATATCTAGACCCACAGCTGGATGAGACATAAGGGTGGACACTCTTGGGGCTGAGAGGTTCGGTGAGGTTGGGTGAGCAAACGCAGACACTTTAAAGTAATACTGCGTGCTACCCATCGCATGGGTCCCAAATCTCCAGGTTCAAGGGCATCTTCCTACATCGAAAACATGCATGAGAAACCCAGAAGATGGTACACCGTGTGATGGGGAAAGGTTTCTAAAACGCACCTCATTTCTCATCTCCTTGTGCTCGGGTTCGCCATTCCAGCCACTTTAGTAGCAATCTCCCTACTTGGAGCATCAGCACCTTTAACCTCCTGTTCCGTACAGGTTGCAATTTGTCCTGAGGATGAACGGGAAGACGGGGAACCAATGAGAGACTAGCTCTTGGTGTTGGGACAGGCACAGGTCACTCTATTTTCCCATCAGGAAGAAGAATTAACCACAGGCTCAGCCTGCCCCCCGGAACCAGAACAGGGCCTGAAGCCATCCTGCGCTTTTGCGGCCGGCTCCCAAAAAACCGACTTGTAAAATGGAGCTTCAGGGCACTGCAATTCACAAACCTGCAGAGTTACAAATGATAACTCTCGTCCACAAATATATTGAGGGAAGGCAAAGAAGAGGATTTGAAATCAAGGCAGAATTGCAGGAAACAGATTTCAGGAGGAAGATGCGAATCGCCTTTAAAGCACATGAAAAGCGGCAAAACGTTGACAATGATGCCCTTGGCCAAAAAGGGCGTATGCGTTTTTTCCTGAATATATTCAGGAAAAAACGCATACGCCCTTTTTGGCCAACCAAGCAACCTGGAAAGGCAAATCAGCGCTACAAAGAAGTCTCGCTTCCCATCGGTCAAAAGGGCCATGCTGAAAAAAGTGTCAAAACCAGAAATGCAGGACAGGCCATGGAGAAATGGGAGCCTTGCTACACTGATGGGCGGGATGTAAATTGCCAACAGCCACTCTGGAGAAGTGTACGGTGTGTCCTGAAACATCTAAAAAACACAGCTTAGAGAGCATAGGGCACTTCCACGCATGGGGGGATAAAGTGGGAAAATTGAAAATCAGCAAGACACAAGCACCCCAAAGGTTAGGGCTGCTCTGTTGACAAGGACCTCCACTTCCTTCCACCTTAAATATCCCAGGAAAGCGAAAAATGGATAAAAAAGTTGTGGTCCTTATGTACAATGGAATATCACTCAGCCATGAAATCAATGTCATAAGGCTAGTAGCAGCATGATGAGTGGATTTAGGTAAGACGATTCTAAGTGAAATAAGTCACACAGAAAAGGACACTTCTCATAAGGTGTCACTTATAGAGGGAATGTAAAAACCGTTACACTTGAACTGAATTACAAAACAGAACAGAGTCACACATGCAGAAAACACACTATGGCTGCTTAACGGGAAAGGTGGGGTGGGGTGATACATAAAACAAGAGTTTCAAATTAGCTCAGATACCGTTCCATAAACCCAATATGTAACAGACAAGACCTACTCCTTGCTCAGAGAACTGGACTCAACACGCCCGATTCACCGCACAAGAATATATCTGACTAGTAATAATCTTAAAACCTATGTATTGATATCTCTCTGTTAGTGGGTCAAGTGGGTGTAAAGCGGCCTAAACACAGCCGTGAAAAGCAGCTAAACCCCATTATAAAAATAAATTACTTTTAAAAACCCAGGAAACAAAGACAGGGAAAGAGAGAGAAATTCTTACACAATTCGTTCAGGGGCTGTGATGCAACCTGGATTGACCATATCTAGACCCACAGCTGGATGAGACATAAGGGTGGACACTCTTGGGGCTGAGAGGTTCGGTGAGGTTGGGTGAGCAAACGCAGACCCTTTAAAGTAATACTGCGTGCTACCCATCGCATGGGTCCCAAATCTCCAGGTTCAAGGGCATCTTCCTACATCGAAAACATGCATGAGAAACCCAGAAGATGGTACACCGTGTGATGGGGAAAGGTTTCTAAAACGCACCTCATTTCTCATCTCCTTGTGCTCGGGTTCGCCATTCCAGCCACTTTACTAGCAATCTCCCTACTTGGAGCATCAGCACCTTTAACCTCCTGTTCCGTACAGGTTGCAATTTGTCCTGAGGATGAACGGGAAGACGGGGAACCAATGAGAGACTAGCTCTTGGTGTTGGGAGAGGCACAGGTCACTCTATTTTCCCATCAGGAAGAAGAATTAACCACAGGCTCAGCCTGCCCCCCTGAACCAGAACAGGGCCTGAAGCCATCCTGCGCTTTTGCGGCCGGCTCCCAAAAAAGCGACTTGTAAAATGGAGCTTCAGGGCACTGCAATTCACAAACCTGCAGAGTTATAAATGATAACTCTCGTCCACAAATATATTGAGGGAAGGCAAAGAAGAGGATTTGAAATCAAGGCAGAATTGCAGGAAACAGATTTCAGGAGGAAGATGCGAATCGCCTTTAAAGCACATGAAAAGCGGCAAAACGTTGACAATGATGCCCTTGGCCAAAAAGGGCGTATGCGTTTTTTCCTGAATATATTCAGGAGAAAACGCATACGCCCTTTTTGGCCAACCAAGCAACCTGGAAAGGCAAATCAGCGCTACAAAGAAGTCTCGCTTCCCATCGGTCAAAAGGGCCATGCTGAAAAAAGTGTCAAAACCAGAAATGCAGGACAGGCCATGGAGAAATGGGAGCCTTGCTACACTGATGGGCGGGATGTAAATTGCCAACAGCCACTCTGGAGAAGTGTACGGTGTGTCCTGAAACATCTAAAAAACACAGCTTAGAGAGCATAGGGCACTTCCACGCATGGGGGGATAAAGTGGGAAAATTGAAAATCAGCAAGACACAAGCACCCCAAAGGTTAGGGCTGCTCTGTTGACAAGGACCTCCACTTCATTCCACCTTAAATATCCCAGGAAAGTTAAAAATGGATAAAAAAGTTGTGGTCCTTATGTACAATGGAATATCACTCAGCCATGAAATCAATGTCAAAAGGCTAGTAGCAGCATGATGAGTGGATTTAGGTAAGACGATTCTAAGTGAAATAAGTCACACAGAAAAGGACACTTCTCATAAGGTGTCACTTATAGAGGGAATGTAAAAACCGTTACACTTGAACTGAATTACAAAACAGAACAGAGTCACACATGCAGAAAACACACTATGGCTGCTTAACGGGAAAGGTGAGGTGGGGTGATACATAAAACAAGAGTTTCAAATTAGCTCAGATACCGTTCCATAAACCCAATATGGAATAGACAAGACCTACTCCTTGCTCAGAGAACTGGACTCAACACGCCCGATTCACCGCACAAGAATATATCTGACTAGTAATAATCTTAAAACCTATGTATTGATATCTCTCTGTTAGTGGGTCAAGTGGGTGTAAAGCGGCCTAAACACAGCCGTGAAAAGCAGCTAAACCCCATTATAAAAATAAATTACTTTTAAAAACCCATGAAACAAAGACAGGGAAAGAGAGAGAAATTCTTACACAATTCGTTCAGGGGCTGTGATGCAACCTGGATTGACCATATCTAGACCCACAGCTGGATGAGACATAAGGGTGGACACTCTTGGGGCTGAGAGGTTCGGTGAGGTTGGGTGAGCAAACGCAGACCCTTTAAAGTAATACTGCGTGCTACCCATCGCATGGGTCCCAAATCTCCAGGTTCAAGGGCATCTTCCTACATCGAAAACATGCATGAGAAACCCAGAAGATGGTACACCGTGTGATGGGGAAAGGTTTCTAAAACGCACCTCATTTCTCATCTCCTTGTGCTCGGGTTCGCCATTCCAGCCACTTTACTAGCAATCTCCCTACTTGGAGCATCAGCACCTTTAACCTCCTGTTCCGTACAGGTTGCAATTTGTCCTGAGGATGAACGGGAAGACGGGGAACCAATGAGAGACTAGCTCTTGGTGTTGGGAGATGCACAGGTCACTCTATTTTCCCATCAGGAAGAAGAATTAACCACAGGCTCAGCCTGCCCCCCGGAACCAGAACAGGGCCTGAAGCCATCCTGCGCTTTTGCGGCCGGCTCCCAAAAAAGCGACTTGTAAAATGGAGCTTCAGGGCACTGCAATTCACAAACCTGCAGAGTTATAAATGATAACTCTCGTCCACAAGTATATTGAGGGAAGGCAAAGAAGAGGATTTGAAATCAAGGCAGAATTGCAGGAAACAGATTTCAGGAGGTAGATTCGAATCGCCTTTAAAGCACATGAAAAGCGGCAAAACGTTGACAATGATGCCCTTGGCCAAAAAGGGCGTATGCGTTTTTTCCTGAATGTATTCAGGAAATGAATACATTCAGGAAAAAACGCATACGCCCTTTTTGGCCAACCAAGCAACCTGGAAAGGCAAATCAGCGCTACAAAGAAGTCTCGCTTCCCATCGGTCAAAAGGGCCATGCTGAAAAAAGTGTCAAAACCAGAAATGCAGGACAGGTCATGGAGAAATGGGAGCCTTGCTACACTGATGGGCGGGATGTAAATTGCCAACAGCCACTCTGGAGAAGTGTACGGTGTGTCCTGAAACATCTAAAAACACAGCTTAGAGAGCATAGGGCACTTCCACGCATGGGGGGATAAAGTGGGAAAATTGAAAATCAGCAAGACACAAGCACTCCAAAGGTTAGGGCTGCTCTGTTGACAAGGACCTCCACTTTCTTCCACCTTAAATATCCCAGGAAAGCGAAAAATGGATAAAAAAGTTGTGGTCCTTATGTACAATGGAATATCACTCAGCCATGAAATCAATGTCATAAGGCTAGTAGCAGCATGATGAGT
The DNA here is from genome assembly GCF_965194825.1 of Balaenoptera physalus. Classification (NCBI taxonomy): domain Eukaryota; kingdom Metazoa; phylum Chordata; class Mammalia; order Artiodactyla; family Balaenopteridae; genus Balaenoptera; species Balaenoptera physalus. The sequence continues at coordinate 251,149 of NW_028126400.1, forward strand.
GGATTTAGGTAAGACGATTCTAAGTGAAATAAGTCACACAGAAAAGGACACTTCTCATAAGGTGTCACTTATAGAGGGAATGTAAAAACCGTTACACTTGAACTGAATTACAAAACAGAACAGAGTCACACATGCAGAAAACACACTATGGCTGCTTAACGGGAAAGGTGAGGTGGGGTGATACATAAAACAAGAGTTTCAAATTAGCTCAGATACCGTTCCATAAACCCAATATGGAATAGACAAGACCTACTCCTTGCTCAGAGAACTGGACTCAACACGCCCGATTCACCGCACAAGAATATATCTGACTAGTAATAATCTTAAAACCTATGTATTGATATCTCTCTGTTAGTGTGTCAAGTGGGTGTAAAGCGGCCTAAACACAGCCGTGAAAAGCAGCTAAACCCCATTATAAAAATAAATTACTTTTAAAAACCCATGAAACAAAGACAGGGAAAGAGAGAGAAATTCTTACACAATTCGTTCAGGGGCTGTGATGCAACCTGGATTGACCATATCTAGACCCACAGCTGGATGAGACATAAGGGTGGACACTCTTGGGGCTGAGAGGTTCGGTGAGGTTGGGTGAGCAAACGCAGACCCTTTAAAGTAATACTGCGTGCTACCCATCGCATGGGTCCCAAATCTCCAGGTTCAAGGGCATCTTCCTACATCGAAAACATGCATGAGAAACCCAGAAGATGGTACACCGTGTGATGGGGAAAGGTTTCTAAAACGCACCTCATTTCTCATCTCCTTGTGCTCGGGTTCGCCATTCCAGCCACTTTACTAGCAATCTCCCTACTTGGAGCATCAGCACCTTTAACCTCCTGTTCCGTACAGGTTGCAATTTGTCCTGAGGATGAACGGGAAGACGGGGAACCAATGAGAGACTAGCTCTTGGTGTTGGGACAGGCACAGGTCACTCTATTTTCCCATCAGGAAGAAGAATTAACCACAGGCTCAGCCTGCCCCCCTGAACCAGAACAGGGCCTGAAGCCATCCTGCGCTTTTGCAGCCGGCTCCCAAAAAAGCGACTTGTAAAATGGAGCTTCAGGGCACTGCAATTCACAAACCTGCAGAGTTATAAATGATAACTCTCGTCCACAAATATATTGAGGGAAGGCAAAGAAGAGGATTTGAAATCAAGGCAGAATTGCAGGAAACAGATTTCAGGAGGTAGATTCGAATCGCCTTTAAAGCACATGAAAAGCGGCAACACGTTGACAATGATGCCCTTGGCCAAAAAGGGCGTATGCGTTTTTTCCTGAATATATTCAGGAAAAAACGCATACGCCCTTTTTGGCCAACCAAGCAACCTGGAAAGGCAAATCAGCGCTACAAAGAAGTCTCGCTTCCCATCGGTCAAAAGGGCCATGCTGAAAAAAGTGTCAAAACCAGAAATGCAGGACAGGCCATGGAGAAATGGGAGCCTTGCTACACTGACGGGCGGGATGTAAATTGCCAACAGCCACTCTGGAGAAGTGTACGGTGTGTCCTGAAACATCTAAAAAACACAGCTTAGAGAGCATAGGGCACTTCCACGCATGGGGGGATAAAGTGGGAAAATGGAAAATCAGCAAGACACAAGCACCCCAAAGGTTAGGGCTGCTCTGTTGACAAGGACCTCCACTTCCTTCCACCTTAAATATCCCAGGAAAGCGAAAAATGGATAAAAAAGTTGTGGTCCTTATGTACAATGGAATATCACTCAGCCATGAAATCAATGTCATAAGGCTAGTAGCAGCATGATGAGTGGATTTAGGTAAGACGATTCTAAGTGAAATAAGTCACACAGAAAAGGACACTTCTCATAAGGTGTCACTTATAGAGGGAATGTAAAAACCGTTACACTTGAACTGAATTACAAAACAGAACAGAGTCACACATGCAGAAAACACACTATGGCTGCTTAACGGGAAAGGTGAGGTGGGGTGATACATAAAACAAGAGTTTCAAATTAGCTCAGATACCGTTCCATAAACCCAATATGTAACAGACAAGACCTACTCCTTGCTCAGAGAACTGGACTCAACACGCCCGATTCACCGCACAAGAATATATCTGACTAGTAATAATCTTAAAACCTATATATTGATATCGCTCTGTTAGTGGCTCAAGTGGGTGTAAAGCGGCCTAAACACAGCCGTGAAAAGCAGCTAAACCCCATTATAAAAATAAATTACTTTTAAAAACCCATGAAACAAAGACAGGGAAAGAGAGAGAAATTCTTACACAATTCGTTCAGGGGCTGTGATGCAACCTGGATTGACCATATCTAGACCCACAGCTGGATGAGACATAAGGGTGGACACTCTTGGGGCTGAGAGGTTCGGTGAGGTTGGGTGAGCAAACGCAGACCCTTTAAAGTAATACTGCGTGCTACCCATCGCATGGGTCCCAAATCTCCAGGTTCAAGGGCATCTTCCTACATCGAAAACATGCATGAGAAACCCAGAAGATGGTACACCGTGTGATGGGGAAAGGTTTCTAAAACGCACCTCATTTCTCATCTCCTTGTGCTCGGGTTCGCCATTCCAGCCACTTTAGTAGCAATCTCCCTACTTGGAGCATCAGCACCTTTAACCTCCTGTTCCGTACAGGTTGCAATTTGTCCTGAGGATGAACGGGAAGACGGGGAACCAATGAGAGACTAGCTCTTGGTGTTGGGACAGGCACAGGTCACTCTATTTTCCCATCAGGAAGAAGAATTAACCACAGGCTCAGCCTGCCCCCCGGAACCAGAACAGGGCCTGAAGCCATCCTGCGCTTTTGCGGCCGGCTCCCAAAAAAGCGACTTGTAAAATGGAGCTTCAGGGGACTGCAATTCACAAACCTGCAGAGTTACAAATGATAACTCTCGTCCACAAATATATTGAGGGAAGGCAAAGAAGAGGATTTGAAATCAAGGCAGAATTGCAGGAAACAGATTTCAGGAGGAAGATGCGAATCGCCTTTAAAGCACATGAAAAGCGGCAAAACGTTGACAATGATGCCCTTGGCCAAAAAGGGCGTATGCGTTTTTTCCTGAATATATTCAGGAGAAAACGCATACGCCCTTTTTGGCCAACCAAGCAACCTGGAAAGGCAAATCAGCGCTACAAAGAAGTCTCGCTTCCCATCGGTCAAAAGGGCCATGCTGAAAAAAGTGTCAAAACCAGAAATGCAGGACAGGCCATGGAGAAATGGGAGCCTTGCTACACTGATGGGCGGGATGTAAATTGCCAACAGCCACTCTGGAGAAGTGTACGGTGTGTCCTGAAACATCTAAAAAACACAGCTTAGAGAGCATAGGGCACTTCCACGCATGGGGGGATAAAGTGGGAAAATTGAAAATCAGCAAGACACAAGCACCCCAAAGGTTAGGGCTGCTCTGTTGACAAGGACCTCCACTTCATTCCACCTTAAATATCCCAGGAAAGTTAAAAATGGATAAAAAAGTTGTGGTCCTTATGTACAATGGAATATCACTCAGCCATGAAATCAATGTCAAAAGGCTAGTAGGAGCATGATGAGTGGATTTAGGTAAGACGATTCTAAGTGAAATAAGTCACACAGAAAAGGACACTTCTCATAAGGTGTCACTTATAGAGGGAATGTAAAAACCGTTACACTTGAACTGACTTACAAAACAGAACAGAGTCACACATGCAGAAAACACACTATGGCTGCTTAACGGGAAAGGTGAGGTGGGGTGATACATAAAACAAGAGTTTCAAATTAGCTCAGATACCGTTCCATAAACCCAATATGGAATAGACAAGACCTACTCCTTGCTCAGAGAACTGGACTCAACACGCCCGATTCACCGCACAAGAATATATCTGACTAGTAATAATCTTAAAACCTATGTATTGATATCTCTCTGTTAGTGTGTCAAGTGGGTGTAAAGCGGCCTAAACACAGCCGTGAAAAGCAGCTAAACCCCATTATAAAAATAAATTACTTTTAAAAACCCATGAAACAAAGACAGGGAAAGAGAGAGAAATTCTTACACAATTCGTTCAGGGGCTGTGATGCAACCTGGATTGACCATATCTAGACCCACAGGTGGATGAGACATAAGGGTGGACACTCTTGGGGCTGAGAGGTTCGGTGAGGTTGGGTGAGCAAACGCAGACCCTTTAAAGTAATACTGCGTGCTACCCATCGCATGGGTCCCAAATCTCCAGGTTCAAGGGCATCTTCCTACATCAAAAACATGCATGAGAAACCCAGAAGATGGTACACCGTGTGATGGGGAAAGGTTTCTAAAACGCACCTCATTTCTCATCTCCTTGTGCTCGGGTTCGCCATTCCAGCCACTTTACTAGCAATCTCCCTACTTGGAGCATCAGCACCTTTAACCTCCTGTTCCGTACAGGTTGCAATTTGTCCTGAGGATGAACGGGAAGACGGGGAACCAATGAGAGACTAGCTCTTGGTGTTGGGACAGGCACAGGTCACTCTATTTTCCCATCAGGAAGAAGAATTAACCACAGGCTCAGCCTGCCCCCCGGAACCAGAACAGGGCCTGAAGCCATCCTGCGCTTTTGCGGCCGGCTCCCAAAAAAGCGACTTGTAAAATGGAGCTTCAGGGCACTGCAATTCACAAACCTGCAGAGTTATAAATGATAACTCTCGTCCACAAATATATTGAGGGAAGGCAAAGAAGAGGATTTGAAATCAAGGCAGAATTGCAGGAAACAGATTTCAGGAGGTAGATTCGAATCGCCTTTAAAGCACATGAAAAGCGGCAACACGTTGACAATGATGCCCTTGGCCAAAAAGGGCGTATGCGTTTTTTCCTGAATATATTCAGGAAAAAACGCATACGCCCTTTTTGGCCAACCAAGCAACCTGGAAAGGCAAATCAGCGCTACAAAGAAGTCTCGCTTCCCATCGGTCAAAAGGGCCATGCTGAAAAAAGTGTCAAAACCAGAAATGCAGGACAGGCCATGGAGAAATGGGAGCCTTGCTACACTGACGGGCGGGATGTAAATTGCCAACAGCCACTCTGGAGAAGTGTACGGTGTGTCCTGAAACATCTAAAAAACACAGCTTAGAGAGCATAGGGCACTTCCACGCATGGGGGGATAAAGTGGGAAAATTGAAAATCAGCAAGACACAAGCACCCCAAAGGTTAGGGCTGCTCTGTTGACAAGGACCTCCACTTCCTTCCACCTTAAATATCCCAGGAAAGCGAAAAATGGATAAAAAACTTGTGGTCCTTATGTACAATGGAATATCACTCAGCCATGAAATCAATGTCATAAGGCTAGTAGCAGCATGATGAGTGGATTTAGGTAAGACGATTCTAAGTGAAATAAGTCACACAGAAAAGGACACTTCTCATAAGGTGTCACTTATAGAGGGAATGTAAAAACCGTTACACTTGAACTGAATTACAAAACAGAACAGAGTCACACATGCAGAAAACACACTATGGCTGCTTAACGGGAAAGGTGAGGTGGGGTGATACATAAAACAAGAGTTTCAAATTAGCTCAGATACCGTTCCATAAACCCAATATGTAACAGACAAGACCTACTCCTTGCTCAGAGAACTGGACTCAACACGCCCGATTCACCGCACAAGAATATATCTGACTAGTAATAATCTTAAAACCTATATATTGATATCGCTCTGTTAGTGGCTCAAGTGGGTGTAAAGCGGCCTAAACACAGCCGTGAAAAGCAGCTAAACCCCATTATAAAAATAAATTACTTTTAAAAACCCATGAAACAAAGACAGGGAAAGAGAGAGAAATTCTTACACAATTCGTTCAGGGGCTGTGATGCAACCTGGATTGACCATATCTAGACCCACAGCTGGATGAGACATAAGGGTGGACACTCTTGGGGCTGAGAGGTTCGGTGAGGTTGGGTGAGCAAACGCAGACCCTTTAAAGTAATACTGCGTGCTACCCATCGCATGGGTCCCAAATCTCCAGGTTCAAGGGCATCTTCCTACATCGAAAACATGCATGAGAAACCCAGAAGATGGTACACCGTGTGATGGGGAAAGGTTTCTAAAACGCACCTCATTTCTCATCTCCTTGTGCTCGGGTTCGCCATTCCAGCCACTTTAGTAGCAATCTCCCTACTTGGAGCATCAGCACCTTTAACCTCCTGTTCCGTACAGGTTGCAATTTGTCCTGAGGATGAACGGGAAGACGGGGAACCAATGAGAGACTAGCTCTTGGTGTTGGGACAGGCACAGGTCACTCTATTTTCCCATCAGGAAGAAGAATTAACCACAGGCTCAGCCTGCCCCCCGGAACCAGAACAGGGCCTGAAGCCATCCTGCGCTTTTGCGGCCGGCTCCCAAAAAAGCGACTTGTAAAATGGAGCTTCAGGGGACTGCAATTCACAAACCTGCAGAGTTACAAATGATAACTCTCGTCCACAAATATATTGAGGGAAGGCAAAGAAGAGGATTTGAAATCAAGGCAGAATTGCAGGAAACAGATTTCAGGAGGAAGATGCGAATCGCCTTTAAAGCACATGAAAAGCGGCAAAACGTTGACAATGATGCCCTTGGCCAAAAAGGGCGTATGCGTTTTTTCCTGAATATATTCAGGAGAAAACGCATACGCCCTTTTTGGCCAACCAAGCAACCTGGAAAGGCAAATCAGCGCTACAAAGAAGTCTCGCTTCCCATCGGTCAAAAGGGCCATGCTGAAAAAAGTGTCAAAACCAGAAATGCAGGACAGGCCATGGAGAAATGGGAGCCTTGCTACACTGATGGGCGGGATGTAAATTGCCAACAGCCACTCTGGAGAAGTGTACGGTGTGTCCTGAAACATCTAAAAAACACAGCTTAGAGAGCATAGGGCACTTCCACGCATGGGGGGATAAAGTGGGAAAATTGAAAATCAGCAAGACACAAGCACCCCAAAGGTTAGGGCTGCTCTGTTGACAAGGACCTCCACTTCATTCCACCTTAAATATCCCAGGAAAGTTAAAAATGGATAAAAAAGTTGTGGTCCTTATGTACAATGGAATATCACTCAGCCATGAAATCAATGTCAAAAGGCTAGTAGCAGCATGATGAGTGGATTTAGGTAAGACGATTCTAAGTGAAATAAGTCACACAGAAAAGGACACTTCTCATAAGGTGTCACTTATAGAGGGAATGTAAAAACCGTTACACTTGAACTGACTTACAAAACAGAACAGAGTCACACATGCAGAAAACACACTATGGCTGCTTAACGGGAAAGGTGAGGTGGGGTGATACATAAAACAAGAGTTTCAAATTAGCTCAGATACCGTTCCATAAACCCAATATGGAATAGACAAGACCTACTCCTTGCTCAGAGAACTGGACTCAACACGCCCGATTCACCGCACAAGAATATATCTGACTAGTAATAATCTTAAAACCTATGTATTGATATCTCTCTGTTAGTGTGTCAAGTGGGTGTAAAGCGGCCTAAACACAGCCGTGAAAAGCAGCTAAACCCCATTATAAAAATAAATTACTTTTAAAAACCCATGAAACAAAGACAGGGAAAGAGAGAGAAATTCTTACACAATTCGTTCAGGGGCTGTGATGCAACCTGGATTGACCATATCTAGACCCACAGGTGGATGAGACATAAGGGTGGACACTCTTGGGGCTGAGAGGTTCGGTGAGGTTGGGTGAGCAAACGCAGACCCTTTAAAGTAATACTGCGTGCTACCCATCGCATGGGTCCCAAATCTCCAGGTTCAAGGGCATCTTCCTACATCAAAAACATGCATGAGAAACCCAGAAGATGGTACACCGTGTGATGGGGAAAGGTTTCTAAAACGCACCTCATTTCTCATCTCCTTGTGCTCGGGTTCGCCATTCCAGCCACTTTACTAGCAATCTCCCTACTTGGAGCATCAGCACCTTTAACCTCCTGTTCCGTACAGGTTGCAATTTGTCCTGAGGATGAACGGGAAGACGGGGAACCAATGAGAGACTAGCTCTTGGTGTTGGGACAGGCACAGGTCACTCTATTTTCCCATCAGGAAGAAGAATTAACCACAGGCTCAGCCTGCCCCCCGGAACCAGAACAGGGCCTGAAGCCATCCTGCGCTTTTGCGGCCGGCTCCCAAAAAAGCGACTTGTAAAATGGAGCTTCAGGGCACTGCAATTCACAAACCTGCAGAGTTATAAATGATAACTCTCGTCCACAAATATATTGAGGGAAGGCAAAGAAGAGGATTTGAAATCAAGGCAGAATTGCAGGAAACAGATTTCAGGAGGTAGATTCGAATCGCCTTTAAAGCACATGAAAAGCGGCAAAACGTTGACAATGATGCCCTTGGCCAAAAAGGGCGTATGCGTTTTTTCCTGAATATATTCAGGAAAAAACGCATACGCCCTTTTTGGCCAACCAAGCAACCTGGAAAGGCAAATCAGCGCTACAAAGAAGTCTCGCTTCCCATCGGTCAAAAGGGCCATGCTGAAAAAAGTGTCAAAACCAGAAATGCAGGACAGGCCATGGAGAAATGGGAGCCTTGCTACACTGATGGGCGGGATGTAAATTGCCAACAGCCACTCTGGAGAAGTGTACGGTGTGTCCTGAAACATCTAAAAAACACAGCTTAGAGAGCATAGGGCACTTCCACGCATGGGGGGATAAAGTGGGAAAATTGAAAATCAGCAAGACACAAGCACCCCAAAGTTTAGGGCTGCTCTGTTGACAAGGACCTCCACTTCCTTCCACCTTAAATATCCCAGGAAAGCGAAAAATGGATAAAAAAGTTGTGGTCCTTATGTACAATGGAATATCACTCAGCCATGAAATCAATGTCATAAGGCTAGTAGCAGCATCATGAGTGGATTTAGGTAAGACGATTCTAAGTGAAATAAGTCACACAGAAAAGGACACTTCTCATAAGGTGTCACTTATAGAGGGAATGTTAAAACCGTTACACTTGAACTGAATTACAAAACAGAACAGAGTCACACATGCAGAAAACACACTATGGCTGCTTAACGGGAAAGGTGAGGTGGGGTGATACATAAAACAAGAGTTTCAAATTAGCTCAGATACCGTTCCATAAACCCAATATGGAATAGACAAGACCTACTCCTTGCTCAGAGAACTGGACTCAACACGCCCGATTCACTGCACAAGAATATATCTGACTAGTAATAATCTTAAAACCTATGTATTGATATCTCTCTGTTAGTGTGTCAAGTGGGTGTAAAGCGGCCTAAACACAGCCGTGAAAAGCAGCTAAACCCCATTATAAAAATAAATTACTTTTAAAAACCCATGAAACAAAGACAGGGAAAGAGAGAGAAATTCTTACACAATTCGTTCAGGGGCTGTGATGCAACCTGGATTGACCATATCTAGACCCACAGCTGGATGAGACATAAGGGTGGACACTCTTAGGGCTGAGAGGTTCGGTGAGGTTGGGTGAGCAAACGCAGACCCTTTAAAGTGATACTGCCTGCTACCCATCGCATGGGTCCCAAATCTCCAGGTTCAAGGGCATCTTCCTACATCGAAAACATGCATGAGAAACCCAGAAGATGGTACACCGTGTGATGGGGAAAGGTTTCTAAAACGCACCTCATTTCTCATCTCCTTGTGCTCGGGTTCGCCATTCCAGCCACTTTAGTAGCAATCTCCCTACTTGGAGCATCAGCACCTTTAACCTCCTGTTCCGTACAGGTTGCAATTTGTCCTGAGGATGAACGGGAAGACGGGGAACCAATGAGAGACTAGCTCTTGGTGTTGGGACAGGCACAGGTCACTCTATTTTCCCATCAGGAAGAAGAATTAACCACAGGCTCAGCCTGCCCCCCGGAACCAGAACAGGGCCTGAAGCCATCCTGCGCTTTTGCGGCCGGCTCCCAAAAAAGCGACTTGTAAAATGGAGCTTCAGGGCACTGCAATTCACAAACCTGCAGAGTTACAAATGATAACTCTCGTCCACAAATATATTGAGGGAAGGCAAAGAAGAGGATTTGAAATCAAGGCAGAATTGCAGGAAACAGATTTCAGGAGGAAGATGCGAATCGCCTTTAAAGCACATGAAAAGCGGCAAAACGTTGACAATGATGCCCTTGGCCAAAAAGGGCGTATGCGTTTTTTCCTGAATATATTCAGGAGAAAACGCATACGCCCTTTTTGGCCAACCAAGCAACCTGGAAAGGCAAATCAGCGCTACAAAGAAGTCTCGCTTCCCATCGGTCAAAAGGGCCATGCTGAAAAAAGTGTCAAAACCAGAAATGCAGGACAGGCCATGGAGAAATGGGAGCCTTGCTACACTGATGGGCGGGATGTAAATTGCCAACAGCCACTCTGGAGAAGTGTACGGTGTGTCCTGAAACATCTAAAAAACACAGCTTAGAGAGCATAGGGCACTTCCACGCATGGGGAGATAAAGTGGGAAAATTGAAAATCAGCAAGACACAAGCACCCCAAAGGTTAGGGCTGCTCTGTTGACAAGGACCTCCACTTCCTTCCACCTTAAATATCCCAGGAAAGCGAAAAATGGATAAAAAAGTTGTGGTCCTTATGTACAATGGAATATCACTCAGCCATGAAATCAATGTCATAAGGCTAGTAGCAGCATGATGAGTGGATTTAGGTAAGACGATTCTAAGTGAAATAAGTCACACAGAAAAGGACACTTCTCATAAGGTGTCACTTATAGAGGGAATGTAAAAACCGTTACACTTGAACTGAATTACAAAACAGAACAGAGTCACACATGCAGAAAACACACTATGGCTGCTTAACGGGAAAGGTGGGGTGGGGTGATACATAAAACAAGAGTTTCAAATTAGCTCAGATACCGTTCCATAAACCCAATATGTAACAGACAAGACCTACTCCTTGCTCAGAGAACTGGACTCAACACGCCCGATTCACCGCACAAGAATATATCTGACTAGTAATAATCTTAAAACCTATGTATTGATATCTCTCTGTTAGTGGGTCAAGTGGGTGTAAAGCGGCCTAAACACAGCCGTGAAAAGCAGCTAAACCCCATTATAAAAATAAATTACTTTTAAAAACCCAGGAAACAAAGACAGGGAAAGAGAGAGAAATTCTTACACAATTCGTTCAGGGGCTGTGATGCAACCTGGATTGACCATATCTAGACCCACAGCTGGATGAGACATAAGGGTGGACACTCTTGGGGCTGAGAGGTTCGGTGAGGTTGGGTGAGCAAACGCAGACCCTTTAAAGTAATACTGCGTGCTACCCATCGCATGGGTCCCAAATCTCCAGGTTCAAGGGCATCTTCCTACATCGAAAACATGCATGAGAAACCCAGAAGATGGTACACCGTGTGATGGGGAAAGGTTTCTAAAACGCACCTCATTTCTCATCTCCTTGTGCTCGGGTTCGCCATTCCAGCCACTTTACTAGCAATCTCCCTACTTGGAGCATCAGCACCTTTAACCTCCTGTTCCGTACAGGTTGCAATTTGTCCTGAGGATGAACGGGAAGACGGGGAACCAATGAGAGACTAGCTCTTGGTGTTGGGAGAGGCACAGGTCACTCTATTTTCCCATCAGGAAGAAGAATTAACCACAGGCTCAGCCTGCCCCCCTGAACCAGAACAGGGCCTGAAGCCATCCTGCGCTTTTGCGGCCGGCTCCCAAAAAAGCGACTTGTAAAATGGAGCTTCAGGGCACTGCAATTCACAAACCTGCAGAGTTATAAATGATAACTCTCGTCCACAAATATATTGAGGGAAGGCAAAGAAGAGGATTTGAAATCAAGGCAGAATTGCAGGAAACAGATTTCAGGAGGAAGATGCGAATCGCCTTTAAAGCACATGAAAAGCGGCAAAACGTTGACAATGATGCCCTTGTCCAAAAAGGGCGTATGCGTTTTTTCCTGAATATATTCAGGAGAAAACGCATACGCCCTTTTTGGCCAACCAAGCAACCTGGAAAGGCAAATCAGCGCTACAAAGAAGTCTCGCTTCCCATCGGTCAAAAGGGCCATGCTGAAAAAAGTGTCAAAACCAGAAATGCAGGACAGGCCATGGAGAAATGGGAGCCTTGCTACACTGATGGGCGGGATGTAAATTGCCAACAGCCACTCTGGAGAAGTGTACGGTGTGTCCTGAAACATCTAAAAAACACAGCTTAGAGAGCATAGGGCACTTCCACGCATGGGGGGATAAAGTGGGAAAATTGAAAATCAGCAAGACACAAGCACCCCAAAGGTTAGGGCTGCTCTGTTGACAAGGACCTCCACTTCATTCCACCTTAAATATCCCAGGAAAGTTAAAAATGGATAAAAAAGTTGTGGTCCTTATGTACAATGGAATATCACTCAGCCATGAAATCAATGTCAAAAGGCTAGTAGCAGCATGATGAGTGGATTTAGGTAAGACGATTCTAAGTGAAATAAGTCACACAGAAAAGGACACTTCTCATAAGGTGTCACTTATAGAGGGAATGTAAAAACCGTTACACTTGAACTGAATTACAAAACAGAACAGAGTCACACATGCAGAAAACACACTATGGCTGCTTAACGGGAAAGGTGAGGTGGGGTGATACATAAAACAAGAGTTTCAAATTAGCTCAGATACCGTTCCATAAACCCAATATGGAATAGACAAGACCTACTCCTTGCTCAGAGAACTGGACTCAACACGCCCGATTCACCGCACAAGAATATATCTGACTAGTAATAATCTTAAAACCTATGTATTGATATCTCTCTGTTAGTGGGTCAAGTGGGTGTAAAGCGGCCTAAACACAGCCGTGAAAAGCAGCTAAACCCCATTATAAAAATAAATTACTTTTAAAAACCCATGAAACAAAGACAGGGAAAGAGAGAGAAATTCTTACACAATTCGTTCAGGGGCTGTGATGCAACCTGGATTGACCATATCTAGACCCACAGCTGGATGAGACATAAGGGTGGACACTCTTGGGGCTGAGAGGTTCGGTGAGGTTGGGTGAGCAAACGCAGACCCTTTAAAGTAATACTGCGTGCTACCCATCGCATGGGTCCCAAATCTCCAGGTTCAAGGGCATCTTCCTACATCGAAAACATGCATGAGAAACCCAGAAGATGGTACACCGTGTGATGGGGAAAGGTTTCTAAAACGCACCTCATTTCTCATCTCCTTGTGCTCGGGTTCGCCATTCCAGCCACTTTACTAGCAATCTCCCTACTTGGAGCATCAGCACCTTTAACCTCCTGTTCCGTACAGGTTGCAATTTGTCCTGAGGATGAACGGGAAGACGGGGAACCAATGAGAGACTAGCTCTTGGTGTTGGGAGATGCACAGGTCACTCTATTTTCCCATCAGGAAGAAGAATTAACCACAGGCTCAGCCTGCCCCCCGGAACCAGAACAGGGCCTGAAGCCATCCTGCGCTTTTGCGGCCGGCTCCCAAAAAAGCGACTTGTAAAATGGAGCTTCAGGGCACTGCAATTCACAAACCTGCAGAGTTATAAATGATAACTCTCGTCCACAAGTATATTGAGGGAAGGCAAAGAAGAGGATTTGAAATCAAGGCAGAATTGCAGGAAACAGATTTCAGGAGGTAGATTCGAATCGCCTTTAAAGCACATGAAAAGCGGCAAAACGTTGACAATGATGCCCTTGGCCAAAAAGGGCGTATGCGTTTTTTCCTGAATGTATTCAGGAAATGAATACATTCAGGAAAAAACGCATACGCCCTTTTTGGCCAACCAAGCAACCTGGAAAGGCAAATCAGCGCTACAAAGAAGTCTCGCTTCCCATCGGTCAAAAGGGCCATGCTGAAAAAAGTGTCAAAACCAGAAATGCAGGACAGGTCATGGAGAAATGGGAGCCTTGCTACACTGATGGGCGGGATGTAAATTGCCAACAGCCACTCTGGAGAAGTGTACGGTGTGTCCTGAAACATCTAAAAACACAGCTTAGAGAGCATAGGGCACTTCCACGCATGGGGGGATAAAGTGGGAAAATTGAAAATCAGCAAGACACAAGCACTCCAAAGGTTAGGGCTGCTCTGTTGACAAGGACCTCCACTTTCTTCCACCTTAAATATCCCAGGAAAGCGAAAAATGGATAAAAAAGTTGTGGTCCTTATGTACAATGGAATATCACTCAGCCATGAAATCAATGTCATAAGGCTAGTAGCAGCATGATGAGTGGATTTAGGTAAGACGATTCTAAGTGAAATAAGTCACACAGAAAAGGACACTTCTCATAAGGTGTCACTTATAGAGGGAATGTAAAAACCGTTACACTTGAACTGAATTACAAAACAGAACAGAGTCACACATGCAGAAAACACACTATGGCTGCTTAACGGGAAAGGTGAGGTGGGGTGATACATAAAACAAGAGTTTCAAATTAGCTCAGATACCGTTCCATAAACCCAATATGGAATAGACAAGACCTACTCCTTGCTCAGAGAACTGGACTCAACACGCCCGATTCACCACACAAGAATATATCTGACTAGTAATAATCTTAAAACCTATGTATTGATATCTCTCTGTTAGTGTGTCAAGTGGGTGTAAAGCGGCCTAAACACAGCCGTGAAAAGCAGCTAAACCCCATTATAAAAATAAATTACTTTTAAAAACCCATGAAACAAAGACAGGGAAAGAGAGAGAAATTCTTACACAATTCGTTCAGGGGCTGTGATGCAACCTGGATTGACCATATCTAGACCCACAGCTGGATGAGACATAAGGGTGGACACTCTTGGGGCTGAGAGGTTCGGTGAGGTTGGGTGAGCAAACGCAGACCCTTTAAAGTAATACTGCGTGCTACCCATCGCATGGGTCCCAAATCTCCAGGTTCAAGGGCATCTTCCTACATCGAAAACATGCATGAGAAACCCAGAAGATGGTACACCGTGTGATGGGGAAAGGTTTCTAAAACGCACCTCATTTCTCATCTCCTTGTGCTCGGGTTCGCCATTCCAGCCACTTTACTAGCAATCTCCCTACTTGGAGCATCAGCACCTTTAACCTCCTGTTCCGTACAGGTTGCAATTTGTCCTGAGGATGAACGGGAAGACGGGGAACCAATGAGAGACTAGCTCTTGGTGTTGGGACAGGCACAGGTCACTCTATTTTCCCATCAGGAAGAAGAATTAACCACAGGCTCAGCCTGCCCCCCTGAACCAGAACAGGGCCTGAAGCCATCCTGCGCTTTTGCGGCCGGCTCCCAAAAAAGCGACTTGTAAAATGGAGCTTCAGGGCACTGCAATTCACAAACCTGCAGAGTTATAAATGATAACTCTCGTCCACAAATATATTGAGGGAAGGCAAAGAAGAGGATTTGAAATCAAGGCAGAATTGCAGGAAACAGATTTCAGGAGGTAGATTCGAATCGCCTTTAAAGCACATGAAAAGCGGCAAAACGTTGACAATGATGCCCTTGGCCAAAAAGGGCGTATGCGTTTTTTCCTGAATATATTCAGGAAAAAACGCATACGCCCTTTTTGGCCAACCAAGCAACCTGGAAAGGCAAATCAGCGCTACAAAGAAGTCTCGCTTCCCATCGGTCAAAAGGGCCATGCTGAAAAAAGTGTCAAAACCAGAAATGCAGGACAGGCCATGGAGAAATGGGAGCCTTGCTACACTGACGGGCGGGATGTAAATTGCCAACAGCCACTCTGGAGAAGTGTACGGTGTGTCCTGAAACATCTAAAAAACACAGCTTAGAGAGCATAGGGCACTTCCACGCATGGGGGGATAAAGTGGGAAAATGGAAAATCAGCAAGACACAAGCACCCCAAAGGTTAGGGCTGCTCTGTTGACAAGGACCTCCACTTCCTTCCACCTTAAATATCCCAGGAAAGCGAAAAATGGATAAAAAAGTTGTGGTCCTTATGTACAATGGAATATCACTCAGCCATGAAATCAATGTCATAAGGCTAGTAGCAGCATGATGAGTGGATTTAGGTAAGACGATTCTAAGTGAAATAAGTCACACAGAAAAGGACACTTCTCATAAGGTGTCACTTATAGAGGGAATGTAAAAACCGTTACACTTGAACTGAATTACAAAACAGAACAGAGTCACACATGCAGAAAACACACTATGGCTGCTTAACGGGAAAGGTGAGGTGGGGTGATACATAAAACAAGAGTTTCAAATTAGCTCAGATACCGTTCCATAAACCCAATATGTAACAGACAAGACCTACTCCTTGCTCAGAGAACTGGACTCAACACGCCCGATTCACCGCACAAGAATATATCTGACTAGTAATAATCTTAAAACCTATATATTGATATCGCTCTGTTAGTGGCTCAAGTGGGTGTAAAGTGGCCTAAACACAGCCGTGAAAAGCAGCTAAACCCCATTATAAAAATAAATTACTTTTAAAAACCCATGAAACAAAGACAGGGAAAGAGAGAGAAATTCTTACACAATTCGTTCAGGGGCTGTGATGCAACCTGGATTGACCATATCTAGACCCACAGCTGGATGAGACATAAGGGTGGACACTCTTGGGGCTGAGAGGTTCGGTGAGGTTGGGTGAGCAAACGCAGACCCTTTAAAGTAATACTGCGTGCTACCCATCGCATGGGTCCCAAATCTCCAGGTTCAAGGGCATCTTCCTACATCGAAAACATGCATGAGAAACCCAGAAGATGGTACACCGTGTGATGGGGAAAGGTTTCTAAAACGCACCTCATTTCTCATCTCCTTGTGCTCGGGTTCGCCATTCCAGCCACTTTACTAGCAATCTCCCTACTTGGAGCATCATCACCTTTAACCTCCTGTTCCGTACAGGTTGCAATTTGTCCTGAGGATGAACGGGAAGACGGGGAACCAATGAGAGACTAGCTCTTGGTGTTGGGACAGGCACAGGTCACTCTATTTTCCCATCAGGAAGAAGAATTAACCACAGGCTCAGCCTGCCCCCCGGAACCAGAACAGGGCCTGAAGCCATCCTGCGCTTTTGCGGCCGGCTCCCAAATAAGCGACTTGTAAAATGGAGCTTCAGGGCACTGCAATTCACAAACCTGCAGAGTTATAAATGATAACTCTCGTCCACAAATATATTGAGGGAAGGCAAAGAAGAGGATTTGAAATCAAGGCAGAATTGCAGGAAACAGATTTCAGGAGGAAGATGCGAATCGCCTTTAAAGCACATGAAAAGCGGCAAAACGTTGACAATGATGCCCTTGGCCAAAAAGGGCGTATGCTTTTTTTCCTGAATATATTCAGGAGAAAACGCATACGCCCTTTTTGGCCAACCAAGCAACCTGGAAAGGCAAATCAGCGCTACAAAGAAGTCTCGCTTCCCATCGGTCAAAAGGGCCATGCTGAAAAAAGTGTCAAAACCAGAAATGCAGGACAGGCCATGGAGAAATGGGAGCCTTGCTACACTGATGGGCGGGATGTAAATTGCCAACAGCCACTCTGGAGAAGTGTACGGTGTGTCCTGAAACATCTAAAAAACACAGCTTAGAGAGCATAGGGCACTTCCACGCATGGGGAGATAAAGTGGGAAAATTGAAAATCAGCAAGACACAAGCACCCCAAAGGTTAGGGCTGCTCTGTTGACAAGGACCTCCACTTCCTTCCACCTTAAATATCCCAGGAAAGCGAAAAATGGATAAAAAAGTTGTGGTCCTTATGTACAATGGAATATCACTCAGCCATGAAATCAATGTCATAAGGCTAGTAGCAGCATGATGAGTGGATTTAGGTAAGACGATTCTAAGTGAAATAAGTCACACAGAAAAGGACACTTCTCATAAGGTGTCACTTATAGAGGGAATGTAAAAACCGTTACACTTGAACTGAATTACAAAACAGAACAGAGTCACACATGCAGAAAACACACTATGGCTGCTTAACGGGAAAGGTGAGGTGGGGTGATACATAAAACAAGAGTTTCAAATTAGCTCAGATACCGTTCCATAAACCCAATATGGAATAGACAAGACCTACTCCTTGCTCAGAGAACTGGACTCAACACGCCCGATTCACCGCACAAGAATATATCTGACTAGTAATAATCTTAAAACCTATGTATTGATATCTCTCTGTTAGTGGGTCAAGTGGGTGTAAAGCGGCCTAAACACAGCCGTGAAAAGCAGCTAAACCCCATTATAAAAATAAATTACTTTTAAAAACCCATGAAACAAAGACAGGGAAAGAGAGAGAAATTCTTACACAATTCGTTCAGGGGCTGTGATGCAAACTGGATTGACCATATCTAGACCCACAGCTGGATGAGACATAAGGGTGGACACTCTTGGGGCTGAGAGGTTCGGTGAGGTTGGGTGAGCAAACGCAGACACTTTAAAGTAATACTGCGTGCTACCCATCGCATGGGTCCCAAATCTCCAGGTTCAAGGGCATCTTCCTACATCGCAAACATGCATGAGAAACCCAGAAGATGGTACACCGTGTGATGGGGAAAGGTTTCTAAAACGCACCTCATTTCTCATCTCCTTGTGCTCGGGTTCGCCATTCCAGCCACTTTAGTAGCAATCTCCCTACTTGGAGCATCAGCACCTTTAACCTCCTGTTCCGTACAGGTTGCAATTTGTCCTGAGGATGAACGGGAAGACGGGGAACCAATGAGAGACTAGCTCTTGGTGTTGGGACAGGCACAGGTCACTCTATTTTCCCATCAGGAAGAAGAATTAACCACAGGCTCAGCCTGCCCCCCGGAACCAGAACAGGGCCTGAAGCCATCCTGCGCTTTTGCGGCCGGCTCCCAAAAAACCGACTTGTAAAATGGAGCTTCAGGGCACTGCAATTCACAAACCTGCAGAGTTACAAATGATAACTCTCGTCCACAAATATATTGAGGGAAGGCAAAGAAGAGGATTTGAAATCAAGGCAGAATTGCAGGAAACAGATTTCAGGAGGTAGATTCGAATCGCCTTTAAAGCACATGAAAAGCGGCAAAACGTTGACAATGATGCCCTTGGCCAAAAAGGGCGTATGCGTTTTTTCCTGAATATATTCAGGAAAAAACGCATACGCCCTTTTTGGCCAACCAAGCAACCTGGAAAGGCAAATCAGCGCTACAAAGAAGTCTCGCTTCCCATCGGTCAAAAGGGCCATGCTGAAAAAAGTGTCAAAACCAGAAATGCAGGACAGGCCATGGAGAAATGGGAGCCTTGCTACACTGACGGGCGGGATGTAAATTGCCAACAGCCACTCTGGAGAAGTGTACGGTGTGTCCTGAAACATCTAAAAAACACAGCTTAGAGAGCATAGGGCACTTCCACGCATGGGGGGATAAAGTGGGAAAATGGAAAATCAGCAAGACACAAGCACCCCAAAGGTTAGGGCTGCTCTGTTGACAAGGACCTCCACTTCCTTCCACCTTAAATATCCCAGGAAAGCGAAAAATGGATAAAAAAGTTGTGGTCCTTATGTACAATGGAATATCACTCAGCCATGAAATCAATGTCATAAGGCTAGTAGCAGCATGATGAGTGGATTTAGGTAAGACGATTCTAAGTGAAATAAGTCACACAGAAAAGGACACTTCTCATAAGGTGTCACTTATAGAGGGAATGTAAAAACCGTTACACTTGAACTGAATTACAAAACAGAACAGAGTCACACATGCAGAAAACACACTATGGCTGCTTAACGGGAAAGGTGAGGTGGGGTGATACATAAAACAAGAGTTTCAAATTAGCTCAGATACCGTTCCATAAACCCAATATGTAACAGACAAGACCTACTCCTTGCTCAGAGAACTGGACTCAACACGCCCGATTCACCGCACAAGAATATATCTGACTAGTAATAATCTTAAAACCTATATATTGATATCGCTCTGTTAGTGGCTCAAGTGGGTGTAAAGTGGCCTAAACACAGCCGTGAAAAGCAGCTAAACCCCATTATAAAAATAAATTACTTTTAAAAACCCATGAAACAAAGACAGGGAAAGAGAGAGAAATTCTTACACAATTCGTTCAGGGGCTGTGATGCAACCTGGATTGACCATATCTAGACCCACAGCTGGATGAGACATAAGGGTGGACACTCTTGGGGCTGAGAGGTTCGGTGAGGTTGGGTGAGCAAACGCAGACCCTTTAAAGTAATACTGCGTGCTACCCATCGCATGGGTCCCAAATCTCCAGGTTCAAGGGCATCTTCCTACATCGAAAACATGCATGAGAAACCCAGAAGATGGTACACCGTGTGATGGGGAAAGGTTTCTAAAACGCACCTCATTTCTCATCTCCTTGTGCTCGGGTTCGCCATTCCAGCCACTTTACTAGCAATCTCCCTACTTGGAGCATCATCACCTTTAACCTCCTGTTCCGTACAGGTTGCAATTTGTCCTGAGGATGAACGGGAAGACGGGGAACCAATGAGAGACTAGCTCTTGGTGTTGGGACAGGCACAGGTCACTCTATTTTCCCATCAGGAAGAAGAATTAACCACAGGCTCAGCCTGCCCCCCGGAACCAGAACAGGGCCTGAAGCCATCCTGCGCTTTTGCGGCCGGCTCCCAAATAAGCGACTTGTAAAATGGAGCTTCAGGGCACTGCAATTCACAAACCTGCAGAGTTATAAATGATAACTCTCGTCCACAAATATATTGAGGGAAGGCAAAGAAGAGGATTTGAAATCAAGGCAGAATTGCAGGAAACAGATTTCAGGAGGAAGATGCGAATCGCCTTTAAAGCACATGAAAAGCGGCAAAACGTTGACAATGATGCCCTTGGCCAAAAAGGGCGTATGCTTTTTTTCCTGAATATATTCAGGAGAAAACGCATACGCCCTTTTTGGCCAACCAAGCAACCTGGAAAGGCAAATCAGCGCTACAAAGAAGTCTCGCTTCCCATCGGTCAAAAGGGCCATGCTGAAAAAAGTGTCAAAACCAGAAATGCAGGACAGGCCATGGAGAAATGGGAGCCTTGCTACACTGATGGGCGGGATGTAAATTGCCAACAGCCACTCTGGAGAAGTGTACGGTGTGTCCTGAAACATCTAAAAAACACAGCTTAGAGAGCATAGGGCACTTCCACGCATGGGGAGATAAAGTGGGAAAATTGAAAATCAGCAAGACACAAGCACCCCAAAGGTTAGGGCTGCTCTGTTGACAAGGACCTCCACTTCCTTCCACCTTAAATATCCCAGGAAAGCGAAAAATGGATAAAAAAGTTGTGGTCCTTATGTACAATGGAATATCACTCAGCCATGAAATCAATGTCATAAGGCTAGTAGCAGCATGATGAGTGGATTTAGGTAAGACGATTCTAAGTGAAATAAGTCACACAGAAAAGGACACTTCTCATAAGGTGTCACTTATAGAGGGAATGTAAAAACCGTTACACTTGAACTGAATTACAAAACAGAACAGAGTCACACATGCAGAAAACACACTATGGCTGCTTAACGGGAAAGGTGAGGTGGGGTGATACATAAAACAAGAGTTTCAAATTAGCTCAGATACCGTTCCATAAACCCAATATGGAATAGACAAGACCTACTCCTTGCTCAGAGAACTGGACTCAACACGCCCGATTCACCGCACAAGAATATATCTGACTAGTAATAATCTTAAAACCTATGTATTGATATCTCTCTGTTAGTGGGTCAAGTGGGTGTAAAGCGGCCTAAACACAGCCGTGAAAAGCAGCTAAACCCCATTATAAAAATAAATTACTTTTAAAAACCCATGAAACAAAGACAGGGAAAGAGAGAGAAATTCTTACACAATTCGTTCAGGGGCTGTGATGCAAACTGGATTGACCATATCTAGACCCACAGCTGGATGAGACATAAGGGTGGACACTCTTGGGGCTGAGAGGTTCGGTGAGGTTGGGTGAGCAAACGCAGACACTTTAAAGTAATACTGCGTGCTACCCATCGCATGGGTCCCAAATCTCCAGGTTCAAGGGCATCTTCCTACATCGCAAACATGCATGAGAAACCCAGAAGATGGTACACCGTGTGATGGGGAAAGGTTTCTAAAACGCACCTCATTTCTCATCTCCTTGTGCTCGGGTTCGCCATTCCAGCCACTTTAGTAGCAATCTCCCTACTTGGAGCATCAGCACCTTTAACCTCCTGTTCCGTACAGGTTGCAATTTGTCCTGAGGATGAACGGGAAGACGGGGAACCAATGAGAGACTAGCTCTTGGTGTTGGGACAGGCACAGGTCACTCTATTTTCCCATCAGGAAGAAGAATTAACCACAGGCTCAGCCTGCCCCCCGGAACCAGAACAGGGCCTGAAGCCATCCTGCGCTTTTGCGGCCGGCTCCCAAAAAACCGACTTGTAAAATGGAGCTTCAGGGCACTGCAATTCACAAACCTGCAGAGTTACAAATGATAACTCTCGTCCACAAATATATTGAGGGAAGGCAAAGAAGAGGATTTGAAATCAAGGCAGAATTGCAGGAAACAGATTTCAGGAGGAAGATGCGAATCGCCTTTAAAGCACATGAAAAGCGGCAAAACGTTGACAATGATGCCCTTGGCCAAAAAGGGCGTATGCGTTTTTTCCTGAATATATTCAGGAAAAAACGCATACGCCCTTTTTGGCCAACCAAGCAACCTGGAAAGGCAAATCAGCGCTACAAAGAAGTCTCGCTTCCCATCGGTCAAAAGGGCCATGCTGAAAAAAGTGTCAAAACCAGAAATGCAGGACAGGCCATGGAGAAATGGGAGCCTTGCTACACTGATGGGCGGGATGTAAATTGCCAACAGCCACTCTGGAGAAGTGTACGGTGTGTCCTGAAACATCTAAAAAACACAGCTTAGAGAGCATAGGGCACTTCCACGCATGGGGAGATAAAGTGGGAAAATTGAAAATCAGCAAGACACAAGCACCCCAAAGGTTAGGGCTGCTCTGTTGACAAGGACCTCCACTTCCTTCCACCTTAAATATCCCAGGAAAGCGAAAAATGGATAAAAAAGTTGTGGTCCTTATGTACAATGGAATATCACTCAGCCATGAAATCAATGTCATAAGGCTAGTAGCAGCATGATGAGTGGATTTAGGTAAGACGATTCTAAGTGAAATAAGTCACACAGAAAAGGACACTTCTCATAAGGTGTCACTTATAGAGGGAATGTAAAAACCGTTACACTTGAACTGAATTACAAAACAGAACAGAGTCACACATGCAGAAAACACACTATGGCTGCTTAACGGGAAAGGTGGGGTGGGGTGATACATAAAACAAGAGTTTCAAATTAGCTCAGATACCGTTCCATAAACCCAATATGTAACAGACAAGACCTACTCCTTGCTCAGAGAACTGGACTCAACACGCCCGATTCACCGCACAAGAATATATCTGACTAGTAATAATCTTAAAACCTATGTATTGATATCTCTCTGTTAGTGGGTCAAGTGGGTGTAAAGCGGCCTAAACACAGCCGTGAAAAGCAGCTAAACCCCATTATAAAAATAAATTACTTTTAAAAACCCAGGAAACAAAGACAGGGAAAGAGAGAGAAATTCTTACACAATTCGTTCAGGGGCTGTGATGCAACCTGGATTGACCATATCTAGACCCACAGCTGGATGAGACATAAGGGTGGACACTCTTGGGGCTGAGAGGTTCGGTGAGGTTGGGTGAGCAAACGCAGACCCTTTAAAGTAATACTGCGTGCTACCCATCGCATGGGTCCCAAATCTCCAGGTTCAAGGGCATCTTCCTACATCGAAAACATGCATGAGAAACCCAGAAGATGGTACACCGTGTGATGGGGAAAGGTTTCTAAAACGCACCTCATTTCTCATCTCCTTGTGCTCGGGTTCGCCATTCCAGCCACTTTACTAGCAATCTCCCTACTTGGAGCATCAGCACCTTTAACCTCCTGTTCCGTACAGGTTGCAATTTGTCCTGAGGATGAACGGGAAGACGGGGAACCAATGAGAGACTAGCTCTTGGTGTTGGGAGATGCACAGGTCACTCTATTTTCCCATCAGGAAGAAGAATTAACCACAGGCTCAGCCTGCCCCCCGGAACCAGAACAGGGCCTGAAGCCATCCTGCGCTTTTGCGGCCGGCTCCCAAAAAAGCGACTTGTAAAATGGAGCTTCAGGGCACTGCAATTCACAAACCTGCAGAGTTATAAATGATAACTCTCGTCCACAAGTATATTGAGGGAAGGCAAAGAAGAGGATTTGAAATCAAGGCAGAATTGCAGGAAACAGATTTCAGGAGGTAGATTCGAATCGCCTTTAAAGCACATGAAAAGCGGCAAAACGTTGACAATGATGCCCTTGGCCAAAAAGGGCGTATGCGTTTTTTCCTGAATGTATTCAGGAAATGAATACATTCAGGAAAAAACGCATACGCCCTTTTTGGCCAACCAAGCAACCTGGAAAGGCAAATCAGCGCTACAAAGAAGTCTCGCTTCCCATCGGTCAAAAGGGCCATGCTGAAAAAAGTGTCAAAACCAGAAATGCAGGACAGGTCATGGAGAAATGGGAGCCTTGCTACACTGATGGGCGGGATGTAAATTGCCAACAGCCACTCTGGAGAAGTGTACGGTGTGTCCTGAAACATCTAAAAACACAGCTTAGAGAGCATAGGGCACTTCCACGCATGGGGGGATAAAGTGGGAAAATTGAAAATCAGCACGACACAAGCACTCCAAAGGTTAGGGCTGCTCTGTTGACAAGGACCTCCACTTTCTTCCACCTTAAATATCCCAGGAAAGCGAAAAATGGATAAAAAAGTTGTGGTCCTTATGTACAATGGAATATCACTCAGCCATGAAATCAATGTCATAAGGCTAGTAGCAGCATGATGAGTGGATTTAGGTAAGACGATTCTAAGTGAAATAAGTCACACAGAAAAGGACACTTCTCATAAGGTGTCACTTATAGAGGGAATGTAAAAACCGTTACACTTGAACTGAATTACAAAACAGAACAGAGTCACACATGCAGAAAACACACTATGGCTGCTTAACGGGAAAGGTGAGGTGGGGTGATACATAAAACAAGAGTTTCAAATTAGCTCAGATACCGTTCCATAAACCCAATATGGAATAGACAAGACCTACTCCTTGCTCAGAGAACTGGACTCAACACGCCCGATTCACCGCACAAGAATATATCTGACTAGTAATAATCTTAAAACCTATGTATTGATATCTCTCTGTTAGTGTGTCAAGTGGGTGTAAAGCGGCCTAAACACAGCCGTGAAAAGCAGCTAAACCCCATTATAAAAATAAATTACTTTTAAAAACCCATGAAACAAAGACAGGGAAAGAGAGAGAAATTCTTACACAATTCGTTCAGGGGCTGTGATGCAACCTGGATTGACCATATCTAGACCCACAGCTGGATGAGACATAAGGGTGGACACTCTTGGGGCTGAGAGGTTCGGTGAGGTTGGGTGAGCAAACGCAGACCCTTTAAAGTAATACTGCGTGCTACCCATCGCATGGGTCCCAAATCTCCAGGTTCAAGGGCATCTTCCTACATCGAAAACATGCATGAGAAACCCAGAAGATGGTACACCGTGTGATGGGGAAAGGTTTCTAAAACGCACCTCATTTCTCATCTCCTTGTGCTCGGGTTCGCCATTCCAGCCACTTTACTAGCAATCTCCCTACTTGGAGCATCAGCACCTTTAACCTCCTGTTCCGTACAGGTTGCAATTTGTCCTGAGGATGAACGGGAAGACGGGGAACCAATGAGAGACTAGCTCTTGGTGTTGGGACAGGCACAGGTCACTCTATTTTCCCATCAGGAAGAAGAATTAACCACAGGCTCAGCCTGCCCCCCTGAACCAGAACAGGGCCTGAAGCCATCCTGCGCTTTTGCGGCCGGCTCCCAAAAAAGCGACTTGTAAAATGGAGCTTCAGGGCACTGCAATTCACAAACCTGCAGAGTTATAAATGATAACTCTCGTCCACAAATATATTGAGGGAAGGCAAAGAAGAGGATTTGAAATCAAGGCAGAATTGCAGGAAACAGATTTCAGGAGGTAGATTCGAATCGCCTTTAAAGCACATGAAAAGCGGCAACACGTTGACAATGATGCCCTTGGCCAAAAAGGGCGTATGCGTTTTTTCCTGAATATATTCAGGAAAAAACGCATACGCCCTTTTTGGCCAACCAAGCAACCTGGAAAGGCAAATCAGCGCTACAAAGAAGTCTCGCTTCCCATCGGTCAAAAGGGCCATGCTGAAAAAAGTGTCAAAACCAGAAATGCAGGACAGGCCATGGAGAAATGGGAGCCTTGCTACACTGACGGGCGGGATGTAAATTGCCAACAGCCACTCTGGAGAAGTGTACGGTGTGTCCTGAAACATCTAAAAAACACAGCTTAGAGAGCATAGGGCACTTCCACGCATGGGGGGATAAAGTGGGAAAATGGAAAATCAGCAAGACACAAGCACCCCAAAGGTTAGGGCTGCTCTGTTGACAAGGACCTCCACTTCCTTCCACCTTAAATATCCCAGGAAAGCGAAAAATGGATAAAAAAGTTGTGGTCCTTATGTACAATGGAATATCACTCAGCCATGAAATCAATGTCATAAGGCTAGTAGCAGCATGACGAGTGGATTTAGGTAAGACGATTCTAAGTGAAATAAGTCACACAGAAAAGGACACTTCTCATAAGGTGTCACTTATAGAGGGAATGTAAAAACCGTTACACTTGAACTGAATTACAAAACAGAACAGAGTCACACATGCAGAAAACACACTATGGCTGCTTAACGGGAAAGGTGAGGTGGGGTGATACATAAAACAAGAGTTTCAAATTAGCTCAGATACCGTTCCATAAACCCAATATGTAACAGACAAGACCTACTCCTTGCTCAGAGAACTGGACTCAACACGCCCGATTCACCGCACAAGAATATATCTGACTAGTAATAATCTTAAAACCTATATATTGATATCGCTCTGTTAGTGGCTCAAGTGGGTGTAAAGCGGCCTAAACACAGCCGTGAAAAGCAGCTAAACCCCATTATAAAAATAAATTACTTTTAAAAACCCATGAAACAAAGACAGGGAAAGAGAGAGAAATTCTTACACAATTCGTTCAGGGGCTGTGATGCAACCTGGATTGACCATATCTAGACCCACAGCTGGATGAGACATAAGGGTGGACACTCTTGGGGCTGAGAGGTTCGGTGAGGTTGGGTGAGCAAACGCAGACCCTTTAAAGTAATACTGCGTGCTACCCATCGCATGGGTCCCAAATCTCCAGGTTCAAGGGCATCTTCCTACATCGAAAACATGCATGAGAAACCCAGAAGATGGTACACCGTGTGATGGGGAAAGGTTTCTAAAACGCACCTCATTTCTCATCTCCTTGTGCTCGGGTTCGCCATTCCAGCCACTTTACTAGCAATCTCCCTACTTGGAGCATCATCACCTTTAACCTCCTGTTCCGTACAGGTTGCAATTTGTCCTGAGGATGAACGGGAAGACGGGGAACCAATGAGAGACTAGCTCTTGGTGTTGGGACAGGCACAGGTCACTCTATTTTCCCATCAGGAAGAAGAATTAACCACAGGCTCAGCCTGCCCCCCGGAACCAGAACAGGGCCTGAAGCCATCCTGCGCTTTTGCGGCCGGCTCCCAAATAAGCGACTTGTAAAATGGAGCTTCAGGGCACTGCAATTCACAAACCTGCAGAGTTATAAATGATAACTCTCGTCCACAAATATATTGAGGGAAGGCAAAGAAGAGGATTTGAAATCAAGGCAGAATTGCAGGAAACAGATTTCAGGAGGAAGATGCGAATCGCCTTTAAAGCACATGAAAAGCGGCAAAACGTTGACAATGATGCCCTTGGCCAAAAAGGGCGTATGCGTTTTTTCCTGAATATATTCAGGAGAAAACGCATACGCCCTTTTTGGCCAACCAAGCAACCTGGAAAGGCAAATCAGCGCTACAAAGAAGTCTCGCTTCCCATCGGTCAAAAGGGCCATGCTGAAAAAAGTGTCAAAACCAGAAATGCAGGACAGGCCATGGAGAAATGGGAGCCTTGCTACACTGATGGGCGGGATGTAAATTGCCAACAGCCACTCTGGAGAAGTGTACGGTGTGTCCTGAAACATCTAAAAAACACAGCTTAGAGAGCATAGGGCACTTCCACGCATGGGGAGATAAAGTGGGAAAATTGAAAATCAGCAAGACACAAGCACCCCAAAGGTTAGGGCTGCTCTGTTGACAAGGACCTCCACTTCCTTCCACCTTAAATATCCCAGGAAAGCGAAAAATGGATAAAAAAGTTGTGGTCCTTATGTACAATGGAATATCACTCAGCCATGAAATCAATGTCATAAGGCTAGTAGCAGCATGATGAGTGGATTTAGGTAAGACGATTCTAAGTGAAATAAGTCACACAGAAAAGGACACTTCTCATAAGGTGTCACTTATAGAGGGAATGTAAAAACCGTTACACTTGAACTGAATTACAAAACAGAACAGAGTCACACATGCAGAAAACACACTATGGCTGCTTAACGGGAAAGGTGAGGTGGGGTGATACATAAAACAAGAGTTTCAAATTAGCTCAGATACCGTTCCATAAACCCAATATGGAATAGACAAGACCTACTCCTTGCTCAGAGAACTGGACTCAACACGCCCGATTCACCGCACAAGAATATATCTGACTAGTAATAATCTTAAAACCTATGTATTGATATCTCTCTGTTAGTGGGTCAAGTGGGTGTAAAGCGGCCTAAACACAGCCGTGAAAAGCAGCTAAACCCCATTATAAAAATAAATTACTTTTAAAAACCCATGAAACAAAGACAGGGAAAGAGAGAGAAATTCTTACACAATTCGTTCAGGGGCTGTGATGCAAACTGGATTGACCATATCTAGACCCACAGCTGGATGAGACATAAGGGTGGACACTCTTGGGGCTGAGAGGTTCGGTGAGGTTGGGTGAGCAAACGCAGACACTTTAAAGTAATACTGCGTGCTACCCATCGCATGGGTCCCAAATCTCCAGGTTCAAGGGCATCTTCCTACATCGAAAACATGCATGAGAAACCCAGAAGATGGTACACCGTGTGATGGGGAAAGGTTTCTAAAACGCACCTCATTTCTCATCTCCTTGTGCTCGGGTTCGCCATTCCAGCCACTTTAGTAGCAATCTCCCTACTTGGAGCATCAGCACCTTTAACCTCCTGTTCCGTACAGGTTGCAATTTGTCCTGAGGATGAACGGGAAGACGGGGAACCAATGAGAGACTAGCTCTTGGTGTTGGGACAGGCACAGGTCACTCTATTTTCCCATCAGGAAGAAGAATTAACCACAGGCTCAGCCTGCCCCCCGGAACCAGAACAGGGCCTGAAGCCATCCTGCGCTTTTGCGGCCGGCTCCCAAAAAACCGACTTGTAAAATGGAGCTTCAGGGCACTGCAATTCACAAACCTGCAGAGTTACAAATGATAACTCTCGTCCACAAATATATTGAGGGAAGGCAAAGAAGAGGATTTGAAATCAAGGCAGAATTGCAGGAAACAGATTTCAGGAGGAAGATGCGAATCGCCTTTAAAGCACATGAAAAGCGGCAAAACGTTGACAATGATGCCCTTGGCCAAAAAGGGCGTATGCGTTTTTTCCTGAATATATTCAGGAGAAAACGCATACGCCCTTTTTGGCCAACCAAGCAACCTGGAAAGGCAAATCAGCGCTACAAAGAAGTCTCGCTTCCCATCGGTCAAAAGGGCCATGCTGAAAAAAGTGTCAAAACCAGAAATGCAGGACAGGCCATGGAGAAATGGGAGCCTTGCTACACTGATGGGCGGGATGTAAATTGCCAACAGCCACTCTGGAGAAGTGTACGGTGTGTCCTGAAACATCTAAAAAACACAGCTTAGAGAGCATAGGGCACTTCCACGCATGGGGGGATAAAGTGGGAAAATTGAAAATCAGCAAGACACAAGCACCCCAAAGGTTAGGGCTGCTCTGTTGACAAGGACCTCCACTTCCTTCCACCTTAAATATCCCAGGAAAGCGAAAAATGGATAAAAAAGTTGTGGTCCTTATGTACAATGGAATATCACTCAGCCATGAAATCAATGTCATAAGGCTAGTAGCAGCATGATGAGTGGATTTAGGTAAGACGATTCTAAGTGAAATAAGTCACACAGAAAAGGACACTTCTCATAAGGTGTCACTTATAGAGGGAATGTAAAAACCGTTACACTTGAACTGAATTACAAAACAGAACAGAGTCACACATGCAGAAAACACACTATGGCTGCTTAACGGGAAAGGTGAGGTGGGGTGATACATAAAACAAGAGTTTCAAATTAGCTCAGATACCGTTCCATAAACCCAATATGGAATAGACAAGACCTACTCCTTGCTCAGAGAACTGGACTCAACACGCCCGATTCACCGCACAAGAATATATCTGACTAGTAATAATCTTAAAACCTATGTATTGATATCTCTCTGTTAGTGGGTCAAGTGGGTGTAAAGCGGCCTAAACACAGCCGTGAAAAGCAGCTAAACCCCATTATAAAAATAAATTACTTTTAAAAACCCATGAAACAAAGACAGGGAAAGAGAGAGAAATTCTTACACAATTCGTTCAGGGGCTGTGATGCAACCTGGATTGACCATATCTAGACCCACAGCTGGATGAGACATAAGGGTGGACACTCTTGGGGCTGAGAGGTTCGGTGAGGTTGGGTGAGCAAACGCAGACCCTTTAAAGTAATACTGCGTGCTACCCATCGCATGGGTCCCAAATCTCCAGGTTCAAGGGCATCTTCCTACATCGAAAACATGCATGAGAAACCCAGAAGATGGTACACCGTGTGATGGGGAAAGGTTTCTAAAACGCACCTCATTTCTCATCTCCTTGTGCTCGGGTTCGCCATTCCAGCCACTTTACTAGCAATCTCCCTACTTGGAGCATCAGCACCTTTAACCTCCTGTTCCGTACAGGTTGCAATTTGTCCTGAGGATGAACGGGAAGACGGGGAACCAATGAGAGACTAGCTCTTGGTGTTGGGAGATGCACAGGTCACTCTATTTTCCCATCAGGAAGAAGAATTAACCACAGGCTCAGCCTGCCCCCCGGAACCAGAACAGGGCCTGAAGCCATCCTGCGCTTTTGCGGCCGGCTCCCAAAAAAGCGACTTGTAAAATGGAGCTTCAGGGCACTGCAATTCACAAACCTGCAGAGTTATAAATGATAACTCTCGTCCACAAATATATTGAGGGAAGGCAAAGAAGAGGATTTGAAATCAAGGCAGAATTGCAGGAAACAGATTTCAGGAGGAAGATGCGAATCGCCTTTAAAGCACATGAAAAGCGGCAAAACGTTGACAATGATGCCCTTGGCCAAAAAGGGCGTATGCGTTTTTTCCTGAATATATTCAGGAGAAAACGCATACGCCCTTTTTGGCCAACCAAGCAACCTGGAAAGGCAAATCAGCGCTACAAAGAAGTCTCGCTTCCCATCGGTCAAAAGGGCCATGCTGAAAAAAGTGTCAAAACCAGAAATGCAGGACAGGCCATGGAGAAATGGGAGCCTTGCTACACTGATGGGCGGGATGTAAATTGCCAACAGCCACTCTGGAGAAGTGTACGGTGTGTCCTGAAACATCTAAAAAACACAGCTTAGAGAGCATAGGGCACTTCCACGCATGGGGGGATAAAGTGGGAAAATTGAAAATCAGCAAGACACAAGCACCCCAAAGGTTAGGGCTGCTCTGTTGACAAGGACCTCCACTTCCTTCCACCTTAAATATCCCAGGAAAGCGAAAAATGGATAAAAAAGTTGTGGTCCTTATGTACAATGGAATATCACTCAGCCATGAAATCAATGTCATAAGGCTAGTAGCAGCATGATGAGTGGATTTAGGTAAGACGATTCTAAGTGAAATAAGTCACACAGAAAAGGACACTTCTCATAAGGTGTCACTTATAGAGGGAATGTAAAAACCGTTACACTTGAACTGAATTACAAAACAGAACAGAGTCACACATGCAGAAAACACACTATGGCTGCTTAACGGGAAAGGTGAGGTGGGGTGATACATAAAACAAGAGTTTCAAATTAGCTCAGATACCGTTCCATAAACCCAATATGTAACAGACAAGACCTACTCCTTGCTCAGAGAACTGGACTCAACACGCCCGATTCACCGCACAAGAATATATCTGACTAGTAATAATCTTAAAACCTATGTATTGATATCTCTCTGTTAGTGGGTCAAGTGGGTGTAAAGCGGCCTAAACACAGCCGTGAAAAGCAGCTAAACCCCATTATAAAAATAAATTACTTTTAAAAACCCAGGAAACAAAGACAGGGAAAGAGAGAGAAATTCTTACACAATTCGTTCAGGGGCTGTGATGCAACCTGGATTGACCATATCTAGACCCACAGCTGGATGAGACATAAGGGTGGACACTCTTGGGGCTGAGAGGTTCGGTGAGGTTGGGTGAGCAAACGCAGACCCTTTAAAGTAATACTGCGTGCTACCCATCGCATGGGTCCCAAATCTCCAGGTTCAAGGGCATCTTCCTACATCGAAAACATGCATGAGAAACCCAGAAGATGGTACACCGTGTGATGGGGAAAGGTTTCTAAAACGCACCTCATTTCTCATCTCCTTGTGCTCGGGTTCGCCATTCCAGCCACTTTACTAGCAATCTCCCTACTTGGAGCATCAGCACCTTTAACCTCCTGTTCCGTACAGGTTGCAATTTGTCCTGAGGATGAACGGGAAGACGGGGAACCAATGAGAGACTAGCTCTTGGTGTTGGGACAGGCACAGGTCACTCTATTTTCCCATCAGGAAGAAGAATTAACCACAGGCTCAGCCTGCCCCCCTGAACCAGAACAGGGCCTGAAGCCATCCTGCGCTTTTGCGGCCGGCTCCCAAAAAAGCGACTTGTAAAATGGAGCTTCAGGGCACTGCAATTCACAAACCTGCAGAGTTATAAATGATAACTCTCGTCCACAAATATATTGAGGGAAGGCAAAGAAGAGGATTTGAAATCAAGGCAGAATTGCAGGAAACAGATTTCAGGAGGTAGATTCGAATCGCCTTTAAAGCACATGAAAAGCGGCAACACGTTGACAATGATGCCCTTGGCCAAAAAGGGCGTATGCGTTTTTTCCTGAATATATTCCGGAAAAAACGCATACGCCCTTTTTGGCCAACCAAGCAACCTGGAAAGGCAAATCAGCGCTACAAAGAAGTCTCGCTTCCCATCGGTCAAAAGGGCCATGCTGAAAAAAGTGTCAAAACCAGAAATGCAGGACAGGCCATGGAGAAATGGGAGCCTTGCTACACTGACGGGCGGGATGTAAATTGCCAACAGCCACTCTGGAGAAGTGTACGGTGTGTCCTGAAACATCTAAAAAACACAGCTTAGAGAGCATAGGGCACTTCCACGCATGGGGGGATAAAGTGGGAAA
The DNA here is from genome assembly GCF_965194825.1 of Balaenoptera physalus. Taxonomy (NCBI): domain Eukaryota; kingdom Metazoa; phylum Chordata; class Mammalia; order Artiodactyla; family Balaenopteridae; genus Balaenoptera; species Balaenoptera physalus. The sequence goes on from NW_028126400.1 coordinate 284,432, forward strand.
ATGGAAAATCAGCAAGACACAAGCACCCCAAAGGTTAGGGCTGCTCTGTTGACAAGGACCTCCACTTCCTTCCACCTTAAATATCCCAGGAAAGCGAAAAATGGATAAAAAAGTTGTGGTCCTTATGTACAATGGAATATCACTCAGCCATGAAATCAATGTCATAAGGCTAGTAGCAGCATGATGAGTGGATTTAGGTAAGACGATTCTAAGTGAAATAAGTCACACAGAAAAGGACACTTCTCATAAGGTGTCACTTATAGAGGGAATGTAAAAACCGTTACACTTGAACTGAATTACAAAACAGAACAGAGTCACACATGCAGAAAACACACTATGGCTGCTTAACGGGAAAGGTGAGGTGGGGTGATACATAAAACAAGAGTTTCAAATTAGCTCAGATACCGTTCCATAAACCCAATATGTAACAGACAAGACCTACTCCTTGCTCAGAGAACTGGACTCAACACGCCCGATTCACCGCACAAGAATATATCTGACTAGTAATAATCTTAAAACCTATATATTGATATCGCTCTGTTAGTGGCTCAAGTGGGTGTAAAGCGGCCTAAACACAGCCGTGAAAAGCAGCTAAACCCCATTATAAAAATAAATTACTTTTAAAAACCCATGAAACAAAGACAGGGAAAGAGAGAGAAATTCTTACACAATTCGTTCAGGGGCTGTGATGCAACCTGGATTGACCATATCTAGACCCACAGCTGGATGAGACATAAGGGTGGACACTCTTGGGGCTGAGAGGTTCGGTGAGGTTGGGTGAGCAAACGCAGACCCTTTAAAGTAATACTGCGTGCTACCCATCGCATGGGTCCCAAATCTCCAGGTTCAAGGGCATCTTCCTACATCGAAAACATGCATGAGAAACCCAGAAGATGGTACACCGTGTGATGGGGAAAGGTTTCTAAAACGCACCTCATTTCTCATCTCCTTGTGCTCGGGTTCGCCATTCCAGCCACTTTACTAGCAATCTCCCTACTTGGAGCATCATCACCTTTAACCTCCTGTTCCGTACAGGTTGCAATTTGTCCTGAGGATGAACGGGAAGACGGGGAACCAATGAGAGACTAGCTCTTGGTGTTGGGACAGGCACAGGTCACTCTATTTTCCCATCAGGAAGAAGAATTAACCACAGGCTCAGCCTGCCCCCCGGAACCAGAACAGGGCCTGAAGCCATCCTGCGCTTTTGCGGCCGGCTCCCAAATAAGCGACTTGTAAAATGGAGCTTCAGGGCACTGCAATTCACAAACCTGCAGAGTTATAAATGATAACTCTCGTCCACAAATATATTGAGGGAAGGCAAAGAAGAGGATTTGAAATCAAGGCAGAATTGCAGGAAACAGATTTCAGGAGGAAGATGCGAATCGCCTTTAAAGCACATGAAAAGCGGCAAAACGTTGACAATGATGCCCTTGTCCAAAAAGGGCGTATGCGTTTTTTCCTGAATATATTCAGGAGAAAACGCATACGCCCTTTTTGGCCAACCAAGCAACCTGGAAAGGCAAATCAGCGCTACAAAGAAGTCTCGCTTCCCATCGGTCAAAAGGGCCATGCTGAAAAAAGTGTCAAAACCAGAAATGCAGGACAGGCCATGGAGAAATGGGAGCCTTGCTACACTGATGGGCGGGATGTAAATTGCCAACAGCCACTCTGGAGAAGTGTACGGTGTGTCCTGAAACATCTAAAAAACACAGCTTAGAGAGCATAGGGCACTTCCACGCATGGGGGGATAAAGTGGGAAAATTGAAAATCAGCAAGACACAAGCACCCCAAAGGTTAGGGCTGCTCTGTTGACAAGGACCTCCACTTCCTTCCACCTTAAATATCCCAGGAAAGCGAAAAATGGATAAAAAAGTTGTGGTCCTTATGTACAATGGAATATCACTCAGCCATGAAATCAATGTCATAAGGCTAGTAGCAGCATGATGAGTGGACTTAGGTAAGACGATTCTAAGTGAAATAAGTCACACAGAAAAGGACACTTCTCATAAGGTGTCACTTATAGAGGGAATGTAAAAACCGTTACACTTGAACTGAATTACAAAACAGAACAGAGTCACACATGCAGAAAACACACTATGGCTGCTTAACGGGAAAGGTGAGGTGGGGTGATACATAAAACAAGAGTTTCAAATTAGCTCAGATACCGTTCCATAAACCCAATATGGAACAGACAAGACCTACTCCTTGCTCAGAGAACTGGACTCAACACGCCCGATTCACCGCACAAGAATATATCTGACTAGTAATAATCTTAAAACCTATGTATTGATATCTCTCTGTTAGTGGGTCAAGTGGGTGTAAAGCGGCCTAAACACAGCCGTGAAAAGCAGCTAAACCCCATTATAAAAATAAATTACTTTTAAAAACCCATGAAACAAAGACAGGGAAAGAGAGAGAAATTCTTACACAATTCGTTCAGGGGCTGTGATGCAACCTGGATTGACCATATCTAGACCCACAGCTGGATGAGACATAAGGGTGGACACTCTTGGGGCTGAGAGGTTCGGTGAGGTTGGGTGAGCAAACGCAGACACTTTAAAGTAATACTGCGTGCTACCCATCGCATGGGTCCCAAATCTCCAGGTTCAAGGGCATCTTCCTACATCGAAAACATGCATGAGAAACCCAGAAGATGGTACACCGTGTGATGGGGAAAGGTTTCTAAAACGCACCTCATTTCTCATCTCCTTGTGCTCGGGTTCGCCATTCCAGCCACTTTAGTAGCAATCTCCCTACTTGGAGCATCAGCACCTTTAACCTCCTGTTCCGTACAGGTTGCAATTTGTCCTGAGGATGAACGGGAAGACGGGGAACCAATGAGAGACTAGCTCTTGGTGTTGGGACAGGCACAGGTCACTCTATTTTCCCATCAGGAAGAAGAATTAACCACAGGCTCAGCCTGCCCCCCGGAACCAGAACAGGGCCTGAAGCCATCCTGCGCTTTTGCGGCCGGCTCCCAAAAAACCGACTTGTAAAATGGAGCTTCAGGGCACTGCAATTCACAAACCTGCAGAGTTACAAACGATAACTCTCGTCCACAAATATATTGAGGGAAGGCAAAGAAGAGGATTTGAAATCAAGGCAGAATTGCAGGAAACAGATTTCAGGAGGAAGATGCGAATCGCCTTTAAAGCACATGAAAAGCGGCAAAACGTTGACAATGATGCCCTTGGCCAAAAAGGGCGTATGCGTTTTTTCCTGAATATATTCAGGAAAAAACGCATACGCCCTTTTTGGCCAACCAAGCAACCTGGAAAGGCAAATCAGCGCTACAAAGAAGTCTCGCTTCCCATCGGTCAAAAGGGCCATGCTGAAAAAAGTGTCAAAACCAGAAATGCAGGACAGGCCATGGAGAAATGGGAGCCTTGCTACACTGATGGGCGGGATGTAAATTGCCAACAGCCACTCTGGAGAAGTGTACGGTGTGTCCTGAAACATCTAAAAAACACAGCTTAGAGAGCATAGGGCACTTCCACGCATGGGGGGATAAAGTGGGAAAATTGAAAATCAGCAAGACACAAGCACCCCAAAGGTTAGGGCTGCTCTGTTGACAAGGACCTCCACTTCCTTCCACCTTAAATATCCCAGGAAAGCGAAAAATGGATAAAAAAGTTGTGGTCCTTATGTACAATGGAATATCACTCAGCCATGAAATCAATGTCATAAGGCTAGTAGCAGCATGATGAGTGGATTTAGGTAAGACGATTCTAAGTGAAATAAGTCACACAGAAAAGGACACTTCTCATAAGGTGTCACTTATAGAGGGAATGTAAAAACCGTTACACTTGAACTGAATTACAAAACAGAACAGAGTCACACATGCAGAAAACACACTATGGCTGCTTAACGGGAAAGGTGAGGTGGGGTGATACATAAAACAAGAGTTTCAAATTAGCTCAGATACCGTTCCATAAACCCAATATGTAACAGACAAGACCTACTCCTTGCTCAGAGAACTGGACTCAACACGCCCGATTCACCGCACAAGAATATATCTGACTAGTAATAATCTTAAAACTTATGTATTGATATCTCTCTGTTAGTGTGTCAAGTGGGTGTAAAGCGGCCTAAACACAGCCGTGAAAAGCAGCTAAACCCCATTATAAAAATAAATTACTTTTAAAAACCCAGGAAACAAAGACAGGGAAAGAGAGAGAAATTCTTACACAATTCGTTCAGGGGCTGTGATGCAACCTGGATTGACCATATCTAGACCCACAGCTGGATGAGACATAAGGGTGGACACTCTTGGGGCTGAGAGGTTCGGTGAGGTTGGGTGAGCAAACGCAGACCCTTTAAAGTAATACTGCGTGCTACCCATCGCATGGGTCCCAAATCTCCAGGTTCAAGGGCATCTTCCTACATCGAAAACATGCATGAGAAACCCAGAAGATGGTACACCGTGTGATGGGGAAAGGTTTCTAAAACGCACCTCATTTCTCATCTCCTTGTGCTCGGGTTCGCCATTCCAGCCACTTTACTAGCAATCTCCCTACTTGGAGCATCAGCACCTTTAACCTCCTGTTCCGTACAGGTTGCAATTTGTCCTGAGGATGAACGGGAAGACGGGGAACCAATGAGAGACTAGCTCTTGGTGTTGGGAGAGGCACAGGTCACTCTATTTTCCCATCAGGAAGAAGAATTAACCACAGGCTCAGCCTGCCCCCCTGAACCAGAACAGGGCCTGAAGCCATCCTGCGCTTTTGCGGCCGGCTCCCAAAAAAGCGACTTGTAAAATGGAGCTTCAGGGCACTGCAATTCACAAACCTGCAGAGTTATAAATGATAACTCTCGTCCACAAGTATATTGAGGGAAGGCAAAGAAGAGGATTTGAAATCAAGGCAGAATTGCAGGAAACAGATTTCAGGAGGAAGATGCGAATCGCCTTTAAAGCACATGAAAAGCGGCAAAACGTTGACAATGATGCCCTTGGCCAAAAAGGGCGTATGCGTTTTTTCCTGAATATATTCAGGAGAAAACGCATACGCCCTTTTTGGCCAACCAAGCAACCTGGAAAGGCAAATCAGCGCTACAAAGAAGTCTCGCTTCCCATCGGTCAAAAGGGCCATGCTGAAAAAAGTGTCAAAACCAGAAATGCAGGACAGGCCATGGAGAAATGGGAGCCTTGCTACACTGATGGGCGGGATGTAAATTGCCAACAGCCACTCTGGAGAAGTGTACGGTGTGTCCTGAAACATCTAAAAAACACAGCTTAGAGAGCATAGGGCACTTCCACGCATGGGGGGATAAAGTGGGAAAATTGAAAATCAGCAAGACACAAGCACCCCAAAGGTTAGGGCTGCTCTGTTGACAAGGACCTCCACTTCCTTCCACCTTAAATATCCCAGGAAAGCGAAAAATGGATAAAAAAGTTGTGGTCCTTATGTACAATGGAATATCACTCAGCCATGAAATCAATGTCATAAGGCTAGTAGCAGCATGATGAGTGGATTTAGGTAAGACGATTCTAAGTGAAATAAGTCACACAGAAAAGGACACTTCTCATAAGGTGTCACTTATAGAGGGAATGTAAAAACCGTTACACTTGAACTGAATTACAAAACAGAACAGAGTCACACATGCAGAAAACACACTATGGCTGCTTAACGGGAAAGGTGAGGTGGGGTGATACATAAAACAAGAGTTTCAAATTAGCTCAGATACCGTTCCATAAACCCAATATGTAACAGACAAGACCTACTCCTTGCTCAGAGAACTGGACTCAACACGCCCGATTCACCGCACAAGAATATATCTGACTAGTAATAATCTTAAAACTTATGTATTGATATCTCTCTGTTAGTGGGTCAAGTGGGTGTAAAGCGGCCTAAACACAGCCGTGAAAAGCAGCTAAACCCCATTATAAAAATAAATTACTTTTAAAAACCCATGAAACAAAGACAGGGAAAGAGAGAGAAATTCTTACACAATTCGTTCAGGGGCTGTGATGCAACCTGGATTGACCATATCTAGACCCACAGCTGGATGAGACATAAGGGTGGACACTCTTGGGGCTGAGAGGTTCGGTGAGGTTGGGTGAGCAAACGCAGACCCTTTAAAGTAATACTGCGTGCTACCCATCGCATGGGTCCCAAATCTCCAGGTTCAAGGGCATCTTCCTACATCGAAAACATGCATGAGAAACCCAGAAGATGGTACACCGTGTGATGGGGAAAGGTTTCTAAAACGCACCTCATTTCTCATCTCCTTGTGCTCGGGTTCGCCATTCCAGCCACTTTACTAGCAATCTCCCTACTTGGAGCATCATCACCTTTAACCTCCTGTTCCGTACAGGTTGCAATTTGTCCTGAGGATGAACGGGAAGACGGGGAACCAATGAGAGACTAGCTCTTGGTGTTGGGACAGGCACAGGTCACTCTATTTTCCCATCAGGAAGAAGAATTAACCACAGGCTCAGCCTGCCCCCCGGAACCAGAAAAGGGCCTGAAGCCATCCTGCGCTTTTGCGGCCGGCTCCCAAATAAGCGACTTGTAAAATGGAGCTTCAGGGCACTGCAATTCACAAACCTGCAGAGTTATAAATGATAACTCTCGTCCACAAATATATTGAGGGAAGGCAAAGAAGAGGATTTGAAATCAAGGCAGAATTGCAGGAAACAGATTTCAGGAGGAAGATGCGAATCGCCTTTAAAGCACATGAAAAGCGGCAAAACGTTGACAATGATGCCCTTGGCCAAAAAGGGCGTATGCGTTTTTTCCTGAATATATTCAGGAGAAAACGCATACGCCCTTTTTGGCCAACCAAGCAACCTGGAAAGGCAAATCAGCGCTACAAAGAAGTCTCGCTTCCCATCGGTCAAAAGGGCCATGCTGAAAAAAGTGTCAAAACCAGAAATGCAGGACAGGCCATGGAGAAATGGGAGCCTTGCTACACTGATGGGCGGGATGTAAATTGCCAACAGCCACTCTGGAGAAGTGTACGGTGTGTCCTGAAACATCTAAAAAACACAGCTTAGAGAGCATAGGGCACTTCCACGCATGGGGGGATAAAGTGGGAAAATTGAAAATCAGCAAGACACAAGCACCCCAAAGGTTAGGGCTGCTCTGTTGACAAGGACCTCCACTTCCTTCCACCTTAAATATCCCAGGAAAGCGAAAAATGGATAAAAAAGTTGTGGTCCTTATGTACAATGGAATATCACTCAGCCATGAAATCAATGTCATAAGGCTAGTAGCAGCATGATGAGTGGATTTAGGTAAGACGATTCTAAGTGAAATAAGTCACACAGAAAAGGACACTTCTCATAAGGTGTCACTTATAGAGGGAATGTAAAAACCGTTACACTTGAACTGAATTACAAAACAGAACAGAGTCACACATGCAGAAAACACACTATGGCTGCTTAACGGGAAAGGTGAGGTGGGGTGATACATAAAACAAGAGTTTCAAATTAGCTCAGATACCGTTCCATAAACCCAATATGTAACAGACAAGACCTACTCCTTGCTCAGAGAACTGGACTCAACACGCCCGATTCACCGCACAAGAATATATCTGACTAGTAATAATCTTAAAACTTATGTATTGATATCTCTCTGTTAGTGGGTCAAGTGGGTGTAAAGCGGCCTAAACACAGCCGTGAAAAGCAGCTAAACCCCATTATAAAAATAAATTACTTTTAAAAACCCAGGAAACAAAGACAGGGAAAGAGAGAGAAATTCTTACACAATTCGTTCAGGGGCTGTGATGCAACCTGGATTGACCATATCTAGACCCACAGCTGGATGAGACATAAGGGTGGACACTCTTGGGGCTGAGAGGTTCGGTGAGGTTGGGTGAGCAAACGCAGACCCTTTAAAGTAATACTGCGTGCTACCCATCGCATGGGTCCCAAATCTCCAGGTTCAAGGGCATCTTCCTACATCGAAAACATGCATGAGAAACCCAGAAGATGGTACACCGTGTGATGGGGAAAGGTTTCTAAAACGCACCTCATTTCTCATCTCCTTGTGCTCGGGTTCGCCATTCCAGCCACTTTACTAGCAATCTCCCTACTTGGAGCATCAGCACCTTTAACCTCCTGTTCCGTACAGGTTGCAATTTGTCCTGAGGATGAACGGGAAGACGGGGAACCAATGAGAGACTAGCTCTTGGTGTTGGGAGAGGCACAGGTCACTCTATTTTCCCATCAGGAAGAAGAATTAACCACAGGCTCAGCCTGCCCCCCTGAACCAGAACAGGGCCTGAAGCCATCCTGCGCTTTTGCGGCCGGCTCCCAAAAAAGCGACTTGTAAAATGGAGCTTCAGGGCACTGCAATTCACAAACCTGCAGAGTTATAAATGATAACTCTCGTCCACAAATATATTGAGGGAAGGCAAAGAAGAGGATTTGAAATCAAGGCAGAATTGCAGGAAACAGATTTCAGGAGGAAGATGCGAATCGCCTTTAAAGCACATGAAAAGCGGCAAAACGTTGACAATGATGCCCTTGTCCAAAAAGGGCGTATGCGTTTTTTCCTGAATATATTCAGGAGAAAACGCATACGCCCTTTTTGGCCAACCAAGCAACCTGGAAAGGCAAATCAGCGCTACAAAGAAGTCTCGCTTCCCATCGGTCAAAAGGGCCATGCTGAAAAAAGTGTCAAAACCAGAAATGCAGGACAGGCCATGGAGAAATGGGAGCCTTGCTACACTGATGGGCGGGATGTAAATTGCCAACAGCCACTCTGGAGAAGTGTACGGTGTGTCCTGAAACATCTAAAAAACACAGCTTAGAGAGCATAGGGCACTTCCACGCATGGGGGGATAAAGTGGGAAAATTGAAAATCAGCAAGACACAAGCACCCCAAAGGTTAGGGCTGCTCTGTTGACAAGGACCTCCACTTCATTCCACCTTAAATATCCCAGGAAAGTTAAAAATGGATAAAAAAGTTGTGGTCCTTATGTACAATGGAATATCACTCAGCCATGAAATCAATGTCAAAAGGCTAGTAGCAGCATGATGAGTGGATTTAGGTAAGACGATTCTAAGTGAAATAAGTCACACAGAAAAGGACACTTCTCATAAGGTGTCACTTATAGAGGGAATGTAAAAACCGTTACACTTGAACTGAATTACAAAACAGAACAGAGTCACACATGCAGAAAACACACTATGGCTGCTTAACGGGAAAGGTGAGGTGGGGTGATACATAAAACAAGAGTTTCAAATTAGCTCAGATACCGTTCCATAAACCCAATATGGAATAGACAAGACCTACTCCTTGCTCAGAGAACTGGACTCAACACGCCCGATTCACCGCACAAGAATATATCTGACTAGTAATAATCTTAAAACCTATGTATTGATATCTCTCTGTTAGTGGGTCAAGTGGGTGTAAAGCGGCCTAAACACAGCCGTGAAAAGCAGCTAAACCCCATTATAAAAATAAATTACTTTTAAAAACCCATGAAACAAAGACAGGGAAAGAGAGAGAAATTCTTACACAATTCGTTCAGGGGCTGTGATGCAACCTGGATTGACCATATCTAGACCCACAGCTGGATGAGACATAAGGGTGGACACTCTTGGGGCTGAGAGGTTCGGTGAGGTTGGGTGAGCAAACGCAGACCCTTTAAAGTAATACTGCGTGCTACCCATCGCATGGGTCCCAAATCTCCAGGTTCAAGGGCATCTTCCTACATCGAAAACATGCATGAGAAACCCAGAAGATGGTACACCGTGTGATGGGGAAAGGTTTCTAAAACGCACCTCATTTCTCATCTCCTTGTGCTCGGGTTCGCCATTCCAGCCACTTTACTAGCAATCTCCCTACTTGGAGCATCAGCACCTTTAACCTCCTGTTCCGTACAGGTTGCAATTTGTCCTGAGGATGAACGGGAAGACGGGGAACCAATGAGAGACTAGCTCTTGGTGTTGGGAGATGCACAGGTCACTCTATTTTCCCATCAGGAAGAAGAATTAACCACAGGCTCAGCCTGCCACCCGGAACCAGAACAGGGCCTGAAGCCATCCTGCGCTTTTGCGGCCGGCTCCCAAAAAAGCGACTTGTAAAATGGAGCTTCAGGGCACTGCAATTCACAAACCTGCAGAGTTATAAATGATAACTCTCGTCCACAAGTATATTGAGGGAAGGCAAAGAAGAGGATTTGAAATCAAGGCAGAATTGCAGGAAACAGATTTCAGGAGGTAGATTCGAATCGCCTTTAAAGCACATGAAAAGCGGCAAAACGTTGACAATGATGCCCTTGGCCAAAAAGGGCGTATGCGTTTTTTCCTGAATGTATTCAGGAAATGAATACATTCAGGAAAAAACGCATACGCCCTTTTTGGCCAACCAAGCAACCTGGAAAGGCAAATCAGCGCTACAAAGAAGTCTCGCTTCCCATCGGTCAAAAGGGCCATGCTGAAAAAAGTGTCAAAACCAGAAATGCAGGACAGGTCATGGAGAAATGGGAGCCTTGCTACACTGATGGGCGGGATGTAAATTGCCAACAGCCACTCTGGAGAAGTGTACGGTGTGTCCTGAAACATCTAAAAACACAGCTTAGAGAGCATAGGGCACTTCCACGCATGGGGGGATAAAGTGGGAAAATTGAAAATCAGCAAGACACAAGCACTCCAAAGGTTAGGGCTGCTCTGTTGACAAGGACCTCCACTTTCTTCCACCTTAAATATCCCAGGAAAGCGAAAAATGGATAAAAAAGTTGTGGTCCTTATGTACAATGGAATATCACTCAGCCATGAAATCAATGTCATAAGGCTAGTAGCAGCATGATGAGTGGATTTAGGTAAGACGATTCTAAGTGAAATAAGTCACACAGAAAAGGACACTTCTCATAAGGTGTCACTTATAGAGGGAATGTAAAAACCGTTACACTTGAACTGAATTACAAAACAGAACAGAGTCACACATGCAGAAAACACACTATGGCTGCTTAACGGGAAAGGTGAGGTGGGGTGATACATAAAACAAGAGTTTCAAATTAGCTCAGATACCGTTCCATAAACCCAATATGGAATAGACAAGACCTACTCCTTGCTCAGAGAACTGGACTCAACACGCCCGATTCACCGCACAAGAATATATCTGACTAGTAATAATCTTAAAACCTATGTATTGATATCTCTCTGTTAGTGTGTCAAGTGGGTGTAAAGCGGCCTAAACACAGCCGTGAAAAGCAGCTAAACCCCATTATAAAAATAAATTACTTTTAAAAACCCATGAAACAAAGACAGGGAAAGAGAGAGAAATTCTTACACAATTCGTTCAGGGGCTGTGATGCAACCTGGATTGACCATATCTAGACCCACAGCTGGATGAGACATAAGGGTGGACACTCTTGGGGCTGAGAGGTTCGGTGAGGTTGGGTGAGCAAACGCAGACCCTTTAAAGTAATACTGCGTGCTACCCATCGCATGGGTCCCAAATCTCCAGGTTCAAGGGCATCTTCCTACATCGAAAACATGCATGAGAAACCCAGAAGATGGTACACCGTGTGATGGGGAAAGGTTTCTAAAACGCACCTCATTTCTCATCTCCTTGTGCTCGGGTTCGCCATTCCAGCCACTTTACTAGCAATCTCCCTACTTGGAGCATCAGCACCTTTAACCTCCTGTTCCGTACAGGTTGCAATTTGTCCTGAGGATGAACGGGAAGACGGGGAACCAATGAGAGACTAGCTCTTGGTGTTGGGACAGGCACAGGTCAATCTATTTTCCCATCAGGAAGAAGAATTAACCACAGGCTCAGCCTGCCCCCCGGAACCAGAACAGGGCCTGAAGCCATCCTGCGCTTTTGCGGCCGGCTCCCAAAAAAGCGACTTGTAAAATGGAGCTTCAGGGCACTGCAATTCACAAACCTGCAGAGTTATAAATGATAACTCTCGTCCACAAATATATTGAGGGAAGGCAAAGAAGAGGATTTGAAATCAAGGCAGAATTGCAGGAAACAGATTTCAGGAGGTAGATTCGAATCGCCTTTAAAGCACATGAAAAGCGGCAACACGTTGACAATGATGCCCTTGGCCAAAAAGGGCGTATGCGTTTTTTCCTGAATATATTCAGGAAAAAACGCATACGCCCTTTTTGGCCAACCAAGCAACCTGGAAAGGCAAATCAGCGCTACAAAGAAGTCTCGCTTCCCATCGGTCAAAAGGGCCATGCTGAAAAAAGTGTCAAAACCAGAAATGCAGGACAGGCCATGGAGAAATGGGAGCCTTGCTACACTGACGGGCGGGATGTAAATTGCCAACAGCCACTCTGGAGAAGTGTACGGTGTGTCCTGAAACATCTAAAAAACACAGCTTAGAGAGCATAGGGCACTTCCACGCATGGGGGGATAAAGTGGGAAAATGGAAAATCAGCAAGACACAAGCACCCCAAAGGTTAGGGCTGCTCTGTTGACAAGGACCTCCACTTCCTTCCACCTTAAATATCCCAGGAAAGCGAAAAATGGATAAAAAAGTTGTGGTCCTTATGTACAATGGAATATCACTCAGCCATGAAATCAATGTCATAAGGCTAGTAGCAGCATGATGAGTGGATTTAGGTAAGACGATTCTAAGTGAAATAAGTCACACAGAAAAGGACACTTCTCATAAGGTGTCACTTATAGAGGGAATGTAAAAACCGTTACACTTGAACTGAATTACAAAACAGAACAGAGTCACACATGCAGAAAACACACTATGGCTGCTTAACGGGAAAGGTGAGGTGGGGTGATACATAAAACAAGAGTTTCAAATTAGCTCAGATACCGTTCCATAAACCCAATATGTAACAGACAAGACCTACTCCTTGCTCAGAGAACTGGACTCAACACGCCCGATTCACCGCACAAGAATATATCTGACTAGTAATAATCTTAAAACCTATATATTGATATCGCTCTGTTAGTGGCTCAAGTGGGTGTAAAGCGGCCTAAACACAGCCGTGAAAAGCAGCTAAACCCCATTATAAAAATAAATTACTTTTAAAAACCCATGAAACAAATACAGGGAAAGAGAGAGAAATTCTTACACAATTCGTTCAGGGGCTGTGATGCAACCTGGATTGACCATATCTAGACCCACAGCTGGATGAGACATAAGGGTGGACACTCTTGGGGCTGAGAGGTTCGGTGAGGTTGGGTGAGCAAACGCAGACCCTTTAAAGTAATACTGCGTGCTACCCATCGCATGGGTCCCAAATCTCCAGGTTCAAGGGCATCTTCCTACATCGAAAACATGCATGAGAAACCCAGAAGATGGTACACCGTGTGATGGGGAAAGGTTTCTAAAACGCACCTCATTTCTCATCTCCTTGTGCTCGGGTTCGCCATTCCAGCCACTTTACTAGCAATCTCCCTACTTGGAGCATCATCACCTTTAACCTCCTGTTCCGTACAGGTTGCAATTTGTCCTGAGGATGAACGGGAAGACGGGGAACCAATGAGAGACTAGCTCTTGGTGTTGGGACAGGCACAGGTCACTCTATTTTCCCATCAGGAAGAAGAATTAACCACAGGCTCAGCCTGCCCCCCGGAACCAGAACAGGGCCTGAAGCCATCCTGCGCTTTTGCGGCCGGCTCCCAAATAAGCGACTTGTAAAATGGAGCTTCAGGGCACTGCAATTCACAAACCTGCAGAGTTATAAATGATAACTCTCGTCCACAAATATATTGAGGGAAGGCAAAGAAGAGGATTTGAAATCAAGGCAGAATTGCAGGAAACAGATTTCAGGAGGAAGATGCGAATCGCCTTTAAAGCACATGAAAAGCGGCAAAACGTTGACAATGATGCCCTTGGCCAAAAAGGGCGTATGCGTTTTTTCCTGAATATATTCAGGAGAAAACGCATACGCCCTTTTTGGCCAACCAAGCAACCTGGAAAGGCAAATCAGCGCTACAAAGAAGTCTCGCTTCCCATCGGTCAAAAGGGCCATGCTGAAAAAAGTGTCAAAACCAGAAATGCAGGACAGGCCATGGAGAAATGGGAGCCTTGCTACACTGATGGGCGGGATGTAAATTGCCAACAGCCACTCTGGAGAAGTGTACGGTGTGTCCTGAAACATCTAAAAAACACAGCTTAGAGAGCATAGGGCACTTCCACGCATGGGGGGATAAAGTGGGAAAATTGAAAATCAGCAAGACACAAGCACCCCAAAGGTTAGGGCTGCTCTGTTGACAAGGACCTCCACTTCCTTCCACCTTAAATATCCCAGGAAAGCGAAAAATGGATAAAAAAGTTGTGGTCCTTATGTACAATGGAATATCACTCAGCCATGAAATCAATGTCATAAGGCTAGTAGCAGCATGATGAGTGGATTTAGGTAAGACGATTCTAAGTGAAATAAGTCACACAGAAAAGGACACTTCTCATAAGGTGTCACTTATAGAGGGAATGTAAAAACCGTTACACTTGAACTGAATTACAAAACAGAACAGAGTCACACATGCAGAAAACACACTATGGCTGCTTAACGGGAAAGGTGAGGTGGGGTGATACATAAAACAAGAGTTTCAAATTAGCTCAGATACCGTTCCATAAACCCAATATGGAATAGACAAGACCTACTCCTTGCTCAGAGAACTGGACTCAACACGCCCGATTCACCGCACAAGAATATATCTGACTAGTAATAATCTTAAAACCTATGTATTGATATCTCTCTGTTAGTGTGTCAAGTGGGTGTAAAGCGGCCTAAACACAGCCGTGAAAAGCAGCTAAACCCCATTATAAAAATAAATTACTTTTAAAAACCCATGAAACAAAGACAGGGAAAGAGAGAGAAATTCTTACACAATTCGTTCAGGGGCTGTGATGCAACCTGGATTGACCATATCTAGACCCACAGCTGGATGAGACATAAGGGTGGACACTCTTGGGGCTGAGAGGTTCGGTGAGGTTGGGTGAGCAAACGCAGACCCTTTAAAGTAATACTGCGTGCTACCCATCGCATGGGTCCCAAATCTCCAGGTTCAAGGGCATCTTCCTACATCGAAAACATGCATGAGAAACCCAGAAGATGGTACACCGTGTGATGGGGAAAGGTTTCTAAAACGCACCTCATTTCTCATCTCCTTGTGCTCGGGTTCGCCATTCCAGCCACTTTACTAGCAATCTCCCTACTTGGAGCATCATCACCTTTAACCTCCTGTTCCGTACAGGTTGCAATTTGTCCTGAGGATGAACGGGAAGACGGGGAACCAATGAGAGACTAGCTCTTGGTGTTGGGACAGGCACAGGTCACTCTATTTTCCCATCAGGAAGAAGAATTAACCACAGGCTCAGCCTGCCCCCCGGAACCAGAACAGGGCCTGAAGCCATCCTGCGCTTTTGCGGCCGGCTCCCAAATAAGCGACTTGTAAAATGGAGCTTCAGGGCACTGCAATTCACAAACCTGCAGAGTTATAAATGATAACTCTCGTCCACAAATATATTGAGGGAAGGCAAAGAAGAGGATTTGAAATCAAGGCAGAATTGCAGGAAACAGATTTCAGGAGGAAGATGCGAATCGCCTTTAAAGCACATGAAAAGCGGCAAAACGTTGACAATGATGCCCTTGGCCAAAAAGGGCGTATGCGTTTTTTCCTGAATATATTCAGGAGAAAACGCATACGCCCTTTTTGGCCAACCAAGCAACCTGGAAAGGCAAATCAGCGCTACAAAGAAGTCTCGCTTCCCATCGGTCAAAAGGGCCATGCTGAAAAAAGTGTCAAAACCAGAAATGCAGGACAGGCCATGGAGAAATGGGAGCCTTGCTACACTGATGGGCGGGATGTAAATTGCCAACAGCCACTCTGGAGAAGTGTACGGTGTGTCCTGAAACATCTAAAAAACACAGCTTAGAGAGCATAGGGCACTTCCACGCATGGGGGGATAAAGTGGGAAAATTGAAAATCAGCAAGACACAAGCACCCCAAAGGTTAGGGCTGCTCTGTTGACAAGGACCTCCACTTCCTTCCACCTTAAATATCCCAGGAAAGCGAAAAATGGATAAAAAAGTTGTGGTCCTTATGTACAATGGAATATCACTCAGCCATGAAATCAATGTCATAAGGCTAGTAGCAGCATGATGAGTGGATTTAGGTAAGACGATTCTAAGTGAAATAAGTCACACAGAAAAGGACACTTCTCATAAGGTGTCACTTATAGAGGGAATGTAAAAACCGTTACACTTGAACTGAATTACAAAACAGAACAGAGTCACACATGCAGAAAACACACTATGGCTGCTTAACGGGAAAGGTGAGGTGGGGTGATACATAAAACAAGAGTTTCAAATTAGCTCAGATACCGTTCCATAAACCCAATATGTAACAGACAAGACCTACTCCTTGCTCAGAGAACTGGACTCAACACGCCCGATTCACCGCACAAGAATATATCTGACTAGTAATAATCTTAAAACCTATATATTGATATCGCTCTGTTAGTGGCTCAAGTGGGTGTAAAGCGGCCTAAACACAGCCGTGAAAAGCAGCTAAACCCCATTATAAAAATAAATTACTTTTAAAAACCCATGAAACAAAGACAGGGAAAGAGAGAGAAATTCTTACACAATTCGTTCAGGGGCTGTGATGCAACCTGGATTGACCATATCTAGACCCACAGCTGGATGAGACATAAGGGTGGACACTCTTGGGGCTGAGAGGTTCGGTGAGGTTGGGTGAGCAAACGCAGACCCTTTAAAGTAATACTGCGTGCTACCCATCGCATGGGTCCCAAATCTCCAGGTTCAAGGGCATCTTCCTACATCGCAAACATGCATGAGAAACCCAGAAGATGGTACACCGTGTGATGGGGAAAGGTTTCTAAAACGCACCTCATTTCTCATCTCCTTGTGCTCGGGTTCGCCATTCCAGCCACTTTACTAGCAATCTCCCTACTTGGAGCATCATCACCTTTAACCTCCTGTTCCGTACAGGTTGCAATTTGTCCTGAGGATGAACGGGAAGACGGGGAACCAATGAGAGACTAGCTCTTGGTGTTGGGACAGGCACAGGTCACTCTATTTTCCCATCAGGAAGAAGAATTAACCACAGGCTCAGCCTGCCCCCCGGAACCAGAACAGGGCCTGAAGCCATCCTGCGCTTTTGCGGCCGGCTCCCAAATAAGCGACTTGTAAAATGGAGCTTCAGGGCACTGCAATTCACAAACCTGCAGAGTTATAAATGATAACTCTCGTCCACAAATATATTGAGGGAAGGCAAAGAAGAGGATTTGAAATCAAGGCAGAATTGCAGGAAACAGATTTCAGGAGGAAGATGCGAATCGCCTTTAAAGCACATGAAAAGCGGCAAAACGTTGACAATGATGCCCTTGTCCAAAAAGGGCGTATGCGTTTTTTCCTGAATATATTCAGGAGAAAACGCATACGCCCTTTTTGGCCAACCAAGCAACCTGGAAAGGCAAATCAGCGCTACAAAGAAGTCTCGCTTCCCATCGGTCAAAAGGGCCATGCTGAAAAAAGTGTCAAAACCAGAAATGCAGGACAGGCCATGGAGAAATGGGAGCCTTGCTACACTGATGGGCGGGATGTAAATTGCCAACAGCCACTCTGGAGAAGTGTACGGTGTGTCCTGAAACATCTAAAAAACACAGCTTAGAGAGCATAGGGCACTTCCACGCATGGGGGGATAAAGTGGGAAAATTGAAAATCAGCAAGACACAAGCACCCCAAAGGTTAGGGCTGCTCTGTTGACAAGGACCTCCACTTCCTTCCACCTTAAATATCCCAGGAAAGCGAAAAATGGATAAAAAAGTTGTGGTCCTTATGTACAATGGAATATCACTCAGCCATGAAATCAATGTCATAAGGCTAGTAGCAGCATGATGAGTGGATTTAGGTAAGACGATTCTAAGTGAAATAAGTCACACAGAAAAGGACACTTCTCATAAGGTGTCACTTATAGAGGGAATGTAAAAACCGTTACACTTGAACTGAATTACAAAACAGAACAGAGTCACACATGCAGAAAACACACTATGGCTGCTTAACGGGAAAGGTGAGGTGGGGTGATACATAAAACAAGAGTTTCAAATTAGCTCAGATACCGTTCCATAAACCCAATATGGAATAGACAAGACCTACTCCTTGCTCAGAGAACTGGACTCAACACGCCCGATTCACCGCACAAGAATATATCTGACTAGTAATAATCTTAAAACCTATGTATTGATATCTCTCTGTTAGTGTGTCAAGTGGGTGTAAAGCGGCCTAAACACAGCCGTGAAAAGCAGCTAAACCCCATTATAAAAATAAATTACTTTTAAAAACCCATGAAACAAAGACAGGGAAAGAGAGAGAAATTCTTACACAATTCGTTCAGGGGCTGTGATGCAACCTGGATTGACCATATCTAGACCCACAGCTGGATGAGACATAAGGGTGGACACTCTTGGGGCTGAGAGGTTCGGTGAGGTTGGGTGAGCAAACGCAGACCCTTTAAAGTAATACTGCGTGCTACCCATCGCATGGGTCCCAAATCTCCAGGTTCAAGGGCATCTTCCTACATCGAAAACATGCATGAGAAACCCAGAAGATGGTACACCGTGTGATGGGGAAAGGTTTCTAAAACGCACCTCATTTCTCATCTCCTTGTGCTCGGGTTCGCCATTCCAGCCACTTTACTAGCAATCTCCCTACTTGGAGCATCAGCACCTTTAACCTCCTGTTCCGTACAGGTTGCAATTTGTCCTGAGGATGAACGGGAAGACGGGGAACCAATGGGAGACTAGCTCTTGGTGTTGGGAGAGGCACAGGTCACTCTATTTTCCCATCAGGAAGAAGAATTAACCACAGGCTCAGCCTGCCCCCCTGAACCAGAACAGGGCCTGAAGCCATCCTGCGCTTTTGCGGCCGGCTCCCAAAAAAGCGACTTGTAAAATGGAGCTTCAGGGCACTGCAATTCACAAACCTGCAGAGTTATAAATGATAACTCTCGTCCACAAATATATTGAGGGAAGGCAAAGAAGAGGATTTGAAATCAAGGCAGAATTGCAGGAAACAGATTTCAGGAGGTAGATTCGAATCGCCTTTAAAGCACATGAAAAGCGGCAAAACGTTGACAATGATGCCCTTGGCCAAAAAGGGCGTATGCGTTTTTTCCTGAATATATTCAGGAAAAAACGCATACGCCCTTTTTGGCCAACCAAGCAACCTGGAAAGGCAAATCAGCGCTACAAAGAAGTCTCGCTTCCCATCGGTCAAAAGGGCCATGCTGAAAAAAGTGTCAAAACCAGAAATGCAGGACAGGCCATGGAGAAATGGGAGCCTTGCTACACTGACGGGCGGGATGTAAATTGCCAACAGCCACTCTGGAGAAGTGTACGGTGTGTCCTGAAACATCTAAAAAACACAGCTTAGAGAGCATAGGGCACTTCCACGCATGGGGGGATAAAGTGGGAAAATTGAAAATCAGCAAGACACAAGCACCCCAAAGTTTAGGGCTGCTCTGTTGACAAGGACCTCCACTTCCTTCCACCTTAAATATCCCAGGAAAGCGAAAAATGGATAAAAAAGTTGTGGTCCTTATGTACAATGGAATATCACTCAGCCATGAAATCAATGTCATAAGGCTAGTAGCAGCATGATGAGTGGATTTAGGTAAGACGATTCTAAGTGAAATAAGTCACACAGAAAAGGACACTTCTCATAAGGTGTCACTTATAGAGGGAATGTAAAAACCGTTACACTTGAACTGAATTACAAAACAGAACAGAGTCACACATGCAGAAAACACACTATGGCTGCTTAACGGGAAAGGTGAGGTGGGGTGATACATAAAACAAGAGTTTCAAATTAGCTCAGATACCGTTCCATAAACCCAATATGTAACAGACAAGACCTACTCCTTGCTCAGAGAACTGGACTCAACACGCCCGATTCACCGCACAAGAATATATCTGACTAGTAATAATCTTAAAACCTATATATTGATATCGCTCTGTTAGTGGCTCAAGTGGGTGTAAAGCGGCCTAAACACAGCCGTGAAAAGCAGCTAAACCCCATTATAAAAATAAATTACTTTTAAAAACCCATGAAACAAAGACAGGGAAAGAGAGAGAAATTCTTACACAATTCGTTCAGGGGCTGTGATGCAACCTGGATTGACCATATCTAGACCCACAGCTGGATGAGACATAAGGGTGGACACTCTTGGGGCTGAGAGGTTCGGTGAGGTTGGGTGAGCAAACGCAGACCCTTTAAAGTAATACTGCGTGCTACCCATCGCATGGGTCCCAAATCTCCAGGTTCAAGGGCATCTTCCTACATCGAAAACATGCATGAGAAACCCAGAAGATGGTACACCGTGTGATGGGGAAAGGTTTCTAAAACGCACCTCATTTCTCATCTCCTTGTGCTCGGGTTCGCCATTCCAGCCACTTTACTAGCAATCTCCCTACTTGGAGCATCATCACCTTTAACCTCCTGTTCCGTACAGGTTGCAATTTGTCCTGAGGATGAACGGGAAGACGGGGAACCAATGAGAGACTAGCTCTTGGTGTTGGGACAGGCACAGGTCACTCTATTTTCCCATCAGGAAGAAGAATTAACCACAGGCTCAGCCTGCCCCCCGGAACCAGAACAGGGCCTGAAGCCATCCTGCGCTTTTGCGGCCGGCTCCCAAATAAGCGACTTGTAAAATGGAGCTTCAGGGCACTGCAATTCACAAACCTGCAGAGTTATAAATGATAACTCTCGTCCACAAATATATTGAGGGAAGGCAAAGAAGAGGATTTGAAATCAAGGCAGAATTGCAGGAAACAGATTTCAGGAGGAAGATGCGAATCGCCTTTAAAGCACATGAAAAGCGGCAAAACGTTGACAATGATGCCCTTGTCCAAAAAGGGCGTATGCGTTTTTTCCTGAATATATTCAGGAGAAAACGCATACGCCCTTTTTGGCCAACCAAGCAACCTGGAAAGGCAAATCAGCGCTACAAAGAAGTCTCGCTTCCCATCGGTCAAAAGGGCCATGCTGAAAAAAGTGTCAAAACCAGAAATGCAGGACAGGCCATGGAGAAATGGGAGCCTTGCTACACTGATGGGCGGGATGTAAATTGCCAACAGCCACTCTGGAGAAGTGTACGGTGTGTCCTGAAACATCTAAAAAACACAGCTTAGAGAGCATAGGGCACTTCCACGCATGGGGGGATAAAGTGGGAAAATTGAAAATCAGCAAGACACAAGCACCCCAAAGGTTAGGGCTGCTCTGTTGACAAGGACC
Source organism: Balaenoptera physalus (assembly GCF_965194825.1). Lineage (NCBI taxonomy): Eukaryota > Metazoa > Chordata > Mammalia > Artiodactyla > Balaenopteridae > Balaenoptera > Balaenoptera physalus. The sequence continues at coordinate 305,628 of NW_028126400.1, forward strand.
TCCACTTCCTTCCACCTTAAATATCCCAGGAAAGCGAAAAATGGATAAAAAAGTTGTGGTCCTTATGTACAATGGAATATCACTCAGCCATGAAATCAATGTCATAAGGCTAGTAGCAGCATGATGAGTGGATTTAGGTAAGACGATTCTAAGTGAAATAAGTCACACAGAAAAGGACACTTCTCATAAGGTGTCACTTATAGAGGGAATGTAAAAACCGTTACACTTGAACTGAATTACAAAACAGAACAGAGTCACACATGCAGAAAACACACTATGGCTGCTTAACGGGAAAGGTGAGGTGGGGTGATACATAAAACAAGAGTTTCAAATTAGCTCAGATACCGTTCCATAAACCCAATATGGAATAGACAAGACCTACTCCTTGCTCAGAGAACTGGACTCAACACGCCCGATTCACCGCACAAGAATATATCTGACTAGTAATAATCTTAAAACCTATGTATTGATATCTCTCTGTTAGTGTGTCAAGTGGGTGTAAAGCGGCCTAAACACAGCCGTGAAAAGCAGCTAAACCCCATTATAAAAATAAATTACTTTTAAAAACCCATGAAACAAAGACAGGGAAAGAGAGAGAAATTCTTACACAATTCGTTCAGGGGCTGTGATGCAACCTGGATTGACCATATCTAGACCCACAGCTGGATGAGACATAAGGGTGGACACTCTTGGGGCTGAGAGGTTCGGTGAGGTTGGGTGAGCAAACGCAGACCCTTTAAAGTAATACTGCGTGCTACCCATCGCATGGGTCCCAAATCTCCAGGTTCAAGGGCATCTTCCTACATCGAAAACATGCATGAGAAACCCAGAAGATGGTACACCGTGTGATGGGGAAAGGTTTCTAAAACGCACCTCATTTCTCATCTCCTTGTGCTCGGGTTCGCCATTCCAGCCACTTTACTAGCAATCTCCCTACTTGGAGCATCAGCACCTTTAACCTCCTGTTCCGTACAGGTTGCAATTTGTCCTGAGGATGAACGGGAAGACGGGGAACCAATGGGAGACTAGCTCTTGGTGTTGGGAGAGGCACAGGTCACTCTATTTTCCCATCAGGAAGAAGAATTAACCACAGGCTCAGCCTGCCCCCCTGAACCAGAACAGGGCCTGAAGCCATCCTGCGCTTTTGCGGCCGGCTCCCAAAAAAGCGACTTGTAAAATGGAGCTTCAGGGCACTGCAATTCACAAACCTGCAGAGTTATAAATGATAACTCTCGTCCACAAATATATTGAGGGAAGGCAAAGAAGAGGATTTGAAATCAAGGCAGAATTGCAGGAAACAGATTTCAGGAGGTAGATTCGAATCGCCTTTAAAGTACATGAAAAGCGGCAAAACGTTGACAATGATGCCCTTGGCCAAAAAGGGCGTATGCGTTTTTTCCTGAATATATTCAGGAAAAAACGCATACGCCCTTTTTGGCCAACCAAGCAACCTGGAAAGGCAAATCAGCGCTACAAAGAAGTCTCGCTTCCCATCGGTCAAAAGGGCCATGCTGAAAAAAGTGTCAAAACCAGAAATGCAGGACAGGCCATGGAGAAATGGGAGCCTTGCTACACTGATGGGCGGGATGTAAATTGCCAACAGCCACTCTGGAGAAGTGTACGGTGTGTCCTGAAACATCTAAAAAACACAGCTTAGAGAGCATAGGGCACTTCCACGCATGGGGGGATAAAGTGGGAAAATGGAAAATCAGCAAGACACAAGCACCCCAAAGGTTAGGGCTGCTCTGTTGACAAGGACCTCCACTTCCTTCCACCTTAAATATCCCAGGAAAGCGAAAAATGGATAAAAAAGTTGTGGTCCTTATGTACAATGGAATATCACTCAGCCATGAAATCAATGTCATAAGGCTAGTAGCAGCATGATGAGTGGATTTAGGTAAGACGATTCTAAGTGAAATAAGTCACACAGAAAAGGACACTTCTCATAAGGTGTCACTTATAGAGGGAATGTAAAAACCGTTACACTTGAACTGAATTACAAAACAGAACAGAGTCACACATGCAGAAAACACACTATGGCTGCTTAACGGGAAAGGTGAGGTGGGGTGATACATAAAACAAGAGTTTCAAATTAGCTCAGATACCGTTCCATAAACCCAATATGTAACAGACAAGACCTACTCCTTGCTCAGAGAACTGGACTCAACACGCCCGATTCACCGCACAAGAATATATCTGACTAGTAATAATCTTAAAACCTATATATTGATATCGCTCTGTTAGTGGCTCAAGTGGGTGTAAAGCGGCCTAAACACAGCCGTGAAAAGCAGCTAAACCCCATTATAAAAATAAATTACTTTTAAAAACCCATGAAACAAAGACAGGGAAAGAGAGAGAAATTCTTACACAATTCGTTCAGGGGCTGTGATGCAACCTGGATTGACCATATCTAGACCCACAGCTGGATGAGACATAAGGGTGGACACTCTTGGGGCTGAGAGGTTCGGTGAGGTTGGGTGAGCAAACGCAGACCCTTTAAAGTAATACTGCGTGCTACCCATCGCATGGGTCCCAAATCTCCAGGTTCAAGGGCATCTTCCTACATCGCAAACATGCATGAGAAACCCAGAAGATGGTACACCGTGTGATGGGGAAAGGTTTCTAAAACGCACCTCATTTCTCATCTCCTTGTGCTCGGGTTCGCCATTCCAGCCACTTTACTAGCAATCTCCCTACTTGGAGCATCATCACCTTTAACCTCCTGTTCCGTACAGGTTGCAATTTGTCCTGAGGATGAACGGGAAGACGGGGAACCAATGAGAGACTAGCTCTTGGTGTTGGGACAGGCACAGGTCACTCTATTTTCCCATCAGGAAGAAGAATTAACCACAGGCTCAGCCTGCCCCCCGGAACCAGAACAGGGCCTGAAGCCATCCTGCGCTTTTGCGGCCGGCTCCCAAATAAGCGACTTGTAAAATGGAGCTTCAGGGCACTGCAATTCACAAACCTGCAGAGTTATAAATGATAACTCTCGTCCACAAATATATTGAGGGAAGGCAAAGAAGAGGATTTGAAATCAAGGCAGAATTGCAGGAAACAGATTTCAGGAGGAAGATGCGAATCGCCTTTAAAGCACATGAAAAGCGGCAAAACGTTGACAATGATGCCCTTGTCCAAAAAGGGCGTATGCGTTTTTTCCTGAATATATTCAGGAGAAAACGCATACGCCCTTTTTGGCCAACCAAGCAACCTGGAAAGGCAAATCAGCGCTACAAAGAAGTCTCGCTTCCCATCGGTCAAAAGGGCCATGCTGAAAAAAGTGTCAAAACCAGAAATGCAGGACAGGCCATGGAGAAATGGGAGCCTTGCTACACTGATGGGCGGGATGTAAATTGCCAACAGCCACTCTGGAGAAGTGTACGGTGTGTCCTGAAACATCTAAAAAACACAGCTTAGAGAGCATAGGGCACTTCCACGCATGGGGGGATAAAGTGGGAAAATTGAAAATCAGCAAGACACAAGCACCCCAAAGGTTAGGGCTGCTCTGTTGACAAGGACCTCCACTTCCTTCCACCTTAAATATCCCAGGAAAGCGAAAAATGGATAAAAAAGTTGTGGTCCTTATGTACAATGGAATATCACTCAGCCATGAAATCAATGTCATAAGGCTAGTAGCAGCATGATGAGTGGATTTAGGTAAGACGATTCTAAGTGAAATAAGTCACACAGAAAAGGACACTTCTCATAAGGTGTCACTTATAGAGGGAATGTAAAAACCGTTACACTTGAACTGAATTACAAAACAGAACAGAGTCACACATGCAGAAAACACACTATGGCTGCTTAACGGGAAAGGTGAGGTGGGGTGATACATAAAACAAGAGTTTCAAATTAGCTCAGATACCGTTCCATAAACCCAATATGGAATAGACAAGACCTACTCCTTGCTCAGAGAACTGGACTCAACACGCCCGATTCACCGCACAAGAATATATCTGACTAGTAATAATCTTAAAACCTATGTATTGATATCTCTCTGTTAGTGTGTCAAGTGGGTGTAAAGCGGCCTAAACACAGCCGTGAAAAGCAGCTAAACCCCATTATAAAAATAAATTACTTTTAAAAACCCATGAAACAAAGACAGGGAAAGAGAGAGAAATTCTTACACAATTCGTTCAGGGGCTGTGATGCAACCTGGATTGACCATATCTAGACCCACAGCTGGATGAGACATAAGGGTGGACACTCTTGGGGCTGAGAGGTTCGGTGAGGTTGGGTGAGCAAACGCAGACCCTTTAAAGTAATACTGCGTGCTACCCATCGCATGGGTCCCAAATCTCCAGGTTCAAGGGCATCTTCCTACATCGAAAACATGCATGAGAAACCCAGAAGATGGTACACCGTGTGATGGGGAAAGGTTTCTAAAACGCACCTCATTTCTCATCTCCTTGTGCTCGGGTTCGCCATTCCAGCCACTTTACTAGCAATCTCCCTACTTGGAGCATCAGCACCTTTAACCTCCTGTTCCGTACAGGTTGCAATTTGTCCTGAGGATGAACGGGAAGACGGGGAACCAATGGGAGACTAGCTCTTGGTGTTGGGAGAGGCACAGGTCACTCTATTTTCCCATCAGGAAGAAGAATTAACCACAGGCTCAGCCTGCCCCCCTGAACCAGAACAGGGCCTGAAGCCATCCTGCGCTTTTGCGGCCGGCTCCCAAAAAAGCGACTTGTAAAATGGAGCTTCAGGGCACTGCAATTCACAAACCTGCAGAGTTATAAATGATAACTCTCGTCCACAAATATATTGAGGGAAGGCAAAGAAGAGGATTTGAAATCAAGGCAGAATTGCAGGAAACAGATTTCAGGAGGTAGATTCGAATCGCCTTTAAAGCACATGAAAAGCGGCAAAACGTTGACAATGATGCCCTTGGCCAAAAAGGGCGTATGCGTTTTTTCCTGAATATATTCAGGAAAAAACGCATACGCCCTTTTTGGCCAACCAAGCAACCTGGAAAGGCAAATCAGCGCTACAAAGAAGTCTCGCTTCCCATCGGTCAAAAGGGCCATGCTGAAAAAAGTGTCAAAACCAGAAATGCAGGACAGGCCATGGAGAAATGGGAGCCTTGCTACACTGACGGGCGGGATGTAAATTGCCAACAGCCACTCTGGAGAAGTGTACGGTGTGTCCTGAAACATCTAAAAAACACAGCTTAGAGAGCATAGGGCACTTCCACGCATGGGGGGATAAAGTGGGAAAATTGAAAATCAGCAAGACACAAGCACCCCAAAGTTTAGGGCTGCTCTGTTGACAAGGACCTCCACTTCCTTCCACCTTAAATATCCCAGGAAAGCGAAAAATGGATAAAAAAGTTGTGGTCCTTATGTACAATGGAATATCACTCAGCCATGAAATCAATGTCATAAGGCTAGTAGCAGCATGATGAGTGGATTTAGGTAAGACGATTCTAAGTGAAATAAGTCACACAGAAAAGGACACTTCTCATAAGGTGTCACTTATAGAGGGAATGTAAAAACCGTTACACTTGAACTGAATTACAAAACAGAACAGAGTCACACATGCAGAAAACACACTATGGCTGCTTAACGGGAAAGGTGAGGTGGGGTGATACATAAAACAAGAGTTTCAAATTAGCTCAGATACCGTTCCATAAACCCAATATGGAATAGACAAGACCTACTCCTTGCTCAGAGAACTGGACTCAACACGCCCGATTCACCGCACAAGAATATATCTGACTAGTAATAATCTTAAAACCTATGTATTGATATCTCTCTGTTAGTGTGTCAAGTGGGTGTAAAGCGGCCTAAACACAGCCGTGAAAAGCAGCTAAACCCCATTATAAAAATAAATTACTTTTAAAAACCCATGAAACAAAGACAGGGAAAGAGAGAGAAATTCTTACACAATTCGTTCAGGGGCTGTGATGCAACCTGGATTGACCATATCTAGACCCACAGCTGGATGAGACATAAGGGTGGACACTCTTGGGGCTGAGAGGTTTGGTGAGGTTGGGTGAGCAAACGCAGACCCTTTAAAGTAATACTGCGTGCTACCCGTCGCATGGGTCCCAAATCTCCAGGTTCAAGGGCATCTTCCTACATCGAAAACATGCATGAGAAACCCAGAAGATGGTACACCGTGTGATGGGGAAAGGTTTCTAAAACGCACCTCATTTCTCATCTCCTTGTGCTCGGGTTCGCCATTCCAGCCACTTTACTAGCAATCTCCCTACTTGGAGCATCAGCACCTTTAACCTCCTGTTCCGTACAGGTTGCAATTTGTCCTGAGGATGAACGGGAAGACGGGGAACCAATGAGAGACTAGCTCTTGGTGTTGGGAGATGCACAGGTCACTCTATTTTCCCATCAGGAAGAAGAATTAACCACAGGCTCAGCCTGCCACCCGGAACCAGAACAGGGCCTGAAGCCATCCTGCGCTTTTGCGGCCGGCTCCCAAAAAAGCGACTTGTAAAATGGAGCTTCAGGGCACTGCAATTCACAAACCTGCAGAGTTATAAATGATAACTCTCGTCCACAAGTATATTGAGGGAAGGCAAAGAAGAGGATTTGAAATCAAGGCAGAATTGCAGGAAACAGATTTCAGGAGGTAGATTCGAATCGCCTTTAAAGCACATGAAAAGCGGCAACACGTTGACAATGATGCCCTTGGCCAAAAAGGGCGTATGCGTTTTTTCCTGAATGTATTCAGGAAATGAATACATTCAGGAAAAAACGCATACGCCCTTTTTGGCCAACCAAGCAACCTGGAAAGGCAAATCAGCGCTACAAAGAAGTCTCGCTTCCCATCGGTCAAAAGGGCCATGCTGAAAAAAGTGTCAAAACCAGAAATGCAGGACAGGCCATGGAGAAATGGGAGCCTTGCTACACTGACGGGCGGGATGTAAATTGCCAACAGCCACTCTGGAGAAGTGTACGGTGTGTCCTGAAACATCTAAAAAACACAGCTTAGAGAGCATAGGGCACTTCCACGCATGGGGGGATAAAGTGGGAAAATGGAAAATCAGCAAGACACAAGCACCCCAAAGGTTAGGGCTGCTCTGTTGACAAGGACCTCCACTTCCTTCCACCTTAAATATCCCAGGAAAGCGAAAAATGGATAAAAAAGTTGTGGTCCTTATGTACAATGGAATATCACTCAGCCATGAAATCAATGTCATAAGGCTAGTAGCAGCATGATGAGTGGATTTAGGTAAGACGATTCTAAGTGAAATAAGTCACACAGAAAAGGACACTTCTCATAAGGTGTCACTTATAGAGGGAATGTAAAAACCGTTACACTTGAACTGAATTACAAAACAGAACAGAGTCACACATGCAGAAAACACACTATGGCTGCTTAACGGGAAAGGTGAGGTGGGGTGATACATAAAACAAGAGTTTCAAATTAGCTCAGATACCGTTTCATAAACCCAATATGTAACAGACAAGACCTACTCCTTGCTCAGAGAACTGGACTCAACACGCCCGATTCACCGCACAAGAATATATCTGACTAGTAATAATCTTAAAACCTATATATTGATATCGCTCTGTTAGTGGCTCAAGTGGGTGTAAAGCGGCCTAAACACAGCCGTGAAAAGCAGCTAAACCCCATTATAAAAATAAATTACTTTTAAAAACCCATGAAACAAAGACAGGGAAAGAGAGAGAAATTCTTACACAATTCGTTCAGGGGCTGTGATGCAACCTGGATTGACCATATCTAGACCCACAGCTGGATGAGACATAAGGGTGGACACTCTTGGGGCTGAGAGGTTCGGTGAGGTTGGGTGAGCAAACGCAGACCCTTTAAAGTAATACTGCGTGCTACCCATCGCATGGGTCCCAAATCTCCAGGTTCAAGGGCATCTTCCTACATCGAAAACATGCATGAGAAACCCAGAAGATGGTACACCGTGTGATGGGGAAAGGTTTCTAAAACGCACCTCATTTCTCATCTCCTTGTGCTCGGGTTCGCCATTCCAGCCACTTTACTAGCAATCTCCCTACTTGGAGCATCATCACCTTTAACCTCCTGTTCCGTACAGGTTGCAATTTGTCCTGAGGATGAACGGGAAGACGGGGAACCAATGAGAGACTAGCTCTTGGTGTTGGGACAGGCACAGGTCACTCTATTTTCCCATCAGGAAGAAGAATTAACCACAGGCTCAGCCTGCCCCCCGGAACCAGAACAGGGCCTGAAGCCATCCTGCGCTTTTGCGGCCGGCTCCCAAATAAGCGACTTGTAAAATGGAGCTTCAGGGCACTGCAATTCACAAACCTGCAGAGTTATAAATGATAACTCTCGTCCACAAATATATTGAGGGAAGGCAAAGAAGAGGATTTGAAATCAAGGCAGAATTGCAGGAAACAGATTTCAGGAGGAAGATGCGAATCGCCTTTAAAGCACATGAAAAGCGGCAAAACGTTGACAATGATGCCCTTGGCCAAAAAGGGCGTATGCGTTTTTTCCTGAATATATTCAGGAGAAAACGCATACGCCCTTTTTGGCCAACCAAGCAACCTGGAAAGGCAAATCAGCGCTACAAAGAAGTCTCGCTTCCCATCGGTCAAAAGGGCCATGCTGAAAAAAGTGTCAAAACCAGAAATGCAGGACAGGCCATGGAGAAATGGGAGCCTTGCTACACTGATGGGCGGGATGTAAATTGCCAACAGCCACTCTGGAGAAGTGTACGGTGTGTCCTGAAACATCTAAAAAACACAGCTTAGAGAGCATAGGGCACTTCCACGCATGGGGGGATAAAGTGGGAAAATTGAAAATCAGCAAGACACAAGCACCCCAAAGGTTAGGGCTGCTCTGTTGACAAGGACCTCCACTTCCTTCCACCTTAAATATCCCAGGAAAGCGAAAAATGGATAAAAAAGTTGTGGTCCTTATGTACAATGGAATATCACTCAGCCATGAAATCAATGTCATAAGGCTAGTAGCAGCATGATGAGTGGATTTAGGTAAGACGATTCTAAGTGAAATAAGTCACACAGAAAAGGACACTTCTCATAAGGTGTCACTTATAGAGGGAATGTAAAAACCGTTACACTTGAACTGAATTACAAAACAGAACAGAGTCACACATGCAGAAAACACACTATGGCTGCTTAACGGGAAAGGTGAGGTGGGGTGATACATAAAACAAGAGTTTCAAATTAGCTCAGATACCGTTCCATAAACCCAATATGTAACAGACAAGACCTACTCCTTGCTCAGAGAACTGGACTCAACACGCCCGATTCACCGCACAAGAATATATCTGACTAGTAATAATCTTAAAACTTATGTATTGATATCTCTCTGTTAGTGGGTCAAGTGGGTGTAAAGCGGCCTAAACACAGCCGTGAAAAGCAGCTAAACCCCATTATAAAAATAAATTACTTTTAAAAACCCAGGAAACAAAGACAGGGAAAGAGAGAGAAATTCTTACACAATTCGTTCAGGGGCTGTGATGCAACCTGGATTGACCATATCTAGACCCACAGCTGGATGAGACATAAGGGTGGACACTCTTGGGGCTGAGAGGTTCGGTGAGGTTGGGTGAGCAAACGCAGACCCTTTAAAGTAATACTGCGTGCTACCCATCGCATGGGTCCCAAATCTCCAGGTTCAAGGGCATCTTCCTACATCGAAAACATGCATGAGAAACCCAGAAGATGGTACACCGTGTGATGGGGAAAGGTTTCTAAAACGCACCTCATTTCTCATCTCCTTGTGCTCGGGTTCGCCATTCCAGCCACTTTACTAGCAATCTCCCTACTTGGAGCATCAGCACCTTTAACCTCCTGTTCCGTACAGGTTGCAATTTGTCCTGAGGATGAACGGGAAGACGGGGAACCAATGAGAGACTAGCTCTTGGTGTTGGGAGAGGCACAGGTCACTCTATTTTCCCATCAGGAAGAAGAATTAACCACAGGCTCAGCCTGCCCCCCTGAACCAGAACAGGGCCCGAAGCCATCCTGCGCTTTTGCGGCCGGCTCCCAAAAAAGCGACTTGTAAAATGGAGCTTCAGGGCACTGCAATTCACAAACCTGCAGAGTTATAAATGATAACTCTCGTCCACAAATATATTGAGGGAAGGCAAAGAAGAGGATTTGAAATCAAGGCAGAATTGCAGGAAACAGATTTCAGGAGGAAGATGCGAATCGCCTTTAAAGCACATGAAAAGCGGCAAAACGTTGACAATGATGCCCTTGTCCAAAAAGGGCGTATGCGTTTTTTCCTGAATATATTCAGGAGAAAACGCATACGCCCTTTTTGGCCAACCAAGCAACCTGGAAAGGCAAATCAGCGCTACAAAGAAGTCTCGCTTCCCATCGGTCAAAAGGGCCATGCTGAAAAAAGTGTCAAAACCAGAAATGCAGGACAGGCCATGGAGAAATGGGAGCCTTGCTACACTGATGGGCGGGATGTAAATTGCCAACAGCCACTCTGGAGAAGTGTACGGTGTGTCCTGAAACATCTAAAAAACACAGCTTAGAGAGCATAGGGCACTTCCACGCATGGGGGGATAAAGTGGGAAAATTGAAAATCAGCAAGACACAAGCACCCCAAAGGTTAGGGCTGCTCTGTTGACAAGGACCTCCACTTCATTCCACCTTAAATATCCCAGGAAAGTTAAAAATGGATAAAAAAGTTGTGGTCCTTATGTACAATGGAATATCACTCAGCCATGAAATCAATGTCAAAAGGCTAGTAGCAGCATGATGAGTGGATTTAGGTAAGACGATTCTAAGTGAAATAAGTCACACAGAAAAGGACACTTCTCATAAGGTGTCACTTATAGAGGGAATGTAAAAACCGTTACACTTGAACTGAATTACAAAACAGAACAGAGTCACACATGCAGAAAACACACTATGGCTGCTTAACGGGAAAGGTGAGGTGGGGTGATACATAAAACAAGAGTTTCAAATTAGCTCAGATACCGTTCCATAAACCCAATATGGAATAGACAAGACCTACTCCTTGCTCAGAGAACTGGACTCAACACGCCCGATTCACCGCACAAGAATATATCTGACTAGTAATAATCTTAAAACCTATGTATTGATATCTCTCTGTTAGTGGGTCAAGTGGGTGTAAAGCGGCCTAAACACAGCCGTGAAAAGCAGCTAAACCCCATTATAAAAATAAATTACTTTTAAAAACCCATGAAACAAAGACAGGGAAAGAGAGAGAAATTCTTACACAATTCGTTCAGGGGCTGTGATGCAACCTGGATTGACCATATCTAGACCCACAGCTGGATGAGACATAAGGGTGGACACTCTTGGGGCTGAGAGGTTCGGTGAGGTTGGGTGAGCAAACGCAGACCCTTTAAAGTAATACTGCGTGCTACCCATCGCATGGGTCCCAAATCTCCAGGTTCAAGGGCATCTTCCTACATCGAAAACATGCATGAGAAACCCAGAAGATGGTACACCGTGTGATGGGGAAAGGTTTCTAAAACGCACCTCATTTCTCATCTCCTTGTGCTCGGGTTCGCCATTCCAGCCACTTTACTAGCAATCTCCCTACTTGGAGCATCAGCACCTTTAACCTCCTGTTCCGTACAGGTTGCAATTTGTCCTGAGGATGAACGGGAAGACGGGGAACCAATGAGAGACTAGCTCTTGGTGTTGGGAGATGCACAGGTCACTCTATTTTCCCATCAGGAAGAAGAATTAACCACAGGCTCAGCCTGCCACCCGGAACCAGAACAGGGCCTGAAGCCATCCTGCGCTTTTGCGGCCGGCTCCCAAAAAAGCGACTTGTAAAATGGAGCTTCAGGGCACTGCAATTCACAAACCTGCAGAGTTATAAATGATAACTCTCGTCCACAAGTATATTGAGGGAAGGCAAAGAAGAGGATTTGAAATCAAGGCAGAATTGCAGGAAACAGATTTCAGGAGGTAGATTCGAATCGCCTTTAAAGCACATGAAAAGCGGCAAAACGTTGACAATGATGCCCTTGGCCAAAAAGGGCGTATGCGTTTTTTCCTGAATGTATTCAGGAAATGAATACATTCAGGAAAAAACGCATACGCCCTTTTTGGCCAACCAAGCAACCTGGAAAGGCAAATCAGCGCTACAAAGAAGTCTCGCTTCCCATCGGTCAAAAGGGCCATGCTGAAAAAAGTGTCAAAACCAGAAATGCAGGACAGGTCATGGAGAAATGGGAGCCTTGCTACACTGATGGGCGGGATGTAAATTGCCAACAGCCACTCTGGAGAAGTGTACGGTGTGTCCTGAAACATCTAAAAACACAGCTTAGAGAGCATAGGGCACTTCCACGCATGGGGGGATAAAGTGGGAAAATTGAAAATCAGCAAGACACAAGCACTCCAAAGGTTAGGGCTGCTCTGTTGACAAGGACCTCCACTTTCTTCCACCTTAAATATCCCAGGAAAGCGAAAAATGGATAAAAAAGTTGTGGTCCTTATGTACAATGGAATATCACTCAGCCATGAAATCAATGTCATAAGGCTAGTAGCAGCATGATTAGTGGATTTAGGTAAGACGATTCTAAGTGAAATAAGTCACACAGAAAAGGACACTTCTCATAAGGTGTCACTTATAGAGGGAATGTAAAAACCGTTACACTTGAACTGAATTACAAAACAGAACAGAGTCACACATGCAGAAAACACACTATGGCTGCTTAACGGGAAAGGTGAGGTGGGGTGATACATAAAACAAGAGTTTCAAATTAGCTCAGATACCGTTCCATAAACCCAATATGTAACAGACAAGACCTACTCCTTGCTCAGAGAACTGGACTCAACACGCCCGATTCACCGCACAAGAATATATCTGACTAGTAATAATCTTAAAACCTATATATTGATATCGCTCTGTTAGTGGCTCAAGTGGGTGTAAAGCGGCCTAAACACAGCCGTGAAAAGCAGCTAAACCCCATTATAAAAATAAATTACTTTTAAAAACCCATGAAACAAATACAGGGAAAGAGAGAGAAATTCTTACACAATTCGTTCAGGGGCTGTGATGCAACCTGGATTGACCATATCTAGACCCACAGCTGGATGAGACATAAGGGTGGACACTCTTGGGGCTGAGAGGTTCGGTGAGGTTGGGTGAGCAAACGCAGACCCTTTAAAGTAATACTGCGTGCTACCCATCGCATGGGTCCCAAATCTCCAGGTTCAAGGGCATCTTCCTACATCGAAAACATGCATGAGAAACCCAGAAGATGGTACACCGTGTGATGGGGAAAGGTTTCTAAAACGCACCTCATTTCTCATCTCCTTGTGCTCGGGTTCGCCATTCCAGCCACTTTACTAGCAATCTCCCTACTTGGAGCATCATCACCTTTAACCTCCTGTTCCGTACAGGTTGCAATTTGTCCTGAGGATGAACGGGAAGACGGGGAACCAATGAGAGACTAGCTCTTGGTGTTGGGACAGGCACAGGTCACTCTATTTTCCCATCAGGAAGAAGAATTAACCACAGGCTCAGCCTGCCCCCCGGAACCAGAACAGGGCCTGAAGCCATCCTGCGCTTTTGCGGCCGGCTCCCAAATAAGCGACTTGTAAAATGGAGCTTCAGGGCACTGCAATTCACAAACCTGCAGAGTTATAAATGATAACTCTCGTCCACAAATATATTGAGGGAAGGCAAAGAAGAGGATTTGAAATCAAGGCAGAATTGCAGGAAACAGATTTCAGGAGGAAGATGCGAATCGCCTTTAAAGCACATGAAAAGCGGCAAAACGTTGACAATGATGCCCTTGGCCAAAAAGGGCGTATGCGTTTTTTCCTGAATATATTCAGGAGAAAACGCATACGCCCTTTTTGGCCAACCAAGCAACCTGGAAAGGCAAATCAGCGCTACAAAGAAGTCTCGCTTCCCATCGGTCAAAAGGGCCATGCTGAAAAAAGTGTCAAAACCAGAAATGCAGGACAGGCCATGGAGAAATGGGAGCCTTGCTACACTGATGGGCGGGATGTAAATTGCCAACAGCCACTCTGGAGAAGTGTACGGTGTGTCCTGAAACATCTAAAAAACACAGCTTAGAGAGCATAGGGCACTTCCACGCATGGGGGGATAAAGTGGGAAAATTGAAAATCAGCAAGACACAAGCACCCCAAAGGTTAGGGCTGCTCTGTTGACAAGGACCTCCACTTCCTTCCACCTTAAATATCCCAGGAAAGCGAAAAATGGATAAAAAAGTTGTGGTCCTTATGTACAATGGAATATCACTCAGCCATGAAATCAATGTCATAAGGCTAGTAGCAGCATGATGAGTGGATTTAGGTAAGACGATTCTAAGTGAAATAAGTCACACAGAAAAGGACACTTCTCATAAGGTGTCACTTATAGAGGGAATGTAAAAACCGTTACACTTGAACTGAATTACAAAACAGAACAGAGTCACACATGCAGAAAACACACTATGGCTGCTTAACGGGAAAGGTGAGGTGGGGTGATACATAAAACAAGAGTTTCAAATTAGCTCAGATACCGTTCCATAAACCCAATATGGAATAGACAAGACCTACTCCTTGCTCAGAGAACTGGACTCAACACGCCCGATTCACCGCACAAGAATATATCTGACTAGTAATAATCTTAAAACCTATGTATTGATATCTCTCTGTTAGTGTGTCAAGTGGGTGTAAAGCGGCCTAAACACAGCCGTGAAAAGCAGCTAAACCCCATTATAAAAATAAATTACTTTTAAAAACCCATGAAACAAAGACAGGGAAAGAGAGAGAAATTCTTACACAATTCGTTCAGGGGCTGTGATGCAACCTGGATTGACCATATCTAGACCCACAGCTGGATGAGACATAAGGGTGGACACTCTTGGGGCTGAGAGGTTCGGTGAGGTTGGGTGAGCAAACGCAGACCCTTTAAAGTAATACTGCGTGCTACCCATCGCATGGGTCCCAAATCTCCAGGTTCAAGGGCATCTTCCTACATCGAAAACATGCATGAGAAACCCAGAAGATGGTACACCGTGTGATGGGGAAAGGTTTCTAAAACGCACCTCATTTCTCATCTCCTTGTGCTCGGGTTCGCCATTCCAGCCACTTTACTAGCAATCTCCCTACTTGGAGCATCATCACCTTTAACCTCCTGTTCCGTACAGGTTGCAATTTGTCCTGAGGATGAACGGGAAGACGGGGAACCAATGAGAGACTAGCTCTTGGTGTTGGGACAGGCACAGGTCACTCTATTTTCCCATCAGGAAGAAGAATTAACCACAGGCTCAGCCTGCCCCCCGGAACCAGAACAGGGCCTGAAGCCATCCTGCGCTTTTGCGGCCGGCTCCCAAATAAGCGACTTGTAAAATGGAGCTTCAGGGCACTGCAATTCACAAACCTGCAGAGTTATAAATGATAACTCTCGTCCACAAATATATTGAGGGAAGGCAAAGAAGAGGATTTGAAATCAAGGCAGAATTGCAGGAAACAGATTTCAGGAGGAAGATGCGAATCGCCTTTAAAGCACATGAAAAGCGGCAAAACGTTGACAATGATGCCCTTGGCCAAAAAGGGCGTATGCGTTTTTTCCTGAATATATTCAGGAGAAAACGCATACGCCCTTTTTGGCCAACCAAGCAACCTGGAAAGGCAAATCAGCGCTACAAAGAAGTCTCGCTTCCCATCGGTCAAAAGGGCCATGCTGAAAAAAGTGTCAAAACCAGAAATGCAGGACAGGCCATGGAGAAATGGGAGCCTTGCTACACTGATGGGCGGGATGTAAATTGCCAACAGCCACTCTGGAGAAGTGTACGGTGTGTCCTGAAACATCTAAAAAACACAGCTTAGAGAGCATAGGGCACTTCCACGCATGGGGGGATAAAGTGGGAAAATTGAAAATCAGCAAGACACAAGCACCCCAAAGGTTAGGGCTGCTCTGTTGACAAGGACCTCCACTTCCTTCCACCTTAAATATCCCAGGAAAGCGAAAAATGGATAAAAAAGTTGTGGTCCTTATGTACAATGGAATATCACTCAGCCATGAAATCAATGTCATAAGGCTAGTAGCAGCATGATGAGTGGATTTAGGTAAGACGATTCTAAGTGAAATAAGTCACACAGAAAAGGACACTTCTCATAAGGTGTCACTTATAGAGGGAATGTAAAAACCGTTACACTTGAACTGAATTACAAAACAGAACAGAGTCACACATGCAGAAAACACACTATGGCTGCTTAACGGGAAAGGTGAGGTGGGGTGATACATAAAACAAGAGTTTCAAATTAGCTCAGATACCGTTCCATAAACCCAATATGTAACAGACAAGACCTACTCCTTGCTCAGAGAACTGGACTCAACACGCCCGATTCACCGCACAAGAATATATCTGACTAGTAATAATCTTAAAACCTATATATTGATATCGCTCTGTTAGTGGGTCAAGTGGGTGTAAAGCGGCCTAAACACAGCCGTGAAAAGCAGCTAAACCCCATTATAAAAATAAATTACTTTTAAAAACCCATGAAACAAAGACAGGGAAAGAGAGAGAAATTCTTACACAATTCGTTCAGGGGCTGTGATGCAACCTGGATTGACCATATCTAGACCCACAGCTGGATGAGACATAAGGGTGGACACTCTTGGGGCTGAGAGGTTCGGTGAGGTTGGGTGAGCAAACGCAGACCCTTTAAAGTAATACTGCGTGCTACCCATCGCATGGGTCCCAAATCTCCAGGTTCAAGGGCATCTTCCTACATCGCAAACATGCATGAGAAACCCAGAAGATGGTACACCGTGTGATGGGGAAAGGTTTCTAAAACGCACCTCATTTCTCATCTCCTTGTGCTCGGGTTCGCCATTCCAGCCACTTTACTAGCAATCTCCCTACTTGGAGCATCATCACCTTTAACCTCCTGTTCCGTACAGGTTGCAATTTGTCCTGAGGATGAACGGGAAGACGGGGAACCAATGAGAGACTAGCTCTTGGTGTTGGGACAGGCACAGGTCACTCTATTTTCCCATCAGGAAGAAGAATTAACCACAGGCTCAGCCTGCCCCCCGGAACCAGAACAGGGCCTGAAGCCATCCTGCGCTTTTGCGGCCGGCTCCCAAATAAGCGACTTGTAAAATGGAGCTTCAGGGCACTGCAATTCACAAACCTGCAGAGTTATAAATGATAACTCTCGTCCACAAATATATTGAGGGAAGGCAAAGAAGAGGATTTGAAATCAAGGCAGAATTGCAGGAAACAGATTTCAGGAGGAAGATGCGAATCGCCTTTAAAGCACATGAAAAGCGGCAAAACGTTGACAATGATGCCCTTGGCCAAAAAGGGCGTATGCGTTTTTTCCTGAATATATTCAGGAGAAAACGCATACGCCCTTTTTGGCCAACCAAGCAACCTGGAAAGGCAAATCAGCGCTACAAAGAAGTCTCGCTTCCCATCGGTCAAAAGGGCCATGCTGAAAAAAGTGTCAAAACCAGAAATGCAGGACAGGCCATGGAGAAATGGGAGCCTTGCTACACTGATGGGCGGGATGTAAATTGCCAACAGCCACTCTGGAGAAGTGTACGGTGTGTCCTGAAACATCTAAAAAACACAGCTTAGAGAGCATAGGGCACTTCCACGCATGGGGGGATAAAGTGGGAAAATTGAAAATCAGCAAGACACAAGCACCCCAAAGGTTAGGGCTGCTCTGTTGACAAGGACCTCCACTTCCTTCCACCTTAAATATCCCAGGAAAGCGAAAAATGGATAAAAAAGTTGTGGTCCTTATGTACAATGGAATATCACTCAGCCATGAAATCAATGTCATAAGGCTAGTAGCAGCATGATGAGTGGATTTAGGTAAGACGATTCTAAGTGAAATAAGTCACACAGAAAAGGACACTTCTCATAAGGTGTCACTTATAGAGGGAATGTAAAAACCGTTACACTTGAACTGAATTACAAAACAGAACAGAGTCACACATGCAGAAAACACACTATGGCTGCTTAACGGGAAAGGTGAGGTGGGGTGATACATAAAACAAGAGTTTCAAATTAGCTCAGATACCGTTCCATAAACCCAATATGGAATAGACAAGACCTACTCCTTGCTCAGAGAACTGGACTCAACACGCCCGATTCACCGCACAAGAATATATCTGACTAGTAATAATCTTAAAACCTATGTATTGATATCTCTCTGTTAGTGTGTCAAGTGGGTGTAAAGCGGCCTAAACACAGCCGTGAAAAGCAGCTAAACCCCATTATAAAAATAAATTACTTTTAAAAACCCATGAAACAAAGACAGGGAAAGAGAGAGAAATTCTTACACAATTCGTTCAGGGGCTGTGATGCAACCTGGATTGACCATATCTAGACCCACAGCTGGATGAGACATAAGGGTGGACACTCTTGGGGCTGAGAGGTTCGGTGAGGTTGGGTGAGCAAACGCAGACCCTTTAAAGTAATACTGCGTGCTACCCATCGCATGGGTCCCAAATCTCCAGGTTCAAGGGCATCTTCCTACATCGAAAACATGCATGAGAAACCCAGAAGATGGTACACCGTGTGATGGGGAAAGGTTTCTAAAACGCACCTCATTTCTCATCTCCTTGTGCTCGGGTTCGCCATTCCAGCCACTTTACTAGCAATCTCCCTACTTGGAGCATCAGCACCTTTAACCTCCTGTTCCGTACAGGTTGCAATTTGTCCTGAGGATGAACGGGAAGACGGGGAACCAATGGGAGACTAGCTCTTGGTGTTGGGAGAGGCACAGGTCACTCTATTTTCCCATCAGGAAGAAGAATTAACCACAGGCTCAGCCTGCCCCCCTGAACCAGAACAGGGCCTGAAGCCATCCTGCGCTTTTGCGGCCGGCTCCCAAAAAAGCGACTTGTAAAATGGAGCTTCAGGGCACTGCAATTCACAAACCTGCAGAGTTATAAATGATAACTCTCGTCCACAAATATATTGAGGGAAGGCAAAGAAGAGGATTTGAAATCAAGGCAGAATTGCAGGAAACAGATTTCAGGAGGTAGATTCGAATCGCCTTTAAAGCACATGAAAAGCGGCAAAACGTTGACAATGATGCCCTTGGCCAAAAAGGGCGTATGCGTTTTTTCCTGAATATATTCAGGAAAAAACGCATACGCCCTTTTTGGCCAACCAAGCAACCTGGAAAGGCAAATCAGCGCTACAAAGAAGTCTCGCTTCCCATCGGTCAAAAGGGCCATGCTGAAAAAAGTGTCAAAACCAGAAATGCAGGACAGGCCATGGAGAAATGGGAGCCTTGCTACACTGACGGGCGGGATGTAAATTGCCAACAGCCACTCTGGAGAAGTGTACGGTGTGTCCTGAAACATCTAAAAAACACAGCTTAGAGAGCATAGGGCACTTCCACGCATGGGGGGATAAAGTGGGAAAATTGAAAATCAGCAAGACACAAGCACCCCAAAGTTTAGGGCTGCTCTGTTGACAAGGACCTCCACTTCCTTCCACCTTAAATATCCCAGGAAAGCGAAAAATGGATAAAAAAGTTGTGGTCCTTATGTACAATGGAATATCACTCAGCCATGAAATCAATGTCATAAGGCTAGTAGCAGCATGATGAGTGGATTTAGGTAAGACGATTCTAAGTGAAATAAGTCACACAGAAAAGGACACTTCTCATAAGGTGTCACTTATAGAGGGAATGTAAAAACCGTTACACTTGAACTGAATTACAAAACAGAACAGAGTCACACATGCAGAAAACACACTATGGCTGCTTAACGGGAAAGGTGAGGTGGGGTGATACATAAAACAAGAGTTTCAAATTAGCTCAGATACCGTTCCATAAACCCAATATGTAACAGACAAGACCTACTCCTTGCTCAGAGAACTGGACTCAACACGCCCGATTCACCGCACAAGAATATATCTGACTAGTAATAATCTTAAAACCTATATATTGATATCGCTCTGTTAGTGGCTCAAGTGGGTGTAAAGCGGCCTAAACACAGCCGTGAAAAGCAGCTAAACCCCATTATAAAAATAAATTACTTTTAAAAACCCATGAAACAAAGACAGGGAAAGAGAGAGAAATTCTTACACAATTCGTTCAGGGGCTGTGATGCAACCTGGATTGACCATATCTAGACCCACAGCTGGATGAGACATAAGGGTGGACACTCTTGGGGCTGAGAGGTTCGGTGAGGTTGGGTGAGCAAACGCAGACCCTTTAAAGTAATACTGCGTGCTACCCATCGCATGGGTCCCAAATCTCCAGGTTCAAGGGCATCTTCCTACATCGAAAACATGCATGAGAAACCCAGAAGATGGTACACCGTGTGATGGGGAAAGGTTTCTAAAACGCACCTCATTTCTCATCTCCTTGTGCTCGGGTTCGCCATTCCAGCCACTTTACTAGCAATCTCCCTACTTGGAGCATCATCACCTTTAACCTCCTGTTCCGTACAGGTTGCAATTTGTCCTGAGGATGAACGGGAAGACGGGGAACCAATGAGAGACTAGCTCTTGGTGTTGGGACAGGCACAGGTCACTCTATTTTCCCATCAGGAAGAAGAATTAACCACAGGCTCAGCCTGCCCCCCGGAACCAGAACAGGGCCTGAAGCCATCCTGCGCTTTTGCGGCCGGCTCCCAAATAAGCGACTTGTAAAATGGAGCTTCAGGGCACTGCAATTCACAAACCTGCAGAGTTATAAATGATAACTCTCGTCCACAAATATATTGAGGGAAGGCAAAGAAGAGGATTTGAAATCAAGGCAGAATTGCAGGAAACAGATTTCAGGAGGAAGATGCGAATCGCCTTTAAAGCACATGAAAAGCGGCAAAACGTTGACAATGATGCCCTTGGCCAAAAAGGGCGTATGCGTTTTTTCCTGAATATATTCAGGAGAAAACGCATACGCCCTTTTTGGCCAACCAAGCAACCTGGAAAGGCAAATCAGCGCTACAAAGAAGTCTCGCTTCCCATCGGTCAAAAGGGCCATGCTGAAAAAAGTGTCAAAACCAGAAATGCAGGACAGGCCATGGAGAAATGGGAGCCTTGCTACACTGATGGGCGGGATGTAAATTGCCAACAGCCACTCTGGAGAAGTGTACGGTGTGTCCTGAAACATCTAAAAAACACAGCTTAGAGAGCATAGGGCACTTCCACGCATGGGGGGATAAAGTGGGAAAATTGAAAATCAGCAAGACACAAGCACCCCAAAGGTTAGGGCTGCTCTGTTGACAAGGACCTCCACTTCCTTCCACCTTAAATATCCCAGGAAAGCGAAATATGGATAAAAAAGTTGTGGTCCTTATGTACAATGGAATATCACTCAGCCATGAAATCAATGTCATAAGGCTAGTAGCAGCATGATGAGTGGATTTAGGTAAGACGATTCTAAGTGAAATAAGTCACACAGAAAAGGACACTTCTCATAAGGTGTCACTTATAGAGGGAATGTAAAAACCGTTACACTTGAACTGAATTACAAAACAGAACAGAGTCACACATGCAGAAAACACACTATGGCTGCTTAACGGGAAAGGTGAGGTGGGGTGATACATAAAACAAGAGTTTCAAATTAGCTCAGATACCGTTCCATAAACCCAATATGGAATAGACAAGACCTACTCCTTGCTCAGAGAACTGGACTCAACACGCCCGATTCACCGCACAAGAATATATCTGACTAGTAATAATCTTAAAACCTATGTATTGATATCTCTCTGTTAGTGTGTCAAGTGGGTGTAAAGCGGCCTAAACACAGCCGTGAAAAGCAGCTAAACCCCATTATAAAAATAAATTACTTTTAAAAACCCATGAAACAAAGACAGGGAAAGAGAGAGAAATTCTTACACAATTCGTTCAGGGGCTGTGATGCAACCTGGATTGACCATATCTAGACCCACAGCTGGATGAGACATAAGGGTGGACACTCTTGGGGCTGAGAGGTTCGGTGAGGTTGGGTGAGCAAACGCAGACCCTTTAAAGTAATACTGCGTGCTACCCATCGCATGGGTCCCAAATCTCCAGGTTCAAGGGCATCTTCCTACATCGAAAACATGCATGAGAAACCCAGAAGATGGTACACCGTGTGATGGGGAAAGGTTTCTAAAACGCACCTCATTTCTCATCTCCTTGTGCTCGGGTTCGCCATTCCAGCCACTTTACTAGCAATCTCCCTACTTGGAGCATCAGCACCTTTAACCTCCTGTTCCGTACAGGTTGCAATTTGTCCTGAGGATGAACGGGAAGACGGGGAACCAATGGGAGACTAGCTCTTGGTGTTGGGAGAGGCACAGGTCACTCTATTTTCCCATCAGGAAGAAGAATTAACCACAGGCTCAGCCTGCCCCCCTGAACCAGAACAGGGCCTGAAGCCATCCTGCGCTTTTGCGGCCGGCTCCCAAAAAAGCGACTTGTAAAATGGAGCTTCAGGGCACTGCAATTCACAAACCTGCAGAGTTATAAATGATAACTCTCGTCCACAAATATATTGAGGGAAGGCAAAGAAGAGGATTTGAAATCAAGGCAGAATTGCAGGAAACAGATTTCAGGAGGTAGATTCGAATCGCCTTTAAAGCACATGAAAAGCGGCAAAACGTTGACAATGATGCCCTTGGCCAAAAAGGGCGTATGCGTTTTTTCCTGAATATATTCAGGAAAAAACGCATACGCCCTTTTTGGCCAACCAAGCAACCTGGAAAGGCAAATCAGCGCTACAAAGAAGTCTCGCTTCCCATCGGTCAAAAGGGCCATGCTGAAAAAAGTGTCAAAACCAGAAATGCAGGACAGGCCATGGAGAAATGGGAGCCTTGCTACACTGACGGGCGGGATGTAAATTGCCAACAGCCACTCTGGAGAAGTGTACGGTGTGTCCTGAAACATCTAAAAAACACAGCTTAGAGAGCATAGGGCACTTCCACGCATGGGGGGATAAAGTGGGAAAATTGAAAATCAGCAAGACACAAGCACCCCAAAGTTTAGGGCTGCTCTGTTGACAAGGACCTCCACTTCCTTCCACCTTAAATATCCCAGGAAAGCGAAAAATGGATAAAAAAGTTGTGGTCCTTATGTACAATGGAATATCACTCAGCCATGAAATCAATGTCATAAGGCTAGTAGCAGCATGATGAGTGGATTTAGGTAAGACGATTCTAAGTGAAATAAGTCACACAGAAAAGGACACTTCTCATAAGGTGTCACTTATAGAGGGAATGTAAAAACCGTTACACTTGAACTGAATTACAAAACAGAACAGAGTCACACATGCAGAAAACACACTATGGCTGCTTAACGGGAAAGGTGAGGTGGGGTGATACATAAAACAAGAGTTTCAAATTAGCTCAGATACCGTTCCATAAACCCAATATGTAACAGACAAGACCTACTCCTTGCTCAGAGAACTGGACTCAACACGCCCGATTCACCGCACAAGAATATATCTGACTAGTAATAATCTTAAAACCTATATATTGATATCGCTCTGTTAGTGGCTCAAGTGGGTGTAAAGCGGCCTAAACACAGCCGTGAAAAGCAGCTAAACCCCATTATAAAAATAAATTACTTTTAAAAACCCATGAAACAAAGACAGGGAAAGAGAGAGAAATTCTTACACAATTCGTTCAGGGGCTGTGATGCAACCTGGATTGACCATATCTAGACCCACAGCTGGATGAGACATAAGGGTGGACACTCTTGGGGCTGAGAGGTTCGGTGAGGTTGGGTGAGCAAACGCAGACCCTTTAAAGTAATACTGCGTGCTACCCATCGCATGGGTCCCAAATCTCCAGGTTCAAGGGCATCTTCCTACATCGAAAACATGCATGAGAAACCCAGAAGATGGTACACCGTGTGATGGGGAAAGGTTTCTAAAACGCACCTCATTTCTCATCTCCTTGTGCTCGGGTTCGCCATTCCAGCCACTTTACTAGCAATCTCCCTACTTGGAGCATCATCACCTTTAACCTCCTGTTCCGTACAGGTTGCAATTTGTCCTGAGGATGAACGGGAAGACGGGGAACCAATGAGAGACTAGCTCTTGGTGTTGGGACAGGCACAGGTCACTCTATTTTCCCATCAGGAAGAAGAATTAACCACAGGCTCAGCCTGCCCCCCGGAACCAGAACAGGGCCTGAAGCCATCCTGCGCTTTTGCGGCCGGCTCCCAAATAAGCGACTTGTAAAATGGAGCTTCAGGGCACTGCAATTCACAAACCTGCAGAGTTATAAATGATAACTCTCGTCCACAAATATATTGAGGGAAGGCAAAGAAGAGGATTTGAAATCAAGGCAGAATTGCAGGAAACAGATTTCAGGAGGAAGATGCGAATCGCCTTTAAAGCACATGAAAAGCGGCAAAACGTTGACAATGATGCCCTTGGCCAAAAAGGGCGTATGCGTTTTTTCCTGAATATATTCAGGAGAAAACGCATACGCCCTTTTTGGCCAACCAAGCAACCTGGAAAGGCAAATCAGCGCTACAAAGAAGTCTCGCTTCCCATCGGTCAAAAGGGCCATGCTGAAAAAAGTGTCAAAACCAGAAATGCAGGACAGGCCATGGAGAAATGGGAGCCTTGCTACACTGATGGGCGGGATGTAAATTGCCAACAGCCACTCTGGAGAAGTGTACGGTGTGTCCTGAAACATCTAAAAAACACAGCTTAGAGAGCATAGGGCACTTCCACGCATGGGGGGATAAAGTGGGAAAATTGAAAATCAGCAAGACACAAGCACCCCAAAGGTTAGGGCTGCTCTGTTGACAAGGACCTCCACTTCCTTCCACCTTAAATATCCCAGGAAAGCGAAAAATGGATAAAAAAGTTGTGGTCCTTATGTACAATGGAATATCACTCAGCCATGAAATCAATGTCATAAGGCTAGTAGCAGCATGATGAGTGGATTTAGGTAAGACGATTCTAAGTGAAATAAGTCACACAGAAAAGGACACTTCTCATAAGGTGTCACTTATAGAGGGAATGTAAAAACCGTTACACTTGAACTGAATTACAAAACAGAACAGAGTCACACATGCAGAAAACACACTATGGCTGCTTAACGGGAAAGGTGAGGTGGGGTGATACATAAAACAAGAGTTTCAAATTAGCTCAGATACCGTTCCATAAACCCAATATGGAATAGACAAGACCTACTCCTTGCTCAGAGAACTGGACTCAACACGCCCGATTCACCGCACAAGAATATATCTGACTAGTAATAATCTTAAAACCTATGTATTGATATCTCTCTGTTAGTGTGTCAAGTGGGTGTAAAGCGGCCTAAACACAGCCGTGAAAAGCAGCTAAACCCCATTATAAAAATAAATTACTTTTAAAAACCCATGAAACAAAGACAGGGAAAGAGAGAGAAATTCTTACACAATTCGTTCAGGGGCTGTGATGCAACCTGGATTGACCATATCTAGACCCACAGCTGGATGAGACATAAGGGTGGACACTCTTGGGGCTGAGAGGTTCGGTGAGGTTGGGTGAGCAAACGCAGACCCTTTAAAGTAATACTGCGTGCTACCCATCGCATGGGTCCCAAATCTCCAGGTTCAAGGGCATCTTCCTACATCGAAAACATGCATGAGAAACCCAGAAGATGGTACACCGTGTGATGGGGAAAGGTTTCTAAAACGCACCTCATTTCTCATCTCCTTGTGCTCGGGTTCGCCATTCCAGCCACTTTACTAGCAATCTCCCTACTTGGAGCATCATCACCTTTAACCTCCTGTTCCGTACAGGTTGCAATTTGTCCTGAGGATGAACGGGAAGACGGGGAACCAATGAGAGACTAGCTCTTGGTGTTGGGACAGGCACAGGTCACTCTATTTTCCCATCAGGAAGAAGAATTAACCACAGGCTCAGCCTGCCCCCCGGAACCAGAACAGGGCCTGAAGCCATCCTGCGCTTTTGCGGCCGGCTCCCAAATAAGCGACTTGTAAAATGGAGCTTCAGGGCACTGCAATTCACAAACCTGCAGAGTTATAAATGATAACTCTCGTCCACAAATATATTGAGGGAAGGCAAAGAAGAGGATTTGAAATCAAGGCAGAATTGCAGGAAACAGATTTCAGGAGGAAGATGCGAATCGCCTTTAAAGCACATGAAAAGCGGCAAAACGTTGACAATGATGCCCTTGTCCAAAAAGGGCGTATGCGTTTTTTCCTGAATATATTCAGGAGAAAACGCATACGCCCTTTTTGGCCAACCAAGCAACCTGGAAAGGCAAATCAGCGCTACAAAGAAGTCTCGCTTCCCATCGGTCAAAAGGGCCATGCTGAAAAAAGTGTCAAAACCAGAAATGCAGGACAGGCCATGGAGAAATGGGAGCCTTGCTACACTGATGGGCGGGATGTAAATTGCCAACAGCCACTCTGGAGAAGTGTACGGTGTGTCCTGAAACATCTAAAAAACACAGCTTAGAGAGCATAGGGCACTTCCACGCATGGGGGGATAAAGTGGGAAAATTGAAAATCAGCAAGACACAAGCACCCCAAAGGTTAGGGCTGCTCTGTTGACAAGGACCTCCACTTCCTTCCACCTTAAATATCCCAGGAAAGCGAAAAATGGATAAAAAAGTTGTGGTCCTTATGTACAATGGAATATCACTCAGCCATGAAATCAATGTCATAAGGCTAGTAGCAGCATGATGAGTGGATTTAGGTAAGACGATTCTAAGTGAAATAAGTCACACAGAAAAGGACACTTCTCATAAGGTGTCACTTATAGAGGGAATGTAAAAACCATTACACTTGAACTGAATTACAAAACAGAACAGAGTCACACATGCAGAAAACACACTATGGCTGCTTAACGGGAAAGGTGAGGTGGGGTGATACATAAAACAAGAGTTTCAAATTAGCTCAGATACCGTTCCATAAACCCAATATGGAATAGACAAGACCTACTCCTTGCTCAGAGAACTGGACTCAACACGCCCGATTCACCGCACAAGAATATATCTGACTAGTAATAATCTTAAAACCTATGTATTGATATCTCTCTGTTAGTGTGTCAAGTGGGTGTAAAGCGGCCTAAACACAGCCGTGAAAAGCAGCTAAACCCCATTATAAAAATAAATTACTTTTAAAAACCCATGAAACAAAGACAGGGAAAGAGAGAGAAATTCTTACACAATTCGTTCAGGGGCTGTGATGCAACCTGGATTGACCATATCTAGACCCACAGCTGGATGAGACATAAGGGTGGACACTCTTGGGGCTGAGAGGTTCGGTGAGGTTGGGTGAGCAAACGCAGACCCTTTAAAGTAATACTGCGTGCTACCCATCGCATGGGTCCCAAATCTCCAGGTTCAAGGGCATCTTCCTACATCGAAAACATGCATGAGAAACCCAGAAGATGGTACACCGTGTGATGGGGAAAGGTTTCTAAAACGCACCTCATTTCTCATCTCCTTGTGCTCGGGTTCGCCATTCCAGCCACTTTACTAGCAATCTCCCTACTTGGAGCATCAGCACCTTTAACCTCCTGTTCCGTACAGGTTGC
This sequence comes from Balaenoptera physalus, assembly GCF_965194825.1. Classification (NCBI taxonomy): domain Eukaryota; kingdom Metazoa; phylum Chordata; class Mammalia; order Artiodactyla; family Balaenopteridae; genus Balaenoptera; species Balaenoptera physalus. Next base: position 333,041 of record NW_028126400.1, read on the forward strand.
AATTTGTCCTGAGGATGAACGGGAAGACGGGGAACCAATGGGAGACTAGCTCTTGGTGTTGGGAGAGGCACAGGTCACTCTATTTTCCCATCAGGAAGAAGAATTAACCACAGGCTCAGCCTGCCCCCCTGAACCAGAACAGGGCCTGAAGCCATCCTGCGCTTTTGCGGCCGGCTCCCAAAAAAGCGACTTGTAAAATGGAGCTTCAGGGCACTGCAATTCACAAACCTGCAGAGTTATAAATGATAACTCTCGTCCACAAATATATTGAGGGAAGGCAAAGAAGAGGATTTGAAATCAAGGCAGAATTGCAAGAAACAGATTTCAGGAGGTAGATTCGAATCGCCTTTAAAGTACATGAAAAGCGGCAAAACGTTGACAATGATGCCCTTGGCCAAAAAGGGCGTATGCGTTTTTTCCTGAATATATTCAGGAAAAAACGCATACGCCCTTTTTGGCCAACCAAGCAACCTGGAAAGGCAAATCAGCGCTACAAAGAAGTCTCGCTTCCCATCGGTCAAAAGGGCCATGCTGAAAAAAGTGTCAAAACCAGAAATGCAGGACAGGCCATGGAGAAATGGGAGCCTTGCTACACTGACGGGCGGGATGTAAATTGCCAACAGCCACTCTGGAGAAGTGTACGGTGTGTCCTGAAACATCTAAAAAACACAGCTTAGAGAGCATAGGGCACTTCCACGCATGGGGGGATAAAGTGGGAAAATGGAAAATCAGCAAGACACAAGCACCCCAAAGGTTAGGGCTGCTCTGTTGACAAGGACCTCCACTTCCTTCCACCTTAAATATCCCAGGAAAGCGAAAAATGGATAAAAAAGTTGTGGTCCTTATGTACAATGGAATATCACTCAGCCATGAAATCAATGTCATAAGGCTAGTAGCAGCATGATGAGTGGATTTAGGTAAGACGATTCTAAGTGAAATAAGTCACACAGAAAAGGACACTTCTCATAAGGTGTCACTTATAGAGGGAATGTAAAAACCGTTACACTTGAACTGAATTACAAAACAGAACAGAGTCACACATGCAGAAAACACACTATGGCTGCTTAACGGGAAAGGTGAGGTGGGGTGATACATAAAACAAGAGTTTCAAATTAGCTCAGATACCGTTCCATAAACCCAATATGTAACAGACAAGACCTACTCCTTGCTCAGAGAACTGGACTCAACACGCCCGATTCACCGCACAAGAATATATCTGACTAGTAATAATCTTAAAACCTATATATTGATATCGCTCTGTTAGTGGCTCAAGTGGGTGTAAAGCGGCCTAAACACAGCCGTGAAAAGCAGCTAAACCCCATTATAAAAATAAATTACTTTTAAAAACCCATGAAACAAAGACAGGGAAAGAGAGAGAAATTCTTACACAATTCGTTCAGGGGCTGTGATGCAACCTGGATTGACCATATCTAGACCCACAGCTGGATGAGACATAAGGGTGGACACTCTTGGGGCTGAGAGGTTCGGTGAGGTTGGGTGAGCAAACGCAGACCCTTTAAAGTAATACTGCGTGCTACCCATCGCATGGGTCCCAAATCTCCAGGTTCAAGGGCATCTTCCTACATCGCAAACATGCATGAGAAACCCAGAAGATGGTACACCGTGTGATGGGGAAAGGTTTCTAAAACGCACCTCATTTCTCATCTCCTTGTGCTCGGGTTCGCCATTCCAGCCACTTTACTAGCAATCTCCCTACTTGGAGCATCATCACCTTTAACCTCATGTTCCGTACAGGTTGCAATTTGTCCTGAGGATGAACGGGAAGACGGGGAACCAATGAGAGACTAGCTCTTGGTGTTGGGACAGGCACAGGTCACTCTATTTTCCCATCAGGAAGAAGAATTAACCACAGGCTCAGCCTGCCCCCCGGAACCAGAACAGGGCCTGAAGCCATCCTGCGCTTTTGCGGCCGGCTCCCAAATAAGCGACTTGTAAAATGGAGCTTCAGGGCACTGCAATTCACAAACCTGCAGAGTTATAAATGATAACTCTCGTCCACAAATATATTGAGGGAAGGCAAAGAAGAGGATTTGAAATCAAGGCAGAATTGCAGGAAACAGATTTCAGGAGGAAGATGCGAATCGCCTTTAAAGCACATGAAAAGCGGCAAAACGTTGACAATGATGCCCTTGTCCAAAAAGGGCGTATGCGTTTTTTCCTGAATATATTCAGGAGAAAACGCATACGCCCTTTTTGGCCAACCAAGCAACCTGGAAAGGCAAATCAGCGCTACAAAGAAGTCTCGCTTCCCATCGGTCAAAAGGGCCATGCTGAAAAAAGTGTCAAAACCAGAAATGCAGGACAGGCCATGGAGAAATGGGAGCCTTGCTACACTGATGGGCGGGATGTAAATTGCCAACAGCCACTCTGGAGAAGTGTACGGTGTGTCCTGAAACATCTAAAAAACACAGCTTAGAGAGCATAGGGCACTTCCACGCATGGGGGGATAAAGTGGGAAAATTGAAAATCAGCAAGACACAAGCACCCCAAAGGTTAGGGCTGCTCTGTTGACAAGGACCTCCACTTCCTTCCACCTTAAATATCCCAGGAAAGCGAAAAATGGATAAAAAAGTTGTGGTCCTTATGTACAATGGAATATCACTCAGCCATGAAATCAATGTCATAAGGCTAGTAGCAGCATGATGAGTGGATTTAGGTAAGACGATTCTAAGTGAAATAAGTCACACAGAAAAGGACACTTCTCATAAGGTGTCACTTATAGAGGGAATGTAAAAACCGTTACACTTGAACTGAATTACAAAACAGAACAGAGTCACACATGCAGAAAACACACTATGGCTGCTTAACGGGAAAGGTGAGGTGGGGTGATACATAAAACAAGAGTTTCAAATTAGCTCAGATACCGTTCCATAAACCCAATATGGAATAGACAAGACCTACTCCTTGCTCAGAGAACTGGACTCAACACGCCCGATTCACCGCACAAGAATATATCTGACTAGTAATAATCTTAAAACCTATGTATTGATATCTCTCTGTTAGTGTGTCAAGTGGGTGTAAAGCGGCCTAAACACAGCCGTGAAAAGCAGCTAAACCCCATTATAAAAATAAATTACTTTTAAAAACCCATGAAACAAAGACAGGGAAAGAGAGAGAAATTCTTACACAATTCGTTCAGGGGCTGTGATGCAACCTGGATTGACCATATCTAGACCCACAGCTGGATGAGACATAAGGGTGGACACTCTTGGGGCTGAGAGGTTCGGTGAGGTTGGGTGAGCAAACGCAGACCCTTTAAAGTAATACTGCGTGCTACCCATCGCATGGGTCCCAAATCTCCAGGTTCAAGGGCATCTTCCTACATCGAAAACATGCATGAGAAACCCAGAAGATGGTACACCGTGTGATGGGGAAAGGTTTCTAAAACGCACCTCATTTCTCATCTCCTTGTGCTCGGGTTCGCCATTCCAGCCACTTTACTAGCAATCTCCCTACTTGGAGCATCAGCACCTTTAACCTCCTGTTCCGTACAGGTTGCAATTTGTCCTGAGGATGAACGGGAAGACGGGGAACCAATGGGAGACTAGCTCTTGGTGTTGGGAGAGGCACAGGTCACTCTATTTTCCCATCAGGAAGAAGAATTAACCACAGGCTCAGCCTGCCCCCCGGAACCAGAACAGGGCCTGAAGCCATCCTGCGCTTTTGCGGCCGGCTCCCAAAAAAGCGACTTGTAAAATGGAGCTTCAGGGCACTGCAATTCACAAACCTGCAGAGTTATAAATGATAACTCTCGTCCACAAATATATTGAGGGAAGGCAAAGAAGAGGATTTGAAATCAAGGCAGAATTGCAGGAAACAGATTTCAGGAGGTAGATTCGAATCGCCTTTAAAGCACATGAAAAGCGGCAAAACGTTGACAATGATGCCCTTGGCCAAAAAGGGCGTATGCGTTTTTTCCTGAATATATTCAGGAAAAAACGCATACGCCCTTTTTGGCCAACCAAGCAACCTGGAAAGGCAAATCAGCGCTACAAAGAAGTCTCGCTTCCCATCGGTCAAAAGGGCCATGCTGAAAAAAGTGTCAAAACCAGAAATGCAGGACAGGCCATGGAGAAATGGGAGCCTTGCTACACTGACGGGCGGGATGTAAATTGCCAACAGCCACTCTGGAGAAGTGTACGGTGTGTCCTGAAACATCTAAAAAACACAGCTTAGAGAGCATAGGGCACTTCCACGCATGGGGGGATAAAGTGGGAAAATTGAAAATCAGCAAGACACAAGCACCCCAAAGTTTAGGGCTGCTCTGTTGACAAGGACCTCCACTTCCTTCCACCTTAAATATCCCAGGAAAGCGAAAAATGGATAAAAAAGTTGTGGTCCTTATGTACAATGGAATATCACTCAGCCATGAAATCAATGTCATAAGGCTAGTAGCAGCATGATGAGTGGATTTAGGTAAGACGATTCTAAGTGAAATAAGTCACACAGAAAAGGACACTTCTCATAAGGTGTCACTTATAGAGGGAATGTAAAAACCGTTACACTTGAACTGAATTACAAAACAGAACAGAGTCACACATGCAGAAAACACACTATGGCTGCTTAACGGGAAAGGTGAGGTGGGGTGATACATAAAACAAGAGTTTCAAATTAGCTCAGATACCGTTCCATAAACCCAATATGGAATAGACAAGACCTACTCCTTGCTCAGAGAACTGGACTCAACACGCCCGATTCACCGCACAAGAATATATCTGACTAGTAATAATCTTAAAACCTATGTATTGATATCTCTCTGTTAGTGTGTCAAGTGGGTGTAAAGCGGCCTAAACACAGCCGTGAAAAGCAGCTAAACCCCATTATAAAAATAAATTACTTTTAAAAACCCATGAAACAAAGACAGGGAAAGAGAGAGAAATTCTTACACAATTCGTTCAGGGGCTGTGATGCAACCTGGATTGACCATATCTAGACCCACAGCTGGATGAGACATAAGGGTGGACACTCTTGGGGCTGAGAGGTTTGGTGAGGTTGGGTGAGCAAACGCAGACCCTTTAAAGTAATACTGCGTGCTACCCGTCGCATGGGTCCCAAATCTCCAGGTTCAAGGGCATCTTCCTACATCGAAAACATGCATGAGAAACCCAGAAGATGGTACACCGTGTGATGGGGAAAGGTTTCTAAAACGCACCTCATTTCTCATCTCCTTGTGCTCGGGTTCGCCATTCCAGCCACTTTACTAGCAATCTCCCTACTTGGAGCATCAGCACCTTTAACCTCCTGTTCCGTACAGGTTGCAATTTGTCCTGAGGATGAACGGGAAGACGGGGAACCAATGAGAGACTAGCTCTTGGTGTTGGGAGAGGCACAGGTCACTCTATTTTCCCATCAGGAAGAAGAATTAACCACAGGCTCAGCCTGCCCCCCTGAACCAGAACAGGGCCTGAAGCCATCCTGCGCTTTTGCGGCCGGCTCCCAAAAAAGCGACTTGTAAAATGGAGCTTCAGGGCACTGCAATTCACAAACCTGCAGAGTTATAAATGATAACTCTCGTCCACAAATATATTGAGGGAAGGCAAAGAAGAGGATTTGAAATCAAGGCAGAATTGCAGGAAACAGATTTCAGGAGGTAGATTCGAATCGCCTTTAAAGCACATGAAAAGCGGCAAAACGTTGACAATGATGCCCTTGGCCAAAAAGGGCGTATGCGTTTTTTCCTGAATATATTCAGGAAAAAACGCATACGCCCTTTTTGGCCAACCAAGCAACCTGGAAAGGCAAATCAGCGCTACAAAGAAGTCTCGCTTCCCATCGGTCAAAAGGGCCATGCTGAAAAAAGTGTCAAAACCAGAAATGCAGGACAGGCCATGGAGAAATGGGAGCCTTGCTACACTGACGGGCGGGATGTAAATTGCCAACAGCCACTCTGGAGAAGTGTACGGTGTGTCCTGAAACATCTAAAAAACACAGCTTAGAGAGCATAGGGCACTTCCACGCATGGGGGGATAAAGTGGGAAAATTGAAAATCAGCAAGACACAAGCACCCCAATGTTTAGGGCTGCTCTGTTGACAAGGACCTCCACTTCCTTCCACCTTAAATATCCCAGGAAAGCGAAAAATGGATAAAAAAGTTGTGGTCCTTATGTACAATGGAATATCACTCAGCCATGAAATCAATGTCATAAGGCTAGTAGCAGCATGATGAGTGGATTTAGGTAAGACGATTCTAAGTGAAATAAGTCACACAGAAAAGGACACTTCTCATAAGGTGTCACTTATAGAGGGAATGTAAAAACCGTTACACTTGAACTGAATTACAAAACAGAACAGAGTCACACATGCAGAAAACACACTATGGCTGCTTAACGGGAAAGGTGAGGTGGGGTGATACATAAAACAAGAGTTTCAAATTAGCTCAGATACCGTTCCATAAACCCAATATGTAACAGACAAGACCTACTCCTTGCTCAGAGAACTGGACTCAACACGCCCGATTCACCGCACAAGAATATATCTGACTAGTAATAATCTTAAAACCTATGTATTGATATCTCTCTGTTAGTGTGTCAAGTGGGTGTAAAGCGGCCTAAACACAGCCGTGAAAAGCAGCTAAACCCCATTATAAAAATAAATTACTTTTAAAAACCCATGAAACAAAGACAGGGAAAGAGAGAGAAATTCTTACACAATTCGTTCAGGGGCTGTGATGCAACCTGGATTGACCATATCTAGACCCACAGCTGGATGAGACATAAGGGTGGACACTCTTGGGGCTGAGAGGTTCGGTGAGGTTGGGTGAGCAAACACAGACCCTTTAAAGTAATACTGCGTGCTACCCATCGCATGGGTCCCAAATCTCCAGGTTCAAGGGCATCTTCCTACATCGAAAACATGCATGAGAAACCCAGAAGATGGTACACCGTGTGATGGGGAAAGGTTTCTAAAATGCACCTCATTTCTCATCTCCTTGTGCTCGGGTTCGCCATTCCAGCCACTTTACTAGCAATCTCCCTACTTGGAGCATCAGCACCTTTAACCTCCTGTTCCGTACAGGTTGCAATTTGTCCTGAGGATGAACGGGAAGACGGGGAACCAATGAGAGACTAGCTCTTGGTGTTGGGACAGGCACAGGTCACTCTATTTTCCCATCAGGAAGAAGAATTAACCACAGGCTCAGCCTGCCCCCCGGAACCAGAACAGGGCCTGAAGCCATCCTGCGCTTTTGCGGCCGGCTCCCAAAAAACCGACTTGTAAAATGGAGCTTCAGGGCACTGCAATTCACAAACCTGCAGAGTTACAAATGATAACTCTCGTCCACAAATATATTGAGGGAAGGCAAAGAAGAGGATTTGAAATCAAGGCAGAATTGCAGGAAACAGATTTCAGGAGGAAGATGCGAATCGCCTTTAAAGCACATGAAAAGCGGCAAAACGTTGACAATGATGCCCTTGGCCAAAAAGGGCGTATGCGTTTTTTCCTGAATATATTCAGGAAAAAACGCATACGCCCTTTTTGGCCAACCAAGCAACCTGGAAAGGCAAATCAGCGCTACAAAGAAGTCTCGCTTCCCATCGGTCAAAAGGGCCATGCTGAAAAAAGTGTCAAAACCAGAAATGCAGGACAGGCCATGGAGAAATGGGAGCCTTGCTACACTGATGGGCGGGATGTAAATTGCCAACAGCCACTCTGGAGAAGTGTACGGTGTGTCCTGAAACATCTAAAAAACACAGCTTAGAGAGCATAGGGCACTTCCACGCATGGGGGGATAAAGTGGGAAAATTGAAAATCAGCAAGACACAAGCACCCCAAAGGTTAGGGCTGCTCTGTTGACAAGGACCTCCACTTCCTTCCACCTTAAATATCCCAGGAAAGCGAAAAATGGATAAAAAAGTTGTGGTCCTTATGTACAATGGAATATCACTCAGCCATGAAATCAATGTCATAAGGCTAGTAGCAGCATGATGAGTGGATTTAGGTAAGACGATTCTAAGTGAAATAAGTCACACAGAAAAGGACACTTCTCATAAGGTGTCACTTATAGAGGGAATGTAAAAACCGTTACACTTGAACTGAATTACAAAACAGAACAGAGTCACACATGCAGAAAACACACTATGGCTGCTTAACGGGAAAGGTGAGGTGGGGTGATACATAAAACAAGAGTTTCAAATTAGCTCAGATACCGTTCCATAAACCCAATATGTAACAGACAAGACCTACTCCTTGCTCAGAGAACTGGACTCAACACGCCCGATTCACCGCACAAGAATATATCTGACTAGTAATAATCTTAAAACCTATGTATTGATATCTCTCTGTTAGTGGGTCAAGTGGGTGTAAAGCGGCCTAAACACAGCCGTGAAAAGCAGGTAAACCCCATTATAAAAATAAATTACTTTTAAAAACCCAGGAAACAAAGACAGGGAAAGAGAGAGAAATTCTTACACAATTCGTTTAGGGGCTGTGATGCAACCTGGATTGACCATATCTAGACCCACAGCTGGATGAGACATAAGGGTGGACACTCTTGGGGCTGAGAGGTTTGGTGAGGTTGGGTGAGCAAACGCAGACCCTTTAAAGTAATACTGCGTGCTACCCATCGCATGGGTCCCAAATCTCCAGGTTCAAGGGCATCTTCCTACATCGAAAACATGCATGAGAAACCCAGAAGATGGTACACCGTGTGATGGGGAAAGGTTTCTAAAACGCACCTCATTTCTCATCTCCTTGTGCTCGGGTTCGCCATTCCAGCCACTTTACTAGCAATCTCCCTACTTGGAGCATCAGCACCTTTAACCTCTTGTTCCGTACAGGTTGCAATTTGTCCTGAGGATGAACGGGAAGACGGGGAACCAATGAGAGACTAGCTCTTGGTGTTGGGAGAGGCACAGGTCACTCTATTTTCCCATCAGGAAGAAGAATTAACCACAGGCTCAGCCTGCCCCCCTGAACCAGAACAGGGCCTGAAGCCATCCTGCGCTTTTGCGGCCGGCTCCCAAAAAAGCGACTTGTAAAATGGAGCTTCAGGGCACTGCAATTCACAAACCTGCAGAGTTATAAATGATAACTCTCGTCCACAAATATATTGAGGGAAGGCAAAGAAGAGGATTTGAAATCAAGGCAGAATTGCAGGAAACAGATTTCAGGAGGAAGATGCGAATCGCCTTTAAAGCACATGAAAAGCGGCAAAACGTTGACAATGATGCCCTTGTCCAAAAAGGGCGTATGCGTTTTTTCCTGAATATATTCAGGAGAAAACGCATACGCCCTTTTTGGCCAACCAAGCAACCTGGAAAGGCAAATCAGCGCTACAAAGAAGTCTCGCTTCCCATCGGTCAAAAGGGCCATGCTGAAAAAAGTGTCAAAACCAGAAATGCAGGACAGGCCATGGAGAAATGGGAGCCTTGCTACACTGGTGGGCGGGATGTAAATTGCCAACAGCCACTCTGGAGAAGTGTACGGTGTGTCCTGAAACATCTAAAAAACACAGCTTAGAGAGCATAGGGCACTTCCACGCATGGGGGGATAAAGTGGGAAAATTGAAAATCAGCAAGACACAAGCACCCCAAAGGTTAGGGCTGCTCTGTTGACAAGTACCTCCACTTCCTTCCACCTTAAATATCCCGGGAAAGCGAAAAATGGAAAAAAAAGTTGTGGTCCTTATGTACAATGGGATATCACTCAGCCATGAAATCAATGTCATAAGGCTAGTAGCAGCATGATGAGTGGATTTAGGTAAGACGATTCTAAGTGAAATAAGTCACACAGAAAAGGACACTTCTCATAAGGTGTCACTTATAGAGGGAATGTTAAAACCGTTACACTTGAACTGAATTACAAAACAGAACAGAGTCACACATGCAGAAAACACACTATGGCTGCTTAACGGGAAAGGTGAGGTGGGGTGATACATAAAACAAGAGTTTCAAATTAGCTCAGATACCGTTCCATAAACCCAATATGGAATAGACAAGACCTACTCCTTGCTCAGAGAACTGGACTCAACACGCCCGATTCACTGCACAAGAATATATCTGACTAGTAATAATCTTAAAACCTATGTATTGATATCTCTCTGTTAGTGGGTCAAGTGGGTGTAAAGCGGCCTAAACACAGCCGTGAAAAGCAGCTAAACCCCATTATAAAAATAAATTACTTTTAAAAACCCATGAAACAAAGACAGGGAAAGAGAGAGAAATTCTTACACAATTCGTTCAGGGACTGTGATGCAACCTGGATTGACCATATCTAGACCCACAGCTGGATGAGACATAAGGGTGGACACTCTTAGGGCTGAGAGGTTCGGTGAGGTTGGGTGAGCAAACGCAGACCCTTTAAAGTGATACTGCCTGCTACCCATCGCATGGGTCCCAAATCTCCAGGTTCAAGGGCATCTTCCTACATCGAAAACATGCATGAGAAACCCAGAAGATGGTACACCGTGTGATGGGGAAAGGTTTCTAAAACGCACCTCATTTCTCATCTCCTTGTGCTCGGGTTCGCCATTCCAGCCACTTTAGTAGCAATCTCCCTACTTGGAGCATCAGCACCTTTAACCTCCTGTTCCGTACAGGTTGCAATTTGTCCTGAGGATGAACGGGAAGACGGGGAACCAATGAGAGACTAGCTCTTGGTGTTGGGACAGGCACAGGTCACTCTATTTTCCCATCAGGAAGGAGAATAAACCACAGGCTCAGCCTGCCCCCCGGAACCAGAACAGGGCCTGAAGCCATCCTGCGCTTTTGCGGCCGGCTCCCAAAAAACCGACTTGTAAAATGGAGCTTCAGGGCACTGCAATTCACAAACCTGCAGAGTTACAAATGATAACTCTCGTCCACAAATATATTGAGGGAAGGCAAAGAAGAGGATTTGAAATCAAGGCAGAATTGCAGGAAACAGATTTCAGGAGGAAGATGCGAATCGCCTTTAAAGCACATGAAAAGCGGCAAAACGTTGACAATGATGCCCTTGGCCAAAAAGGGCGTATGCGTTTTTTCCTGAATATATTCAGGAGAAAACGCATACGCCCTTTTTGGCCAACCAAGCAACCTGGAAAGGCAAATCAGCGCTACAAAGAAGTCTCGCTTCCCATCGGTCAAAAGGGCCATGCTGAAAAAAGTGTCAAAACCAGAAATGCAGGACAGGCCATGGAGAAATGGGAGCCTTGCTACACTGATGGGCGGGATGTAAATTGCCAACAGCCACTCTGGAGAAGTGTACGGTGTGTCCTGAAACATCTAAAAAACACAGCTTAGAGAGCATAGGGCACTTCCACGCATGGGGGGATAAAGTGGGAAAATTGAAAATCAGCAAGACACAAGCACCCCAAAGGTTAGGGCTGCTCTGTTGACAAGGACCTCCACTTCCTTCCACCTTAAATATCCCAGGAAAGCGAAAAATGGATAAAAAAGTTGTGGTCCTTATGTACAATGGAATATCACTCAGCCATGAAATCAATGTCATAAGGCTAGTAGCAGCATGATGAGTGGATTTAGGTAAGACGATTCTAAGTGAAATAAGTCACACAGAAAAGGACACTTCTCATAAGGTGTCACTTATAGAGGGAATGTAAAAACCGTTACACTTGAACTGAATTACAAAACAGAACAGAGTCACACATGCAGAAAACACACTATGGCTGCTTAACGGGAAAGGTGAGGTGGGGTGATACATAAAACAAGAGTTTCAAATTAGCTCAGATACCGTTCCATAAACCCAATATGGAATAGACAAGACCTACTCCTTGCTCAGAGAACTGGACTCAACACGCCCGATTCACCGCACAAGAATATATCTGACTAGTAATAATCTTAAAACCTATGTATTGATATCTCTCTGTTAGTGGGTCAAGTGGGTGTAAAGCGGCCTAAACACAGCCGTGAAAAGCAGCTAAACCCCATTATAAAAATAAATTACTTTTAAAAACCCATGAAACAAAGACAGGGAAAGAGAGAGAAATTCTTACACAATTCGTTCAGGGGCTGTGATGCAACCTGGATTGACCATATCTAGACCCACAGCTGGATGAGACATAAGGGTGGACACTCTTGGGGCTGAGAGGTTCGGTGAGGTTGGGTGAGCAAACGCAGACCCTTTAAAGTAATACTGCGTGCTACCCATCGCATGGGTCCCAAATCTCCAGGTTCAAGGGCATCTTCCTACATCGAAAACATGCATGAGAAACCCAGAAGATGGTACACCGTGTGATGGGGAAAGGTTTCTAAAACGCACCTCATTTCTCATCTCCTTGTGCTCGGGTTCACCATTCCAGCCACTTTACTAGCAATCTCCCTACTTGGAGCATCAGCACCTTTAACCTCCTGTTCCGTACAGGTTGCAATTTGTCCTGAGGATGAACGGGAAGACGGGGAACCAATGAAAGACTAGCTCTTGGTGTTGGGAGATGCACAGGTCACTCTATTTTCCCATCAGGAAGAAGAATTAACCACAGGCTCAGCCTGCCCCCCGGAACCAGAACAGGGCCTGAAGCCATCCTGCGCTTTTGCGGCCGGCTCCCAAAAAAGCGACTTCTAAAATGGAGCTTCAGGGCACTGCAATTCACAAACCTGCAGAGTTATAAATGATAACTCTCGTCCACAAGTATATTGAGGGAAGGCAAAGAAGAGGATTTGAAATCAAGGCAGAATTGCAGGAAACAGATTTCAGGAGGTAGATTCGAATCGCCTTTAAAGCACATGAAAAGCGGCAAAACGTTGACAATGATGCCCTTGGCCAAAAAGGGCGTATGCGTTTTTTCCTGAATGTATTCAGGAAATGAATACATTCAGGAAAAAACGCATACGCCCTTTTTGGCCAACCAAGCAACCTGGAAAGGCAAATCAGCGCTACAAAGAAGTCTCGCTTCCCATCGGTCAAAAGGGCCATGCTGAAAAAAGTGTCAAAACCAGAAATGCAGGACAGGCCATGGAGAAATGGGAGCCTTGCTACACTGACGGGCGGGATGTAAATTGCCAACAGCCACTCTGGAGAAGTGTACGGTGTGTCCTGAAACATCTAAAAAACACAGCTTAGAGAGCATAGGGCACTTCCACGCATGGGGGGATAAAGTGGGAAAATGGAAAATCAGCAAGACACAAGCACCCCAAAGTTTAGGGCTGCTCTGTTGACAAGGACCTCCACTTCCTTCCACCTTAAATATCCCAGGAAAGCGAAAAATGGATAAAAAAGTTGTGGTCCTTATGTACAATGGAATATCACTCAGCCATGAAATCAATGTCATAAGGCTAGTAGCAGCATGATGAGTGGATTTAGGTAAGACGATTCTAAGTGAAATAAGTCACACAGAAAAGGACACTTCTCATAAGGTGTCACTTATAGAGGGAATGTAAAAACCGTTACACTTGAACTGAATTACAAAACAGAACAGAGTCACACATGCAGAAAACACACTATGGCTGCTTAACGGGAAAGGTGAGGTGGGGTGATACATAAAACAAGAGTTTCAAATTAGCTCAGATACCGTTCCATAAACCCAATATGGAATAGACAAGACCTACTCCTTGCTCAGAGAACTGGACTCAACACGCCCGATTCACCGCACAAGAATATATCTGACTAGTAATAATCTTAAAACCTATGTATTGATATCTCTCTGTTAGTGTGTCAAGTGGGTGTAAAGCGGCCTAAACACAGCCGTGAAAAGCAGCTAAACCCCATTATAAAAATAAATTACTTTTAAAAACCCAGGAAACAAAGACAGGGAAAGAGAGAGAAATTCTTACACAATTCGTTCAGGGGCTGTGATGCAACCTGGATTGACCATATCTAGACCCACAGCTGGATGAGACATAAGGGTGGACACTCTTGGGGCTGAGAGGTTTGGTGAGGTTGGGTGAGCAAACGCAGACCCTTTAAAGTAATACTGCGTGCTACCCATCGCATGGGTCCCAAATCTCCAGGTTCAAGGGCATCTTCCTACATCGAAAACATGCATGAGAAACCCAGAAGATGGTACACCGTGTGATGGGGAAAGGTTTCTAAAACGCACCTCATTTCTCATCTCCTTGTGCTCGGGTTCGCCATTCCAGCCACTTTACTAGCAATCTCCCTACTTGGAGCATCAGCACCTTTAACCTCCTGTTCCGTACAGGTTGCAATTTGTCCTGAGGATGAACGGGAAGACGGGGAACCAATGAGAGACTAGCTCTTGGTGTTGGGACAGGCACAGGTCACTCTATTTTCCCATCAGGAAGAAGAAATAACCACAGGCTCAGCCTGCCCCCCGGAACCAGAACAGGGCCTGAAGCCATCCTGCGCTTTTGCGGCCGGCTCCCAAAAAAGCGACTTGTAAAATGGAGCTTCAGGGCACTGCAATTCACAAACCTGCAGAGTTATAAATGATAACTCTCGTCCACAAATATATTGAGGGAAGGCAAAGAAGAGGATTTGAAATCAAGGCAGAATTGCAGGAAACAGATTTCAGGAGGTAGATTCGAATCGCCTTTAAAGCACATGAAAAGCGGCAACACGTTGACAATGATGCCCTTGGCCAAAAAGGGCGTATGCGTTTTTTCCTGAATATATTCAGGAAAAAACGCATACGCCCTTTTTGGCCAACCAAGCAACCTGGAAAGGCAAATCAGCGCTACAAAGAAGTCTCGCTTCCCATCGGTCAAAAGGGCCATGCTGAAAAAAGTGTCAAAACCAGAAATGCAGGACAGGCCATGGAGAAATGGGAGCCTTGCTACACTGACGGGCGGGATGTAAATTGCCAACAGCCACTCTGGAGAAGTGTACGGTGTGTCCTGAAACATCTAAAAAACACAGCTTAGAGAGCATAGGGCACTTCCACGCATGGGGGGATAAAGTGGGAAAATGGAAAATCAGCAAGACACAAGCACCCCAAAGTTTAGGGCTGCTCTGTTGACAAGGACCTCCACTTCCTTCCACCTTAAATATCCCAGGAAAGCGAAAAATGGATAAAAAAGTTGTGGTCCTTATGTACAATGGAATATCACTCAGCCATGAAATCAATGTCATAAGGCTAGTAGCAGCATGATGAGTGGATTTAGGTAAGACGATTCTAAGTGAAATAAGTCACACAGAAAAGGACACTTCTCATAAGGTGTCACTTATAGAGGGAATGTAAAAACCGTTACACTTGAACTGAATTACAAAACAGAACAGAGTCACACATGCAGAAAACACACTATGGCTGCTTAACGGGAAAGGTGAGGTGGGGTGATACATAAAACAAGAGTTTCAAATTAGCTCAGATACCGTTCCATAAACCCAATATGGAATAGACAAGACCTACTCCTTGCTCAGAGAACTGGACTCAACACGCCCGATTCACTGCACAAGAATATATCTGACTAGTAATAATCTTAAAACCTATGTATTGATATCTCTCTGTTAGTGGGTCAAGTGGGTGTAAAGCGGCCTAAACACAGCCGTGAAAAGCAGCTAAACCCCATTATAAAAATAAATTACTTTTAAAAACCCATGAAACAAAGACAGGGAAAGAGAGAGAAATTCTTACACAATTCGTTCAGGGGCTGTGATGCAACCTGGATTGACCATATCTAGACCCACAGCTGGATGAGACATAAGGGTGGACACTCTTAGGGCTGAGAGGTTCGGTGAGGTTGGGTGAGCAAACGCAGACCCTTTAAAGTGATACTGCCTGCTACCCATCGCATGGGTCCCAAATCTCCAGGTTCAAGGGCATCTTCCTACATCGAAAACATGCATGAGAAACCCAGAAGATGGTACACCGTGTGATGGGGAAAGGTTTCTAAAACGCACCTCATTTCTCATCTCCTTGTGCTCGGGTTCGCCATTCCAGCCACTTTAGTAGCAATCTCCCTACTTGGAGCATCAGCACCTTTAACCTCCTGTTCCGTACAGGTTGCAATTTGTCCTGAGGATGAACGGGAAGACGGGGAACCAATGAGAGACTAGCTCTTGGTGTTGGGACAGGCACAGGTCACTCTATTTTCCCATCAGGAAGGAGAATAAACCACAGGCTCAGCCTGCCCCCCGGAACCAGAACAGGGCCTGAAGCCATCCTGCGCTTTTGCGGCCGGCTCCCAAAAAACCGACTTGTAAAATGGAGCTTCAGGGCACTGCAATTCACAAACCTGCAGAGTTACAAATGATAACTCTCGTCCACAAATATATTGAGGGAAGGCAAAGAAGAGGATTTGAAATCAAGGCAGAATTGCAGGAAACAGATTTCAGGAGGAAGATGCGAATCGCATTTAAAGCACATGAAAAGCGGCAAAACGTTGACAATGATGCCCTTGGCCAAAAAGGGCGTATGCGTTTTTTCCTGTATATATTCAGGAGAAAACGCATACGCCCTTTTTGGCCAACCAAGCAACCTGGAAAGGCAAATCAGCGCTACAAAGAAGTCTCGCTTCCCATCGGTCAAAAGGGCCATGCTGAAAAAAGTGTCAAAACCAGAAATGCAGGACAGGCCATGGAGAAATGGGAGCCTTGCTACACTGATGGGCGGGATGTAAATTGCCAACAGCCACTCTGGAGAAGTGTACGGTGTGTCCTGAAACATCTAAAAAACACAGCTTAGAGAGCATAGGGCACTTCCACGCATGGGGGGATAAAGTGGGAAAATTGAAAATCAGCAAGACACAAGCACCCCAAAGGTTAGGGCTGCTCTGTTGACAAGGACCTCCACTTCCTTCCACCTTAAATATCCCAGGAAAGCGAAAAATGGATAAAAAAGTTGTGGTCCTTATGTACAATGGAATATCACTCAGCCATGAAATCAATGTCATAAGGCTAGTAGCAGCATGATGAGTGGATTTAGGTAAGACGATTCTAAGTGAAATAAGTCACACAGAAAAGGACACTTCTCATAAGGTGTCACTTATAGAGGGAATGTAAAAACCGTTACACTTGAACTGAATTACAAAACAGAACAGAGTCACACATGCAGAAAACACACTATGGCTGCTTAACGGGAAAGGTGAGGTGGGGTGATACATAAAACAAGAGTTTCAAATTAGCTCAGATACCGTTCCATAAACCCAATATGGAATAGACAAGACCTACTCCTTGCTCAGAGAACTGGACTCAACACGCCCGATTCACCGCACAAGAATATATCTGAATAGTAATAATCTTAAAACCTATGTATTGATATCTCTCTGTTAGTGGGTCAAGTGGGTGTAAAGCGGCCTAAACACAGCCGTGAAAAGCAGCTAAACCCCATTATAAAAATAAATTACTTTTAAAAACCCATGAAACAAAGACAGGGAAAGAGAGAGAAATTCTTACACAATTCGTTCAGGGGCTGTGATGCAACCTGGATTGACCATATCTAGACCCACAGCTGGATGAGACATAAGGGTGGACACTCTTGGGGCTGAGAGGTTCGGTGAGGTTGGGTGAGCAAACGCAGACCCTTTAAAGTAATACTGCGTGCTACCCATCGCATGGGTCCCAAATCTCCAGGTTCAAGGGCATCTTCCTACATCGAAAACATGCATGAGAAACCCAGAAGATGGTACACCGTGTGATGGGGAAAGGTTTCTAAAACGCACCTCATTTCTCATCTCCTTGTGCTCGGGTTCGCCATTCCAGCCACTTTACTAGCAATCTCCCTACTTGGAGCATCAGCACCTTTAACCTCCTGTTCCGTACAGGTTGCAATTTGTCCTGAGGATGAACGGGAAGACGGGGAACCAATGAGAGACTAGCTCTTGGTGTTGGGACAGGCACAGGTCACTCTATTTTCCCATCAGGAAGAAGAAATAACCACAGGCTCAGCCTGCCCCCCGGAACCAGAACAGGGCCTGAAGCCATCCTGCGCTTTTGCGGCCGGCTCCCAAAAAAGCGACTTGTAAAATGGAGCTTCAGGGCACTGCAATTCACAAACCTGCAGAGTTATAAATGATAACTCTCGTCCACAAATATATTGAGGGAAGGCAAAGAAGAGGATTTGAAATCAAGGCAGAATTGCAGGAAACAGATTTCAGGAGGTAGATTCGAATCGCCTTTAAAGCACATGAAAAGCGGCAACACGTTGACAATGATGCCCTTGGCCAAAAAGGGCGTATGCGTTTTTTCCTGAATATATTCAGGAAAAAACGCATACGCCCTTTTTGGCCAACCAAGCAACCTGGAAAGGCAAATCAGCGCTACAAAGAAGTCTCGCTTCCCATCGGTCAAAAGGGCCATGCTGAAAAAAGTGTCAAAACCAGAAATGCAGGACAGGCCATGGAGAAATGGGAGCCTTGCTACACTGACGGGCGGGATGTAAATTGCCAACAGCCACTCTGGAGAAGTGTACGGTGTGTCCTGAAACATCTAAAAAACACAGCTTAGAGAGCATAGGGCACTTCCACGCATGGGGGGATAAAGTGGGAAAATGGAAAATCAGCAAGACACAAGCACCCCAAAGTTTAGGGCTGCTCTGTTGACAAGGACCTCCACTTCCTTCCACCTTAAATATCCCAGGAAAGCGAAAAATGGATAAAAAAGTTGTGGTCCTTATGTACAATGGAATATCACTCAGCCATGAAATCAATGTCATAAGGCTAGTAGCAGCATGATGAGTGGATTTAGGTAAGACGATTCTAAGTGAAATAAGTCACACAGAAAAGGACACTTCTCATAAGGTGTCACTTATAGAGGGAATGTAAAAACCGTTACACTTGAACTGAATTACAAAACAGAACAGAGTCACACATGCAGAAAACACACTATGGCTGCTTAACGGGAAAGGTGAGGTGGGGTGATACATAAAACAAGAGTTTCAAATTAGCTCAGATACCGTTCCATAAACCCAATATGGAATAGACAAGACCTACTCCTTGCTCAGAGAACTGGACTCAACACGCCCGATTCACCGCACAAGAATATATCTGACTAGTAATAATCTTAAAACCTATGTATTGATATCTCTCTGTTAGTGTGTCAAGTGGGTGTAAAGCGGCCTAAACACAGCCGTGAAAAGCAGCTAAACCCCATTATAAAAATAAATTACTTTTAAAAACCCATGAAACAAAGACAGGGAAAGAGAGAGAAATTCTTACACAATTCGTTCAGGGGCTGTGATGCAACCTGGATTGACCATATCTAGACCCACAGCTGGATGAGACATAAGGGTGGACACTCTTGGGGCTGAGAGGTTTGGTGAGGTTGGGTGAGCAAACGCAGACCCTTTAAAGTAATACTGCGTGCTACCCATCGCATGGGTCCCAAATCTCCAGGTTCAAGGGCATCTTCCTACATCGAAAACATGCATGAGAAACCCAGAAGATGGTACACCGTGTGATGGGGAAAGGTTTCTAAAACGCACCTCATTTCTCATCTCCTTGTGCTCGGGTTCGCCATTCCAGCCACTTTACTAGCAATCTCCCTACTTGGAGCATCAGCACCTTTAACCTCCTGTTCCGTACAGGTTGCAATTTGTCCTGAGGATGAACGGGAAGACGGGCAACCAATGGGAGACTAGCTCTTGGTGTTGGGAGAGGCACAGGTCACTCTATTTTCCCATCAGGAAGAAGAATTAACCACAGGCTCAGCCTGCCCCGCTGAACCAGAACAGGGCCTGAAGCCATCCTGCGCTTTTGCGGCCGGCTCCCAAAAAAGCGACTTGTAAAATGGAGCTTCAGGGCACTGCAATTCACAAACCTGCAGAGTTATAAATGATAACTCTCGTCCACAAATATATTGAGGGAAGGCAAAGAAGAGGATTTGAAATCAAGGCAGAATTGCAGGAAACAGATTTCAGGAGGTAGATTCGAATCGCCTTTAAAGCACATGAAAAGCGGCAAAACGTTGACAATGATGCCCTTGGCCAAAAAGGGCGTATGCGTTTTTTCCTGAATATATTCAGGAAAAAACGCATACGCCCTTTTTGGCCAACCAAGCAACCTGGAAAGGCAAATCAGCGCTACAAAGAAGTCTCGCTTCCCATCGGTCAAAAGGGCCATGCTGAAAAAAGTGTCAAAACCAGAAATGCAGGACAGGTCATGGAGAAATGGGAGCCTTGCTACACTGACGGGCGGGATGTAAATTGCCAACAGCCACTCTGGAGAAGTGTACGGTGTGTCCTGAAACATCTAAAAAACACAGCTTAGAGAGCATAGGGCACTTCCACGCATGGGGGGATAAAGTGGGAAAATTGAAAATCAGCAAGACACAAGCACCCCAAAGTTTAGGGCTGCTCTGTTGACAAGGACCTCCACTTCCTTCCACCTTAAATATCCCAGGAAAGCGAAAAATGGATAAAAAAGTTGTGGTCCTTATGTACAATGGAATATCACTCAGCCATGAAATCAATGTCATAAGGCTAGTAGCAGCATGATGAGTGGATTTAGGTAAGACGATTCTAAGTGAAATAAGTCACACAGAAAAGGACACTTCTCATAAGGTGTCACTTATAGAGGGAATGTAAAAACCGTTACACTTGAACTGAATTACAAAACAGAACAGAGTCACACATGCAGAAAACACACTATGGCTGCTTAACGGGAAAGGTGAGGTGGGGTGATACATAAAACAAGAGTTTCAAATTAGCTCAGATACCGTTCCATAAACCCAATATGGAATAGACAAGACCTACTCCTTGCTCAGAGAACTGGACTCAACACGCCCGATTCACCGCACAAGAATATATCTGACTAGTAATAATCTTAAAACCTATGTATTGATATCTCTCTGTTAGTGTGTCAAGTGGGTGTAAAGCGGCCTAAACACAGCCGTGAAAAGCAGCTAAACCCCATTATAAAAATAAATTACTTTTAAAAACCCATGAAACAAAGACAGGGAAAGAGAGAGAAATTCTTACACAATTCGTTCAGGGGCTGTGATGCAACCTGGATTGACCATATCTAGACCCACAGCTGGATGAGACATAAGGGTGGACACTCTTGGGGCTGAGAGGTTGGGTGAGGTTGGGTGAGCAAACGCAGACCCTTTAAAGTAATACTGCGTGCTACCCGTCGCATGGGTCCCAAATCTCCAGGTTCAAGGGCATCTTCCTACATCGAAAACATGCATGAGAAACCCAGAAGATGGTACACCGTGTGATGGGGAAAGGTTTCTAAAACGCACCTCATTTCTCATCTCCTTGTGCTCGGGTTCGCCATTCCAGCCACTTTACTAGCAATCTCCCTACTTGGAGCATCAGCACCTTTAACCTCCTGTTCCGTACAGGTTGCAATTTGTCCTGAGGATGAACGGGAAGACGGGGAACCAATGAGAGACTAGCTCTTGGTGTTGGGAGAGGCACAGGTCACTCTATTTTCCCATCAGGAAGAAGAATTAACCACAGGCTCAGCCTGCCCCCCTGAACCAGAACAGGGCCTGAAGCCATCCTGCGCTTTTGCGGCCGGCTCCCAAAAAAGCGACTTGTAAAATGGAGCTTCAGGGCACTGCAATTCACAAACCTGCAGAGTTATAAATGATAACTCTCGTCCACAAATATATTGAGGGAAGGCAAAGAAGAGGATTTGAAATCAAGGCAGAATTGCAGGAAACAGATTTCAGGAGGTAGATTCGAATCGCCTTTAAAGCACATGAAAAGCGGCAAAACGTTGACAATGATGCCCTTGGCCAAAAAGGGCGTATGCGTTTTTTCCTGAATATATTCAGGAAAAAACGCATACGCCCTTTTTGGCCAACCAAGCAACCTGGAAAGGCAAATCAGCGCTACAAAGAAGTCTCGCTTCCCATCGGTCAAAAGGGCCATGCTGAAAAAAGTGTCAAAACCAGAAATGCAGGACAGGCCATGGAGAAATGGGAGCCTTGCTACACTGACGGGCGGGATGTAAATTGCCAACAGCCACTCTGGAGAAGTGTACGGTGTGTCCTGAAACATCTAAAAAACACAGCTTAGAGAGCATAGGGCACTTCCACGCATGGGGGGATAAAGTGGGAAAATTGAAAATCAGCAAGACACAAGCACCCCAAAGTTTAGGGCTGCTCTGTTGACAAGGACCTCCACTTCCTTCCACCTTAAATATCCCAGGAAAGCGAAAAATGGATAAAAAAGTTGTGGTCCTTATGTACAATGGAATATCACTCAGCCATGAAATCAATGTCATAAGGCTAGTAGCAGCATGATGAGTGGATTTAGTTAAGACGATTCTAAGTGAAATAAGTCACACAGAAAAGGACACTTCTCCTAAGGTGTCACTTATAGAGGGAATGTAAAAACCGTTACACTTGAACTGAATTACAAAACAGAACAGAGTCACACATGCAGAAAACACACTATGGCTGCTTAACGGGAAAGGTGAGGTGGGGTGATACATAAAACAAGAGTTTCAAATTAGCTCAGATACCGTTCCATAAACCCAATATGGAATAGACAAGACCTACTCCTTGCTCAGAGAACTGGACTCAACACGCCCGATTCACCGCACAAGAATATATCTGACTAGTAATAATCTTAAAACCTATGTATTGATATCTCTCTGTTAGTGTGTCAAGTGGGTGTAAAGCGGCCTAAACACAGCCGTGAAAAGCAGCTAAACCCCATTATAAAAATAAATTACTTTTAAAAACCCATGAAACAAAGACAGGGAAAGAGAGAGAAATTCTTACACAATTCGTTCAGGGGCTGTGATGCAACCTGGATTGACCATATCTAGACCCACAGCTGGATGAGACATAAGGGTGGACACTCTTGGGGCTGAGAGGTTTGGTGAGGTTGGGTGAGCAAACGCAGACCCTTTAAAGTAATACTGCGTGCTACCCGTCGCATGGGTCCCAAATCTCCAGGTTCAAGGGCATCTTCCTACATCGAAAACATGCATGAGAAACCCAGAAGATGGTACACCGTGTGATGGGGAAAGGTTTCTAAAACGCACCTCATTTCTCATCTCCTTGTGCTCGGGTTCGCCATTCCAGCCACTTTACTAGCAATCTCCCTACTTGGAGCATCAGCACCTTTAACCTCCTGTTCCGTACAGGTTGCAATTTGTCCTGAGGATGAACGGGAAGACGGGGAACCAATGAGAGACTAGCTCTTGGTGTTGGGACAGGCACAGGTCACTCTATTTTCCCATCAGGAAGAAGAATTAACCACAGGCTCAGCCTGCCCCCCTGAACCAGAACAGGGCCTGAAGCCATCCTGCGCTTTTGCGGCCGGCTCCCAAAAAAGCGACTTGTAAAATGGAGCTTCAGGGCACTGCAATTCACAAACCTGCAGAGTTATAAATGATAACTCTCGTCCACAAATATATTGAGGGAAGGCAAAGAAGAGGATTTGAAATCAAGGCAGAATTGCAGGAAACAGATTTCAGGAGGTAGATTCGAATCGCCTTTAAAGCACATGAAAAGCGGCAACACGTTGACAATGATGCCCTTGGCCAAAAAGGGCGTATGCGTTTTTTCCTGAATATATTCAGGAAAAAACGCATACGCCCTTTTTGGCCAACCAAGCAACCTGGAAAGGCAAATCAGCGCTACAAAGAAGTCTCGCTTCCCATCGGTCAAAAGGGCCATGCTGAAAAAAGTGTCAAAACCAGAAATGCAGGACAGGCCATGGAGAAATGGGAGCCTTGCTACA
Source organism: Balaenoptera physalus (assembly GCF_965194825.1). Classification (NCBI taxonomy): domain Eukaryota; kingdom Metazoa; phylum Chordata; class Mammalia; order Artiodactyla; family Balaenopteridae; genus Balaenoptera; species Balaenoptera physalus. Next base: position 356,532 of record NW_028126400.1, read on the forward strand.
CTGACGGGCGGGATGTAAATTGCCAACAGCCACTCTGGAGAAGTGTACGGTGTGTCCTGAAACATCTAAAAAACACAGCTTAGAGAGCATAGGGCACTTCCACGCATGGGGGGATAAAGTGGGAAAATGGAAAATCAGCAAGACACAAGCACCCCAAAGTTTAGGGCTGCTCTGTTGACAAGGACCTCCACTTCCTTCCACCTTAAATATCCCAGGAAAGCGAAAAATGGATAAAAAAGTTGTGGTCCTTATGTACAATGGAATATCACTCAGCCATGAAATCAATGTCATAAGGCTAGTAGCAGCATGATGAGTGGATTTAGGTAAGACGATTCTAAGTGAAATAAGTCACACAGAAAAGGACACTTCTCATAAGGTGTCACTTATAGAGGGAATGTAAAAACCGTTACACTTGAACTGAATTACAAAACAGAACAGAGTCACACATGCAGAAAACACACTATGGCTGCTTAACGGGAAAGGTGAGGTGGGGTGATACATAAAACAAGAGTTTCAAATTAGCTCAGATACCGTTCCATAAACCCAATATGGAATAGACAAGACCTACTCCTTGCTCAGAGAACTGGACTCAACACGCCCGATTCACCGCACAAGAATATATCTGACTAGTAATAATCTTAAAACCTATGTATTGATATCTCTCTGTTAGTGTGTCAAGTGGGTGTAAAGCGGCCTAAACACAGCCGTGAAAAGCAGCTAAACCCCATTATAAAAATAAATTACTTTTAAAAACCCATGAAACAAAGACAGGGAAAGAGAGAGAAATTCTTACACAATTCGTTCAGGGGCTGTGATGCAACCTGGATTGACCATATCTAGACCCACAGCTGGATGAGACATAAGGGTGGACACTCTTGGGGCTGAGAGGTTCGGTGAGGTTGGGTGAGCAAACGCAGACCCTTTAAAGTAATACTGCGTGCTACCCATCGCATGGGTCCCAAATCTCCAGGTTCAAGGGCATCTTCCTACATCGAAAACATGCATGAGAAACCCAGAAGATGGTACACCGTGTGATGGGGAAAGGTTTCTAAAACGCACCTCATTTCTCATCTCCTTGTGCTCGGGTTCGCCATTCCAGCCACTTTACTAGCAATCTCCCTACTTGGAGCATCAGCACCTTTAACCTCCTGTTCCGTACAGGTTGCAATTTGTCCTGAGGATGAACGGGAAGACGGGCAACCAATGGGAGACTAGCTCTTGGTGTTGGGAGAGGCACAGGTCACTCTATTTTCCCATCAGGAAGAAGAATTAACCACAGGCTCAGCCTGCCCCGCTGAACCAGAACAGGGCCTGAAGCCATCCTGCGCTTTTGCGGCCGGCTCCCAAAAAAGCGACTTGTAAAATGGAGCTTCAGGGCACTGCAATTCACAAACCTGCAGAGTTATAAATGATAACTCTCGTCCACAAATATATTGAGGGAAGGCAAAGAAGAGGATTTGAAATCAAGGCAGAATTGCAGGAAACAGATTTCAGGAGGTAGATTCGAATCGCCTTTAAAGCACATGAAAAGCGGCAAAACGTTGACAATGATGCCCTTGGCCAAAAAGGGCGTATGCGTTTTTTCCTGAATATATTCAGGAAAAAACGCATACGCCCTTTTTGGCCAACCAAGCAACCTGGAAAGGCAAATCAGCGCTACAAAGAAGTCTCGCTTCCCATCGGTCAAAAGGGCCATGCTGAAAAAAGTGTCAAAACCAGAAATGCAGGACAGGTCATGGAGAAATGGGAGCCTTGCTACACTGACGGGCGGGATGTAAATTGCCAACAGCCACTCTGGAGAAGTGTACGGTGTGTCCTGAAACATCTAAAAAACACAGCTTAGAGAGCATAGGGCACTTCCACGCATGGGGGGATAAAGTGGGAAAATTGAAAATCAGCAAGACACAAGCACCCCAAAGTTTAGGGCTGCTCTGTTGACAAGGACCTCCACTTCCTTCCACCTTAAATATCCCAGGAAAGCGAAAAATGGATAAAAAAGTTGTGGTCCTTATGTACAATGGAATATCACTCAGCCATGAAATCAATGTCATAAGGCTAGTAGCAGCATGATGAGTGGATTTAGGTAAGACGATTCTAAGTGAAATAAGTCACACAGAAAAGGACACTTCTCATAAGGTGTCACTTATAGAGGGAATGTAAAAACCGTTACACTTGAACTGAATTACAAAACAGAACAGAGTCACACATGCAGAAAACACACTATGGCTGCTTAACGGGAAAGGTGAGGTGGGGTGATACATAAAACAAGAGTTTCAAATTAGCTCAGATACCGTTCCATAAACCCAATATGGAATAGACAAGACCTACTCCTTGCTCAGAGAACTGGACTCAACACGCCCGATTCACCGCACAAGAATATATCTGACTAGTAATAATCTTAAAACCTATGTATTGATATCTCTCTGTTAGTGTGTCAAGTGGGTGTAAAGCGGCCTAAACACAGCCGTGAAAAGCAGCTAAACCCCATTATAAAAATAAATTACTTTTAAAAACCCATGAAACAAAGACAGGGAAAGAGAGAGAAATTCTTACACAATTCGTTCAGGGGCTGTGATGCAACCTGGATTGACCATATCTAGACCCACAGCTGGATGAGACATAAGGGTGGACACTCTTGGGGCTGAGAGGTTGGGTGAGGTTGGGTGAGCAAACGCAGACCCTTTAAAGTAATACTGCGTGCTACCCGTCGCATGGGTCCCAAATCTCCAGGTTCAAGGGCATCTTCCTACATCGAAAACATGCATGAGAAACCCAGAAGATGGTACACCGTGTGATGGGGAAAGGTTTCTAAAACGCACCTCATTTCTCATCTCCTTGTGCTCGGGTTCGCCATTCCAGCCACTTTACTAGCAATCTCCCTACTTGGAGCATCAGCACCTTTAACCTCCTGTTCCGTACAGGTTGCAATTTGTCCTGAGGATGAACGGGAAGACGGGGAACCAATGAGAGACTAGCTCTTGGTGTTGGGAGAGGCACAGGTCACTCTATTTTCCCATCAGGAAGAAGAATTAACCACAGGCTCAGCCTGCCCCCCTGAACCAGAACAGGGCCTGAAGCCATCCTGCGCTTTTGCGGCCGGCTCCCAAAAAAGCGACTTGTAAAATGGAGCTTCAGGGCACTGCAATTCACAAACCTGCAGAGTTATAAATGATAACTCTCGTCCACAAATATATTGAGGGAAGGCAAAGAAGAGGATTTGAAATCAAGGCAGAATTGCAGGAAACAGATTTCAGGAGGTAGATTCGAATCGCCTTTAAAGCACATGAAAAGCGGCAAAACGTTGACAATGATGCCCTTGGCCAAAAAGGGCGTATGCGTTTTTTCCTGAATATATTCAGGAAAAAACGCATACGCCCTTTTTGGCCAACCAAGCAACCTGGAAAGGCAAATCAGCGCTACAAAGAAGTCTCGCTTCCCATCGGTCAAAAGGGCCATGCTGAAAAAAGTGTCAAAACCAGAAATGCAGGACAGGCCATGGAGAAATGGGAGCCTTGCTACACTGACGGGCGGGATGTAAATTGCCAACAGCCACTCTGGAGAAGTGTACGGTGTGTCCTGAAACATCTAAAAAACACAGCTTAGAGAGCATAGGGCACTTCCACGCATGGGGGGATAAAGTGGGAAAATTGAAAATCAGCAAGACACAAGCACCCCAAAGTTTAGGGCTGCTCTGTTGACAAGGACCTCCACTTCCTTCCACCTTAAATATCCCAGGAAAGCGAAAAATGGATAAAAAAGTTGTGGTCCTTATGTACAATGGAATATCACTCAGCCATGAAATCAATGTCATAAGGCTAGTAGCAGCATGATGAGTGGATTTAGTTAAGACGATTCTAAGTGAAATAAGTCACACAGAAAAGGACACTTCTCCTAAGGTGTCACTTATAGAGGGAATGTAAAAACCGTTACACTTGAACTGAATTACAAAACAGAACAGAGTCACACATGCAGAAAACACACTATGGCTGCTTAACGGGAAAGGTGAGGTGGGGTGATACATAAAACAAGAGTTTCAAATTAGCTCAGATACCGTTCCATAAACCCAATATGGAATAGACAAGACCTACTCCTTGCTCAGAGAACTGGACTCAACACGCCCGATTCACCGCACAAGAATATATCTGACTAGTAATAATCTTAAAACCTATGTATTGATATCTCTCTGTTAGTGTGTCAAGTGGGTGTAAAGCGGCCTAAACACAGCCGTGAAAAGCAGCTAAACCCCATTATAAAAATAAATTACTTTTAAAAACCCATGAAACAAAGACAGGGAAAGAGAGAGAAATTCTTACACAATTCGTTCAGGGGCTGTGATGCAACCTGGATTGACCATATCTAGACCCACAGCTGGATGAGACATAAGGGTGGACACTCTTGGGGCTGAGAGGTTTGGTGAGGTTGGGTGAGCAAACGCAGACCCTTTAAAGTAATACTGCGTGCTACCCGTCGCATGGGTCCCAAATCTCCAGGTTCAAGGGCATCTTCCTACATCGAAAACATGCATGAGAAACCCAGAAGATGGTACACCGTGTGATGGGGAAAGGTTTCTAAAACGCACCTCATTTCTCATCTCCTTGTGCTCGGGTTCGCCATTCCAGCCACTTTACTAGCAATCTCCCTACTTGGAGCATCAGCACCTTTAACCTCCTGTTCCGTACAGGTTGCAATTTGTCCTGAGGATGAACGGGAAGACGGGGAACCAATGAGAGACTAGCTCTTGGTGTTGGGACAGGCACAGGTCACTCTATTTTCCCATCAGGAAGAAGAATTAACCACAGGCTCAGCCTGCCCCCCTGAACCAGAACAGGGCCTGAAGCCATCCTGCGCTTTTGCGGCCGGCTCCCAAAAAAGCGACTTGTAAAATGGAGCTTCAGGGCACTGCAATTCACAAACCTGCAGAGTTATAAATGATAACTCTCGTCCACAAATATATTGAGGGAAGGCAAAGAAGAGGATTTGAAATCAAGGCAGAATTGCAGGAAACAGATTTCAGGAGGTAGATTCGAATCGCCTTTAAAGCACATGAAAAGCGGCAAAACGTTGACAATGATGCCCTTGGCCAAAAAGGGCGTATGCGTTTTTTCCTGAATATATTCAGGAAAAAACGCATACGCCCTTTTTGGCCAACCAAGCAACCTGGAAAGGCAAATCAGCGCTACAAAGAAGTCTCGCTTCCCATCGGTCAAAAGGGCCATGCTGAAAAAAGTGTCAAAACCAGAAATGCAGGACAGGCCATGGAGAAATGGGAGCCTTGCTACACTGATGGGCGGGATGTAAATTGCCAACAGCCACTCTGGAGAAGTGTACGGTGTGTCCTGAAACATCTAAAAAACACAGCTTAGAGAGCATAGGGCACTTCCACGCATGGGGGGATAAAGTGGGAAAATTGAAAATCAGCAAGACACAAGCACCCCAATGTTTAGGGCTGCTCTGTTGACAAGGACCTCCACTTCCTTCCACCTTAAATATCCCAGGAAAGCGAAAAATGGATAAAAAAGTTGTGGTCCTTATGTACAATGGAATATCACTCAGCCATGAAATCAATGTCATAAGGCTAGTAGCAGCATGATGAGTGGATTTAGGTAAGACGATTCTAAGTGAAATAAGTCACACAGAAAAGGACACTTCTCATAAGGTGTCACTTATAGAGGGAATGTAAAAACCGTTACACTTGAACTGAATTACAAAACAGAACAGAGTCACACATGCAGAAAACACACTATGGCTGCTTAACGGGAAAGGTGAGGTGGGGTGATACATAAAACAAGAGTTTCAAATTAGCTCAGATACCGTTCCATAAACCCAATATGTAACAGACAAGACCTACTCCTTGCTCAGAGAACTGGACTCAACACGCCCGATTCACCGCACAAGAATATATCTGACTAGTAATAATCTTAAAACCTATGTATTGATATCGCTCTGTTAGTGGGTCAAGTGGGTGTAAAGCGGCCTAAACACAGCCGTGAAAAGCAGCTAAACCCCATTATAAAAATAAATTACTTTTAAAAACCCATGAAACAAAGACAGGGAAAGAGAGAGAAATTCTTACACAATTCGTTCAGGGGCTGTGATGCAACCTGGATTGACCATATCTAGACCCACAGCTGGATGAGACATAAGGGTGGACACTCTTGGGGCTGAGAGGTTCGGTGAGGTTGGGTGAGCAAACGCAGACCCTTTAAAGTAATACTGCGTGCTACCCATCGCATGGGTCCCAAATCTCCAGGTTCAAGGGCATCTTCCTACATCGAAAACATGCATGAGAAACCCAGAAGATGGTACACCGTGTGATGGGGAAAGGTTTCTAAAACGCACCTCATTTCTCATCTCCTTGTGCTCGGGTTCGCCATTCCAGCCACTTTACTAGCAATCTCCCTACTTGGAGCATCAGCACCTTTAACCTCCTGTTCCGTACAGGTTGCAATTTGTCCTGAGGATGAACGGGAAGACGGGGAACCAATGAGAGACTAGCTCTTGGTGTTGGGACAGGCACAGGTCACTCTATTTTCCCATCAGGAAGAAGAATTAACCACAGGCTCAGCCTGCCCCCCTGAACCAGAACAGGGCCTGAAGCCATCCTGCGCTTTTGCGGCCGGCTCCCAAAAAAGCGACTTGTAAAATGGAGCTTCAGGGCACTGCAATTCACAAACCTGCAGAGTTATAAATGATAACTCTCGTCCACAAATATATTGAGGGAAGGCAAAGAAGAGGATTTGAAATCAAGGCAGAATTGCAGGAAACAGATTTCAGGAGGTAGATTCGAATCGCCTTTAAAGCACATGAAAAGCGGCAAAACGTTGACAATGATGCCCTTGGCCAAAAAGGGCGTATGCGTTTTTTCCTGAATATATTCAGGAAAAAACGCATACGCCCTTTTTGGCCAACCAAGCAACCTGGAAAGGCAAATCAGCGCTACAAAGAAGTCTCGCTTCCCATCGGTCAAAAGGGCCATGCTGAAAAAAGTGTCAAAACCAGAAATGCAGGACAGGCCATGGAGAAATGGGAGCCTTGCTACACTGATGGGCGGGATGTAAATTGCCAACAGCCACTCTGGAGAAGTGTACGGTGTGTCCTGAAACATCTAAAAAACACAGCTTAGAGAGCATAGGGCACTTCCACGCATGGGGGGATAAAGTGGGAAAATTGAAAATCAGCAAGACACAAGCACCCCAAAGGTTAGGGCTGCTCTGTTGACAAGGACCTCCACTTCCTTCCACCTTAAATATCCCAGGAAAGCGAAAAATGGATAAAAAATTTGTGGTCCTTATGTACAATGGAATATCACTCAGCCATGAAATCAATGTCATAAGGCTAGTAGCAGCATGATGAGTGGATTTAGGTAAGACGATTCTAAGTGAAATAAGTCACACAGAAAAGGACACTTCTCATAAGGTGTCACTTATAGAGGGAATGTAAAAACCGTTACACTTGAACTGAATTACAAAACAGAACAGAGTCACACATGCAGAAAACACACTATGGCTGCTTAACGGGAAAGGTGAGGTGGGGTGATACATAAAACAAGAGTTTCAAATTAGCTCAGATACCGTTCCATAAACCCAATATGGAATAGACAAGACCTACTCCTTGCTCAGAGAACTGGACTCAACACGCCCGATTCACCGCACAAGAATATATCTGACTAGTAATAATCTTAAAACCTATGTATTGATATCTCTCTGTTAGTGTGTCAAGTGGGTGTAAAGCGGCCTAAACACAGCCGTGAAAAGCAGCTAAACCCCATTATAAAAATAAATTACTTTTAAAAACCCATGAAACAAAGACAGGGAAAGAGAGAGAAATTCTTACACAATTCGTTCAGGGGCTGTGATGCAACCTGGATTGACCATATCTAGACCCACAGCTGGATGAGACATAAGGGTGGACACTCTTGGGGCTGAGAGGTTTGGTGAGGTTGGGTGAGCAAACGCAGACCCTTTAAAGTAATACTGCGTGCTACCCGTCGCATGGGTCCCAAATCTCCAGGTTCAAGGGCATCTTCCTACATCGAAAACATGCATGAGAAACCCAGAAGATGGTACACCGTGTGATGGGGAAAGGTTTCTAAAACGCACCTCATTTCTCATCTCCTTGTGCTCGGGTTCGCCATTCCAGCCACTTTACTAGCAATCTCCCTACTTGGAGCATCAGCACCTTTAACCTCCTGTTCCGTACAGGTTGCAATTTGTCCTGAGGATGAACGGGAAGACGGGGAACCAATGAGAGACTAGCTCTTGGTGTTGGGACAGGCACAGGTCACTCTATTTTCCCATCAGGAAGAAGAATTAACCACAGGCTCAGCCTGCCCCCCTGAACCAGAACAGGGCCTGAAGCCATCCTGCGCTTTTGCGGCCGGCTCCCAAAAAAGCGACTTGTAAAATGGAGCTTCAGGGCACTGCAATTCACAAACCTGCAGAGTTATAAATGATAACTCTCGTCCACAAATATATTGAGGGAAGGCAAAGAAGAGGATTTGAAATCAAGGCAGAATTGCAGGAAACAGATTTCAGGAGGTAGATTCGAATCGCCTTTAAAGCACATGAAAAGCGGCAAAACGTTGACAATGATGCCCTTGGCCAAAAAGGGCGTATGCGTTTTTTCCTGAATATATTCAGGAAAAAACGCATACGCCCTTTTTGGCCAACCAAGCAACCTGGAAAGGCAAATCAGCGCTACAAAGAAGTCTCGCTTCCCATCGGTCAAAAGGGCCATGCTGAAAAAAGTGTCAAAACCAGAAATGCAGGACAGGCCATGGAGAAATGGGAGCCTTGCTACACTGATGGGCGGGATGTAAATTGCCAACAGCCACTCTGGAGAAGTGTACGGTGTGTCCTGAAACATCTAAAAAACACAGCTTAGAGAGCATAGGGCACTTCCACGCATGGGGGGATAAAGTGGGAAAATTGAAAATCAGCAAGACACAAGCACCCCAATGTTTAGGGCTGCTCTGTTGACAAGGACCTCCACTTCCTTCCACCTTAAATATCCCAGGAAAGCGAAAAATGGATAAAAAAGTTGTGGTCCTTATGTACAATGGAATATCACTCAGCCATGAAATCAATGTCATAAGGCTAGTAGCAGCATGATGAGTGGATTTAGGTAAGACGATTCTAAGTGAAATAAGTCACACAGAAAAGGACACTTCTCATAAGGTGTCACTTATAGAGGGAATGTAAAAACCGTTACACTTGAACTGAATTACAAAACAGAACAGAGTCACACATGCAGAAAACACACTATGGCTGCTTAACGGGAAAGGTGAGGTGGGGTGATACATAAAACAAGAGTTTCAAATTAGCTCAGATACCGTTCCATAAACCCAATATGTAACAGACAAGACCTACTCCTTGCTCAGAGAACTGGACTCAACACGCCCGATTCACCGCACAAGAATATATCTGACTAGTAATAATCTTAAAACCTATGTATTGATATCGCTCTGTTAGTGGGTCAAGTGGGTGTAAAGCGGCCTAAACACAGCCGTGAAAAGCAGCTAAACCCCATTATAAAAATAAATTACTTTTAAAAACCCATGAAACAAAGACAGGGAAAGAGAGAGAAATTCTTACACAATTCGTTCAGGGGCTGTGATGCAACCTGGATTGACCATATCTAGACCCACAGCTGGATGAGACATAAGGGTGGACACTCTTGGGGCTGAGAGGTTCGGTGAGGTTGGGTGAGCAAACGCAGACCCTTTAAAGTAATACTGCGTGCTACCCATCGCATGGGTCCCAAATCTCCAGGTTCAAGGGCATCTTCCTACATCGAAAACATGCATGAGAAACCCAGAAGATGGTACACCGTGTGATGGGGAAAGGTTTCTAAAACGCACCTCATTTCTCATCTCCTTGTGCTCGGGTTCGCCATTCCAGCCACTTTACTAGCAATCTCCCTACTTGGAGCATCAGCACCTTTAACCTCCTGTTCCGTACAGGTTGCAATTTGTCCTGAGGATGAACGGGAAGACGGGGAACCAATGAGAGACTAGCTCTTGGTGTTGGGACAGGCACAGGTCACTCTATTTTCCCATCAGGAAGAAGAATTAACCACAGGCTCAGCCTGCCCCCCTGAACCAGAACAGGGCCTGAAGCCATCCTGCGCTTTTGCGGCCGGCTCCCAAAAAAGCGACTTGTAAAATGGAGCTTCAGGGCACTGCAATTCACAAACCTGCAGAGTTATAAATGATAACTCTCGTCCACAAATATATTGAGGGAAGGCAAAGAAGAGGATTTGAAATCAAGGCAGAATTGCAGGAAACAGATTTCAGGAGGTAGATTCGAATCGCCTTTAAAGCACATGAAAAGCGGCAAAACGTTGACAATGATGCCCTTGGCCAAAAAGGGCGTATGCGTTTTTTCCTGAATATATTCAGGAAAAAACGCATACGCCCTTTTTGGCCAACCAAGCAACCTGGAAAGGCAAATCAGCGCTACAAAGAAGTCTCGCTTCCCATCGGTCAAAAGGGCCATGCTGAAAAAAGTGTCAAAACCAGAAATGCAGGACAGGCCATGGAGAAATGGGAGCCTTGCTACACTGATGGGCGGGATGTAAATTGCCAACAGCCACTCTGGAGAAGTGTACGGTGTGTCCTGAAACATCTAAAAAACACAGCTTAGAGAGCATAGGGCACTTCCACGCATGGGGGGATAAAGTGGGAAAATTGAAAATCAGCAAGACACAAGCACCCCAAAGGTTAGGGCTGCTCTGTTGACAAGGACCTCCACTTCCTTCCACCTTAAATATCCCAGGAAAGCGAAAAATGGATAAAAAATTTGTGGTCCTTATGTACAATGGAATATCACTCAGCCATGAAATCAATGTCATAAGGCTAGTAGCAGCATGATGAGTGGATTTAGGTAAGACGATTCTAAGTGAAATAAGTCACACAGAAAAGGACACTTCTCATAAGGTGTCACTTATAGAGGGAATGTAAAAACCGTTACACTTGAACTGAATTACAAAACAGAACAGAGTCACACATGCAGAAAACACACTATGGCTGCTTAACGGGAAAGGTGAGGTGGGGTGATACATAAAACAAGAGTTTCAAATTAGCTCAGATACCGTTCCATAAACCCAATATGGAATAGACAAGACCTACTCCTTGCTCAGAGAACTGGACTCAACACGCCCGATTCACCGCACAAGAATATATCTGACTAGTAATAATCTTAAAACCTATGTATTGATATCTCTCTGTTAGTGTGTCAAGTGGGTGTAAAGCGGCCTAAACACAGCCGTGAAAAGCAGCTAAACCCCATTATAAAAATAAATTACTTTTAAAAACCCATGAAACAAAGACAGGGAAAGAGAGAGAAATTCTTACACAATTCGTTCATGGGCTGTGATGCAACCTGGATTGACCATATCTAGACCCACAGCTGGATGAGACATAAGGGTGGACACTCTTGGGGCTGAGAGGTTTGGTGAGGTTGGGTGAGCAAACGCAGACCCTTTAAATTAATACTGCGTGCTACCCGTCGCATGGGTCCCAAATCTCCAGGTTCAAGGGCATCTTCTTACATCGAAAACATGCATGAGAAACCCAGAAGATGGTACACCGTGTGATGGGGAAAGGTTTCTAAAACGCACCTCATTTCTCATCTCCTTGTGCTCGGGTTCGCCATTCCAGCCACTTTACTAGCAATCTCCCTACTTGGAGCATCAGCACCTTTAACCTCCTGTTCCGTACAGGTTGCAATTTGTCCTGAGGATGAACGGGAAGACGGGGAACCAATGAGAGACTAGCTCTTGGTGTTGGGAGAGGCACAGGTCACTCTATTTTCCCATCAGGAAGAAGAATTAACCACAGGCTCAGCCTGCCCCCCTGAACCAGAACAGGGCCTGAAGCCATCCTGCGCTTTTGCGGCCGGCTCCCAAAAAAGCGACTTGTAAAATGGAGCTTCAGGGCACTGCAATTCACAAACCTGCAGAGTTATAAATGATAACTCTCGTCCACAAATATATTGAGGGAAGGCAAAGAAGAGGATTTGAAATCAAGGCAGAATTGCAGGAAACAGATTTCAGGAGGTAGATTCGAATCGCCTTTAAAGCACATGAAAAGCGGCAAAACGTTGACAATGATGCCCTTGGCCAAAAAGGGCGTATGCGTTTTTTCCTGAATATATTCAGGAAAAAACGCATACGCCCTTTTTGGCCAACCAAGCAACCTGGAAAGGCAAATCAGCGCTACAAAGAAGTCTCGCTTCCCATCGGTCAAAAGGGCCATGCTGAAAAAAGTGTCAAAACCAGAAATGCAGGACAGGCCATGGAGAAATGGGAGCCTTGCTACACTGATGGGCGGGATGTAAATTGCCAACAGCCACTCTGGAGAAGTGTACGGTGTGTCCTGAAACATCTAAAAAACACAGCTTAGAGAGCATAGGGCACTTCCACGCATGGGGGGATAAAGTGGGAAAATTGAAAATCAGCAAGACACAAGCACCCCAATGTTTAGGGCTGCTCTGTTGACAAGGACCTCCACTTCCTTCCACCTTAAATATCCCAGGAAAGCGAAAAATGGATAAAAAAGTTGTGGTCCTTATGTACAATGGAATATCACTCAGCCATGAAATCAATGTCATAAGGCTAGTAGCAGCATGATGAGTGGATTTAGGTAAGACGATTCTAAGTGAAATAAGTCACACAGAAAAGGACACTTCTCATAAGGTGTCACTTATAGAGGGAATGTAAAAACCGTTACACTTGAACTGAATTACAAAACAGAACAGAGTCACACATGCAGAAAACACACTATGGCTGCTTAACGGGAAAGGTGAGGTGGGGTGATACATAAAACAAGAGTTTCAAATTAGCTCAGATACCGTTCCATAAACCCAATATGTAACAGACAAGACCTACTCCTTGCTCAGAGAACTGGACTCAACACGCCCGATTCACCGCACAAGAATATATCTGACTAGTAATAATCTTAAAACCTATGTATTGATATCGCTCTGTTAGTGGGTCAAGTGGGTGTAAAGCGGCCTAAACACAGCCGTGAAAAGCAGCTAAACCCCATTATAAAAATAAATTACTTTTAAAAACCCATGAAACAAAGACAGGGAAAGAGAGAGAAATTCTTACACAATTCGTTCAGGGGCTGTGATGCAACCTGGATTGACCATATCTAGACCCACAGCTGGATGAGACATAAGGGTGGACACTCTTGGGGCTGAGAGGTTCGGTGAGGTTGGGTGAGCAAACGCAGACCCTTTAAAGTAATACTGCGTGCTACCCATCGCATGGGTCCCAAATCTCCAGGTTCAAGGGCATCTTCCTACATCGAAAACATGCATGAGAAACCCAGAAGATGGTACACCGTGTGATGGGGAAAGGTTTCTAAAACGCACCTCATTTCTCATCTCCTTGTGCTCGGGTTCGCCATTCCAGCCACTTTACTAGCAATCTCCCTACTTGGAGCATCAGCACCTTTAACCTCCTGTTCCGTACAGGTTGCAATTTGTCCTGAGGATGAACGGGAAGACGGGGAACCAATGAGAGACTAGCTCTTGGTGTTGGGACAGGCACAGGTCACTCTATTTTCCCATCAGGAAGAAGAATTAACCACAGGCTCAGCCTGCCCCCCTGAACCAGAACAGGGCCTGAAGCCATCCTGCGCTTTTGCGGCCGGCTCCCAAAAAAGCGACTTGTAAAATGGAGCTTCAGGGCACTGCAATTCACAAACCTGCAGAGTTATAAATGATAACTCTCGTCCACAAATATATTGAGGGAAGGCAAAGAAGAGGATTTGAAATCAAGGCAGAATTGCAGGAAACAGATTTCAGGAGGTAGATTCGAATCGCCTTTAAAGCACATGAAAAGCGGCAAAACGTTGACAATGATGCCCTTGGCCAAAAAGGGCGTATGCGTTTTTTCCTGAATATATTCAGGAAAAAACGCATACGCCCTTTTTGGCCAACCAAGCAACCTGGAAAGGCAAATCAGCGCTACAAAGAAGTCTCGCTTCCCATCGGTCAAAAGGGCCATGCTGAAAAAAGTGTCAAAACCAGAAATGCAGGACAGGCCATGGAGAAATGGGAGCCTTGCTACACTGACGGGCGGGATGTAAATTGCCAACAGCCACTCTGGAGAAGTGTACGGTGTGTCCTGAAACATCTAAAAAACACAGCTTAGAGAGCATAGGGCACTTCCACGCATGGGGGGATAAAGTGGGAAAATTGAAAATCAGCAAGACACAAGCACCCCAAAGTTTAGGGCTGCTCTGTTGACAAGGACCTCCACTTCCTTCCACCTTAAATATCCCAGGAAAGCGAAAAATGGATAAAAAAGTTGTGGTCCTTATGTACAATGGAATATCACTCAGCCATGAAATCAATGTCATAAGGCTAGTAGCAGCATGATGAGTGGATTTAGGTAAGACGATTCTAAGTGAAATAAGTCACACAGAAAAGGACACTTCTCATAAGGTGTCACTTATAGAGGGAATGTAAAAACCGTTACACTTGAACTGAATTACAAAACAGAACAGAGTCACACATGCAGAAAACACACTATGGCTGCTTAACGGGAAAGGTGAGGTGGGGTGATACATAAAACAAGAGTTTCAAATTAGCTCAGATACCGTTCCATAAACCCAATATGTAACAGACAAGACCTACTCCTTGCTCAGAGAACTGGACTCAACACGCCCGATTCACCGCACAAGAATATATCTGACTAGTAATAATCTTAAAACCTATGTATTGATATCGCTCTGTTAGTGGGTCAACTGGGTGTAAAGCGGCCTAAACACAGCCGTGAAAAGCAGCTAAACCCCATTATAAAAATAAATTACTTTTAAAAACCCATGAAACAAAGACAGGGAAAGAGAGAGAAATTCTTACACAATTCGTTCAGGGGCTGTGATGCAACCTGGATTGACCATATCTAGACCCACAGCTGGATGAGACATAAGGGTGGACACTCTTGGGGCTGAGAGGTTCGGTGAGGTTGGGTGAGCAAACACAGACCCTTTAAAGTAATACTGCGTGCTACCCATCGCATGGGTCCCAAATCTCCAGGTTCAAGGGCATCTTCCTACATCGAAAACATGCATGAGAAACCCAGAAGATGGTACACCGTGTGATGGGGAAAGGTTTCTAAAACGCACCTCATTTCTCATCTCCTTGTGCTCGGGTTCGCCATTCCAGCCACTTTACTAGCAATCTCCCTACTTGGAGCATCAGCACCTTTAACCTCCTGTTCCGTACAGGTTGCAATTTGTCCTGAGGATGAACGGGAAGACGCGGAACCAATGAGAGACTAGCTCTTGGTGTTGGGACAGGCACAGGTCACTCTATTTTCCCATCAGGAAGAAGAATTAACCACAGGCTCAGCCTGCCCCCCTGAACCAGAACAGGGCCTGAAGCCATCCCGCGCTTTTGCGGCCGGCTCCCAAAAAAGCGACCTGTAAAATGGAGCTTCAGGGCACTGCAATTCACAAACCTGCAGAGTTATAAATGATAACTCTCGTCCACAAATATATTGAGGGAAGGCAAAGAAGAGGATTTGAAATCAAGGCAGAATTGCAGGAAACAGATTTCAGGAGGTAGATTCGAATCGCCTTTAAAGCACATGAAAAGCGGCAAAACGTTGACAATGATGCCCTTGGCCAAAAAGCGCGTATGCGTTTTTTCCTGAATATATTCAGGAAAAAACGCATACGCCCTTTTTGGCCAACCAAGCAACCTGGAAAGGCAAATCAGCGCTAAAAAGAAGTCTCGCTTCCCATCGGTCAAAAGGGCCATGCTGAAAAAAGTGTCAAAACCAGAAATGCAGGACAGGCCATGGAGAAATGGGAGCCTTGCTACACTGACGGGCGGGATGTAAATTGCCAACAGCCACTCTGGAGAAGTGTACGGTGTGTCCTGAAACATCTAAAAAACACAGCTTAGAGAGCATAGGGCACTTCCACGCATGGGGGGATAAAGTGGGAAAATTGAAAATCAGCAAGACACAAGCACCCCAAAGTTTAGGGCTGCTCTGTTGACAAGGACCTCCACTTCCTTCCACCTTAAATATCCCAGGAAAGCGAAAAATGGATAAAAAAGTTGTGGTCCTTATGTACAATGGAATATCACTCAGCCATGAAATCAATGTCATAAGGCTAGTAGCAGCATGATGAGTGGATTTAGGTAAGACGATTCTAAGTGAAATAAGTCACACAGAAAAGGACACTTCTCATAAGGTGTCACTTATAGAGGGAATGTAAAAACCGTTACACTTGAACTGAATTACAAAACAGAACAGAGTCACACATGCAGAAAACACACTATGGCTGCTTAAAGGGAAAGGTGAGGTGGGGTGATACATAAAACAAGAGTTTCAAATTAGCTCAGATACCGTTCCATAAACCCAATATGTAACAGACAAGACCTACTCCTTGCTCAGAGAACTGGACTCAACACGCCCGATTCACCGCACAAGAATATATCTGACTAGTAATAATCTTAAAACCTATGTATTGATATCTCTCTGTTAGTGGGTCAAGTGGGTGTAAAGCGGCCTAAACACAGCCGTGAAAAGCAGCTACACCCCATTAAAAAATAAATTACTTTTAAAAACCCATGGAACAAAGACAGGGAAAGAGAGAGAAATTCTTACACAATTCGTTCAGGGGCTGTGATGCAACCTGGATTGACCATATCTAGACCCACAGCTGGATGAGACATAAGGGTGGACACTCTTGGGGCTGAGAGGTTCGGTGAGGTTGGGTGAGCAAACGCAGACCCTTTAAAGTAATACTGCGTGCTACCCATGGCATGGGTCCCAAATCTCCAGGTTCAAGGGCATCTTCCTACATCGAAAACATGCATGAGAAACCCAGAAGATGGTACACCGTGTGATGGGGAAAGGTTTCTAAAACGCACCTCATTTCTCATCTCCTTGTGCTCGGGTTCGCCATTCCAGCCACTTTACTAGCAATCTCCCTACTTGGAGCATCAGCACCTTTAACCTCCTGTTCCGTACAGGTTGCAATTTGTCCTGAGGATGAACGGGAAGACGGGGAACCAATGAGAGACTAGCTCTTGGTGTTGGGAGAGGCACAGGTCACTCTATTTTCCCATCAGGAAGAAGAATTAACCACAGGCTCAGCCTGCCCCCCTGAACCAGAACAGGGCCTGAAGCCATCCTGCGCTTTTGCGGCCGGCTCCCAAAAAAGCGACTTGTAAAATGGAGCTTCAGGGCACTGCAATTCACAAACCTGCAGAGTTATAAATGATAACTCTCGTCCACAAATATATTGAGGGAAGGCAAAGAAGAGGATTTGAAATCAAGGCAGAATTGCAGGAAACAGATTTCAGGAGGTAGATTCGAATCGCCTTTAAAGCACATGAAAAGCGGCAAAACGTTGACAATGATGCCCTTGGCCAAAAAGGGCGTATGCGTTTTTTCCTGAATATATTCAGGAAAAAACGCATACGCCCTTTTTGGCCAACCAAGCAACCTGGAAAGGCAAATCAGCGCTACAAAGAAGTCTCGCTTCCCATCGGTCAAAAGGGCCATGCTGAAAAAAGTGTCAAAACCAGAAATGCAGGACAGGCCATGGAGAAATGGGAGCCTTGCTACACTGACGGGCGGGATGTAAATTGCCAACAGCCACTCTGGAGAAGTGTACGGTGTGTCCTGAAACATCTAAAAAACACAGCTTAGAGAGCATAGGGCACTTCCACGCATGGGGGGATAAAGTGGGAAAATTGAAAATCAGCAAGACACAAGCACCCCAAAGTTTAGGGCTGCTCTGTTGACAAGGACCTCCACTTCCTTCCACCTTAAATATCCCAGGAAAGCGAAAAATGGATAAAAAAGTTGTGGTCCTTATGTACAATGGAATATCACTCAGCCATGAAATCAATGTCATAAGGCTAGTAGCAGCATGATGAGTGGATTTAGGTAAGACGATTCTAAGTGAAATAAGTCACACAGAAAAGGACACTTCTCATAAGGTGTCACTTATAGAGGGAATGTAAAAACCGTTACACTTGAACTGAATTACAAAACAGAACAGAGTCACACATGCAGAAAACACACTATGGCTGCTTAACGGGAAAGGTGAGGTGGGGTGATACATAAAACAAGAGTTTCAAATTAGCTCAGATACCGTTCCATAAACCCAATATGTAATAGACAAGACCTACTCCTTGCTCAGAGAACTGGACTCAACACGCCCGATTCACCGCACAAGAATATATCTTACTAGTAATAATCTTAAAACCTATGTATTGATATCTCTCTGTTAGTGGGTCAAGTGGGTGTAAAGCGGCCTAAACACAGCCGTGAAAAGCAGCTAAACCCCATTATAAAAATAAATTACTTTTAAAAACCCATGAAACAAAGACAGGGAAAGAGAGAGAAATTCTTACACAATTCGTTCAGGGGCTGTGATGCAACCTGGATTGACCATATCTAGACCCACAGCTGGATGAGACATAAGGGTGGACACTCTTGGGGCTGAGAGGTTCGGTGAGGTTGGGTGAGCAAACGCAGACCCTTTAAAGTAATACTGCGTGCTACCCATCGCATGGGTCCCAAATCTCCAGGTTCAAGGGCATTTTCCTACATCGAAAACATGCATGAGAAACCCAGAAGATGGTACACCGTGTGATGGGGAAAGGTTTCTAAAACGCACCTCATTTCTCATCTCCTTGTGCTCGGGTTCGCCATTCCAGCCACTTTACTAGCAATCTCCCTACTTGGAGCATCAGCACCTTTAACCTCCTGTTCCGTACAGGTTGCAATTTGTCCTGAGGATGAACGGGAAGACGGGGAACCAATGAGAGACTAGCTCTTGGTGTTGGGACAGGCACAGGTCACTCTATTTTCCCATCAGGAAGAAGAATTAACCACAGGCTCAGCCTGCCCCCCTGAACCAGAACAGGGCCTGAAGCCATCACGCGCTTTTGCGGCCGGCTCCCAAAAAAGCGCCCTGTAAAATGGAGCTTCAGGGCACTGCAATTCACAAACCTGCAGAGTTATAAATGATAACTCTCGTCCACAAATATATTGAGGGAAGGCAAAGAAGAGGATTTGAAATCAAGGCAGAATTGCAGGAAACAGATTTCAGGAGGTAGATTCGAATCGCCTTTAAAGCACATGAAAAGCGGCAAAACGTTGACAATGATGCCCTTGGCCAAAAAGGGCGTATGCGTTTTTTCCTGAATATATTCAGGAAAAAACGCATACGCCCTTTTTGGCCAACCAAGCAACCTGGAAAGGCAAATCAGCGCTACAAAGAAGTCTCGCTTCCCATCGGTCAAAAGGGCCATGCTGAAAAAAGTGTGAAAACCAGAAATGCAGGACAGGCCATGGAGAAATGGGAGCCTTGCTACACTGATGGGCGGGATGTAAATTGCCAACAGCCACTCTGGAGAAGTGTACGGTGTGTCCTGAAACATCTAAAAAACACAGCTTAGAGAGCATAGGGCACTTCCACGCATGGGGGGATAAAGTGGGAAAATTGAAAATCAGCAAGACACAAGCACCCCAAAGTTTAGGGCTGCTCTGTTGACAAGGACCTCCACTTCTTTCCACCTTAAATATCCCAGGAAAGCGAAAAATGGATAAAAAAGTTGTGGTCCTTATGTACAATGGAATATCACTCAGCCATGAAATCAATGTCATAAGGCTAGTAGCAGCATGATGAGTGGATTTAGGTAAGACGATTCTAAGTGAAATAAGTCACACAGAAAAGGACACTTCTCATAAGGTGTCACTTATAGAGGGAATGTAAAAACCGTTACACTTGAACTGAATTACAAAACAGAACAGAGTCACACATGCAGAAAACACACTATGGCTGCTTAAAGGGAAAGGTGAGGTGGGGTGATACATAAAACAAGAGTTTCAAATTAGCTCAGATACCGTTCCATAAACCCAATATGTAACAGACAAGACCTACTCCTTGCTCAGAGAACTGGACTCAACACGCCCGATTCACCGCACAAGAATATATCTGACTAGTAATAATCTTAAAACCTATGTATTGATATCTCTCTGTTAGTGGGTCAAGTGGGTGTAAAGCGGCCTAAACACAGCCGTGAAAAGCAGCTACACCCTTTTATAAAAATAAATTACTTTTAAAAACCCATGAAACAAAGACAGGGAAAGAGAGAGAAATTCTTACACAATTCGTTCAGGGGCTGTGATGCAACCTGGATTGACCATATCTAGACCCACAGCTGGATGAGACATAAGGGTGGACACTCTTGGGGCTGAGAGGTTTGGTGAGGTTGGGTGAGCAAACGCAGACTCTTTAAAGTAATACTGCGTGCTACCCATCGCATGGGTCCCAAATCTCCAGGTTCAAGGGCATCTTCCTACATCGAAAACATGCATGAGAAACCCAGAAGATGGTACACCGTGTGATGGGGAAAGGTTTCTAAAACGCACCTCATTTCTCATCTCCTTGTGCTCGGGTTCGCCATTCCAGCCACTTTACTAGCAATCTCCCTACTTGGAGCATCAGCACCTTTAACCTCCTGTTCCGTACAGGTTGCAATTTGTCCTGAGGATGAACGGGAAGACGGGGAACCAATGAGAGACTAGCTCTTGGTGTTGGGACAGGCACAGGTCACTCTATTTTCCCATCAGGAAGAAGAATTAACCACAGGCTCAGCCTGCCCCCCTGAACCAGAACAGGGCCTGAAGCCATCCTGCGCTTTTGCGGCCGGCTCCCAAAAAAGCGACTTGTAAAATGGAGCTTCAGGGCACTGCAATTCACAAACCTGCAGAGTTATAAATGATAACTCTCGTCCACAAATATATTGAGGGAAGGCAAAGAAGAGGATTTGAAATCAAGGCAGAATTGCAGGAAACAGATTTCAGGAGGTAGATTCGAATCGCCTTTAAAGCACATGAAAAGTGGCAAAACGTTGACAATGATGCCCTTGGCCAAAAAGGGCGTATGCGTTTTTTCCTGAATATATTCAGGAAAAAACGCATACGCCCTTTTTGGCCAACCAAGCAACCTGGAAAGGCAAATCAGCGCTACAAAGAAGTCTCGCTTCCCATCGGTCAAAAGGGCCATGCTGAAAAAAGTGTCAAAACCAGAAATGCAGGACAGGCCATGGAGAAATGGGAGCCTTGCTACACTGATGGGCGGGATGTAAATTGCCAACAGCCACTCTGGAGAAGTGTACGGTGTGTCCTGAAACATCTAAAAAACACAGCTTAGAGAGCATAGGGCACTTCCACGCATGGGGGGATAAAGTGGGAAAATTGAAAATCAGCAAGACACAAGCACCCCAAAGTTTAGGGCTGCTCTGTTGACAAGGACCTCCACTTCCTTCCACCTTAAATATCCCAGGAAAGCGAAAAATGGATAAAAAAGTTGTGGTCCTTATGTACAATGGAATATCACTCAGCCATGAAATCAATGTCATAAGGCTAGTAGCAGCATGATGAGTGGATTTAGGTAAGACGATTCTAAGTGAAATAAGTCACACAGAAAAGGACACTTCTCATAAGGTGTCACTTATAGAGGGAATGTAAAAACCGTTACACTTGAACTGAATTACAAAACAGAACAGAGTCACACATGCAGAAAACACACTATGGCTGCTTAACGGGAAAGGTGAGGTGGGGTGATACATAAAACAAGAGTTTCAAATTAGCTCAGATACCGTTCCATAAACCCAATATGTAATAGACAAGACCTACTCCTTGCTCAGAGAACTGGACTCAACACGCCCGATTCACCGCACAAGAATATATCTGACTAGTAATAATCTTAAAACCTATGTATTGATATCTCTCTGTTAGTGGGTCAAGTGGGTGTAAAGCGGCCTAAACACAGCCGTGAAAAGCAGCTAAACCCCATTATAAAAATAAATTACTTTTAAAAACCCATGAAACAAAGACAGGGAAAGAGAGAAATTCTTACACAATTCGTTCAGGGGCTGTGATGCAACCTGGATTGACCATATCTAGACCCACAGCTGGATGAGACATAAGGGTGGACACTCTTGGGGCTGAGAGGTTTGGTGAGGTTGGGTGAGCAAACGCAGACCCTTTAAAGTAATACTGCGTGCTACCCATCGCATGGGTCCCAAATCTCCAGGTTCAAGGGCATCTTCCTACATCGAAAACATGCATGAGAAACCCAGAAGATGGTACACCGTGTGATGGGGAAAGGTTTCTAAAACGCACCTCATTTCTCATCTCCTTGTGCTCGGGTTCGCCATTCCAGCCACTTTACTAGCAATCTCCCTACTTGGAGCATCAGCACCTTTAACCTCCTGTTCCGTACAGGTTGCAATTTGTCCTGAGGATGAACGGGAAGACGGGGAACCAATGAGAGACTAGCTCTTGGTGTTGGGACAGGCACAGGTCACTCTATTTTCCCATCAGGAAGAAGAATTAACCACAGGCTCAGCCTGCCCCCCTGAACCAGAACAGGGCCTGAAGCCATCCCGCGCTTTTGCGGCCGGCTCCCAAAAAATCGACTTGTAAAATGGAGCTTCAGGGCACTGCAATTCACAAACCTGCAGAGTTATAAATGATAACTCTCGTCCACAAATATATTGAGGGAAGGCAAAGAAGAGGATTTGAAATCAAGGCAGAATTGCAGGAAACAGATTTCAGGAGGTAGATTCGAATCGCCTTTAAAGCACATGAAAAGCGGCAAAACGTTGACAATGATGCCCTTGGCCAAAAAGGGCGTATGCGTTTTTTCCTGAATATATTCAGGAAAAAACGCATACGCCCTTTTTGGCCAACCAAGCAACCTGGAAAGGCAAATCAGCGCTACAAAGAAGTCTCGCTTCCCATCGGTCAAAAGGGCCATGCTGAAAAAAGTGTCAAAACCAGAAATGCAGGACAGGCCATGGAGAAATGGGAGCCTTGCTACACTGATGGGCGGGATGTAAATTGCCAACAGCCACTCTGGAGAAGTGTACGGTGTGTCCTGAAACATCTAAAAAACACAGCTTAGAGAGCATAGGGCACTTCCACGCATGGGGGGATAAAGTGGGAAAATTGAAAATCAGCAAGACACAAGCACCCCAAAGTTTAGGGCTGCTCTGTTGACAAGGACCTCCACTTCCTTCCACCTTAAATATCCCAGGAAAGCGAAAAATGGATAAAAAAGTTGTGGTCCTTATGTACAATGGAATATCACTCAGCCATGAAATCAATGTCATAAGGCTAGTAGCAGCATGATGAGTGGATTTAGGTAAGACGATTCTAAGTGAAATAAGTCACACAGAAAAGGACACTTCTCATAAGGTGTGACTTATAGAGGGAATGTAAAAACCGTTACACTTGAACTGAATTACAAAACAGAACAGAGTCACACATGCAGAAAACACACTATGGCTGCTTAACGGGAAAGGTGAGGTGGGGTGATACATAAAACAAGAGTTTCAAATTAGCTCAGATACCGTTCCATAAACCCAATATGTAACAGACAAGACCTACTCCTTGCTCAGAGAACTGGACTCAACACGCCCGATTGACCGCACAAGAATATATCTGACTAGTAATAATCTTAAAACCTATGTATTGATATCTCTCTGTTAGTGGGTCAAGTGGGTGTAAAGCGGCCTAAACACAGCCGTGAAAAGCAGCTAAACCCCATTATAAAAATAAATTACTTTTAAAAACCCATGAAACAAAGACAGGGAAAGAGAGAAATTCTTACACAATTCGTTCAACGGCTGTGATGCAACCTGGATTGACCATATCTAGACCGACAGCTGGATGAGACATAAGGGTGGACACTCTTGGGGCTGAGAGGTTCGGTGAGGTTGGGTGAGCAAACGCAGACCCTTTAAAGTAATACTGCGTGCTACCCATCGCATGGGTCCCAAATCTCCAGGTTCAAGGGCATTTTCCTACATCGAAAACATGCATGAGAAACCCAGAAGATGGTACACCGTGTGATGGGGAAAGGTTTCTAAAACGCACCTCATTTCTCATCTCCTTGTGCTCGGGTTCGCCATTCCAGCCACTTTACTAGCAATCTCCCTACTTGGAGCATCAGCACCTTTAACCTCCTGTTCCGTACAGGTTGCAATTTGTCCTGAGGATGAACGGGAAGACGGGGAACCAATGAGAGACTAGCTCTTGGTGTTGGGACAGGCACAGGTCACTCTATTTTCCCATCAGGAAGAAGAATTAACCACAGGCTCAGCCTGCCCCCCTGAACCAGAACAGGGCCTGAAGCCATCCCGCGCTTTTGCGGCCGGCTCCCAAAAAAGCGACCTGTAAAATGGAGCTTCAGGGCACTGCAATTCACAAACCTGCAGAGTTATAAATGATAACTCTCGTCCACAAATATATTGAGGGAAGGCAAAGAAGAGGATTTGAAATCAAGGCAGAATTGCAGGAAACAGATTTCAGGAGGTAGATTCGAATCGCCTTTAAAGCACATGAAAAGCGGCAAAACGTTGACAATGATGCCCTTGGCCAAAAAGGGCGTATGCGTTTTTTCCTGAATATATTCAGGAAAAAACGCATACGCCCTTTTTGGCCAACCAAGCAACCTGGAAAGGCAAATCAGCGCTACAAAGAAGTCTCGCTTCCCATCGGTCAAAAGGGCCATGCTGAAAAAAGTGTGAAAACCAGAAATGCAGGACAGGCCATGGAGAAATGGGAGCCTTGCTACACTGATGGGCGGGATGTAAATTGCCAACAGCCACTCTGGAGAAGTGTACGGTGTGTCCTGAAACATCTAAAAAACACAGCTTAGAGAGCATAGGGCACTTCCACGCATGGGGGGATAAAGTGGGAAAATTGAAAATCAGCAAGACACAAGCACCCCAAAGTTTAGGGCTGCTCTGTTGACAAGGACCTCCACTTCCTTCCACCTTAAATATCCCAGGAAAGCGAAAAATGGATAAAAAAGTTGTGGTCCTTATGTACAATGGAATATCACTCAGCCATGAAATCAATGTCATAAGGCTAGTAGCAGCATGATGAGTGGATTTAGGTAAGACGATTCTAAGTGAAATAAGTCACACAGAAAAGGACACTTCTCATAAGGTGTCACTTATAGAGGGAATGTAAAAACCGTTACACTTGAACTGAATTACAAAACAGAACAGAGTCACACATGCAGAAAACACACTATGGCTGCTTAAAGGGAAAGGTGAGGTGGGGTGATACATAAAACAAGAGTTTCAAATTAGCTCAGATACCGTTCCATAAACCCAATATGTAACAGACAAGACCTACTCCTTGCTCAGAGAACTGGACTCAACACGCCCGATTCACCGCACAAGAATATATCTGACTAGTAATAATCTTAAAACCTATGTATTGATATCTCTCTGTTAGTGGGTCAAGTGGGTGTAAAGCGGCCTAAACACAGCCGTGAAAAGCAGCTACACCCCATTATAAAAATAAATTACTTTTAAAAACCCATGAAACAAAGACAGGGAAAGAGAGAGAAATTCTTACACAATTCGTTCAGGGGCTGTGATGCAACCTGGATTGACCATATCTAGACCCACAGCTGGATGAGACATAAGGGTGGACACTCTTGGGGCTGAGAGGTTTGGTGAGGTTGGGTGAGCAAACGCAGACTCTTTAAAGTAATACTGCGTGCTACCCATCGCATGGGTCCCAAATCTCCAGGTTCAAGGGCATCTTCCTACATCGAAAACATGCATGAGAAACCCAGAAGATGGTACACCGTGTGATGGGGAAAGGTTTCTAAAACGCACCTCATTTCTCATCTCCTTGTGCTCGGGTTCGCCATTCCAGCCACTTTACTAGCAATCTCCCTACTTGGAGCATCAGCACCTTTAACCTCCTGTTCCGTACAGGTTGCAATTTGTCCTGAGGATGAACGGGAAGACGGGGAACCAATGAGAGACTAGCTCTTGGTGTTGGGACAGGCACAGGTCACTCTATTTTCCCATCAGGAAGAAGAATTAACCACAGGCTCAGCCTGCCCCCCTGAACCAGAACAGGGCCTGAAGCCATCCTGCGCTTTTGCGGCCGGCTCCCAAAAAAGCGACTTGTAAAATGGAGCTTCAGGGCACTGCAATTCACAAACCTGCAGAGTTATAAATGATAACTCTCGTCCACAAATATATTGAGGGAAGGCAAAGAAGAGGATTTGAAATCAAGGCAGAATTGCAGGAAACAGATTTCAGGAGGTAGATTCGAATCGCCTTTAAAGCACATGAAAAGTGGCAAAACGTTGACAATGATGCCCTTGGCCAAAAAGGGCGTATGCGTTTTTTCCTGAATATATTCAGGAAAAAACGCATACGCCCTTTTTGGCCAACCAAGCAACCTGGAAAGGCAAATCAGCGCTCCAAAGAAGTCTCGCTTCCCATCGGTCAAAAGGGCCATGCTGAAAAAAGTGTCAAAACCAGAAATGCAGGACAGGCCATGGAGAAATGGGAGCCTTGCTACACTGATGGGCGGGATGTAAATTGCCAACAGCCACTCTGGAGAAGTGTACGGTGTGTCCTGAAACATCTAAAAAACACAGCTTAGAGAGCATAGGGCACTTCCACGCATGGGGGGATAAAGTGGGAAAATTGAAAATCAGCAAGACACAAGCACCCCAAAGTTTAGGGCTGCTCTGTTGACAAGGACCTCCACTTCCTTCCACCTTAAATATCCCAGGAAAGCGAAAAATGGATAAAAAAGTTGTGGTCCTTATGTACAATGGAATATCACTCAGCCATGAAATCAATGTCATAAGGCTAGTAGCAGCATGATGAGTGGATTTAGGTAAGACGATTCTAAGTGAAATAAGTCACACAGAAAAGGACACTTCTCATAAGGTGTCACTTATAGAGGGAATGTAAAAACCGTTACACTTGAACTGAATTACAAAACAGAACAGAGTCACACATGCAGAAAACACACTATGGCTGCTTAACGGGAAAGGTGAGGTGGGGTGATACATAAAACAAGAGTTTCAAATTAGCTCAGATACCGTTCCATAAACCCAATATGTAATAGACAAGACCTACTCCTTGCTCAGAGAACTGGACTCAACACGCCCGATTCACCGCACAAGAATATATCTGACTAGTAATAATCTTAAAACCTATGTATTGATATCTCTCTGTTAGTGGGTCAAGTGGGTGTAAAGCGGCCTAAACACAGCCGTGAAAAGCAGCTAAACCCCATTATAAAAATAAATTACTTTTAAAAACCCATGAAACAAAGACAGGGAAAGAGAGAAATTCTTACACAATTCGTTCAGGGGCTGTGATGCAACCTGGATTGACCATATCTAGACCCACAGCTGGATGAGACATAAGGGTGGACACTCTTGGGGCTGAGAGGTTTGGTGAGGTTGGGTGAGCAAACGCAGACCCTTTAAAGTAATACTGCGTGCTACCCATCGCATGGGTCCCAAATCTCCAGGTTCAAGGGCATCTTCCTACATCGAAAACATGCATGAGAAACCCAGAAGATGGTACACCGTGTGATGGGGAAAGGTTTCTAAAACGCACCTCATTTCTCATCTCCTTGTGCTCGGGTTCGCCATTCCAGCCACTTTACTAGCAATCTCCCTACTTGGAGCATCAGCACCTTTAACCTCCTGTTCCGTACAGGTTGCAATTTGTCCTGAGGATGAACGGGAAGACGGGGAACCAATGAGAGACTAGCTCTTGGTGTTGGGACAGGCACAGGTCACTCTATTTTCCCATCAGGAAGAAGAATTAACCACAGGCTCAGCCTGCCCCCCTGAACCAGAACAGGGCCTGAAGCCATCCCGCGCTTTTGCGGCCGGCTCCCAAAAAATCGACTTGTAAAATGGAGCTTCAGGGCACTGCAATTCACAAACCTGCAGAGTTATAAATGATAACTCTCGTCCACAAATATATTGAGGGAAGGCAAAGAAGAGGATTTGAAATCAAGGCAGAATTGCAGGAAACAGATTTCAGGAGGTAGATTCGAATCGCCTTTAAAGCACATGAAAAGCGGCAAAACGTTGACAATGATGCCCTTGGCCAAAAAGGGCGTATGCGTTTTTTCCTGAATATATTCAGGAAAAAACGCATACGCCCTTTTTGGCCAACCAAGCAACCTGGAAAGGCAAATCAGCGCTACAAAGAAGTCTCGCTTCCCATCGGTCAAAAGGGCCATGCTGAAAAAAGTGTCAAAACCAGAAATGCAGGACAGGCCATGGAGAAATGGGAGCCTTGCTACACTGATGGGCGGGATGTAAATTGCCAACAGCCACTCTGGAGAAGTGTACGGTGTGTCCTGAAACATCTAAAAAACACAGCTTAGAGAGCATAGGGCACTTCCACGCATGGGGGGATAAAGTGGGAAAATTGAAAATCAGCAAGACACAAGCACCCCAAAGTTTAGGGCTGCTCTGTTGACAAGGACCTCCACTTCCTTCCACCTTAAATATCCCAGGAAAGCGAAAAATGGATAAAAAAGTTGTGGTCCTTATGTACAATGGAATATCACTCAGCCATGAAATCAATGTCATAAGGCTAGTAGCAGCATGATGAGTGGATTTAGGTAAGACGATTCTAAGTGAAATAAGTCACACAGAAAAGGACACTTCTCATAAGGTGTCACTTATAGAGGGAATGTAAAAACCGTTACACTTGAACTGAATTACAAAACAGAACAGAGTCACACATGCAGAAAACACACTATGGCTGCTTAAAGGGAAAGGTGAGGTGGGGTGATACATAAAACAAGAGTTTCAAATTAGCTCAGATACCGTTCCATAAACCCAATATGTAACAGACAAGACCTACTCCTTGCTCAGAGAACTGGACTCAACACGCCCGATTCACCGCACAAGAATATATCTGACTAGTAATAATCTTAAAACCTATGTATTGATATCTCTCTGTTAGTGGGTCAAGTGGGTGTAAAGCGGCCTAAACACAGCCGTGAAAAGCAGCTACACCCCATTATAAAAATAAATTACTTTTAAAAACCCATGAAACAAAGACAGGGAAAGAGAGAGAAATTCTTACACAATTCGTTCAGGGGCTGTGATGCAACCTGGATTGACCATATCTAGACCCACAGCTGGATGAGACATAAGGGTGGACACTCTTGGGGCTGAGAGGTTTGGTGAGGTTGGGTGAGCAAACGCAGACCCTTTAAAGTAATACTGCGTGCTACCCATCGCATGGGTCCCAAATCTCCAGGTTCAAGGGCATCTTCCTACATCGAAAACATGCATGAGAAACCCAGAAGATGGTACACCGTGTGATGGGGAAAGGTTTCTAAAACGCACCTCATTTCTCATCTCCTTGTGCTCGGGTTCGCCATTCCAGCCACTTTACTAGCAATCTCCCTACTTGGAGCATCAGCACCTTTAACCTCCTGTTCCGTACAGGTTGCAATTTGTCCTGAGGATGAACGGGAAGACGGGGAACCAATGAGAGACTAGCTCTTGGTGTTGGGACAGGCACAGGTCACTCTATTTTCCCATCAGGAAGAAGAATTAACCACAGGCTCAGCCTGCCCCCCTGAACCAGAACAGGGCCTGAAGCCATCCTGCGCTTTTGCGGCCGGCTCCCAAAAAAGCGACCTGTAAAATGGAGCTTCAGGGCACTGCAATTCACAAACCTGCAGAGTTATAAATGATAACTCTCGTCCACAAATATATTGAGGGAAGGCAAAGAAGAGGATTTGAAATCAAGGCAGAATTGCAGGAAACAGATTTCAGGAGGTAGATTCGAATCGCCTTTAAAGCACATGAAAAGCGGCAAAACGTTGACAATGATGCCCTTGGCCAAAAAGGGCGTATGCGTTTTTTCCTGAATATATTCAGGAAAAAACGCATACGCCCTTTTTGGCCAACCAAGCAACCTGGAAAGGCAAATCAGCGCTACAAAGAAGTCTCGCTTCCCATCGGTCAAAAGGGCCATGCTGAAAAAAGTGTCAAAACCAGAAATGCAGGACAGGCCATGGAGAAATGGGAGCCTTGCTACACTGATGGGCGGGATGTAAATTGCCAACAGCCACTCTGGAGAAGTGTACGGTGTGTCCTGAAACATCTAAAAAACACAGCTTAGAGAGCATAGGGCACTTCCACGCATGGGGGGATAAAGTGGGAAAATTGAAAATCAGCAAGACACAAGCACCCCAAAGTTTAGGGCTGCTCTGTTGACAAGGACCTCCACTTCCTTCCACCTTAAATATCCCAGGAAAGCGAAAAATGGATAAAAAAGTTGTGGTCCTTATGTACAATGGAATATCACTCAGCCATGAAATCAATGTCATAAGGCTAGTAGCAGCATGATGAGTGGATTTAGGTAAGACGATTCTAAGTGAAATAAGTCACACAGAAAAGGACACTTCTCATAAGGTGTCACTTATAGAGGGAATGTAAAAACCGTTACACTTGAACTGAATTACAAAACAGAACAGAGTCACACATGCAGAAAACACACTATGGCTGCTTAAAGGGAAAGGTGAGGTGGGGTGATACATAAAACAAGAGTTTCAAATTAGCTCAGATACCGTTCCATAAACCCAATATGTAACAGACAAGACCTACTCCTTGCTCAGAGAACTGGACTCAACACGCCCGATTCACCGCACAAGAATATATCTGACTAGTAATAATCTTAAAACCTATGTATTGATATCTCTCTGTTAGTGGGTCAAGTGGGTGTAAAGCGGCCTAAACACAGCCGTGAAAAGCAGCTACACCCCATTATAAAAATAAATTACTTTTAAAAACCCATGAAACAAAGACAGGGAAAGAGAGAGAAATTCTTACACAATTCGTTCAGGGGCTGTGATGCAACCTGGATTGACCATATCTAGACCCACAGCTGGATGAGACATAAGGGTGGACACTCTTGGGGCTGAGAGGTTTGGTGAGGTTGGGTGAGCAAACGCAGACCCTTTAAAGTAATACTGCGTGCTACCCATCGCATGGGTCCCAAATCTCCAGGTTCAAGGGCATCTTCCTACATCGAAAACATGCATGAGAAACCCAGAAGATGGTACACCGTGTGATGGGGAAAGGTTTCTAAAACGCACCTCATTTCTCATCTCCTTGTGCTCGGGTTCGCCATTCCAGCCACTTTACTAGCAATCTCCCTACTTGGAGCATCAGCACCTTTAACCTCCTGTTCCGTACAGGTTGCAATTTGTCCTGAGGATGAACGGGAAGACGGGGAACCAATGAGAGACTAGCTCTTGGTGTTGGGACAGGCACAGGTCACTCTATTTTCCCATCAGGAAGAAGAATTAACCACAGGCTCAGCCTGCCCCCCTGAACCAGAACAGGGCCTGAAGCCATCCTGCGCTTTTGCGGCCGGCTCCCAAAAAAGCGACCTGTAAAATGGAGCTTCAGGGCACTGCAATTCACAAACCTGCAGAGTTATAAATGATAACTCTCGTCCACAAATATATTGAGGGAAGGCAAAGAAGAGGATTTGAAATCAAGGCAGAATTGCAGGAAACAGATTTCAGGAGGTAGATTCGAATCGCCTTTAAAGCACATGAAAAGCGGCAAAACGTTGACAATGATGCCCTTGGCCAAAAAGGGCGTATGCGTTTTTTCCTGAATATATTCAGGAAAAAACGCATACGCCCTTTTTGGCCAACCAAGCAACCTGGAAAGGCAAATCAGCGCTACAAAGAAGTCTCGCTTCCCATCGGTCAAAAGGGCCATGCTGAAAAAAGTGTCAAAACCAGAAATGCAGGACAGGCCATGGAGAAATGGGAGCCTTGCTACACTGATGGGCGGGATGTAAATTGCCAACAGCCACTCTGGAGAAGTGTACGGTGTGTCCTGAAACATCTAAAAAACACAGCTTAGAGAGCATAGGGCACTTCCACGCATGGGGGGATAAAGTGGGAAAATTGAAAATCAGCAAGACACAAGCACCCCAAAGTTTAGGGCTGCTCTGTTGACAAGGACCTCCACTTCCTTCCACCTTAAATATCCCAGGAAAGCGAAAAATGGATAAAAAAGTTGTGGTCCTTATGTACAATGGAATATCACTCAGCCATGAAATCAATGTCATAAGGCTAGTAGCAGCATGATGAGTGGATTTAGGTAAGACGATTCTAAGTGAAATAAGTCACACAGAAAAGGACACTTCTCATAAGGTGTCACTTATAGAGGGAATGTAAAAACCGTTACACTTGAACTGAATTACAAAACAGAACAGAGTCACACATGCAGAAAACACACTATGGCTGCTTAAAGGGAAAGGTGAGGTCGGGTGATACATAAAACAAGAGTTTCAAATTAGCTCAGATACCGTTCCATAAACCCAATATGTAACAGACAAGACCTACTCCTTGCTCAGAGAACTGGACTCAACACGCCCGATTCACCGCACAAGAATATATCTGACTAGTAATAATCTTAAAACCTATGTATTGATATCTCTCTGTTAGTGGGTCAAGTGGGTGTAAAGCGGCCTAAACACAGCCGTGAAAAGCAGCTAAACCCCATTATAAAAATAAATTACTTTTAAAAACCCATGAAACAAAGACAGGGAAAGAGAGAGAAATTCTTACACAATTCGTTCAGGGGCTGTGATGCAACCTGGATTGACCATATCTGGACCCACAGCTGGATGAGACATAAGGGTGGACACTCTTGGGGCTGAGAGGTTTGGTGAGGTTGGGTGAGCAAACGCAGACCCTTTAAAGTAATACTGCGTGCTACCCATCGCATGGGTCCCAAATCTCCAGGTTCAAGGGCATCTTCCTACATCGAAAACATGCATGAGAAACCCAGAAGATGGTACACCGTGTGATGGGGAAAGGTTTCTAAAACGCACCTCATTTCTCATCTCCTTGTGCTCAGGTTCGCCATTCCAGCCACTTTACTAGCAATCTCCCTACTTGGAGCATCAGCACCTTTAACCTCCTGTTCCGTACAGGTTGCAATTTGTCCTGAGGATGAACGGGAAGATGGGGAACCAATGAGAGACTAGCTCTTGGTGTTGGGACAGGCACAGGTCACTCTATTTTCCCATCAGGAAGAAGAATTAACCACAGGCTCAGCCTGCCCCCCTGAACCAGAACAGGGCCTGAAGCCATCCTGCGCTTTTGCGGCCGGCTCCCAAAAAACCGACTTGTAAAATGGAGCTTCAGGGCACTGCAATTCACAAACCTGCAGAGTTATAAATGATAACTCTCGTCCACAAATATATTGAGGGAAGGCAAAGAAGAGGATTTGAAATCAAGGCAGAATTGCAGGAAACAGATTTCAGGAGGTAGATTCGAATCGCCTTTAAAGCACATGAAAAGCGGCAAAACGTTGACAATGATGCCCTTGGCCAAAAAGGGCGTATGCGTTTTTTCCTGAATATATTCAGGAAAAAACGCATACGCCCTTTTTGGCCAACCAAGCAACCTGGAAAGGCAAATCAGCGCTACAAAGAAGTCTCGCTTCCCATCGGTGAAAAGGGCCATGCTGAAAAAAGTGTCAAAACCAGAAATGCAGGACAGGCCATGGAGAAATGGGAGCCTTGCTACACTGATGGGCGGGATGTAAATTGCCAACAGCCACTCTGGAGAAGTGTACGGTGTGTCCTGAAACATCTAAAAAACACAGCTTAGAGAGCATAGGGCACTTCCACGCATGGGGGGATAAAGTGGGAAAATTGAAAATCAGCAAGACACAAGCACCCCAAAGTTTAGGGCTGCTCTGTTGACAAGGACCTCCACTTCCTTCCACCTTAAATATCCCAGGAAAGCGAAAAATGGATAAAAAAGTTGTGGTCCTTATGTACAATGGAATATCACTCAGCCATGAAATCAATGTCATAAGGCTAGTAGCAGCATGATGAGTGGATTTAGGTAAGACGATTCTAAGTGAAATAAGTCACACAGAAAAGGACACTTCTCATAAGGTGTCACTTATAGAGGGAATGTAAAAACCGTTACACTTGAACTGAATTACAAAACAGAACAGAGTCACACATGCAGAAAACACACTATGGCTGCTTAAAGGGAAAGGTGAGGTGGGGTGATACATAAAACAAGAGTTTCAAATTAGCTCAGATACCGTTCCATAAACCCAATATGTAACAGACAAGACCTACTCCTTGCTCAGAGAACTGGACTCAACACGCCCGATTCACCGCACAAGAATATATCTGACTAGTAATAATCTTAAAACCTATGTATTGATATCTCTCTGTTAGTGGGTCAAGTGGGTGTAAAGCGGCCTAAACACAGCCGTGAAAAGCAGCTACACCCCATTATAAAAATAAATTACTTTTAAAAACCCATGAAACAAAGACAGGGAAAGAGAGAGAAATTCTTACACAATTCGTTCAGGGGCTGTGATGCAACCTGGATTGACCATATCTAGACCCACAGCTGGATGAGACATAAGGGTGGACACTCTTGGGGCTGAGAGGTTTGGTGAGGTTGGGTGAGCAAACGCAGACCCTTTAAAGTAATACTGCGTGCTACCCATCGCATGGGTCCCAAATCTCCAGGTTCAAGGGCATCTTCCTACATCGAAAACATGCATGAGAAACCCAGAAGATGGTACACCGTGTGATGGGGAAAGGTTTCTAAAACGCACCTCATTTCTCATCTCCTTGTGCTCGGGTTCGCCATTCCAGCCACTTTACTAGCAATCTCCCTACTTGGAGCATCAGCACCTTTAACCTCCTGTTCCGTACAGGTTGCAATTTGTCCTGAGGATGAACGGGAAGACGGGGAACCAATGAGAGACTAGCTCTTGGTGTTGGGACAGGCACAGGTCACTCTATTTTCCCATCAGGAAGAAGAATTAACCACAGGCTCAGCCTGCCCCCCTGAACCAGAACAGGGCCTGAAGCCATCCTGCGCTTTTGCGGCCGGCTCCCAAAAAAGCGACCTGTAAAATGGAGCTTCAGGGCACTGCAATTCACAAACCTGCAGAGTTATAAATGATAACTCTCGTCCACAAATATATTGAGGGAAGGCAAAGAAGAGGATTTGAAATCAAGGCAGAATTGCAGGAAACAGATTTCAGGAGGTAGATTCGAATCGCCTTTAAAGCACATGAAAAGCGGCAAAACGTTGACAATGATGCCCTTGGCCAAAAAGGGCGTATGCGTTTTTTCCTGAATATATTCAGGAAAAAACGCATACGCCCTTTTTGGCCAACCAAGCAACCTGGAAAGGCAAATCAGCGCTACAAAGAAGTCTCGCTTCCCATCGGTCAAAAGGGCCATGCTGAAAAAAGTGTCAAAACCAGAAATGCAGGACAGGCCATGGAGAAATGGGAGCCTTGCTACACTGATGGGCGGGATGTAAATTGCCAACAGCCACTCTGGAGAAGTGTACGGTGTGTCCTGAAACATCTAAAAAACACAGCTTAGAGAGCATAGGGCACTTCCACGCATGGGGGGATAAAGTGGGAAAATTGAAAATCAGCAAGACACAAGCACCCCAAAGTTTAGGGCTGCTCTGTTGACAAGGACCTCCACTTCCTTCCACCTTAAATATCCCAGGAAAGCGAAAAATGGATAAAAAAGTTGTGGTCCTTATGTACAATGGAATATCACTCAGCCATGAAATCAATGTCATAAGGCTAGTAGCAGCATGATGAGTGGATTTAGGTAAGACGATTCTAAGTGAAATAAGTCACACAGAAAAGGACACTTCTCATAAGGTGTCACTTATAGAGGGAATGTAAAAACCGTTACACTTGAACTGAATTACAAAACAGAACAGAGTCACACATGCAGAAAACACACTATGGCTGCTTAAAGGGAAAGGTGAGGTGGGGTGATACATAAAACAAGAGTTTCAAATTAGCTCAGATACCGTTCCATAAACCCAATATGTAACAGACAAGACCTACTCCTTGCTCAGAGAACTGGACTCAACACGCCCGATTCACCGCACAAGAATATATCTGACTAGTAATAATCTTAAAACCTATGTATTGATATCTCTCTGTTAGTGGGTCAAGTGGGTGTAAAGCGGCCTAAACACAGCCGTGAAAAGCAGCTACACCCCATTATAAAAATAAATTACTTTTAAAAACCCATGAAACAAAGACAGGGAAAGAGAGAGAAATTCTTACACAATTCGTTCAGGGGCTGTGATGCAACCTGGATTGACCATATCTAGACCCACAGCTGGATGAGACATAAGGGTGGACACTCTTGGGGCTGAGAGGTTTGGTGAGGTTGGGTGAGCAAACGCAGACCCTTTAAAGTAATACTGCGTGCTACCCATCGCATGGGTCCCAAATCTCCAGGTTCAAGGGCATCTTCCTACATCGAAAACATGCATGAGAAACCCAGAAGATGGTACACCGTGTGATGGGGAAAGGTTTCTAAAACGCACCTCATTTCTCATCTCCTTGTGCTCGGGTTCGCCATTCCAGCCACTTTACTAGC
Source organism: Balaenoptera physalus (assembly GCF_965194825.1). Lineage (NCBI taxonomy): Eukaryota > Metazoa > Chordata > Mammalia > Artiodactyla > Balaenopteridae > Balaenoptera > Balaenoptera physalus. Next base: position 392,837 of record NW_028126400.1, read on the forward strand.
AATCTCCCTACTTGGAGCATCAGCACCTTTAACCTCCTGTTCCGTACAGGTTGCAATTTGTCCTGAGGATGAACGGGAAGACGGGGAACCAATGAGAGACTAGCTCTTGGTGTTGGGACAGGCACAGGTCACTCTATTTTCCCATCAGGAAGAAGAATTAACCACAGGCTCAGCCTGCCCCCCTGAACCAGAACAGGGCCTGAAGCCATCCTGCGCTTTTGCGGCCGGCTCCCAAAAAAGCGACCTGTAAAATGGAGCTTCAGGGCACTGCAATTCACAAACCTGCAGAGTTATAAATGATAACTCTCGTCCACAAATATATTGAGGGAAGGCAAAGAAGAGGATTTGAAATCAAGGCAGAATTGCAGGAAACAGATTTCAGGAGGTAGATTCGAATCGCCTTTAAAGCACATGAAAAGCGGCAAAACGTTGACAATGATGCCCTTGGCCAAAAAGGGCGTATGCGTTTTTTCCTGAATATATTCAGGAAAAAACGCATACGCCCTTTTTGGCCAACCAAGCAACCTGGAAAGGCAAATCAGCGCTACAAAGAAGTCTCGCTTCCCATCGGTCAAAAGGGCCATGCTGAAAAAAGTGTCAAAACCAGAAATGCAGGACAGGCCATGGAGAAATGGGAGCCTTGCTACACTGATGGGCGGGATGTAAATTGCCAACAGCCACTCTGGAGAAGTGTACGGTGTGTCCTGAAACATCTAAAAAACACAGCTTAGAGAGCATAGGGCACTTCCACGCATGGGGGGATAAAGTGGGAAAATTGAAAATCAGCAAGACACAAGCACCCCAAAGTTTAGGGCTGCTCTGTTGACAAGGACCTCCACTTCCTTCCACCTTAAATATCCCAGGAAAGCGAAAAATGGATAAAAAAGTTGTGGTCCTTATGTACAATGGAATATCACTCAGCCATGAAATCAATGTCATAAGGCTAGTAGCAGCATGATGAGTGGATTTAGGTAAGACGATTCTAAGTGAAATAAGTCACACAGAAAAGGACACTTCTCATAAGGTGTCACTTATAGAGGGAATGTAAAAACCGTTACACTTGAACTGAATTACAAAACAGAACAGAGTCACACATGCAGAAAACACACTATGGCTGCTTAAAGGGAAAGGTGAGGTGGGGTGATACATAAAACAAGAGTTTCAAATTAGCTCAGATACCGTTCCATAAACCCAATATGTAACAGACAAGACCTACTCCTTGCTCAGAGAACTGGACTCAACACGCCCGATTCACCGCACAAGAATATATCTGACTAGTAATAATCTTAAAACCTATGTATTGATATCTCTCTGTTAGTGGGTCAAGTGGGTGTAAAGCGGCCTAAACACAGCCGTGAAAAGCAGCTACACCCCATTATAAAAATAAATTACTTTTAAAAACCCATGAAACAAAGACAGGGAAAGAGAGAGAAATTCTTACACAATTCGTTCAGGGGCTGTGATGCAACCTGGATTGACCATATCTAGACCCACAGCTGGATGAGACATAAGGGTGGACACTCTTGGGGCTGAGAGGTTTGGTGAGGTTGGGTGAGCAAACGCAGACCCTTTAAAGTAATACTGCGTGCTACCCATCGCATGGGTCCCAAATCTCCAGGTTCAAGGGCATCTTCCTACATCGAAAACATGCATGAGAAACCCAGAAGATGGTACACCGTGTGATGGGGAAAGGTTTCTAAAACGCACCTCATTTCTCATCTCCTTGTGCTCGGGTTCGCCATTCCAGCCACTTTACTAGCAATCTCCCTACTTGGAGCATCAGCACCTTTAACCTCCTGTTCCGTACAGGTTGCAATTTGTCCTGAGGATGAACGGGAAGATGGGGAACCAATGAGAGACTAGCTCTTGGTGTTGGGAGAGGCACAGGTCACTCTATTTTCCCATCAGGAAGAAGAATTAACCACAGGCTCAGCCTGCCCCCCTGAACCAGAACAGGGCCTGAAGCCATCCTGCGCTTTTGCGGCCGGCTCCCAAAAAAGCGACTTGTAAAATGGAGCTTCAGGGCACTGCAATTCACAAACCTGCAGAGTTATAAATGATAACTCTCGTCCACAAATATATTGAGGGAAGGCAAAGAAGAGGATTTGAAATCAAGGCAGAATTGCAGGAAACAGATTTCAGGAGGTAGATTCGAATCGCCTTTAAAGCACATGAAAAGCGGCAAAACGTTGACAATGATGCCCTTGGCCAAAAAGGGCGTATGCGTTTTTTCCTGAATATATTCAGGAAAAAACGCATACGCCCTTTTTGGCCAACCAAGCAACCTGGAAATGCAAATCAGCGCTACAAAGAAGTCTCGCTTCCCATCGGTCAAAAGGGACATGCTGAAAAAGGTGTCAAAACCAGAAATGCAGGACAGGCCATGGAGAAATGGGAGCCTTGCTTCACTGATGGGCGGGATGTAAATTGCCAACAGCCACTCTGGAGAAGTGTACGGTGTGTCCTGAAACATCTAAAAAACACAGCTTAGAGAGCATAGGGCACTTCCACGCATGGGGGGATAAAGTGGGAAAATTGAAAATCAGCAAGACACAAGCACCCCAAAGTTTAGGGCTGCTCTGTTGACAAGGACCTCCACTTCCTTCCACCTTAAATATCCCAGGAAAGCGAAAAATGGATAAAAAAGTTGTGGTCCTTATGTACAATGGAATATCACTCAGCCATGAAATCAATGTCATAAGGCTAGTAGCAGCATGATGAGTGGATTTAGGTAAGACGATTCTAAGTGAAATAAGTCACACAGAAAAGGACACTTCTCATAAGGTGTCACTTATAGAGGGAATGTAAAAACTGTTACACTTGAACTGAATTACAAAACAGAACAGAGTCACACATGCAGAAAACACACTATGGCTGCTTAACGGGAAAGGTGAGGTGGGGTGATACATAAAACAAGAGTTTCAAATTAGCTCAGATACCGTTCCATAAACCCAATATGTAACAGACAAGACCTACTCCTTGCTCAGAGAACTGGACTCAACACGCCCGATTCACCGCACAAGAATATATCTGACTAGTAATAATCTTAAAACCTATGTATTGATATCTCTCTGTTAGTGGGTCAAGTGGGTGTAAAGCGGCCTAAACACAGCCGTGAAAAGCAGCTAAACCCCATTATAAAAATAAATTACTTTTAAAAACCCATGAAACAAAGACAGGGAAAGAGAGAGAAATTCTTACACAATTCGTTCAGGGGCTGTGATGCAACCTGGATTGACCATATCTGGACCCACAGCTGGATGAGACATAAGGGTGGACACTCTTGGGGCTGAGAGGTTTGGTGAGGTTGGGTGAGCAAACGCAGACCCTTTAAAGTAATACTGCGTGCTACCCATCGCATGGGTCCCAAATCTCCAGGTTCAAGGGCATCTTCCTACATCGAAAACATGCATGAGAAACCCAGAAGATGGTACACCGTGTGATGGGGAAAGGTTTCTAAAACGCACCTCATTTCTCATCTCCTTGTGCTCAGGTTCGCCATTCCAGCCACTTTACTAGCAATCTCCCTACTTGGAGCATCAGCACCTTTAACCTCCTGTTCCGTACAGGTTGCAATTTGTCCTGAGGATGAACGGGAAGATGGGGAACCAATGAGAGACTAGCTCTTGGTGTTGGGACAGGCACAGGTCACTCTATTTTCCCATCAGGAAGAAGAATTAACCACAGGCTCAGCCTGCCCCCCTGAACCAGAACAGGGCCTGAAGCCATCCTGCGCTTTTGCGGCCGGCTCCCAAAAAACCGACTTGTAAAATGGAGCTTCAGGGCACTGCAATTCACAAACCTGCAGAGTTATAAATGATAACTCTCGTCCACAAATATATTGAGGGAAGGCAAAGAAGAGGATTTGAAATCAAGGCAGAATTGCAGGAAACAGATTTCAGGAGGTAGATTCGAATCGCCTTTAAAGCACATGAAAAGCGGCAAAACGTTGACAATGATGCCCTTGGCCAAAAAGGGCGTATGCGTTTTTTCCTGAATATATTCAGGAAAAAACGCATACGCCCTTTTTGGCCAACCAAGCAACCTGGAAAGGCAAATCAGCGCTACAAAGAAGTCTCGCTTCCCATCGGTGAAAAGGGCCATGCTGAAAAAAGTGTCAAAACCAGAAATGCAGGACAGGCCATGGAGAAATGGGAGACTTGCTACACTGATGGGCGGGATGTAAATTGCCAACAGCCACTCTGGAGAAGTGTACGGTGTGTCCTGAAACATCTAAAAAACACAGCTTAGAGAGCATAGGGCACTTCCACGCATGGGGGGATAAAGTGGGAAAATTGAAAATCAGCAAGACACAAGCACCCCAAAGTTTAGGGCTGCTCTGTTGACAAGGACCTCCACTTCCTTCCACCTTAAATATCCCAGGAAAGCGAAAAATGGATAAAAAAGTTGTGGTCCTTATGTACAATGGAATATCACTCAGCCATGAAATCAATGTCATAAGGCTAGTAGCAGCATGATGAGTGGATTTAGGTAAGACGATTCTAAGTGAAATAAGTCACACAGAAAAGGACACTTCTCATAAGGTGTCACTTATAGAGGGAATGTAAAAACCGTTACACTTGAACTGAATTACAAAACAGAACAGAGTCACACATGCAGAAAACACACTATGGCTGCTTAAAGGGAAAGGTGAGGTGGGGTGATACATAAAACAAGAGTTTCAAATTAGCTCAGATACCGTTCCATAAACCCAATATGTAACAGACAAGACCTACTCCTTGCTCAGAGAACTGGACTCAACACGCCCGATTCACCGCACAAGAATATATCTGACTAGTAATAATCTTAAAACCTATGTATTGATATCTCTCTGTTAGTGGGTCAAGTGGGTGTAAAGCGGCCTAAACACAGCCGTGAAAAGCAGCTACACCCCATTATAAAAATAAATTACTTTTAAAAACCCATGAAACAAAGACAGGGAAAGAGAGAGAAATTCTTACACAATTCGTTCAGGGGCTGTGATGCAACCTGGATTGACCATATCTAGACCCACAGCTGGATGAGACATAAGGGTGGACACTCTTGGGGCTGAGAGGTTTGGTGAGGTTGGGTGAGCAAACGCAGACCCTTTAAAGTAATACTGCGTGCTACCCATCGCATGGGTCCCAAATCTCCAGGTTCAAGGGCATCTTCCTACATCGAAAACATGCATGAGAAACCCAGAAGATGGTACACCGTGTGATGGGGAAAGGTTTCTAAAACGCACCTCATTTCTCATCTCCTTGTGCTCGGGTTCGCCATTCCAGCCACTTTACTAGCAATCTCCCTACTTGGAGCATCAGCACCTTTAACCTCCTGTTCCGTACAGGTTGCAATTTGTCCTGAGGATGAACGGGAAGACGGGGAACCAATGAGAGACTAGCTCTTGGTGTTGGGACAGGCACAGGTCACTCTATTTTCCCATCAGGAAGAAGAATTAACCACAGGCTCAGCCTGCCCCCCTGAACCAGAACAGGGCCTGAAGCCATCCTGCGCTTTTGCGGCCGGCTCCCAAAAAAGCGACCTGTAAAATGGAGCTTCAGGGCACTGCAATTCACAAACCTGCAGAGTTATAAATGATAACTCTCGTCCACAAATATATTGAGGGAAGGCAAAGAAGAGGATTTGAAATCAAGGCAGAATTGCAGGAAACAGATTTCAGGAGGTAGATTCGAATCGCCTTTAAAGCACATGAAAAGCGGCAAAACGTTGACAATGATGCCCTTGGCCAAAAAGGGCGTATGCGTTTTTTCCTGAATATATTCAGGAAAAAACGCATACGCCCTTTTTGGCCAACCAAGCAACCTGGAAAGGCAAATCAGCGCTACAAAGAAGTCTCGCTTCCCATCGGTCAAAAGGGCCATGCTGAAAAAAGTGTCAAAACCAGAAATGCAGGACAGGCCATGGAGAAATGGGAGCCTTGCTACACTGATGGGCGGGATGTAAATTGCCAACAGCCACTCTGGAGAAGTGTACGGTGTGTCCTGAAACATCTAAAAAACACAGCTTAGAGAGCATAGGGCACTTCCACGCATGGGGGGATAAAGTGGGAAAATTGAAAATCAGCAAGACACAAGCACCCCAAAGTTTAGGGCTGCTCTGTTGACAAGGACCTCCACTTCCTTCCACCTTAAATATCCCAGGAAAGCGAAAAATGGATAAAAAAGTTGTGGTCCTTATGTACAATGGAATATCACTCAGCCATGAAATCAATGTCATAAGGCTAGTAGCAGCATGATGAGTGGATTTAGGTAAGACGATTCTAAGTGAAATAAGTCACACAGAAAAGGACACTTCTCATAAGGTGTCACTTATAGAGGGAATGTAAAAACCGTTACACTTGAACTGAATTACAAAACAGAACAGAGTCACACATGCAGAAAACACACTATGGCTGCTTAAAGGGAAAGGTGAGGTGGGGTGATACATAAAACAAGAGTTTCAAATTAGCTCTGATACCGTTCCATAAACCCAATATGTAACAGACAAGACCTACTCCTTGCTCAGAGAACTGGACTCAACACGCCCGATTCACCGCACAAGAATATATCTGACTAGTAATAATCTTAAAACCTATGTATTGATATCTCTCTGTTAGTGGGTCAAGTGGGTGTAAAGCGGCCTAAACACAGCCGTGAAAAGCAGCTACACCCCATTATAAAAATAAATTACTTTTAAAAACCCATGAAACAAAGACAGGGAAAGAGAGAGAAATTCTTACACAATTCGTTCAGGGGCTGTGATGCAACCTGGATTGACCATATCTAGACCCACAGCTGGATGAGACATAAGGGTGGACACTCTTGGGGCTGAGAGGTTTGGTGAGGTTGGGTGAGCAAACGCAGACCCTTTAAAGTAATACTGCGTGCTACCCATCGCATGGGTCCCAAATCTCCAGGTTCAAGGGCATCTTCCTACATCGAAAACATGCATGAGAAACCCAGAAGATGGTACACCGTGTGATGGGGAAAGGTTTCTAAAACGCACCTCATTTCTCATCTCCTTGTGCTCGGGTTCGCCATTCCAGCCACTTTACTAGCAATCTCCCTACTTGGAGCATCAGCACCTTTAACCTCCTGTTCCGTACAGGTTGCAATTTGTCCTGAGGATGAACGGGAAGACGGGGAACCAATGAGAGACTAGCTCTTGGTGCTGGGACAGGCACAGGTCACTCTATTTTCCCATCAGGAAGAAGAATTAACCACAGGCTCAGCCTGCCCCCCTGAACCAGAACAGGGCCTGAAGCCATCCTGCGCTTTTGCGGCCGGCTCCCAAAAAAGCGACCTGTAAAATGGAGCTTCAGGGCACTGCAATTCACAAACCTGCAGAGTTATAAATGATAACTCTCGTCCACAAATATATTGAGGGAAGGCAAAGAAGAGGATTTGAAATCAAGGCAGAATTGCAGGAAACAGATTTCAGGAGGTAGATTCGAATCGCCTTTAAAGCACATGAAAAGCGGCAAAACGTTGACAATGATGCCCTTGGCCAAAAAGGGCGTATGCGTTTTTTCCTGAATATATTCAGGAAAAAACGCATACGCCCTTTTTGGCCAACCAAGCAACCTGGAAAGGCAAATCAGCGCTACAAAGAAGTCTCGCTTCCCATCGGTCAAAAGGGCCATGCTGAAAAAAGTGTCAAAACCAGAAATGCAGGACAGGCCATGGAGAAATGGGAGCCTTGCTACACTGATGGGCGGGATGTAAATTGCCAACAGCCACTCTGGAGAAGTGTACGGTGTGTCCTGAAACATCTAAAAAACACAGCTTAGAGAGCATAGGGCACTTCCACGCATGGGGGGATAAAGTGGGAAAATTGAAAATCAGCAAGACACAAGCACCCCAAAGTTTAGGGCTGCTCTGTTGACAAGGACCTCCACTTCCTTCCACCTTAAATATCCCAGGAAAGCGAAAAATGGATAAAAAAGTTGTGGTCCTTATGTACAATGGAATATCACTCAGCCATGAAATCAATGTCATAAGGCTAGTAGCAGCATGATGAGTGGATTTAGGTAAGACGATTCTAAGTGAAATAAGTCACACAGAAAAGGACACTTCTCATAAGGTGTCACTTATAGAGGGAATGTAAAAACCGTTACACTTGAACTGAATTACAAAACAGAACAGAGTCACACATGCAGAAAACACACTATGGCTGCTTAAAGGGAAAGGTGAGGTGGGGTGATACATAAAACAAGAGTTTCAAATTAGCTCAGATACCGTTCCATAAACCCAATATGTAACAGACAAGACCTACTCCTTGCTCAGAGAACTGGACTCAACACGCCCGATTCACCGCACAAGAATATATCTGACTAGTAATAATCTTAAAACCTATGTATTGATATCTCTCTGTTAGTGGGTCAAGTGGGTGTAAAGCGGCCTAAACACAGCCGTGAAAAGCAGCTACACCCCATTATAAAAATAAATTACTTTTAAAAACCCATGAAACAAAGACAGGGAAAGAGAGAGAAATTCTTACACAATTCGTTCAGGGGCTGTGATGCAACCTGGATTGACCATATCTAGACCCACAGCTGGATGAGACATAAGGGTGGACACTCTTGGGGCTGAGAGGTTTGGTGAGGTTGGGTGAGCAAACGCAGACCCTTTAAAGTAATACTGCGTGCTACCCATCGCATGGGTCCCAAATCTCCAGGTTCAAGGGCATCTTCCTACATCGAAAACATGCATGAGAAACCCAGAAGATGGTACACCGTGTGATGGGGAAAGGTTTCTAAAACGCACCTCATTTCTCATCTCCTTGTGCTCGGGTTCGCCATTCCAGCCACTTTACTAGCAATCTCCCTACTTGGAGCATCAGCACCTTTAACCTCCTGTTCCGTACAGGTTGCAATTTGTCCTGAGGATGAACGGGAAGATGGGGAACCAATGAGAGACTAGCTCTTGGTGTTGGGAGAGGCACAGGTCACTCTATTTTCCCATCAGGAAGAAGAATTAACCACAGGCTCAGCCTGCCCCCCTGAACCAGAACAGGGCCTGAAGCCATCCTGCGCTTTTGCGGCCGGCTCCCAAAAAAGCGACTTGTAAAATGGAGCTTCAGGGCACTGCAATTCACAAACCTGCAGAGTTATAAATGATAACTCTCGTCCACAAATATATTGAGGGAAGGCAAAGAAGAGGATTTGAAATCAAGGCAGAATTGCAGGAAACAGATTTCAGGAGGTAGATTCGAATCGCCTTTAAAGCACATGAAAAGCGGCAAAACGTTGACAATGATGCCCTTGGCCAAAAAGGGCGTATGCGTTTTTTCCTGAATATATTCAGGAAAAAACGCATACGCCCTTTTTGGCCAACCAAGCAACCTGGAAATGCAAATCAGCGCTACAAAGAAGTCTCGCTTCCCATCGGTCAAAAGGGACATGCTGAAAAAGGTGTCAAAACCAGAAATGCAGGACAGGCCATGGAGAAATGGGAGCCTTGCTACACTGATGGGCGGGATGTAAATTGCCAACAGCCACTCTGGAGAAGTGTACGGTGTGTCCTGAAACATCTAAAAAACACAGCTTAGAGAGCATAGGGCACTTCCACGCATGGGGGGATAAAGTGGGAAAATTGAAAATCAGCAAGACACAAGCACCCCAAAGTTTAGGGCTGCTCTGTTGACAAGGACCTCCACTTCCTTCCACCTTAAATATCCCAGGAAAGCGAAAAATGGATAAAAAAGTTGTGGTCCTTATGTACAATGGAATATCACTCAGCCATGAAATCAATGTCATAAGGCTAGTAGCAGCATGATGAGTGGATTTAGGTAAGACGATTCTAAGTGAAATAAGTCACACAGAAAAGGACACTTCTCATAAGGTGTCACTTATAGAGGGAATGTAAAAACTGTTACACTTGAACTGAATTACAAAACAGAACAGAGTCACACATGCAGAAAACACACTATGGCTGCTTAACGGGAAAGGTGAGGTGGGGTGATACATAAAACAAGAGTTTCAAATTAGCTCAGATACCGTTCCATAAACCCAATATGGAATAGACAAGACCTACTCCTTGCTCAGAGAACTGGACTCAACACGCCCGATTCACCGCACAAGAATATATCTGACTAGTAATAATCTTAAAACCTATGTATTGATATCTCTCTGTTAGTGGGTCAAGTGGGTGTAAAGCGGCCTAAACACAGCCGTGAAAAGCAGCTAAACCCCATTATAAAAATAAATTACTTTTAAAAACCCATGAAACAAAGACAGGGAAAGAGAGAGAAATTCTTACACAATTCGTTCAGGGGCTGTGATGCAACCTGGATTGACCATATCTAGACCCACAGCTGGATGAGACATAAGGGTGGACACTCTTGGGGCTGAGAGGTTTGGTGAGGTTGGGTGAGCAAACGCAGACCCTTTAAAGTAATACTGCGTGCTACCCATCGCATGGGTCCCAAATCTCCAGGTTCAAGGGCATCTTCCTACATCGAAAACATGCATGAGAAACCCAGAAGATGGTACACCGTGTGATGGGGAAAGGTTTCTAAAACGCACCTCATTTCTCATCTCCTTGTGCTCGGGTTCGCCATTCCAGCCACTTTACTAGCAATCTCCCTACTTGGAGCATCAGCACCTTTAACCTCCTGTTCCGTACAGGTTGCAATTTGTCCTGAGGATGAACGGGAAGACGGGGAACCAATGAGAGACTAGCTCTTGGTGTTGGGAGAGGCACAGGTCACTCTATTTTCCCATCAGGAAGAAGAATTAACCACAGGCTCAGCCTGCCCCCCTGAACCAGAACAGGGCCTGAAGCCATCCTGCGCTTTTGCGGCCGGCTCCCAAAAAAGCGACCTGTAAAATGGAGCTTCAGGGCACTGCAATTCACAAACCTGCAGAGTTATAAATGATAACTCTCGTCCACAAATATATTGAGGGAAGGCAAAGAAGAGGATTTGAAATCAAGGCAGAATTGCAGGAAACAGATTTCAGGAGGTAGATTCGAATCGCCTTTAAAGCACATGAAAAGCGGCAAAACGTTGACAATGATGCCCTTGGCCAAAAAGGGCGTATGCGTTTTTTCCTGAATATATTCAGGAAAAAACGCATACGCCCTTTTTGGCCAACCAAGCAACCTGGAAAGGCAAATCAGCGCTACAAAGAAGTCTCGCTTCCCATCGGTCAAAAGGGCCATGCTGAAAAAAGTGTCAAAACCAGAAATGCAGGACAGGCCATGGAGAAATGGGAGCCTTGCTACACTGATGGGCGGGATGTAAATTGCCAACAGCCACTCTGGAGAAGTGTACGGTGTGTCCTGAAACATCTAAAAAACACAGCTTAGAGAGCATAGGGCACTTCCACGCATGGGGGGATAAAGTGGGAAAATTGAAAATCAGCAAGACACAAGCACCCCAAAGTTTAGGGCTGCTCTGTTGACAAGGACCTCCACTTCCTTCCACCTTAAATATCCCAGGAAAGCGAAAAATGGATAAAAAAGTTGTGGTCCTTATGTACAATGGAATATCACTCAGCCATGAAATCAATGTCATAAGGCTAGTAGCAGCATGATGAGTGGATTTAGGTAAGACGATTCTAAGTGAAATAAGTCACACAGAAAAGGACACTTCTCATAAGGTGTCACTTATAGAGGGAATGTAAAAACTGTTACACTTGAACTGAATTACAAAACAGAACAGAGTCACACATGCAGAAAACACACTATGGCTGCTTAACGGGAAAGGTGAGGTGGGGTGATACATAAAACAAGAGTTTCAAATTAGCTCAGATACCGTTCCATAAACCCAATATGGAATAGACAAGACCTACTCCTTGCTCAGAGAACTGGACTCAACACGCCCGATTCACCGCACAAGAATATATCTGACTAGTAATAATCTTAAAACCTATGTATTGATATCTCTCTGTTAGTGGGTCAAGTGGGTGTAAAGCGGCCTAAACACAGCCGTGAAAAGCAGCTAAACCCCATTATAAAAATAAATTACTTTTAAAAACCCATGAAACAAAGACAGGGAAAGAGAGAGAAATTCTTACACAATTCGTTCAGGGGCTGTGATGCAACCTGGATTGACCATATCTAGACCCACAGCTGGATGAGACATAAGGGTGGACACTCTTGGGGCTGAGAGGTTTGGTGAGGTTGGGTGAGCAAACGCAGACCCTTTAAAGTAATACTGCGTGCTACCCATCGCATGGGTCCCAAATCTCCAGGTTCAAGGGCATCTTCCTACATCGAAAACATGCATGAGAAACCCAGAAGATGGTACACCGTGTGATGGGGAAAGGTTTCTAAAACGCACCTCATTTCTCATCTCCTTGTGCTCGGGTTCGCCATTCCAGCCACTTTACTAGCAATCTCCCTACTTGGAGCATCAGCACCTTTAACCTCCTGTTCCGTACAGGTTGCAATTTGTCCTGAGGATGAACGGGAAGACGGGGAACCAATGAGAGACTAGCTCTTGGTGTTGGGACAGGCACAGGTCACTCTATTTTCCCATCAGGAAGAAGAATTAACCACAGGCTCAGCCTGCCCCCCTGAACCAGAACAGGGCCTGAAGCCATCCTGCGCTTTTGCGGCCGGCTCCCAAAAAAGCGACCTGTAAAATGGAGCTTCAGGGCACTGCAATTCACAAACCTGCAGAGTTATAAATGATAACTCTCGTCCACAAATATATTGAGGGAAGGCAAAGAAGAGGATTTGAAATCAAGGCAGAATTGCAGGAAACAGATTTCAGGAGGTAGATTCGAATCGCCTTTAAAGCACATGAAAAGCGGCAAAACGTTGAGAATGATGCCCTTGGCCAAAAAGGGCGTATGCGTTTTTTCCTGAATATATTCAGGAAAAAACGCATACGCCCTTTTTGGCCAACCAAGCAACCTGGAAAGGCAAATCAGCGCTACAAAGAAGTCTCGCTTCCCATCGGTCAAAAGGGCCATGCTGAAAAAAGTGTCAAAACCAGAAATGCAGGACAGGCCATGGAGAAATGGGAGCCTTGCTACACTGATGGGCGGGATGTAAATTGCCAACAGCCACTCTGGAGAAGTGTACGGTGTGTCCTGAAACATCTAAAAAACACAGCTTAGAGAGCATAGGGCACTTCCACGCATGGGGGGATAAAGTGGGAAAATTGAAAATCAGCAAGACACAAGCACCCCAAAGTTTAGGGCTGCTCTGTTGACAAGGACCTCCACTTCCTTCCACCTTAAATATCCCAGGAAAGCGAAAAATGGATAAAAAAGTTGTGGTCCTTATGTACAATGGAATATCACTCAGCCATGAAATCAATGTCATAAGGCTAGTAGCAGCATGATGAGTGGATTTAGGTAAGACGATTCTAAGTGAAATAAGTCACACAGAAAAGGACACTTCTCATAAGGTGTCACTTATAGAGGGAATGTAAAAACTGTTACACTTGAACTGAATTACAAAACAGAACAGAGTCACACATGCAGAAAACACACTATGGCTGCTTAACGGGAAAGGTGAGGTGGGGTGATACATAAAACAAGAGTTTCAAATTAGCTCAGATACCGTTCCATAAACCCAATATGGAATAGACAAGACCTACTCCTTGCTCAGAGAACTGGACTCAACACGCCCGATTCACCGCACAAGAATATATCTGACTAGTAATAATCTTAAAACCTATGTATTGATATCTCTCTGTTAGTGGGTCAAGTGGGTGTAAAGCGGCCTAAACACAGCCGTGAAAAGCAGCTAAACCCCATTATAAAAATAAATTACTTTTAAAAACCCATGAAACAAAGACAGGGAAAGAGAGAGAAATTCTTACACAATTCGTTCAGGGGCTGTGATGCAACCTGGATTGACCATATCTAGACCCACAGCTGGATGAGACATAAGGGTGGACACTCTTGGGGCTGAGAGGTTTGGTGAGGTTGGGTGAGCAAACGCAGACCCTTTAAAGTAATACTGCGTGCTACCCATCGCATGGGTCCCAAATCTCCAGGTTCAAGGGCATCTTCCTACATCGAAAACATGCATGAGAAACCCAGAAGATGGTACACCGTGTGATGGGGAAAGGTTTCTAAAACGCACCTCATTTCTCATCTCCTTGTGCTCGGGTTCGCCATTCCAGCCACTTTACTAGCAATCTCCCTACTTGGAGCATCAGCACCTTTAACCTCCTGTTCCGTACAGGTTGCAATTTGTCCTGAGGATGAACGGGAAGACGGGGAACCAATGAGAGACTAGCTCTTGGTGTTGGGACAGGCACAGGTCACTCTATTTTCCCATCAGGAAGAAGAATTAACCACAGGCTCAGCCTGCCCCCCTGAACCAGAACAGGGCCTGAAGCCATCCTGCGCTTTTGCGGCCGGCTCCCAAAAAAGCGACCTGTAAAATGGAGCTTCAGGGCACTGCAATTCACAAACCTGCAGAGTTATAAATGATAACTCTCGTCCACAAATATATTGAGGGAAGGCAAAGAAGAGGATTTGAAATCAAGGCAGAATTGCAGGAAACAGATTTCAGGAGGTAGATTCGAATCGCCTTTAAAGCACATGAAAAGCGGCAAAACGTTGACAATGATGCCCTTGGCCAAAAAGGGCGTATGCGTTTTTTCCTGAATATATTCAGGAAAAAACGCATACGCCCTTTTTGGCCAACCAAGCAACCTGGAAAGGCAAATCAGCGCTACAAAGAAGTCTCGCTTCCCATCGGTCAAAAGGGCCATGCTGAAAAAAGTGTCAAAACCAGAAATGCAGGACAGGCCATGGAGAAATGGGAGCCTTGCTACACTGATGGGCGGGATGTAAATTGCCAACAGCCACTCTGGAGAAGTGTACGGTGTGTCCTGAAACATCTAAAAAACACAGCTTAGAGAGCATAGGGCACTTCCACGCATGGGGGGATAAAGTGGGAAAATTGAAAATCAGCAAGACACAAGCACCCCAAAGTTTAGGGCTGCTCTGTTGACAAGGACCTCCACTTCCTTCCACCTTAAATATCCCAGGAAAGCGAAAAATGGATAAAAAAGTTGTGGTCCTTATGTACAATGGAATATCACTCAGCCATGAAATCAATGTCATAAGGCTAGTAGCAGCATGATGAGTGGATTTAGGTAAGACGATTCTAAGTGAAATAAGTCACACAGAAAAGGACACTTCTCATAAGGTGTCACTTATAGAGGGAATGTAAAAACCGTTACACTTGAACTGAATTACAAAACAGAACAGAGTCACACATGCAGAAAACACACTATGGCTGCTTAACGGGAAAGGTGAGGTGGGGTGATACATAAAACAAGAGTTTCAAATTAGCTCAGATACCGTTCCATAAACCCAATATGTAACAGACAAGACCTACTCCTTGCTCAGAGAACTGGACTCAACACGCCCGATTCACCGCACAAGAATATATCTGACTAGTAATAATCTTAAAACCTATGTATTGATATCTCTCTGTTAGTGGGTCAAGTGGGTGTAAAGCGGCCTAAACACAGCCGTGAAAAGCAGCTACACCCCATTATAAAAATAAATTACTTTTAAAAACCCATGAAACAAAGACAGGGAAAGAGAGAGAAATTCTTACACAATTCGTTCAGGGGCTGTGATGCAACCTGGATTGACCATATCTAGACCCACAGCTGGATGAGACATAAGGGTGGACACTCTTGGGGCTGAGAGGTTTGGTGAGGTTGGGTGAGCAAACGCAGACCCTTTAAAGTAATACTGCGTGCTACCCATCGCATGGGTCCCAAATCTCCAGGTTCAAGGGCATCTTCCTACATCGAAAACATGCATGAGAAACCCAGAAGATGGTACACCGTGTGATGGGGAAAGGTTTCTAAAACGCACCTCATTTCTCATCTCCTTGTGCTCGGGTTCGCCATTCCAGCCACTTTACTAGCAATCTCCCTACTTGGAGCATCAGCACCTTTAACCTCCTGTTCCGTACAGGTTGCAATTTGTCCTGAGGATGAACGGGAAGATGGGGAACCAATGAGAGACTAGCTCTTGGTGTTGGGAGAGGCACAGGTCACTCTATTTTCCCATCAGGAAGAAGAATTAACCACAGGCTCAGCCTGCCCCCCTGAACCAGAACAGGGCCTGAAGCCATCCTGCGCTTTTGCGGCCGGCTCCCAAAAAAGCGACTTGTAAAATGGAGCTTCAGGGCACTGCAATTCACAAACCTGCAGAGTTATAAATGATAACTCTCGTCCACAAATATATTGAGGGAAGGCAAAGAAGAGGATTTGAAATCAAGGCAGAATTGCAGGAAACAGATTTCAGGAGGTAGATTCGAATCGCCTTTAAAGCACATGAAAAGCGGCAAAACGTTGACAATGATGCCCTTGGCCAAAAAGGGCGTATGCGTTTTTTCCTGAATATATTCAGGAAAAAACGCATACGCCCTTTTTGGCCAACCAAGCAACCTGGAAAGGTAAATCAGCGCTACAAAGAAGTCTCGCTTCCCATCGGTCAAAAGGGACATGCTGAAAAAGGTGTCAAAACCAGAAATGCAGGACAGGCCATGGAGAAATGGGAGCCTTGCTACACTGATGGGCGGGATGTAAATTGCCAACAGCAACTCTGGAGAAGTGTACGGTGTGTCCTGAAACATCTAAAAAACACAGCTTAGAGAGCATAGGGCACTTCCACGCATGGGGGGATAAAGTGGGAAAATTGAAAATCAGCAAGACACAAGCACCCCAAAGTTTAGGGCTGCTCTGTTGACAAGGACCTCCACTTCCTTCCACCTTAAATATCCCAGGAAAGCGAAAAATGGATAAAAAAGTTGTGGTCCTTATGTACAATGGAATATCACTCAGCCATGAAATCAATGTCATAAGGCTAGTAGCAGCATGATGAGTGGATTTAGGTAAGACGATTCTAAGTGAAATAAGTCACACAGAAAAGGACACTTCTCATAAGGTGTCACTTATAGAGGGAATGTAAAAACTGTTACACTTGAACTGAATTACAAAACAGAACAGAGTCACACATGCAGAAAACACACTATGGCTGCTTAACGGGAAAGGTGAGGTGGGGTGATACATAAAACAAGAGTTTCAAATTAGCTCAGATACCGTTCCATAAACCCAATATGGAATAGACAAGACCTACTCCTTGCTCAGAGAACTGGACTCAACACGCCCGATTCACCGCACAAGAATATATCTGACTAGTAATAATCTTAAAACCTATGTATTGATATCTCTCTGTTAGTGGGTCAAGTGGGTGTAAAGCGGCCTAAACACAGCCGTGAAAAGCAGCTAAACCCCATTATAAAAATAAATTACTTTTAAAAACCCATGAAACAAAGACAGGGAAAGAGAGAGAAATTCTTACACAATTCGTTCAGGGGCTGTGATGCAACCTGGATTGACCATATCTAGACCCACAGCTGGATGAGACATAAGGGTGGACACTCTTGGGGCTGAGAGGTTTGGTGAGGTTGGGTGAGCAAACGCAGACCCTTTAAAGTAATACTGCGTGCTACCCATCGCATGGGTCCCAAATCTCCAGGTTCAAGGGCATCTTCCTACATCGAAAACATGCATGAGAAACCCAGAAGATGGTACACCGTGTGATGGGGAAAGGTTTCTAAAACGCACCTCATTTCTCATCTCCTTGTGCTCGGGTTCGCCATTCCAGCCACTTTACTAGCAATCTCCCTACTTGGAGCATCAGCACCTTTAACCTCCTGTTCCGTACAGGTTGCAATTTGTCCTGAGGATGAACGGGAAGACGGGGAACCAATGAGAGACTAGCTCTTGGTGTTGGGACAGGCACAGGTCACTCTATTTTCCCATCAGGAAGAAGAATTAACCACAGGCTCAGCCTGCCCCCCTGAACCAGAACAGGGCCTGAAGCCATCCTGCGCTTTTGCGGCCGGCTCCCAAAAAAGCGACTTGTAAAATGGAGCTTCAGGGCACTGCAATTCACAAACCTGCAGAGTTATAAATGATAACTCTCGTCCACAAATATATTGAGGGAAGGCAAAGAAGAGGATTTGAAATCAAGGCAGAATTGCAGGAAACAGATTTCAGGAGGTAGATTCGAATCGCCTTTAAAGCACATGAAAAGCGGCAAAACGTTGACAATGATGCCCTTGGCCAAAAAGGGCGTATGCGTTTTTTGCTGAATATATTCAGGAAAAAACGCATACGCCCTTTTTGGCCAACCAAGCAACCTGGAAAGGCAAATCAGCGCTACAAAGAAGTCTCGCTTCCCATCGGTCAAAAGGGCCATGCTGAAAAAAGTGTCAAAACCAGAAATGCAGTACAGGCCATGGAGAAATAGGAGCCTTGCTACACTGATGGGCGGGATGTAAATTGCCAACAGCCACTCTGGAGAAGTGTACGGTGTGTCCTGAAACATCTAAAAAACACAGCTTAGAGAGCATAGGGCACTTCCACGCATGGGGGGATAAAGTGGGAAAATTGAAAATCAGCAAGACACAAGCACCCCAAAGTTTAGGGCTGCTCTGTTGACAAGGACCTCCACTTCCTTCCACCTTAAATATCCCAGGAAAGCGAAAAATGGATAAAAAAGTTGTGGTCCTTATGTACAATGGAATATCACTCAGCCATGAAATCAATGTCATAAGGCTAGTAGCAACATGATGAGTGGATTTAGGTAAGACGATTCTAAGTGAAATAAGTCACACAGAAAAGGACACTTCTCATAAGGTGTCACTTATAGAGGGAATGTAAAAACCGTTACACTTGAACTGAATTACAAAACAGAACAGAGTCACACATGCAGAAAACACACTATGGCTGCTTAAAGGGAAAGGTGAGGTGGGGTGATACATAAAACAAGAGTTTCAAATTAGCTCAGATACCGTTCCATAAACCCAATATGTAACAGACAAGACCTACTCCTTGCTCAGAGAACTGGACTCAACACGCCCGATTCACCGCACAAGAATATATCTGACTAGTAATAATCTTAAAACCTATGTATTGATATCTCTCTGTTAGTGGGTCAAGTGGGTGTAAAGCGGCCTAAACACAGCCGTGAAAAGCAGCTACACCCCATTATAAAAATAAATTACTTTTAAAAACCCATGAAACAAAGACAGGGAAAGAGAGAGAAATTCTTACACAATTCGTTCAGGGGCTGTGATGCAACCTGGATTGACCATATCTAGACCCATAGCTGGATGAGACATAAGGGTGGACACTCTTGGGGCTGAGAGGTTTGGTGAGGTTGGGTGAGCAAACGCAGACCCTTTAAAGTAATACTGCGTGCTACCCATCGCATGGGTCCCAAATCTCCAGGTTCAAGGGCATCTTCCTACATCGAAAACATGCATGAGAAACCCAGAAGATGGTACACCGTGTGATGGGGAAAGGTTTCTAAAACGCACCTCATTTCTCATCTCCTTGTGCTCGGGTTCGCCATTCCAGCCACTTTACTAGCAATCTCCCTACTTGGAGCATCAGCACCTTTAACCTCCTGTTCCGTACAGGTTGCAATTTGTCCTGAGGATGAACGGGAAGACGGGGAACCAATGAGAGACTAGCTCTTAGTGTTGGGACAGGCACAGGTCACTCTATTTTCCCATCAGGAAGAAGAATTAACCACAGGCTCAGCCTGCCCCCCTGAACCAGAACAGGGCCTGAAGCCATCCTGCGCTTTTGCGGCCGGCTCCCAAAAAACCGACTTGTAAAATGGAGCTTCAGGGCACTGCAATTCACAAACCTGCAGAGTTATAAATGATAACTCTCGTCCACAAATATATTGAGGGAAGGCAAAGAAGAGGATTTGAAATCAAGGCAGAATTGCAGGAAACAGATTTCAGGAGGTAGATTCGAATCGCCTTTAAAGCACATGAAAAGCGGCAAAACGTTGACAATGATGCCCTTGGCCAAAAAGGGCGTATGCGTTTTTTCCTGAATACATTCAGGAAAAAACGCATACGCCCTTTTTGGCCAACCAAGCAACCTGGAAAGGCAAATCAGCGCTCCAAAGAAGTCTCGCTTCCCATCGGTCAAAAGGGCCATGCTGAAAAAAGTGTCAAAACCAGAAATGCAGTACAGGCCATGGAGAAATGGGAGCCTTGCTACACTGATGGGCGGGATGTAAATTGCCAACAGCCACTCTGGAGAAGTGTACGGTGTGTCCTGAAACATCTAAAAAACACAGCTTAGAGAGCATAGGGCACTTCCACGCATGGGGGGATAAAGTGGGAAAATTGAAAATCAGCAAGACACAAGCACCCCAAAGTTTAGGGCTGCTCTGTTGACAAGGACCTCCACTTCCTTCCACCTTAAATATCCCAGGAAAGCGAAAAATGGATAAAAAAGTTGTGGTCCTTATGTACAATGGAATATCACTCAGCCATGAAATCAATGTCATAAGGCTAGTAGCAGCATGATGAGTGGATTTAGGTAAGACGATTCTAAGTGAAATAAGTCACACAGAAAAGGACACTTCTCATAAGGTGTCACTTATAGAGGGAATGTAAAAACCGTTACACTTGAACTGAATTACAAAACAGAACAGAGTCACACATGCAGAAAACACACTATGGCTGCTTAACGGGAAAGGTGAGGTGGGGTGATACATAAAACAAGAGTTTCAAATTAGCTCAGATACCGTTCCATAAACCCAATATGTAACAGACAAGACCTACTCCTTGCTCAGAGAACTGGACTCAACACGCCCGATTCACCGCACAAGAATATATCTGACTAGTAATAATCTTAAAACCTATGTATTGATATCTCTCTGTTAGTGGGTCAAGTGGGTGTAAAGCGGCCTAAACACAGCCGTGAAAAGCAGCTACACCCCATTATAAAAATAAATTACTTTTAAAAACCCATGAAACAAAGACAGGGAAAGAGAGAGAAATTCTTACACAATTCGTTCAGGGGCTGTGATGCAACCTGGATTGACCATATCTAGACCCACAGCTGGATGAGACATAAGGGTGGACACTCTTGGGGCTGAGAGGTTTGGTGAGGTTGGGTGAGCAAACGCAGACCCTTTAAAGTAATACTGCGTGCTACCCATCGCATGGGTCCCAAATCTCCAGGTTCAAGGGCATCTTCCTACATCGAAAACATGCATGAGAAACCCAGAAGATGGTACACCGTGTGATGGGGAAAGGTTTCTAAAACGCACCTCATTTCTCATCTCCTTGTGCTCGGGTTCGCCATTCCAGCCACTTTACTAGCAATCTCCCTACTTGGAGCATCAGCACCTTTAACCTCCTGTTCCGTACAGGTTGCAATTTGTCCTGAGGATGAACGGGAAGACGGGGAACCAATGAGAGACTAGCTCTTGGTGTTGGGAGAGGCACAGGTCACTCTATTTTCCCATCAGGAAGAAGAATTAACCACAGGCTCAGCCTGCCCCCCTGAACCAGAACAGGGCCTGAAGCCATCCTGCGCTTTTGCGGCCGGCTCCCAAAAAAGCGACTTGTAAAATGGAGCTTCAGGGCACTGCAATTCACAAACCTGCAGAGTTATAAATGATAACTCTCGTCCACAAATATATTGAGGGAAGGCAAAGAAGAGGATTTGAAATCAAGGCAGAATTGCAGGAAACAGATTTCAGGAGGTAGATTCGAATCGCCTTTAAAGCACATGAAAAGCGGCAAAACGTTGACAATGATGCCCTTGGCCAAAAAGGGCGTATGCGTTTTTTCCTGAATATATTCAGGAAAAAACGCATACGCCCTTTTTGGCCAACCAAGCAACCTGGAAAGGCAAATCAGCGCTACAAAGAAGTCTCGCTTCCCATCGGTCAAAAGGGCCATGCTGAAAAAAGTGTCAAAACCAGAAATGCAGGACAGGCCATGGAGAAATGGGAGCCTTGCTACACTGATGGGCGGGATGTAAATTGC
The DNA here is from genome assembly GCF_965194825.1 of Balaenoptera physalus. Lineage (NCBI taxonomy): Eukaryota > Metazoa > Chordata > Mammalia > Artiodactyla > Balaenopteridae > Balaenoptera > Balaenoptera physalus. The sequence goes on from NW_028126400.1 coordinate 414,628, forward strand.
CAACAGCCACTCTGGAGAAGTGTACGGTGTGTCCTGAAACATCTAAAAAACACAGCTTAGAGAGCATAGGGCACTTCCACGCATGGGGGGATAAAGTGGGAAAATTAAAAATCAGCAAGACACAAGCACCCCAAAGTTTAGGGCTGCTCTGTTGACAAGGACCTCCACTTCCTTCCACCTTAAATATCCTAGGAAAGCGAAAAATGGATAAAAAAGTTGTGGTCCTTATGTACAATGGAATATCACTCAGCCATGAAATCAATGTCATAAGGCTAGTAGCAGCATGATGAGTGGATTTAGGTAAGACGATTCTAAGTGAAATAAGTCACACAGAAAAGGACACTTCTCATAAGGTGTCACTTATAGAGGGAATGTAAAAACCGTTACACTTGAACTGAATTACAAAACAGAACAGAGTCACACATGCAGAAAACACACTATGGCTGCTTAAAGGGAAAGGTGAGGTGGGGTGATACATAAAACAAGAGTTTCAAATTAGCTCAGATACCGTTCCATAAACCCAATATGGAATAGACAAGACCTACTCCTTGCTCAGAGAACTGGACTCAACACGCCCGATTCACCGCACAAGAATATATCTGACTAGTAATAATCTTAAAACCTATGTATTGATATCTCTCTGTTAGTGGGTCAAGTGGGTGTAAAGCGGCCTAAACACAGCCGTGAAAAGCAGCTAAACCCCATTATAAAAATAAATTACTTTTAAAAACCCATGAAACAAAGACAGGGAAAGAGAGAGAAATTCTTACACAATTCGTTCAGGGGCTGTGATGCAACCTGGATTGACCATATCTAGACCCACAGCTGGATGAGACATAAGGGTGGACACTCTTGGGGCTGAGAGGTTTGGTGAGGTTGGGTGAGCAAACGCAGACCCTTTAAAGTAATACTGCGTGCTACCCATCGCATGGGTCCCAAATCTCCAGGTTCAAGGGCATCTTCCTACATCGAAAACATGCATGAGAAACCCAGAAGATGGTACACCGTGTGATGGGGAAAGGTTTCTAAAACGCACCTCATTTCTCATCTCCTTGTGCTCGGGTTCGCCATTCCAGCCACTTTACTAGCAATCTCCCTACTTGGAGCATCAGCACCTTTAACCTCCTGTTCCGTACAGGTTGCAATTTGTCCTGAGGATGAACGGGAAGACGGGGAACCAATGAGAGACTAGCTCTTAGTGTTGGGACAGGCACAGGTCACTCTATTTTCCCATCAGGAAGAAGAATTAACCACAGGCTCAGCCTGCCCCCCTGAACCAGAACAGGGCCTGAAGCCATCCTGCGCTTTTGCGGCCGGCTCCCAAAAAACCGACTTGTAAAATGGAGCTTCAGGGCACTGCAATTCACAAACCTGCAGAGTTATAAATGATAACTCTCGTCCACAAATATATTGAGGGAAGGCAAAGAAGAGGATTTGAAATCAAGGCAGAATTGCAGGAAACAGATTTCAGGAGGTAGATTCGAATCGCCTTTAAAGCACATGAAAAGCGGCAAAACGTTGACAATGATGCCCTTGGCCAAAAAGGGCGTATGCGTTTTTTCCTGAATACATTCAGGAAAAAACGCATACGCCCTTTTTGGCCAACCAAGCAACCTGGAAAGGCAAATCAGCGCTCCAAAGAAGTCTCGCTTCCCATCGGTCAAAAGGGCCATGCTGAAAAAAGTGTCAAAACCAGAAATGCAGTACAGGCCATGGAGAAATGGGAGCCTTGCTACACTGATGGGCGGGATGTAAATTGCCAACAGCCACTCTGGAGAAGTGTACGGTGTGTCCTGAAACATCTAAAAAACACAGCTTAGAGAGCATAGGGCACTTCCACGCATGGGGGGATAAAGTGGGAAAATTGAAAATCAGCAAGACACAAGCACCCCAAAGTTTAGGGCTGCTCTGTTGACAAGGACCTCCACTTCCTTCCACCTTAAATATCCCAGGAAAGCGAAAAATGGATAAAAAAGTTGTGGTCCTTATGTACAATGGAATATCACTCAGCCATGAAATCAATGTCATAAGGCTAGTAGCAGCATGATGAGTGGATTTAGGTAAGACGATTCTAAGTGAAATAAGTCACACAGAAAAGGACACTTCTCATAAGGTGTCACTTATAGAGGGAATGTAAAAACCGTTACACTTGAACTGAATTACAAAACAGAACAGAGTCACACATGCAGAAAACACACTATGGCTGCTTAACGGGAAAGGTGAGGTGGGGTGATACATAAAACAAGAGTTTCAAATTAGCTCAGATACCGTTCCATAAACCCAATATGTAACAGACAAGACCTACTCCTTGCTCAGAGAACTGGACTCAACACGCCCGATTCACCGCACAAGAATATATCTGACTAGTAATAATCTTAAAACCTATGTATTGATATCTCTCTGTTAGTGGGTCAAGTGGGTGTAAAGCGGCCTAAACACAGCCGTGAAAAGCAGCTACACCCCATTATAAAAATAAATTACTTTTAAAAACCCATGAAACAAAGACAGGGAAAGAGAGAGAAATTCTTACACAATTCGTTCAGGGGCTGTGATGCAACCTGGATTGACCATATCTAGACCCACAGCTGGATGAGACATAAGGGTGGACACTCTTGGGGCTGAGAGGTTTGGTGAGGTTGGGTGAGCAAACGCAGACCCTTTAAAGTAATACTGCGTGCTACCCATCGCATGGGTCCCAAATCTCCAGGTTCAAGGGCATCTTCCTACATCGAAAACATGCATGAGAAACCCAGAAGATGGTACACCGTGTGATGGGGAAAGGTTTCTAAAACGCACCTCATTTCTCATCTCCTTGTGCTCGGGTTCGCCATTCCAGCCACTTTACTAGCAATCTCCCTACTTGGAGCATCAGCACCTTTAACCTCCTGTTCCGTACAGGTTGCAATTTGTCCTGAGGATGAACGGGAAGACGGGGAACCAATGAGAGACTAGCTCTTGGTGTTGGGAGAGGCACAGGTCACTCTATTTTCCCATCAGGAAGAAGAATTAACCACAGGCTCAGCCTGCCCCCCTGAACCAGAACAGGGCCTGAAGCCATCCTGCGCTTTTGCGGCCGGCTCCCAAAAAAGCGACTTGTAAAATGGAGCTTCAGGGCACTGCAATTCACAAACCTGCAGAGTTATAAATGATAACTCTCGTCCACAAATATATTGAGGGAAGGCAAAGAAGAGGATTTGAAATCAAGGCAGAATTGCAGGAAACAGATTTCAGGAGGTAGATTCGAATCGCCTTTAAAGCACATGAAAAGCGGCAAAACGTTGACAATGATGCCCTTGGCCAAAAAGGGCGTATGCGTTTTTTGCTGAATATATTCAGGAAAAAACGCATACGCCCTTTTTGGCCAACCAAGCAACCTGGAAAGGCAAATCAGCGCTACAAAGAAGTCTCGCTTCCCATCGGTCAAAAGGGCCATGCTGAAAAAAGTGTCAAAACCAGAAATGCAGTACAGGCCATGGAGAAATGGGAGCCTTGCTACACTGATGGGCGGGATGTAAATTGCCAACAGCCACTCTGGAGAAGTGTACGGTGTGTCCTGAAACATCTAAAAAACACAGCTTAGAGAGCATAGGGCACTTCCACGCATGGGGGGATAAAGTGGGAAAATTGAAAATCAGCAAGACACAAGCACCCCAAAGTTTAGGGCTGCTCTGTTGACAAGGACCTCCACTTCCTTCCACCTTAAATATCCCAGGAAAGCGAAAAATGGATAAAAAAGTTGTGGTCCTTATGTACAATGGAATATCACTCAGCCATGAAATCAATGTCATAAGGCTAGTAGCAACATGATGAGTGGATTTAGGTAAGACGATTCTAAGTGAAATAAGTCACACAGAAAAGGACACTTCTCATAAGGTGTCACTTATAGAGGGAATGTAAAAACCGTTACACTTGAACTGAATTACAAAACAGAACAGAGTCACACATGCAGAAAACACACTATGGCTGCTTAAAGGGAAAGGTGAGGTGGGGTGATACATAAAACAAGAGTTTCAAATTAGCTCAGATACCGTTCCATAAACCCAATATGGAATAGACAAGACCTACTCCTTGCTCAGAGAACTGGACTCAACACGCCCGATTCACCGCACAAGAATATATCTGACTAGTAATAATCTTAAAACCTATGTATTGATATCTCTCTGTTAGTGGGTCAAGTGGGTGTAAAGCGGCCTAAACACAGCCGTGAAAAGCAGCTAAACCCCATTATAAAAATAAATTACTTTTAAAAACCCATGAAACAAAGACAGGGAAAGAGAGAGAAATTCTTACACAATTCGTTCAGGGGCTGTGATGCAACCTGGATTGACCATATCTAGACCCACAGCTGGATGAGACATAAGGGTGGACACTCTTGGGGCTGAGAGGTTTGGTGAGGTTGGGTGAGCAAACGCAGACCCTTTAAAGTAATACTGCGTGCTACCCATCGCATGGGTCCCAAATCTCCAGGTTCAAGGGCATCTTCCTACATCGAAAACATGCATGAGAAACCCAGAAGATGGTACACCGTGTGATGGGGAAAGGTTTCTAAAACGCACCTCATTTCTCATCTCCTTGTGCTCGGGTTCGCCATTCCAGCCACTTTACTAGCAATCTCCCTACTTGGAGCATCAGCACCTTTAACCTCCTGTTCCGTACAGGTTGCAATTTGTCCTGAGGATGAACGGGAAGACGGGGAACCAATGAGAGACTAGCTCTTGGTGTTGGGAGAGGCACAGGTCACTCTATTTTCCCATCAGGAAGAAGAATTAACCACAGGCTCAGCCTGCCCCCCTGAACCAGAACAGGGCCTGAAGCCATCCTGCGCTTTTGCGGCCGGCTCCCAAAAAAGCGACTTGTAAAATGGAGCTTCAGGGCACTGCAATTCACAAACCTGCAGAGTTATAAATGATAACTCTCGTCCACAAATATATTGAGGGAAGGCAAAGAAGAGGATTTGAAATCAAGGCAGAATTGCAGGAAACAGATTTCAGGAGGTAGATTCGAATCGCCTTTAAAGCACATGAAAAGCGGCAAAACGTTGAGAATGATGCCCTTGGCCAAAAAGGGCGTATGCGTTTTTTCCTGAATATATTCAGGAAAAAACGCATACGCCCTTTTTGGCCAACCAAGCAACCTGGAAAGGCAAATCAGCGCTACAAAGAAGTCTCGCTTCCCATCGGTCAAAAGGGCCATGCTGAAAAAAGTGTCAAAACCAGAAATGCAGGACAGGCCATGGAGAAATGGGAGCCTTGCTACACTGATGGGCGGGATGTAAATTGCCAACAGCCACTCTGGAGAAGTGTACGGTGTGTCCTGAAACATCTAAAAAACACAGCTTAGAGAGCATAGGGCACTTCCACGCATGGGGGGATAAAGTGGGAAAATTGAAAATCAGCAAGACACAAGCACCCCAAAGTTTAGGGCTGCTCTGTTGACAAGGACCTCCACTTCCTTCCACCTTAAATATCCCAGGAAAGCGAAAAATGGATAAAAAAGTTGTGGTCCTTATGTACAATGGAATATCACTCAGCCATGAAATCAATGTCATAAGGCTAGTAGCAGCATGATGAGTGGATTTAGGTAAGACGATTCTAAGTGAAATAAGTCACACAGAAAAGGACACTTCTCATAAGGTGTCACTTATAGAGGGAATGTAAAAACTGTTACACTTGAACTGAATTACAAAACAGAACAGAGTCACACATGCAGAAAACACACTATGGCTGCTTAACGGGAAAGGTGAGGTGGGGTGATACATAAAACAAGAGTTTCAAATTAGCTCAGATACCGTTCCATAAACCCAATATGGAATAGACAAGACCTACTCCTTGCTCAGAGAACTGGACTCAACACGCCCGATTCACCGCACAAGAATATATCTGACTAGTAATAATCTTAAAACCTATGTATTGATATCTCTCTGTTAGTGGGTCAAGTGGGTGTAAAGCGGCCTAAACACAGCCGTGAAAAGCAGCTAAACCCCATTATAAAAATAAATTACTTTTAAAAACCCATGAAACAAAGACAGGGAAAGAGAGAGAAATTCTTACACAATTCGTTCAGGGGCTGTGATGCAACCTGGATTGACCATATCTAGACCCACAGCTGGATGAGACATAAGGGTGGACACTCTTGGGGCTGAGAGGTTTGGTGAGGTTGGGTGAGCAAACGCAGACCCTTTAAAGTAATACTGCGTGCTACCCATCGCATGGGTCCCAAATCTCCAGGTTCAAGGGCATCTTCCTACATCGAAAACATGCATGAGAAACCCAGAAGATGGTACACCGTGTGATGGGGAAAGGTTTCTAAAACGCACCTCATTTCTCATCTCCTTGTGCTCGGGTTCGCCATTCCAGCCACTTTACTAGCAATCTCCCTACTTGGAGCATCAGCACCTTTAACCTCCTGTTCCGTACAGGTTGCAATTTGTCCTGAGGATGAACGGGAAGACGGGGAACCAATGAGAGACTAGCTCTTGGTGTTGGGACAGGCACAGGTCACTCTATTTTCCCATCAGGAAGAAGAATTAACCACAGGCTCAGCCTGCCCCCCTGAACCAGAACAGGGCCTGAAGCCATCCTGCGCTTTTGCGGCCGGCTCCCAAAAAAGCGACCTGTAAAATGGAGCTTCAGGGCACTGCAATTCACAAACCTGCAGAGTTATAAATGATAACTCTCGTCCACAAATATATTGAGGGAAGGCAAAGAAGAGGATTTGAAATCAAGGCAGAATTGCAGGAAACAGATTTCAGGAGGTAGATTCGAATCGCCTTTAAAGCACATGAAAAGCGGCAAAACGTTGACAATGATGCCCTTGGCCAAAAAGGGCGTATGCGTTTTTTCCTGAATATATTCAGGAAAAAACGCATACGCCCTTTTTGGCCAACCAAGCAACCTGGAAAGGCAAATCAGCGCTACAAAGAAGTCTCGCTTCCCATCGGTCAAAAGGGCCATGCTGAAAAAAGTGTCAAAACCAGAAATGCAGGACAGGCCATGGAGAAATGGGAGCCTTGCTACACTGATGGGCGGGATGTAAATTGCCAACAGCCACTCTGGAGAAGTGTACGGTGTGTCCTGAAACATCTAAAAAACACAGCTTAGAGAGCATAGGGCACTTCCACGCATGGGGGGATAAAGTGGGAAAATTGAAAATCAGCAAGACACAAGCACCCCAAAGTTTAGGGCTGCTCTGTTGACAAGGACCTCCACTTCCTTCCACCTTAAATATCCCAGGAAAGCGAAAAATGGATAAAAAAGTTGTGGTCCTTATGTACAATGGAATATCACTCAGCCATGAAATCAATGTCATAAGGCTAGTAGCAGCATGATGAGTGGATTTAGGTAAGACGATTCTAAGTGAAATAAGTCACACAGAAAAGGACACTTCTCATAAGGTGTCACTTATAGAGGGAATGTAAAAACCGTTACACTTGAACTGAATTACAAAACAGAACAGAGTCACACATGCAGAAAACACACTATGGCTGCTTAAAGGGAAAGGTGAGGTGGGGTGATACATAAAACAAGAGTTTCAAATTAGCTCAGATACCGTTCCATAAACCCAATATGTAACAGACAAGACCTACTCCTTGCTCAGAGAACTGGACTCAACACGCCCGATTCACCGCACAAGAATATATCTGACTAGTAATAATCTTAAAACCTATGTATTGATATCTCTCTGTTAGTGGGTCAAGTGGGTGTAAAGCGGCCTAAACACAGCCGTGAAAAGCAGCTACACCCCATTATAAAAATAAATTACTTTTAAAAACCCATGAAACAAAGACAGGGAAAGAGAGAGAAATTCTTACACAATTCGTTCAGGGGCTGTGATGCAACCTGGATTGACCATATCTAGACCCACAGCTGGATGAGACATAAGGGTGGACACTCTTGGGGCTGAGAGGTTTGGTGAGGTTGGGTGAGCAAACGCAGACCCTTTAAAGTAATACTGCGTGCTACCCATCGCATGGGTCCCAAATCTCCAGGTTCAAGGGCATCTTCCTACATCGAAAACATGCATGAGAAACCCAGAAGATGGTACACCGTGTGATGGGGAAAGGTTTCTAAAACGCACCTCATTTCTCATCTCCTTGTGCTCGGGTTCGCCATTCCAGCCACTTTACTAGCAATCTCCCTACTTGGAGCATCAGCACCTTTAACCTCCTGTTCCGTACAGGTTGCAATTTGTCCTGAGGATGAACGGGAAGACGGGGAACCAATGAGAGACTAGCTCTTGGTGTTGGGAGAGGCACAGGTCACTCTATTTTCCCATCAGGAAGAAGAATTAACCACAGGCTCAGCCTGCCCCCCTGAACCAGAACAGGGCCTGAAGCCATCCTGCGCTTTTGCGGCCGGCTCCCAAAAAAGCGACTTGTAAAATGGAGCTTCAGGGCACTGCAATTCACAAACCTGCAGAGTTATAAATGATAACTCTCGTCCACAAATATATTGAGGGAAGGCAAAGAAGAGGATTTGAAATCAAGGCAGAATTGCAGGAAACAGATTTCAGGAGGTAGATTCGAATCGCCTTTAAAGCACATGAAAAGCGGCAAAACGTTGACAATGATGCCCTTGGCCAAAAAGGGCGTATGCGTTTTTTGCTGAATATATTCAGGAAAAAACGCATACGCCCTTTTTGGCCAACCAAGCAACCTGGAAAGGCAAATCAGCGCTACAAAGAAGTCTCGCTTCCCATCGGTCAAAAGGGCCATGCTGAAAAAAGTGTCAAAACCAGAAATGCAGTACAGGCCATGGAGAAATGGGAGCCTTGCTACACTGATGGGCGGGATGTAAATTGCCAACAGCCACTCTGGAGAAGTGTACGGTGTGTCCTGAAACATCTAAAAAACACAGCTTAGAGAGCATAGGGCACTTCCACGCATGGGGGGATAAAGTGGGAAAATTGAAAATCAGCAAGACACAAGCACCCCAAAGTTTAGGGCTGCTCTGTTGACAAGGACCTCCACTTCCTTCCACCTTAAATATCCCAGGAAAGCGAAAAATGGATAAAAAAGTTGTGGTCCTTATGTACAATGGAATATCACTCAGCCATGAAATCAATGTCATAAGGCTAGTAGCAACATGATGAGTGGATTTAGGTAAGACGATTCTAAGTGAAATAAGTCACACAGAAAAGGACACTTCTCATAAGGTGTCACTTATAGAGGGAATGTAAAAACCGTTACACTTGAACTGAATTACAAAACAGAACAGAGTCACACATGCAGAAAACACACTATGGCTGCTTAAAGGGAAAGGTGAGGTGGGGTGATACATAAAACAAGAGTTTCAAATTAGCTCAGATACCGTTCCATAAACCCAATATGGAATAGACAAGACCTACTCCTTGCTCAGAGAACTGGACTCAACACGCCCGATTCACCGCACAAGAATATATCTGACTAGTAATAATCTTAAAACCTATGTATTGATATCTCTCTGTTAGTGGGTCAAGTGGGTGTAAAGCGGCCTAAACACAGCCGTGAAAAGCAGCTAAACCCCATTATAAAAATAAATTACTTTTAAAAACCCATGAAACAAAGACAGGGAAAGAGAGAGAAATTCTTACACAATTCGTTCAGGGGCTGTGATGCAACCTGGATTGACCATATCTAGACCCACAGCTGGATGAGACATAAGGGTGGACACTCTTGGGGCTGAGAGGTTTGGTGAGGTTGGGTGAGCAAACGCAGACCCTTTAAAGTAATACTGCGTGCTACCCATCGCATGGGTCCCAAATCTCCAGGTTCAAGGGCATCTTCCTACATCGAAAACATGCATGAGAAACCCAGAAGATGGTACACCGTGTGATGGGGAAAGGTTTCTAAAACGCACCTCATTTCTCATCTCCTTGTGCTCGGGTTCGCCATTCCAGCCACTTTACTAGCAATCTCCCTACTTGGAGCATCAGCACCTTTAACCTCCTGTTCCGTACAGGTTGCAATTTGTCCTGAGGATGAACGGGAAGACGGGGAACCAATGAGAGACTAGCTCTTGGTGTTGGGAGAGGCACAGGTCACTCTATTTTCCCATCAGGAAGAAGAATTAACCACAGGCTCAGCCTGCCCCCCTGAACCAGAACAGGGCCTGAAGCCATCCTGCGCTTTTGCGGCCGGCTCCCAAAAAAGCGACTTGTAAAATGGAGCTTCAGGGCACTGCAATTCACAAACCTGCAGAGTTATAAATGATAACTCTCGTCCACAAATATATTGAGGGAAGGCAAAGAAGAGGATTTGAAATCAAGGCAGAATTGCAGGAAACAGATTTCAGGAGGTAGATTCGAATCGCCTTTAAAGCACATGAAAAGCGGCAAAACGTTGAGAATGATGCCCTTGGCCAAAAAGGGCGTATGCGTTTTTTCCTGAATATATTCAGGAAAAAACGCATACGCCCTTTTTGGCCAACCAAGCAACCTGGAAAGGCAAATCAGCGCTACAAAGAAGTCTCGCTTCCCATCGGTCAAAAGGGCCATGCTGAAAAAAGTGTCAAAACCAGAAATGCAGGACAGGCCATGGAGAAATGGGAGCCTTGCTACACTGATGGGCGGGATGTAAATTGCCAACAGCCACTCTGGAGAAGTGTACGGTGTGTCCTGAAACATCTAAAAAACACAGCTTAGAGAGCATAGGGCACTTCCACGCATGGGGGGATAAAGTGGGAAAATTGAAAATCAGCAAGACACAAGCACCCCAAAGTTTAGGGCTGCTCTGTTGACAAGGACCTCCACTTCCTTCCACCTTAAATATCCCAGGAAAGCGAAAAATGGATAAAAAAGTTGTGGTCCTTATGTACAATGGAATATCACTCAGCCATGAAATCAATGTCATAAGGCTAGTAGCAGCATGATGAGTGGATTTAGGTAAGACGATTCTAAGTGAAATAAGTCACACAGAAAAGGACACTTCTCATAAGGTGTCACTTATAGAGGGAATGTAAAAACTGTTACACTTGAACTGAATTACAAAACAGAACAGAGTCACACATGCAGAAAACACACTATGGCTGCTTAACGGGAAAGGTGAGGTGGGGTGATACATAAAACAAGAGTTTCAAATTAGCTCAGATACCGTTCCATAAACCCAATATGGAATAGACAAGACCTACTCCTTGCTCAGAGAACTGGACTCAACACGCCCGATTCACCGCACAAGAATATATCTGACTAGTAATAATCTTAAAACCTATGTATTGATATCTCTCTGTTAGTGGGTCAAGTGGGTGTAAAGCGGCCTAAACACAGCCGTGAAAAGCAGCTAAACCCCATTATAAAAATAAATTACTTTTAAAAACCCATGAAACAAAGACAGGGAAAGAGAGAGAAATTCTTACACAATTCGTTCAGGGGCTGTGATGCAACCTGGATTGACCATATCTAGACCCACAGCTGGATGAGACATAAGGGTGGACACTCTTGGGGCTGAGAGGTTTGGTGAGGTTGGGTGAGCAAACGCAGACCCTTTAAAGTAATACTGCGTGCTACCCATCGCATGGGTCCCAAATCTCCAGGTTCAAGGGCATCTTCCTACATCGAAAACATGCATGAGAAACCCAGAAGATGGTACACCGTGTGATGGGGAAAGGTTTCTAAAACGCACCTCATTTCTCATCTCCTTGTGCTCGGGTTCGCCATTCCAGCCACTTTACTAGCAATCTCCCTACTTGGAGCATCAGCACCTTTAACCTCCTGTTCCGTACAGGTTGCAATTTGTCCTGAGGATGAACGGGAAGACGGGGAACCAATGAGAGACTAGCTCTTGGTGTTGGGACAGGCACAGGTCACTCTATTTTCCCATCAGGAAGAAGAATTAACCACAGGCTCAGCCTGCCCCCCTGAACCAGAACAGGGCCTGAAGCCATCCTGCGCTTTTGCGGCCGGCTCCCAAAAAAGCGACCTGTAAAATGGAGCTTCAGGGCACTGCAATTCACAAACCTGCAGAGTTATAAATGATAACTCTCGTCCACAAATATATTGAGGGAAGGCAAAGAAGAGGATTTGAAATCAAGGCAGAATTGCAGGAAACAGATTTCAGGAGGTAGATTCGAATCGCCTTTAAAGCACATGAAAAGCGGCAAAACGTTGACAATGATGCCCTTGGCCAAAAAGGGCGTATGCGTTTTTTCCTGAATATATTCAGGAAAAAACGCATACGCCCTTTTTGGCCAACCAAGCAACCTGGAAAGGCAAATCAGCGCTACAAAGAAGTCTCGCTTCCCATCGGTCAAAAGGGCCATGCTGAAAAAAGTGTCAAAACCAGAAATGCAGGACAGGCCATGGAGAAATGGGAGCCTTGCTACACTGATGGGCGGGATGTAAATTGCCAACAGCCACTCTGGAGAAGTGTACGGTGTGTCCTGAAACATCTAAAAAACACAGCTTAGAGAGCATAGGGCACTTCCACGCATGGGGGGATAAAGTGGGAAAATTGAAAATCAGCAAGACACAAGCACCCCAAAGTTTAGGGCTGCTCTGTTGACAAGGACCTCCACTTCCTTCCACCTTAAATATCCCAGGAAAGCGAAAAATGGATAAAAAAGTTGTGGTCCTTATGTACAATGGAATATCACTCAGCCATGAAATCAATGTCATAAGGCTAGTAGCAGCATGATGAGTGGATTTAGGTAAGACGATTCTAAGTGAAATAAGTCACACAGAAAAGGACACTTCTCATAAGGTGTCACTTATAGAGGGAATGTAAAAACCGTTACACTTGAACTGAATTACAAAACAGAACAGAGTCACACATGCAGAAAACACACTATGGCTGCTTAAAGGGAAAGGTGAGGTGGGGTGATACATAAAACAAGAGTTTCAAATTAGCTCAGATACCGTTCCATAAACCCAATATGTAACAGACAAGACCTACTCCTTGCTCAGAGAACTGGACTCAACACGCCCGATTCACCGCACAAGAATATATCTGACTAGTAATAATCTTAAAACCTATGTATTGATATCTCTCTGTTAGTGGGTCAAGTGGGTGTAAAGCGGCCTAAACACAGCCGTGAAAAGCAGCTACACCCCATTATAAAAATAAATTACTTTTAAAAACCCATGAAACAAAGACAGGGAAAGAGAGAGAAATTCTTACACAATTCGTTCAGGGGCTGTGATGCAACCTGGATTGACCATATCTAGACCCACAGCTGGATGAGACATAAGGGTGGACACTCTTGGGGCTGAGAGGTTTGGTGAGGTTGGGTGAGCAAACGCAGACCCTTTAAAGTAATACTGCGTGCTACCCATCGCATGGGTCCCAAATCTCCAGGTTCAAGGGCATCTTCCTACATCGAAAACATGCATGAGAAACCCAGAAGATGGTACACCGTGTGATGGGGAAAGGTTTCTAAAACGCACCTCATTTCTCATCTCCTTGTGCTCGGGTTCGCCATTCCAGCCACTTTACTAGCAATCTCCCTACTTGGAGCATCAGCACCTTTAACCTCCTGTTCCGTACAGGTTGCAATTTGTCCTGAGGATGAACGGGAAGATGGGGAACCAATGAGAGACTAGCTCTTGGTGTTGGGAGAGGCACAGGTCACTCTATTTTCCCATCAGGAAGAAGAATTAACCACAGGCTCAGCCTGCCCCCCTGAACCAGAACAGGGCCTGAAGCCATCCTGCGCTTTTGCGGCCGGCTCCCAAAAAAGCGACTTGTAAAATGGAGCTTCAGGGCACTGCAATTCACAAACCTGCAGAGTTATAAATGATAACTCTCGTCCACAAATATATTGAGGGAAGGCAAAGAAGAGGATTTGAAATCAAGGCAGAATTGCAGGAAACAGATTTCAGGAGGTAGATTCGAATCGCCTTTAAAGCACATGAAAAGCGGCAAAACGTTGACAATGATGCCCTTGGCCAAAAAGGGCGTATGCGTTTTTTCCTGAATATATTCAGGAAAAAACGCATACGCCCTTTTTGGCCAACCAAGCAACCTGGAAAGGTAAATCAGCGCTACAAAGAAGTCTCGCTTCCCATCGGTCAAAAGGGACATGCTGAAAAAGGTGTCAAAACCAGAAATGCAGGACAGGCCATGGAGAAATGGGAGCCTTGCTACACTGATGGGCGGGATGTAAATTGCCAACAGCAACTCTGGAGAAGTGTACGGTGTGTCCTGAAACATCTAAAAAACACAGCTTAGAGAGCATAGGGCACTTCCACGCATGGGGGGATAAAGTGGGAAAATTGAAAATCAGCAAGACACAAGCACCCCAAAGTTTAGGGCTGCTCTGTTGACAAGGACCTCCACTTCCTTCCACCTTAAATATCCCAGGAAAGCGAAAAATGGATAAAAAAGTTGTGGTCCTTATGTACAATGGAATATCACTCAGCCATGAAATCAATGTCATAAGGCTAGTAGCAGCATGATGAGTGGATTTAGGTAAGACGATTCTAAGTGAAATAAGTCACACAGAAAAGGACACTTCTCATAAGGTGTCACTTATAGAGGGAATGTAAAAACTGTTACACTTGAACTGAATTACAAAACAGAACAGAGTCACACATGCAGAAAACACACTATGGCTGCTTAACGGGAAAGGTGAGGTGGGGTGATACATAAAACAAGAGTTTCAAATTAGCTCAGATACCGTTCCATAAACCCAATATGGAATAGACAAGACCTACTCCTTGCTCAGAGAACTGGACTCAACACGCCCGATTCACCGCACAAGAATATATCTGACTAGTAATAATCTTAAAACCTATGTATTGATATCTCTCTGTTAGTGGGTCAAGTGGGTGTAAAGCGGCCTAAACACAGCCGTGAAAAGCAGCTAAACCCCATTATAAAAATAAATTACTTTTAAAAACCCATGAAACAAAGACAGGGAAAGAGAGAGAAATTCTTACACAATTCGTTCAGGGGCTGTGATGCAACCTGGATTGACCATATCTAGACCCACAGCTGGATGAGACATAAGGGTGGACACTCTTGGGGCTGAGAGGTTTGGTGAGGTTGGGTGAGCAAACGCAGACCCTTTAAAGTAATACTGCGTGCTACCCATCGCATGGGTCCCAAATCTCCAGGTTCAAGGGCATCTTCCTACATCGAAAACATGCATGAGAAACCCAGAAGATGGTACACCGTGTGATGGGGAAAGGTTTCTAAAACGCACCTCATTTCTCATCTCCTTGTGCTCGGGTTCGCCATTCCAGCCACTTTACTAGCAATCTCCCTACTTGGAGCATCAGCACCTTTAACCTCCTGTTCCGTACAGGTTGCAATTTGTCCTGAGGATGAACGGGAAGACGGGGAACCAATGAGAGACTAGCTCTTGGTGTTGGGAGAGGCACAGGTCACTCTATTTTCCCATCAGGAAGAAGAATTAACCACAGGCTCAGCCTGCCCCCCTGAACCAGAACAGGGCCTGAAGCCATCCTGCGCTTTTGCGGCCGGCTCCCAAAAAAGCGACTTGTAAAATGGAGCTTCAGGGCACTGCAATTCACAAACCTGCAGAGTTATAAATGATAACTCTCGTCCACAAATATATTGAGGGAAGGCAAAGAAGAGGATTTGAAATCAAGGCAGAATTGCAGGAAACAGATTTCAGGAGGTAGATTCGAATCGCCTTTAAAGCACATGAAAAGCGGCAAAACGTTGACAATGATGCCCTTGGCCAAAAAGGGCGTATGCGTTTTTTGCTGAATATATTCAGGAAAAAACGCATACGCCCTTTTTGGCCAACCAAGCAACCTGGAAAGGCAAATCAGCGCTACAAAGAAGTCTCGCTTCCCATCGGTCAAAAGGGCCATGCTGAAAAAAGTGTCAAAACCAGAAATGCAGTACAGGCCATGGAGAAATGGGAGCCTTGCTACACTGATGGGCGGGATGTAAATTGCCAACAGCCACTCTGGAGAAGTGTACGGTGTGTCCTGAAACATCTAAAAAACACAGCTTAGAGAGCATAGGGCACTTCCACGCATGGGGGGATAAAGTGGGAAAATTGAAAATCAGCAAGACACAAGCACCCCAAAGTTTAGGGCTGCTCTGTTGACAAGGACCTCCACTTCCTTCCACCTTAAATATCCCAGGAAAGCGAAAAATGGATAAAAAAGTTGTGGTCCTTATGTACAATGGAATATCACTCAGCCATGAAATCAATGTCATAAGGCTAGTAGCAACATGATGAGTGGATTTAGGTAAGACGATTCTAAGTGAAATAAGTCACACAGAAAAGGACACTTCTCATAAGGTGTCACTTATAGAGGGAATGTAAAAACCGTTACACTTGAACTGAATTACAAAACAGAACAGAGTCACACATGCAGAAAACACACTATGGCTGCTTAAAGGGAAAGGTGAGGTGGGGTGATACATAAAACAAGAGTTTCAAATTAGCTCAGATACCGTTCCATAAACCCAATATGTAACAGACAAGACCTACTCCTTGCTCAGAGAACTGGACTCAACACGCCCGATTCACCGCACAAGAATATATCTGACTAGTAATAATCTTAAAACCTATGTATTGATATCTCTCTGTTAGTGGGTCAAGTGGGTGTAAAGCGGCCTAAACACAGCCGTGAAAAGCAGCTACACCCCATTATAAAAATAAATTACTTTTAAAAACCCATGAAACAAAGACAGGGAAAGAGAGAGAAATTCTTACACAATTCGTTCAGGGGCTGTGATGCAACCTGGATTGACCATATCTAGACCCATAGCTGGATGAGACATAAGGGTGGACACTCTTGGGGCTGAGAGGTTTGGTGAGGTTGGGTGAGCAAACGCAGACCCTTTAAAGTAATACTGCGTGCTACCCATCGCATGGGTCCCAAATCTCCAGGTTCAAGGGCATCTTCCTACATCGAAAACATGCATGAGAAACCCAGAAGATGGTACACCGTGTGATGGGGAAAGGTTTCTAAAACGCACCTCATTTCTCATCTCCTTGTGCTCGGGTTCGCCATTCCAGCCACTTTACTAGCAATCTCCCTACTTGGAGCATCAGCACCTTTAACCTCCTGTTCCGTACAGGTTGCAATTTGTCCTGAGGATGAACGGGAAGACGGGGAACCAATGAGAGACTAGCTCTTAGTGTTGGGACAGGCACAGGTCACTCTATTTTCCCATCAGGAAGAAGAATTAACCACAGGCTCAGCCTGCCCCCCTGAACCAGAACAGGGCCTGAAGCCATCCTGCGCTTTTGCGGCCGGCTCCCAAAAAACCGACTTGTAAAATGGAGCTTCAGGGCACTGCAATTCACAAACCTGCAGAGTTATAAATGATAACTCTCGTCCACAAATATATTGAGGGAAGGCAAAGAAGAGGATTTGAAATCAAGGCAGAATTGCAGGAAACAGATTTCAGGAGGTAGATTCGAATCGCCTTTAAAGCACATGAAAAGCGGCAAAACGTTGACAATGATGCCCTTGGCCAAAAAGGGCGTATGCGTTTTTTCCTGAATACATTCAGGAAAAAACGCATACGCCCTTTTTGGCCAACCAAGCAACCTGGAAAGGCAAATCAGCGCTCCAAAGAAGTCTCGCTTCCCATCGGTCAAAAGGGCCATGCTGAAAAAAGTGTCAAAACCAGAAATGCAGTACAGGCCATGGAGAAATGGGAGCCTTGCTACACTGATGGGCGGGATGTAAATTGCCAACAGCCACTCTGGAGAAGTGTACGGTGTGTCCTGAAACATCTAAAAAACACAGCTTAGAGAGCATAGGGCACTTCCACGCATGGGGGGATAAAGTGGGAAAATTGAAAATCAGCAAGACACAAGCACCCCAATGTTTAGGGCTGCTCTGTTGACAAGGACCTCCACTTCCTTCCACCTTAAATATCCCAGGAAAGCGAAAAATGGATAAAAAAGTTGTGGTCCTTATGTACAATGGAATATCACTCAGCCATGAAATCAATGTCATAAGGCTAGTAGCAGCATGATGAGTGGATTTAGGTAAGACGATTCTAAGTGAAATAAGTCACACAGAAAAGGACACTTCTCATAAGGTGTCACTTATAGAGGGAATGTAAAAACCGTTACACTTGAACTGAATTACAAAACAGAACAGAGTCACACATGCAGAAAACACACTATGGCTGCTTAACGGGAAAGGTGAGGTGGGGTGATACATAAAACAAGAGTTTCAAATTAGCTCAGATACCGTTCCATAAACCCAATATGTAACAGACAAGACCTACTCCTTGCTCAGAGAACTGGACTCAACACGCCCGATTCACCGCACAAGAATATATCTGACTAGTAATAATCTTAAAACCTATGTATTGATATCTCTCTGTTAGTGGGTCAAGTGGGTGTAAAGCGGACTAAACACAGCCGTGAAAAGCAGCTACACCCCATTATAAAAATAAATTACTTTTAAAAACCCATGAAACAAAGACAGGGAAAGAGAGAGAAATTCTTACACAATTCGTTCAGGGGCTGTGATGCAACCTGGATTGACCATATCTAGACCCACAGCTGGATGAGACATAAGGGTGGACACTCTTGGGGCTGAGAGGTTTGGTGAGGTTGGGTGAGCAAACGCAGACCCTTTAAAGTAATACTGCGTGCTACCCATCGCATGGGTCCCAAATCTCCAGGTTCAAGGGCATCTTCCTACATCGAAAACATGCATGAGAAACCCAGAAGATGGTACACCGTGTGATGGGGAAAGGTTTCTAAAACGCACCTCATTTCTCATCTCCTTGTGCTCGGGTTCGCCATTCCAGCCACTTTACTAGCAATCTCCCTACTTGGAGCATCAGCACCTTTAACCTCCTGTTCCGTACAGGTTGCAATTTGTCCTGAGGATGAACGGGAAGACGGGGAACCAATGAGAGACTAGCTCTTGGTGTTGGGAGAGGCACAGGTCACTCTATTTTCCCATCAGGAAGAAGAATTAACCACAGGCTCAGCCTGCCCCCCTGAACCAGAACAGGGCCTGAAGCCATCCTGCGCTTTTGCGGCCGGCTCCCAAAAAAGCGACTTGTAAAATGGAGCTTCAGGGCACTGCAATTCACAAACCTGCAGAGTTATAAATGATAACTCTCGTCCACAAATATATTGAGGGAAGGCAAAGAAGAGGATTTGAAATCAAGGCAGAATTGCAGGAAACAGATTTCAGGAGGTAGATTCGAATCGCCTTTAAAGCACATGAAAAGCGGCAAAACGTTGACAATGATGCCCTTGGCCAAAAAGGGCGTATGCGTTTTTTCCTGAATATATTCAGGAAAAAACGCATACGCCCTTTTTGGCCAACCAAGCAACCTGGAAAGGCAAATCAGCGCTACAAAGAAGTCTCGCTTCCCATCGGTCAAAAGGGCCATGCTGAAAAAAGTGTCAAAACCAGAAATGCAGGACAGGCCATGGAGAAATGGGAGCCTTGCTACACTGATGGGCGGGATGTAAATTGCCAACAGCCACTCTGGAGAAGTGTACGGTGTGTCCTGAAACATCTAAAAAACACAGCTTAGAGAGCATAGGGCACTTCCACGCATGGGGGGATAAAGTGGGAAAATTAAAAATCAGCAAGACACAAGCACCCCAAAGTTTAGGGCTGCTCTGTTGACAAGGACCTCCACTTCCTTCCACCTTAAATATCCTAGGAAAGCGAAAAATGGATAAAAAAGTTGTGGTCCTTATGTACAATGGAATATCACTCAGCCATGAAATCAATGTCATAAGGCTAGTAGCAGCATGATGAGTGGATTTAGGTAAGACGATTCTAAGTGAAATAAGTCACACAGAAAAGGACACTTCTCATAAGGTGTCACTTATAGAGGGAATGTAAAAACCGTTACACTTGAACTGAATTACAAAACAGAACAGAGTCACACATGCAGAAAACACACTATGGCTGCTTAAAGGGAAAGGTGAGGTGGGGTGATACATAAAACAAGAGTTTCAAATTAGCTCAGATACCGTTCCATAAACCCAATATGGAATAGACAAGACCTACTCCTTGCTCAGAGAACTGGACTCAACACGCCCGATTCACCGCACAAGAATATATCTGACTAGTAATAATCTTAAAACCTATGTATTGATATCTCTCTGTTAGTGGGTCAAGTGGGTGTAAAGCGGCCTAAACACAGCCGTGAAAAGCAGCTAAACCCCATTATAAAAATAAATTACTTTTAAAAACCCATGAAACAAAGACAGGGAAAGAGAGAGAAATTCTTACACAATTCGTTCAGGGGCTGTGATGCAACCTGGATTGACCATATCTAGACCCACAGCTGGATGAGACATAAGGGTGGACACTCTTGGGGCTGAGAGGTTTGGTGAGGTTGGGTGAGCAAACGCAGACCCTTTAAAGTAATACTGCGTGCTACCCATCGCATGGGTCCCAAATCTCCAGGTTCAAGGGCATCTTCCTACATCGAAAACATGCATGAGAAACCCAGAAGATGGTACACCGTGTGATGGGGAAAGGTTTCTAAAACGCACCTCATTTCTCATCTCCTTGTGCTCGGGTTCGCCATTCCAGCCACTTTACTAGCAATCTCCCTACTTGGAGCATCAGCACCTTTAACCTCCTGTTCCGTACAGGTTGCAATTTGTCCTGAGGATGAACGGGAAGACGGGGAACCAATGAGAGACTAGCTCTTGGTGTTGGGAGAGGCACAGGTCACTCTATTTTCCCATCAGGAAGAAGAATTAACCACAGGCTCAGCCTGCCCCCCTGAACCAGAACAGGGCCTGAAGCCATCCTGCGCTTTTGCGGCCGGCTCCCAAAAAAGCGACTTGTAAAATGGAGCTTCAGGGCACTGCAATTCACAAACCTGCAGAGTTATAAATGATAACTCTCGTCCACAAATATATTGAGGGAAGGCAAAGAAGAGGATTTGAAATCAAGGCAGAATTGCAGGAAACAGATTTCAGGAGGTAGATTCGAATCGCCTTTAAAGCACATGAAAAGCGGCAAAACGTTGACAATGATGCCCTTGGCCAAAAAGGGCGTATGCGTTTTTTCCTGAATATATTCAGGAAAAAACGCATACGCCCTTTTTGGCCAACCAAGCAACCTGGAAAGGCAAATCAGCGCTACAAAGAAGTCTCGCTTCCCATCGGTCAAAAGGGCCATGCTGAAAAAAGTGTCAAAACCAGAAATGCAGGACAGGCCATGGAGAAATGGGAGCCTTGCTACACTGATGGGCGGGATGTAAATTGCCAACAGCCACTCTGGAGAAGTGTACGGTGTGTCCTGAAACATCTAAAAAACACAGCTTAGAGAGCATAGGGCACTTCCACGCATGGGGGGATAAAGTGGGAAAATTGAAAATCAGCAAGACACAAGCACCCCAAAGTTTAGGGCTGCTCTGTTGACAAGGACCTCCACTTCCTTCCACCTTAAATATCCCAGGAAAGCGAAAAATGGATAAAAAAGTTGTGGTCCTTATGTACAATGGAATATCACTCAGCCATGAAATCAATGTCATAAGGCTAGTAGCAACATGATGAGTGGATTTAGGTAAGACGATTCTAAGTGAAATAAGTCACACAGAAAAGGACACTTCTCATAAGGTGTCACTTATAGAGGGAATGTAAAAACCGTTACACTTGAACTGAATTACAAAACAGAACAGAGTCACACATGCAGAAAACACACTATGGCTGCTTAAAGGGAAAGGTGAGGTGGGGTGATACATAAAACAAGAGTTTCAAATTAGCTCAGATACCGTTCCATAAACCCAATATGTAACAGACAAGACCTACTCCTTGCTCAGAGAACTGGACTCAACACGCCCGATTCACCGCACAAGAATATATCTGACTAGTAATAATCTTAAAACCTATGTATTGATATCTCTCTGTTAGTGGGTCAAGTGGGTGTAAAGCGGCCTAAACACAGCCGTGAAAAGCAGCTACACCCCATTATAAAAATAAATTACTTTTAAAAACCCATGAAACAAAGACAGGGAAAGAGAGAGAAATTCTTACACAATTCGTTCAGGGGCTGTGATGCAACCTGGATTGACCATATCTAGACCCACAGCTGGATGAGACATAAGGGTGGACACTCTTGGGGCTGAGAGGTTTGGTGAGGTTGGGTGAGCAAACGCAGACCCTTTAAAGTAATACTGCGTGCTACCCATCGCATGGGTCCCAAATCTCCAGGTTCAAGGGCATCTTCCTACATCGAAAACATGCATGAGAAACCCAGAAGATGGTACACCGTGTGATGGGGAAAGGTTTCTAAAACGCACCTCATTTCTCATCTCCTTGTGCTCGGGTTCGCCATTCCAGCCACTTTACTAGCAATCTCCCTACTTGGAGCATCAGCACCTTTAACCTCCTGTTCCGTACAGGTTGCAATTTGTCCTGAGGATGAACGGGAAGACGGGGAACCAATGAGAGACTAGCTCTTGGTGTTGGGACAGGCACAGGTCACTCTATTTTCCCATCAGGAAGAAGAATTAACCACAGGCTCAGCCTGCCCCCCTGAACCAGAACAGGGCCTGAAGCCATCCTGCGCTTTTGCGGCCGTCTCCCAAAAAACCGACTTGTAAAATGGAGCTTCAGGGCACTGCAATTCACAAACCTGCAGAGTTATAAATGATAACTCTCGTCCACAAATATATTGAGGGAAGGCAAAGAAGAGGATTTGAAATCAAGGCAGAATTGCAGGAAACAGATTTCAGGAGGTAGGTTCGAATCGCCTTTAAAGCACATGAAAAGCGGCAAAACGTTGACAATGATGCCCTTGGCCAAAAAGGGCGTATGCGTTTTTTCCTGAATACATTCAGGAAAAAACGCATACGCCCTTTTTGGCCAACCAAGCAACCTGGAAAGGCAAATCAGCGCTCCAAAGAAGTCTCGCTTCCCATCGGTCAAAAGGGCCATGCTGAAAAAAGTGTCAAAACCAGAAATGCAGTACAGGCCATGGAGAAATGGGAGCCTTGCTACACTGATGGGCGGGATGTAAATTGCCAACAGCCACTCTGGAGAAGTGTACGGTGTGTCCTGAAACATCTAAAAAACACAGCTTAGAGAGCATAGGGCACTTCCACGCATGGGGGGATAAAGTGGGAAAATTGAAAATCAGCAAGACACAAGCACCCCAAAGTTTAGGGCTGCTCTGTTGACAAGGACCTAGACTTCCTTCCACCTTAAATATCCCAGGAAAGCGAAAAATGGATAAAAAAGTTGTGGTCCTTATGTACAATGGAATATCACTCAGCCATGAAATCAATGTCATAAGGCTAGTAGCAGCATGATGAGTGGATTTAGGTAAGACGATTCTAAGTGAAATAAGTCACACAGAAAAGGACACTTCTCATAAGGTGTCACTTATACAGGGAATGTAAAAACCGTTACACTTGAACTGAATTACAAAACAGAACAGAGTCACACATGCAGAAAACACACTATGGCTGCTTAACGGGAAAGGTGAGGTGGGGTGATACATAAAACAAGAGTTTCAAATTAGCTCAGATACCGTTCCATAAACCCAATATGTAACAGACAAGACCTACTCCTTGCTCAGAGAACTGGACTCAACACGCCCGATTCACCGCACAAGAATATATCTGACTAGTAATAATCTTAAAACCTATGTATTGATATCTCTCTGTTAGTGGGTCAAGTGGGTGTAAAGCGGCCTAAACACAGCCGTGAAAAGCAGCTACACCCCATTATAAAAATAAATTACTTTTAAAAACCCATGAAACAAAGACAGGGAAAGAGAGAGAAATTCTTACACAATTCGTTCAGGGGCTGTGATGCAACCTGGATTGACCATATCTAGACCCACAGCTGGATGAGACATAAGGGTGGACACTCTTGGGGCTGAGAGGTTTGGTGAGGTTGGGTGAGCAAACGCAGACCCTTTAAAGTAATACTGCGTGCTACCCATCGCATGGGTCCCAAATCTCCAGGTTCAAGGGCATCTTCCTACATCGAAAACATGCATGAGAAACCCAGAAGATGGTACACCGTGTGATGGGGAAAGGTTTCTAAAACGCACCTCATTTCTCATCTCCTTGTGCTCGGGTTCGCCATTCCAGCCACTTTACTAGCAATCTCCCTACTTGGAGCATCAGCACCTTTAACCTCCTGTTCCGTACAGGTTGCAATTTGTCCTGAGGATGAACGGGAAGACGGGGAACCAATGAGAGACTAGCTCTTGGTGTTGGGAGAGGCACAGGTCACTCTATTTTCCCATCAGGAAGAAGAATTAACCACAGGCTCAGCCTGCCCCCCTGAACCAGAACAGGGCCTGAAGCCATCCTGCGCTTTTGCGGCCGGCTCCCAAAAAAGCGACTTGTAAAATGGAGCTTCAGGGCACTGCAATTCACAAACCTGCAGAGTTATAAATGATAACTCTCGTCCACAAATATATTGAGGGAAGGCAAAGAAGAGGATTTGAAATCAAGGCAGAATTGCAGGAAACAGATTTCAGGAGGTAGATTCGAATCGCCTTTAAAGCACATGAAAAGCGGCAAAACGTTGACAATGATGCCCTTGGCCAAAAAGGGCGTATGCGTTTTTTCCTGAATATATTCAGGAAAAAACGCATACGCCCTTTTTGGCCAACCAAGCAACCTGGAAAGGCAAATCAGCGCTACAAAGAAGTCTCGCTTCCCATCGGTCAAAAGGGCCATGCTGAAAAAAGTGTCAAAACCAGAAATGCAGGACAGGCCATGGAGAAATGGGAGCCTTGCTAC
Source organism: Balaenoptera physalus (assembly GCF_965194825.1). Taxonomy (NCBI): domain Eukaryota; kingdom Metazoa; phylum Chordata; class Mammalia; order Artiodactyla; family Balaenopteridae; genus Balaenoptera; species Balaenoptera physalus. Next base: position 439,244 of record NW_028126400.1, read on the forward strand.
ACTGATGGGCGGGATGTAAATTGCCAACAGCCACTCTGGGGAAGTGTACGGTGTGTCCTGAAACATCTAAAAAACACAGCTTAGAGAGCATAGGGCACTTCCACGCATGGGGGGATAAAGTGGGAAAATTGAAAATCAGCAAGACACAAGCACCCCAAAGTTTAGGGCTGCTCTGTTGACAAGGACCTCCACTTCCTTCCACCTTAAATATCCCAGGAAAGCGAAAAATGGATAAAAAAGTTGTGGTCCTTATGTACAATGGAATATCACTCAGCCATGAAATCAATGTCATAAGGCTAGTAGCAACATGATGAGTGGATTTAGGTAAGACGATTCTAAGTGAAATAAGTCACACAGAAAAGGACACTTCTCATAAGGTGTCACTTATAGAGGGAATGTAAAAACCGTTACACTTGAACTGAATTACAAAACAGAACAGAGTCACACATGCAGAAAACACACTATGGCTGCTTAAAGGGAAAGGTGAGGTGGGGTGATACATAAAACAAGAGTTTCAAATTAGCTCAGATACCGTTCCATAAACCCAATATGTAACAGACAAGACCTACTCCTTGCTCAGAGAACTGGACTCAACACGCCCGATTCACCGCACAAGAATATATCTGACTAGTAATAATCTTAAAACCTATGTATTGATATCTCTCTGTTAGTGGGTCAAGTGGGTGTAAAGCGGCCTAAACACAGCCGTGAAAAGCAGCTACACCCCATTATAAAAATAAATTACTTTTAAAAACCCATGAAACAAAGACAGGGAAAGAGAGAGAAATTCTTACACAATTCGTTCAGGGGCTGTGATGCAACCTGGATTGACCATATCTAGACCCATAGCTGGATGAGACATAAGGGTGGACACTCTTGGGGCTGAGAGGTTTGGTGAGGTTGGGTGAGCAAACGCAGACCCTTTAAAGTAATACTGCGTGCTACCCATCGCATGGGTCCCAAATCTCCAGGTTCAAGGGCATCTTCCTACATCGAAAACATGCATGAGAAACCCAGAAGATGGTACACCGTGTGATGGGGAAAGGTTTCTAAAACGCACCTCATTTCTCATCTCCTTGTGCTCGGGTTCGCCATTCCAGCCACTTTACTAGCAATCTCCCTACTTGGAGCATCAGCACCTTTAACCTCCTGTTCCGTACAGGTTGCAATTTGTCCTGAGGATGAACGGGAAGACGGGGAACCAATGAGAGACTAGCTCTTGGTGTTGGGACAGGCACAGGTCACTCTATTTTCCCATCAGGAAGAAGAATTAACCACAGGCTCAGCCTGCCCCCCTGAACCAGAACAGGGCCTGAAGCCATCCTGCGCTTTTGCGGCCGGCTCCCAAAAAACCGACTTGTAAAATGGAGCTTCAGGGCACTGCAATTCACAAACCTGCAGAGTTATAAATGATAACTCTCGTCCACAAATATATTGAGGGAAGGCAAAGAAGAGGATTTGAAATCAAGGCAGAATTGCAGGAAACAGATTTCAGGAGGTAGGTTCGAATCGCCTTTAAAGCACATGAAAAGCGGCAAAACGTTGACAATGATGCTCTTGGCCAAAAAGGGCGTATGCGTTTTTTCCTGAATACATTCAGGAAAAAACGCATACGCCCTTTTTGGCCAACCAAGCAACCTGGAAAGGCAAATCAGCGCTCCAAAGAAGTCTCGCTTCCCATCGGTCAAAAGGGCCATGCTGAAAAAAGTGTCAAAACCAGAAATGCAGTACAGGCCATGGAGAAATGGGAGCCTTGCTACACTGATGGGCGGGATGTAAATTGCCAACAGCCACTCTGGAGAAGTGTACGGTGTGTCCTGAAACATCTAAAAAACACAGCTTAGAGAGCATAGGGCACTTCCACGCATGGGGGGATAAAGTGGGAAAATTGAAAATCAGCAAGACACAAGCACCCCAAAGTTTAGGGCTGCTCTGTTGACAAGGACCTCCACTTCCTTCCACCTTAAATATCCCAGGAAAGCGAAAAATGGATAAAAAAGTTGTGGTCCTTATGTACAATGGAATATCACTCAGCCATGAAATCAATGTCATAAGGCTAGTAGCAGCATGATGAGTGGATTTAGGTAAGACGATTCTAAGTGAAATAAGTCACACAGAAAAGGACACTTCTCATAAGGTGTCACTTATACAGGGAATGTAAAAACCGTTACACTTGAACTGAATTACAAAACAGAACAGAGTCACACATGCAGAAAACACACTATGGCTGCTTAACAGGAAGGTGAGGTGGGGTGATACATAAAACAAGAGTTTCAAATTAGCTCAGATACCGTTCCATAAACCCAATATGTAACAGACAAGACCTACTCCTTGCTCAGAGAACTGGACTCAACACGCCCGATTCACCGCACAAGAATATATCTGACTAGTAATAATCTTAAAACCTATGTATTGATATCTCTCTGTTAGTGGGTCAAGTGGGTGTAAAGCGGCCTAAACACAGCCGTGAAAAGCAGCTACACCCCATTATAAAAATAAATTACTTTTAAAAACCCATGAAACAAAGACAGGGAAAGAGAGAGAAATTCTTACACAATTCGTTCAGGGGCTGTGATGCAACCTGGATTGACCATATCTAGACCCACAGCTGGATGAGACATAAGGGTGGACACTCTTGGGGCTGAGAGGTTTGGTGAGGTTGGGTGAGCAAACGCAGACCCTTTAAAGTAATACTGCGTGCTACCCATCGCATGGGTCCCAAATCTCCAGGTTCAAGGGCATCTTCCTACATCGAAAACATGCATGAGAAACCCAGAAGATGGTACACCGTGTGATGGGGAAAGGTTTCTAAAACGCACCTCATTTCTCATCTCCTTGTGCTCGGGTTCGCCATTCCAGCCACTTTACTAGCAATCTCCCTACTTGGAGCATCAGCACCTTTAACCTCCTGTTCCGTACAGGTTGCAATTTGTCCTGAGGATGAACGGGAAGACGGGGAACCAATGAGAGACTAGCTCTTGGTGTTGGGAGAGGCACAGGTCACTCTATTTTCCCATCAGGAAGAAGAATTAACCACAGGCTCAGCCTGCCCCCCTGAACCAGAACAGGGCCTGAAGCCATCCTGCGCTTTTGCGGCCGGCTCCCAAAAAAGCGACTTGTAAAATGGAGCTTCAGGGCACTGCAATTCACAAACCTGCAGAGTTATAAATGATAACTCTCGTCCACAAATATATTGAGGGAAGGCAAAGAAGAGGATTTGAAATCAAGGCAGAATTGCAGGAAACAGATTTCAGGAGGTAGATTCGAATCGCCTTTAAAGCACATGAAAAGCGGCAAAACGTTGACAATGATGCCCTTGGCCAAAAAGGGCGTATGCGTTTTTTCCTGAATATATTCAGGAAAAAACGCATACGCCCTTTTTGGCCAACCAAGCAACCTGGAAAGGCAAATCAGCGCTACAAAGAAGTCTCGCTTCCCATCGGTCAAAAGGGCCATGCTGAAAAAAGTGTCAAAACCAGAAATGCAGGACAGGCCATGGAGAAATGGGAGCCTTGCTACACTGATGGGCGGGATGTAAATTGCCAACAGCCACTCTGGAGAAGTGTACGGTGTGTCCTGAAACATCTAAAAAACACAGCTTAGAGAGCATAGGGCACTTCCACGCATGGGGGGATAAAGTGGGAAAATTAAAAATCAGCAAGACACAAGCACCCCAAAGTTTAGGGCTGCTCTGTTGACAAGGACCTCCACTTCCTTCCACCTTAAATATCCTAGGAAAGCGAAAAATGGATAAAAAAGTTGTGGTCCTTATGTACAATGGAATATCACTCAGCCATGAAATCAATGTCATAAGGCTAGTAGCAGCATGATGAGTGGATTTAGGTAAGACGATTCTAAGTGAAATAAGTCACACAGAAAAGGACACTTCTCATAAGGTGTCACTTATAGAGGGAATGTAAAAACCGTTACACTTGAACTGAATTACAAAACAGAACAGAGTCACACATGCAGAAAACACACTATGGCTGCTTAAAGGGAAAGGTGAGGTGGGGTGATACATAAAACAAGAGTTTCAAATTAGCTCAGATACCGTTCCATAAACCCAATATGGAATAGACAAGACCTACTCCTTGCTCAGAGAACTGGACTCAACACGCCCGATTCACCGCACAAGAATATATCTGACTAGTAATAATCTTAAAACCTATGTATTGATATCTCTCTGTTAGTGGGTCAAGTGGGTGTAAAGCGGCCTAAACACAGCCGTGAAAAGCAGCTAAACCCCATTATAAAAATAAATTACTTTTAAAAACCCATGAAACAAAGACAGGGAAAGAGAGAGAAATTCTTACACAATTCGTTCAGGGGCTGTGATGCAACCTGGATTGACCATATCTAGACCCACAGCTGGATGAGACATAAGGGTGGACACTCTTGGGGCTGAGAGGTTTGGTGAGGTTGGGTGAGCAAACGCAGACCCTTTAAAGTAATACTGCGTGCTACCCATCGCATGGGTCCCAAATCTCCAGGTTCAAGGGCATCTTCCTACATCGAAAACATGCATGAGAAACCCAGAAGATGGTACACCGTGTGATGGGGAAAGGTTTCTAAAACGCACCTCATTTCTCATCTCCTTGTGCTCGGGTTCGCCATTCCAGCCACTTTACTAGCAATCTCCCTACTTGGAGCATCAGCACCTTTAACCTCCTGTTCCGTACAGGTTGCAATTTGTCCTGAGGATGAACGGGAAGACGGGGAACCAATGAGAGACTAGCTCTTGGTGTTGGGAGAGGCACAGGTCACTCTATTTTCCCATCAGGAAGAAGAATTAAGCACAGGCTCAGCCTGCCCCCCTGAACCAGAACAGGGCCTGAAGCCATCCTGCGCTTTTGCGGCCGGCTCCCAAAAAAGCGACTTGTAAAATGGAGCTTCAGGGCACTGCAATTCACAAACCTGCAGAGTTATAAATGATAACTCTCGTCCACAAATATATTGAGGGAAGGCAAAGAAGAGGATTTGAAATCAAGGCAGAATTGCAGGAAACAGATTTCAGGAGGTAGATTCGAATCGCCTTTAAAGCACATGAAAAGCGGCAAAACGTTGACAATGATGCCCTTGGCCAAAAAGGGCGTATGCGTTTTTTCCTGAATATATTCAGGAAAAAACGCATACGCCCTTTTTGGCCAACCAAGCAACCTGGAAAGGCAAATCAGCGCTACAAAGAAGTCTCGCTTCCCATCGGTCAAAAGGGCCATGCTGAAAAAAGTGTCAAAACCAGAAATGCAGGACAGGCCATGGAGAAATGGGAGCCTTGCTACACTGATGGCCGGGATGTAAATTGCCAACAGCCACTCTGGAGAAGTGTACGGTGTGTCCTGAAACATCTAAAAAACACAGCTTAGAGAGCATAGGGCACTTCCACGCATGGGGGGATAAAGTGGGAAAATTGAAAATCAGCAAGACACAAGCACCCCAAAGTTTAGGGCTGCTCTGTTGACAAGGACCTCCACTTCCTTCCACCTTAAATATCCCAGGAAAGCGAAAAATGGATAAAAAAGTTGTGGTCCTTATGTACAATGGAATATCACTCAGCCATGAAATCAATGTCATAAGGCTAGTAGCAACATGATGAGTGGATTTAGGTAAGACGATTCTAAGTGAAATAAGTCACACAGAAAAGGACACTTCTCATAAGGTGTCACTTATAGAGGGAATGTAAAAACCGTTACACTTGAACTGAATTACAAAACAGAACAGAGTCACACATGCAGAAAACACACTATGGCTGCTTAAAGGGAAAGGTGAGGTGGGGTGATACATAAAACAAGAGTTTCAAATTAGCTCAGATACCGTTCCATAAACCCAATATGTAACAGACAAGACCTACTCCTTGCTCAGAGAACTGGACTCAACACGCCCGATTCACCGCACAAGAATATATCTGACTAGTAATAATCTTAAAACCTATGTATTGATATCTCTCTGTTAGTGGGTCAAGTGGGTGTAAAGCGGCCTAAACACAGCCGTGAAAAGCAGCTACACCCCATTATAAAAATAAATTACTTTTAAAAACCCATGAAACAAAGACAGGGAAAGAGAGAGAAATTCTTACACAATTCGTTCAGGGGCTGTGATGCAACCTGGATTGACCATATCTAGACCCACAGCTGGATGAGACATAAGGGTGGACACTCTTGGGGCTGAGAGGTTTGGTGAGGTTGGGTGAGCAAACGCAGACCCTTTAAAGTAATACTGCGTGCTACCCATCGCATGGGTCCCAAATCTCCAGGTTCAAGGGCATCTTCCTACATCGAAAACATGCATGAGAAACCCAGAAGATGGTACACCGTGTGATGGGGAAAGGTTTCTAAAACGCACCTCATTTCTCATCTCCTTGTGCTCGGGTTCGCCATTCCAGCCACTTTAGTAGCAATCTCCCTACTTGGAGCATCAGCACCTTTAACCTCCTGTTCCGTACAGGTTGCAATTTGTCCTGAGGATGAACGGGAAGACGGGGAACCAATGAGAGACTAGCTCTTGGTGTTGGGAGAGGCACAGGTCACTCTATTTTCCCATCAGGAAGAAGAATTAACCACAGGCTCAGCCTGCCCCCCTGAACCAGAACAGGGCCTGAAGCCATCCTGCGCTTTTGCGGCCGGCTCCCAAAAAAGCGACTTGTAAAATGGAGCTTCAGGGCACTGCAATTCACAAACCTGCAGAGTTATAAATGATAACTCTCGTCCACAAATATATTGAGGGAAGGCAAAGAAGAGGATTTGAAATCAAGGCAGAATTGCAGGAAACAGATTTCAGGAGGTAGATTCGAATCGCCTTTAAAGCACATGAAAAGCGGCAAAACGTTGACAATGATGCCCTTGGCCAAAAAGGGCGTATGCGTTTTTTCCTGAATATATTCAGGAAAAAACGCATACGCCCTTTTTGGCCAACCAAGCAACCTGGAAAGGCAAATCAGCGCTACAAAGAAGTCTCGCTTCCCATCGGTCAAAAGGGCCATGCTGAAAAAAGTGTCAAAACCAGAAATGCAGGACAGGCCATGGAGAAATGGGAGCCTTGCTACACTGATGGGCGGGATGTAAATTGCCAACAGCCACTCTGGAGAAGTGTACGGTGTGTCCTGAAACATCTAAAAAACACAGCTTAGAGAGCATAGGGCACTTCCACGCATGGGGGGATAAAGTGGGAAAATTGAAAATCAGCAAGACACAAGCACCCCAAAGTTTAGGGCTGCTCTGTTGACAAGGACCTCCACTTCCTTCCACCTTAAATATCCCAGGAAAGCGAAAAATGGATAAAAAAGTTGTGGTCCTTATGTACAATGGAATATCACTCAGCCATGAAATCAATGTCATAAGGCTAGTAGCAACATGATGAGTGGATTTAGGTAAGACGATTCTAAGTGAAATAAGTCACACAGAAAAGGACACTTCTCATAAGGTGTCACTTATAGAGGGAATGTAAAAACCGTTACACTTGAACTGAATTACAAAACAGAACAGAGTCACACATGCAGAAAACACACTATGGCTGCTTAAAGGGAAATGTGAGGTGGGGTGATACATAAAACAAGAGTTTCAAATTAGCTCAGATACCGTTCCATAAACCCAATATGTAACAGACAAGACCTACTCCTTGCTCAGAGAACTGGACTCAACACGCCCGATTCACCGCACAAGAATATATCTGACTAGTAATAATCTTAAAACCTATGTATTGATATCTCTCTGTTAGTGGGTCAAGTGGGTGTAAAGCGGCCTAAACACAGCCGTGAAAAGCAGCTACACCCCATTATAAAAATAAATTACTTTTAAAAACCCATGAAACAAAGACAGGGAAAGAGAGAGAAATTCTTACACAATTCGTTCAGGGGCTGTGATGCAACCTGGATTGACCATATCTAGACCCACAGCTGGATGAGACATAAGGGTGGACACTCTTGGGGCTGAGAGGTTTGGTGAGGTTGGGTGAGCAAACGCAGACCCTTTAAAGTAATACTGCGTGCTACCCATCGCATGGGTCCCAAATCTCCAGGTTCAAGGGCATCTTCCTACATCGAAAACATGCATGAGAAACCCAGAAGATGGTACACCGTGTGATGGGGAAAGGTTTCTAAAACGCACCTCATTTCTCATCTCCTTGTGCTCGGGTTCGCCATTCCAGCCACTTTACTAGCAATCTCCCTACTTGGAGCATCAGCACCTTTAACCTCCTGTTCCGTACAGGTTGCAATTTGTCCTGAGGATGAACGGGAAGACGGGGAACCAATGAGAGACTAGCTCTTGGTGTTGGGAGAGGCACAGGACACTCTATTTTCCCATCAGGAAGAAGAATTAACCACAGGCTCAGCCTGCCCCCCTGAACCAGAACAGGGCCTGAAGCCATCCTGCGCTTTTGCGGCCGGCTCCCAAAAAACCGACTTGTAAAATGGAGCTTCAGGGCACTGCAATTCACAAACCTGCAGAGTTATAAATGATAACTCTCGTCCACAAATATATTGAGGGAAGGCAAAGAAGAGGATTTGAAATCAAGGCAGAATTGCAGGAAACAGATTTCAGGAGGTAGATTCGAATCGCCTTTAAAGCACATGAAAAGCGGCAAAACGTTGACAATGATGCCCTTGGCCAAAAAGGGCGTATGCGTTTTTTCCTGAATATATTCAGGAAAAAACGCATACGCCCTTTTTGGCCAACCAAGCAACCTGGAAAGGCAAATCAGCGCTACAAAGAAGTCTCGCTTCCCATCGGTCAAAAGGGCCATGCTGAAAAAAGTGTCAAAACCAGAAATGCAGGACAGGCCATGGAGAAATGGGAGCCTTGCTACACTGATGGGCGGGATGTAAATTGCCAACAGCCACTCTGGAGAAGTGTACGGTGTGTCCTGAAACATCTAAAAAACACAGCTTAGAGAGCATAGGGCACTTCCACGCATGGGGGGATAAAGTGGGAAAATTGAAAATCAGCAAGACACAAGCACCCCAAAGTTTAGGGCTGCTCTGTTGACAAGGACCTCCACTTCCTTCCACCTTAAATATCCCAGGAAAGCGAAAAATGGATAAAAAAGTTGTGGTCCTTATGTACAATGGAATATCACTCAGCCATGAAATCAATGTCATAAGGCTAGTAGCAGCATGATGAGTGGATTTAGGTAAGACGATTCTAAGTGAAATAAGTCACACAGAAAAGGACACTTCTCATAAGGTGTCACTTATAGAGGGAATGTAAAAACCGTTACACTTGAACTGAATTACAAAACAGAACAGAGTCACACATGCAGAAAACACACTATGGCTGCTTAAAGGGAAAGGTGAGGTGGGGTGATACATAAAACAAGAGTTTCAAATTAGCTCAGATACCGTTCCATAAACCCAATATGGAATAGACAAGACCTACTCCTTGCTCAGAGAACTGGACTCAACACGCCCGATTCACCGCACAAGAATATATCTGACTAGTAATAATCTTAAAACCTATGTATTGATATCTCTCTGTTAGTGGGTCAAGTGGGTGTAAAGCGGCCTAAACACAGCCGTGAAAAGCAGCTACACCCCATTATAAAAATAAATTACTTTTAAAAACCCATGAAACAAAGACAGGGAAAGAGAGAGAAATTCTTACACAATTCGTTCAGGGGCTGTGATGCAACCTGGATTGACCATATCTAGACCCACAGCTGGATGAGACATAAGGGTGGACACTCTTGGGGCTGAGAGGTTTGGTGAGGTTGGGTGAGCAAACGCAGACCCTTTAAAGTAATACTGCGTGCTACCCATCGCATGGGTCCCAAATCTCCAGGTTCAAGGGCATCTTCCTACATCGAAAACATGCATGAGAAACCCAGAAGATGGTACACCGTGTGATGGGGAAAGGTTTCTAAAACGCACCTCATTTCTCATCTCCTTGTGCTCGGGTTCGCCATTCCAGCCACTTTACTAGCAATCTCCCTACTTGGAGCATCAGCACCTTTAACCTCCTGTTCCGTACAGGTTGCAATTTGTCCTGAGGATGAACGGGAAGACGGGGAACCAATGAGAGACTAGCTCTTGGTGTTGGGAGAGGCACAGGTCACTCTATTTTCCCATCAGGAAGAAGAATTAACCACAGGCTCAGCCTGCCCCCCTGAACCAGAACAGGGCCTGAAGCCATCCTGCGCTTTTGCGGCCGGCTCCCAAAAAAGCGACTTGTAAAATGGAGCTTCAGGGCACTGCAATTCACAAACCTGCAGAGTTATAAATGATAACTCTCGTCCACAAATATATTGAGGGAAGGCAAAGAAGAGGATTTGAAATCAAGGCAGAATTGCAGGAAACAGATTTCAGGAGGTAGATTCGAATCGCCTTTAAAGCACATGAAAAGCGGCAAAACGTTGACAATGATGCCCTTGGCCAAAAAGGGCGTATGCGTTTTTTCCTGAATATATTCAGGAAAAAACGCATACGCCCTTTTTGGCCAACCAAGCAACCTGGAAAGGCAAATCAGCGCTACAAAGAAGTCTCGCTTCCCATCGGTCAAAAGGGCCATGCTGAAAAAAGTGTCAAAACCAGAAATGCAGGACAGGCCATGGAGAAATGGGAGCCTTGCTACACTGATGGGCGGGATGTAAATTGCCAACAGCCACTCTGGAGAAGTGTACGGTGTGTCCTGAAACATCTAAAAAACACAGCTTAGAGAGCATAGGGCACTTCCACGCCTGGGGGGATAAAGTTGGAAAATTGAAAATCAGCAAGACACAAGCACCCCAAAGTTTAGGGCTGCTCTGTTGACAAGGACCTCCACTTCCTTCCACCTTAAATATCCCAGGAAAGCGAAAAATGGATAAAAAAGTTGTGGTCCTTATGTACAATGGAATATCACTCAGCCATGAAATCAATGTCATAAGGCTAGTAGCAACATGATGAGTGGATTTAGGTAAGACGATTCTAAGTGAAATAAGTCACACAGAAAAGGACACTTCTCATAAGGTGTCACTTATAGAGGGAATGTAAAAACCGTTACACTTGAACTGAATTACAAAACAGAACAGAGTCACACATGCAGAAAACACACTATGGCTGCTTAAAGGGAAAGGTGAGGTGGGGTGATACATAAAACAAGAGTTTCAAATTAGCTCAGATACCTTTCCATAAACCCAATATGAAACAGACAAGACCTACTCCTTGCTCAGAGAACTGGACTCAACACGCCCGATTCACCGCACAAGAATATATCTGACTAGTAATAATCTTAAAACCTATGTATTGATATCTCTCTGTTAGTGGGTCAAGTGGGTGTAAAGCGGCCTAAACACAGCCGTGAAAAGCAGCTACACCCCATTATAAAAATAAATTACTTTTAAAAACCCATGAAACAAAGACAGGGAAAGAGAGAGAAATTCTTACACAATTCGTTCAGGGGCTGTGATGCAACCTGGATTGACCATATCTAGACCCACAGCTGGATGAGACATAAGGGTGGACACTCTTGGGGCTGAGAGGTTTGGTGAGGTTGGGTGAGCAAACGCAGACCCTTTAAAGTAATACTGCGTGCTACCCATCGCATGGGTCCCAAATCTCCAGGTTCAAGGGCATCTTCCTACATCGAAAACATGCATGAGAAACCCAGAAGATGGTACACCGTGTGATGGGGAAAGGTTTCTAAAACGCACCTCATTTCTCATCTCCTTGTGCTCGGGTTCGCCATTCCAGCCACTTTACTAGCAATCTCCCTACTTGGAGCATCAGCACCTTTAACCTCCTGTTCCGTACAGGTTGCAATTTGTCCTGAGGATGAACGGGAAGACGGGGAACCAATGAGAGACTAGCTCTTGGTGTTGGGACAGGCACAGGTCACTCTATTTTCCCATCAGGAAGAAGAATTAACCACAGGCTCAGCCTGCCCCCCTGAACCAGAACAGGGCCTGAAGCCATCCTGCGCTTTTGCGGCCGGCTCCCAAAAAAGCGACCTGTAAAATGGAGCTTCAGGGCACTGCAATTCACAAACCTGCAGAGTTATAAATGATAACTCTCGTCCACAAATATATTGAGGGAAGGCAAAGAAGAGGATTTGAAATCAAGGCAGAATTGCAGGAAACAGATTTCAGGAGGTAGATTCGAATCGCCTTTAAAGCACATGAAAAGCGGCAAAACGTTGACAATGATGCCCTTGGCCAAAAAGGGCGTATGCGTTTTTTCCTGAATATATTCAGGAAAAAACGCATACGCCCTTTTTGGCCAACCAAGCAACCTGGAAAGGCAAATCAGCGCTACAAAGAAGTCTCGCTTCCCATCGGTCAAAAGGGCCATGCTGAAAAAAGTGTCAAAACCAGAAATGCAGGACAGGCCATGGAGAAATGGGAGCCTTGCTACACTGATGGGCGGGATGTAAATTGCCAACAGCCACTCTGGAGAAGTGTACGGTGTGTCCTGAAACATCTAAAAAACACAGCTTAGAGAGCATAGGGCACTTCCACGCATGGGGGGATAAAGTGGGAAAATTGAAAATCAGCAAGACACAAGCACACCAAAGTTTAGGGCTGCTCTGTTGACAAGGACCTCCACTTCCTTCCACCTTAAATATCCCAGGAAAGCGAAAAATGGATAAAAAAGTTGTGGTCCTTATGTACAATGGAATATCACTCAGCCATGAAATCAATGTCATAAGGCTAGTAGCAGCATGATGAGTGGATTTAGGTAAGACGATTCTAAGTGAAATAAGTCACACAGAAAAGGACACTTCTCATAAGGTGTCACTTATAGAGGGAATGTAAAAACCGTTACACTTGAACTGAATTACAAAACAGAACAGAGTCACACATGCAGAAAACACACTATGGCTGCTTAAAGGGAAAGGTGAGGTGGGGTGATACATAAAACAAGAGTTTCAAATTAGCTCAGATACCGTTCCATAAACCCAATATGGAATAGACAAGACCTACTCCTTGCTCAGAGTACTGGACTCAACACGCCCGATTCACCGCACAAGAATATATCTGACTAGTAATAATCTTAAAACCTATGTATTGATATCTCTCTGTTAGTGGGTCAAGTGGGTGTAAAGCGGCCTAAACACAGCCGTGAAAAGCAGCTACACCCCATTATAAAAATAAATTACTTTTAAAAACCCATGAAACAAAGACAGGGAAAGAGAGAGAAATTCTTACACAATTCGTTCAGGGGCTGTGATGCAACCTGGATTGACCATATCTAGACCCACAGCTGGATGAGACATAAGGGTGGACACTCTTGGGGCTGAGAGGTTTGGTGAGGTTGGGTGAGCAAACGCAGACCCTTTAAAGTAATACTGCGTGCTACCCATCGCATGGGTCCCAAATCTCCAGGTTCAAGGGCATCTTCCTACATCGAAAACATGCATGAGAAACCCAGAAGATGGTACACCGTGTGATGGGGAAAGGTTTCTAAAACGCACCTCATTTCTCATCTCCTTGTGCTCGGGTTCGCCATTCCAGCCACTTTACTAGCAATCTCCCTACTTGGAGCATCAGCACCTTTAACCTCCTGTTCCGTACAGGTTGCAATTTGTCCTGAGGATGAACGGGAAGACGGGGAACCAATGAGAGACTAGCTCTTGGTGTTGGGAGAGGCACAGGTCACTCTATTTTCCCATCAGGAAGAAGAATTAACCACAGGCTCAGCCTGCCCCCCGGAACCAGAACAGGGCCTGAAGCCATCCTGCGCTTTTGCGGCCGGCTCCCAAAAAACCGACTTGTAAAATGGAGCTTCAGGGCACTGCAATTCACAAACCTGCAGAGTTATAAATGATAACTCTCGTCCACAAATATATTGAGGGAAGGCAAAGAAGAGGATTTGAAATCAAGGCAGAATTGCAGGAAACAGATTTCAGGAGGTAGATTCGAATCGCCTTTAAAGCACATGAAAAGCGGCAAAACGTTGACAATGATGCCCTTGGCCAAAAAGGGCGTATGCGTTTTTTCCTGAATATATTCAGGAAAAAACGCATACGCCCTTTTTGGCCAACCAAGCAACCTGGAAAGGCAAATCAGCGCTACAAAGAAGTCTCGCTTCCCATCGGTCAAAAGGGCCATGCTGAAAAAAGTGTCAAAACCAGAAATGCAGGACAGGCCATGGAGAAATGGGAGCCTTGCTACACTGATGGGCGGGATGTAAATTGCCAACAGCCACTCTGGAGAAGTGTACGGTGTGTCCTGAAACATCTAAAAAACACAGCTTAGAGAGCATAGGGCACTTCCACGCCTGGGGGGATAAAGTGGGAAAATTGAAAATCAGCAAGACACAAGCACCCCAAAGTTTAGGGCTGCTCTGTTGACAAGGACCTCCACTTCCTTCCACCTTAAATATCCCAGGAAAGCGAAAAATGGATAAAAAAGTTGTGGTCCTTATGTACAATGGAATATCACTCAGCCATGAAATCAATGTCATAAGGCTAGTAGCAACATGATGAGTGGATTTAGGTAAGACGATTCTAAGTGAAATAAGTCACACAGAAAAGGACACTTCTCATAAGGTGTCACTTATAGAGGGAATGTAAAAACCGTTACACTTGAACTGAATTACAAAACAGAACAGAGTCACACATGCAGAAAACACACTATGGCTGCTTAAAGGGAAAGGTGAGGTGGGGTGATACATAAAACAAGAGTTTCAAATTAGCTCAGATACCTTTCCATAAACCCAATATGAAACAGACAAGACCTACTCCTTGCTCAGAGAACTGGACTCAACACGCCCGATTCACCGCACAAGAATATATCTGACTAGTAATAATCTTAAAACCTATGTATTGATATCTCTCTGTTAGTGGGTCAAGTGGGTGTAAAGCGGCCTAAACACAGCCGTGAAAAGCAGCTACACCCCATTATAAAAATAAATTACTTTTAAAAACCCATGAAACAAAGACAGGGAAAGAGAGAGAAATTCTTACACAATTCGTTCAGGGGCTGTGATGCAACCTGGATTGACCATATCTAGACCCACAGCTGGATGAGACATAAGGGTGGACACTCTTGGGGCTGAGAGGTTTGGTGAGGTTGGGTGAGCAAACGCAGACCCTTTAAAGTAATACTGCGTGCTACCCATCGCATGGGTCCCAAATCTCCAGGTTCAAGGGCATCTTCCTACATCGAAAACATGCATGAGAAACCCAGAAGATGGTACACCGTGTGATGGGGAAAGGTTTCTAAAACGCACCTCATTTCTCATCTCCTTGTGCTCGGGTTCGCCATTCCAGCCACTTTACTAGCAATCTCCCTACTTGGAGCATCAGCACCTTTAACCTCCTGTTCCGTACAGGTTGCAATTTGTCCTGAGGATGAACGGGAAGACGGGGAACCAATGAGAGACTAGCTCTTGGTGTTGGGACAGGCACAGGTCACTCTATTTTCCCATCAGGAAGAAGAATTAACCACAGGCTCAGCCTGCCCCCCTGAACCAGAACAGGGCCTGAAGCCATCCTGCGCTTTTGCGGCCGGCTCCCAAAAAAGCGACCTGTAAAATGGAGCTTCAGGGCACTGCAATTCACAAACCTGCAGAGTTATAAATGATAACTCTCGTCCACAAATATATTGAGGGAAGGCAAAGAAGAGGATTTGAAATCAAGGCAGAATTGCAGGAAACAGATTTCAGGAGGTAGATTCGAATCGCCTTTAAAGCACATGAAAAGCGGCAAAACGTTGACAATGATGCCCTTGGCCAAAAAGGGCGTATGCGTTTTTTCCTGAATATATTCAGGAAAAAACGCATACGCCCTTTTTGGCCAACCAAGCAACCTGGAAAGGCAAATCAGCGCTACAAAGAAGTCTCGCTTCCCATCGGTCAAAAGGGCCATGCTGAAAAAAGTGTCAAAACCAGAAATGCAGGACAGGCCATGGAGAAATGGGAGCCTTGCTACACTGATGGGCGGGATGTAAATTGCCAACAGCCACTCTGGAGAAGTGTACGGTGTGTCCTGAAACATCTAAAAAACACAGCTTAGAGAGCATAGGGCACTTCCACGCATGGGGGGATAAAGTGGGAAAATTGAAAATCAGCAAGACACAAGCACCCCAAAGTTTAGGGCTGCTCTGTTGACAAGGACCTCCACTTCCTTCCACCTTAAATATCCCAGGAAAGCGAAAAATGGATAAAAAAGTTGTGGTCCTTATGTACAATGGAATATCACTCAGCCATGAAATCAATGTCATAAGGCTAGTAGCAGCATGATGAGTGGATTTAGGTAAGACGATTCTAAGTGAAATAAGTCACACAGAAAAGGACACTTCTCATAAGGTGTCACTTATAGAGGGAATGTAAAAACCGTTACACTTGAACTGAATTACAAAACAGAACAGAGTCACACATGCAGAAAACACACTATGGCTGCTTAAAGGGAAAGGTGAGGTGGGGTGATACATAAAACAAGAGTTTCAAATTAGCTCAGATACCGTTCCATAAACCCAATATGTAACAGACAAGACCTACTCCTTGCTCAGAGAACTGGACTCAACACGCCCGATTCACCGCACAAGAATATATCTGACTAGTAATAATCTTAAAACCTATGTATTGATATCTCTCTGTTAGTGGGTCAAGTGGGTGTAAAGCGGCCTAAACACAGCCGTGAAAAGCAGCTACACCCCATTATAAAAATAAATTACTTTTAAAAACCCATGAAACAAAGACAGGGAAAGAGAGAGAAATTCTTACACAATTCGTTCAGGGGCTGTGATGCAACCTGGATTGACCATATCTAGACCCACAGCTGGATGAGACATAAGGGTGGACACTCTTGGGGCTGAGAGGTTTGGTGAGGTTGGGTGAGCAAACGCAGACCCTTTAAAGTAATACTGCGTGCTACCCATCGCATGGGTCCCAAATCTCCAGGTTCAAGGGCATCTTCCTACATCGAAAACATGCATGAGAAACCCAGAAGATGGTACACCGTGTGATGGGGAAAGGTTTCTAAAACGCACCTCATTTCTCATCTCCTTGTGCTCGGGTTCGCCATTCCAGCCACTTTACTAGCAATCTCCCTACTTGGAGCATCAGCACCTTTAACCTCCTGTTCCGTACAGGTTGCAATTTGTCCTGAGGATGAACGGGAAGACGGGGAACCAATGAGAGACTAGCTCTTGGTGTTGGGAGAGGCACAGGTCACTCTATTTTCCCATCAGGAAGAAGAATTAACCACAGGCTCAGCCTGCCCCCCTGAACCAGAACAGGGCCTGAAGCCATCCTGCGCTTTTGCGGCCGGCTCCCAAAAAAGCGACTTGTAAAATGGAGCTTCAGGGCACTGCAATTCACAAACCTGCAGAGTTATAAATGATAACTCTCGTCCACAAATATATTGAGGGAAGGCAAAGAAGAGGATTTGAAATCAAGGCAGAATTGCAGGAAACAGATTTCAGGAGGTAGATTCGAATCGCCTTTAAAGCACATGAAAAGCGGCAAAACGTTGACAATGATGCCCTTGGCCAAAAAGGGCGTATGCGTTTTTTCCTGAATATATTCAGGAAAAAACGCATACGCCCTTTTTGGCCAACCAAGCAACCTGGAAAGGCAAATCAGCGCTACAAAGAAGTCTCGCTTCCCATCGGTGAAAAGGGCCATGCTGAAAAAAGTGTCAAAACCAGAAATGCAGGACAGGCCATGGAGAAATGGGAGCCTTGCTACACTGATGGGCGGGATGTAAATTGCCAACAGCCACTCTGGAGAAGTGTACGGTGTGTCCTGAAACATCTAAAAAACACAGCTTAGAGAGCATAGGGCACTTCCACGCATGGGGGGATAAAGTGGGAAAATTGAAAATCAGCAAGACACAAGCACCCCAAAGTTTAGGGCTGCTCTGTTGACAAGGACCTCCACTTCCTTCCACCTTAAATATCCCAGGAAAGCGAAAAATGGATAAAAAAGTTGTGGTCCTTATGTACAATGGAATATCACTCAGCCATGAAATCAATGTCATAAGGCTAGTAGCAGCATGATGAGTGGATTTAGGTAAGACGATTCTAAGTGAAATAAGTCACACAGAAAAGGACACTTCTCATAAGGTGTCACTTATAGAGGGAATGTAAAAACCGTTACACTTGAACTGAATTACAAAACAGAACAGAGTCACACATGCAGAAAACACACTATGGCTGCTTAAAGGGAAAGGTGAGGTGGGGTGATACATAAAACAAGAGTTTCAAATTAGCTCAGATACCGTTCCATAAACCCAATATGTAACAGACAAGACCTACTCCTTGCTCAGAGAACTGGACTCAACACGCCCGATTCACCGCACAAGAATATATCTGACTAGTAATAATCTTAAAACCTATGTATTGATATCTCTCTGTTAGTGGGTCAAGTGGGTGTAAAGCGGCCTAAACACAGCCGTGAAAAGCAGCTACACCCCATTATAAAAATAAATTACTTTTAAAAACCCATGAAACAAAGACAGGGAAAGAGAGAGAAATTCTTACACAATTCGTTCAGGGGCTGTGATGCAACCTGGATTGACCATATCTAGACCCACAGCTGGATGAGACATAAGGGTGGACACTCTTGGGGCTGAGAGGTTTGGTGAGGTTGGGTGAGCAAACGCAGACCCTTTAAAGTAATACTGCGTGCTACCCATCGCATGGGTCCCAAATCTCCAGGTTCAAGGGCATCTTCCTACATCGAAAACATGCATGAGAAACCCAGAAGATGGTACACCGTGTGATGGGGAAAGGTTTCTAAAACGCACCTCATTTCTCATCTCCTTGTGCTCGGGTTCGCCATTCCAGCCACTTTACTAGCAATCTCCCTACTTGGAGCATCAGCACCTTTAACCTCCTGTTCCGTACAGGTTGCAATTTGTCCTGAGGATGAACGGGAAGACGGGGAACCAATGAGAGACTAGCTCTTGGTGTTGGGAGAGGCACAGGTCACTCTATTTTCCCATCAGGAAGAAGAATTAACCACAGGCTCAGCCTGCCCCCCTGAACCAGAACAGGGCCTGAAGCCATCCCGCGCTTTTGCGGCCGGCTCCCAAAAAATCGACTTGTAAAATGGAGCTTCAGGGCACTGCAATTCACAAACCTGCAGAGTTATAAATGATAACTCTCGTCCACAAATATATTGAGGGAAGGCAAAGAAGAGGATTTGAAATCAAGGCAGAATTGCAGGAAACAGATTTCAGGAGGTAGATTCGAATCGCCTTTAAAGCACATGAAAAGCGGCAAAACGTTGACAATGATGCCCTTGGCCAAAAAGGGCGTATGCGTTTTTTCCTGAATATATTCAGGAAAAAACGCATACGCCCTTTTTGGCCAACCAAGCAACCTGGAAAGGCAAATCAGCGCTACAAAGAAGTCTCGCTTCCCATCGGTCAAAAGGGCCATGCTGAAAAAAGTGTCAAAACCAGAAATGCAGGACAGGCCATGGAGAAATGGGAGCCTTGCTACACTGATGGGCGGGATGTAAATTGCCAACAGCCACTCTGGAGAAGTGTACGGTGTGTCCTGAAACATCTAAAAAACACAGCTTAGAGAGCATAGGGCACTTCCACGCATGGGGGGATAAAGTGGGAAAATTGAAAATCAGCAAGACACAAGCACCCCAAAGTTTAGGGCTGCTCTGTTGACAAGGACCTCCACTTCCTTCCACCTTAAATATCCCAGGAAAGCGAAAAATGGATAAAAAAGTTGTGGTCCTTATGTACAATGGAATATCACTCAGCCATGAAATCAATGTCATAAGGCTAGTAGCAGCATGATGAGTGGATTTAGGTAAGACGATTCTAAGTGAAATAAGTCACACAGAAAAGGACACTTCTCATAAGGTGTCACTTATAGAGGGAATGTAAAAACCGTTACACTTGAACTGAATTACAAAACAGAACAGAGTCACACATGCAGAAAACACACTATGGCTGCTTAAAGGGAAAGGTGAGGTGGGGTGATACATAAAACAAGAGTTTCAAATTAGCTCAGATACCGTTCCATAAACCCAATATGTAACAGACAAGACCTACTCCTTGCTCAGAGAACTGGACTCAACACGCCCGATTCACCGCACAAGAATATATCTGACTAGTAATAATCTTAAAACCTATGTATTGATATCTCTCTGTTAGTGGGTCAAGTGGGTGTAAAGCGGCCTAAACACAGCCGTGAAAAGCAGCTACACCCCATTATAAAAATAAATTACTTTTAAAAACCCATGAAACAAAGACAGGGAAAGAGAGAGAAATTCTTACACAATTCGTTCAGGGGCTGTGATGCAACCTGGATTGACCATATCTAGACCCACAGCTGGATGAGACATAAGGGTGGACACTCTTGGGGCTGAGAGGTTTGGTGAGGTTGGGTGAGCAAACGCAGACCCTTTAAAGTAATACTGCGTGCTACCCATCGCATGGGTCCCAAATCTCCAGGTTCAAGGGCATCTTCCTACATCGAAAACATGCATGAGAAACCCAGAAGATGGTACACCGTGTGATGTGGAAAGGTTTCTAAAACGCACCTCATTTCTCATCTCCTTGTGCTCGGGTTCGCCATTCCAGCCACTTTACTAGCAATCTCCCTACTTGGAGCATCAGCACCTTTAACCTCCTGTTCCGTACAGGTTGCAATTTGTCCTGAGGATGAACGGGAAGACGGGGAACCAATGAGAGACTAGCTCTTGGTGTTGGGAGAGGCACAGGTCACTCTATTTTCCCATCAGGAAGAAGAATTAACCACAGGCTCAGCCTGCCCCCCTGAACCAGAACAGGGCCTGAAGCCATCCCGCGCTTTTGCGGCCGGCTCCCAAAAAATCGACTTGTAAAATGGAGCTTCAGGGCACTGCAATTCACAAACCTGCAGAGTTATAAATGATAACTCTCGTCCACAAATATATTGAGGGAAGGCAAAGAAGAGGATTTGAAATCAAGGCAGAATTGCAGGAAACAGATTTCAGGAGGTAGATTCGAATCGCCTTTAAAGCACATGAAAAGCGGCAAAACGTTGACAATGATGCCCTTGGCCAAAAAGGGCGTATGCGTTTTTTCCTGAATATATTCAGGAAAAAACGCATACGCCCTTTTTGGCCAACCAAGCAACCTGGAAAGGCAAATCAGCGCTACAAAGAAGTCTCGCTTCCCATCGGTCAAAAGGGCCATGCTGAAAAAAGTGTCAAAACCAGAAATGCAGGACAGGCCATGGAGAAATGGGAGCCTTGCTACACTGATGGGCGGGATGTAAATTGCCAACAGCCACTCTGGAGAAGTGTACGGTGTGTCCTGAAACATCTAAAAAACACAGCTTAGAGAGCATAGGGCACTTCCACGCATGGGGGGATAAAGTGGGAAAATTGAAAATCAGCAAGACACAAGCACCCCAAAGTTTAGGGCTGCTCTGTTGACAAGGACCTCCACTTCCTTCCACCTTAAACATCCCAGGAAAGCGAAAAATGGAAAAAAAAGTTGTGGTCCTTATGTACAATGGAATATCACTCAGCCATGAAATCAATGTCATAAGGCTAGTAGCAGCATGATGAGTGGATTTAGGTAAGACGATTCTAAGTGAAATAAGTCACACAGAAAAGGACACTTCTCATAAGGTGTCACTTATAGAGGGAATGTAAAAACCGTTACACTTGAACTGAATTACAAAACAGAACAGAGTCACACATGCAGAAAACACACTATGGCTGCTTAAAGGGAAAGGTGAGGTGGGGTGATACATAAAACAAGAGTTTCAAATTAGCTCAGATACCGTTCCATAAACCCAATATGTAACAGACAAGACCTACTCCTTGCTCAGAGAACTGGACTCAACACGCCCGATTCACCGCACAAGAATATATCTGACTAGTAATAATCTTAAAACCTATGTATTGATATCTCTCTGTTAGTGGGTCAAGTGGGTGTAAAGCGGCCTAAACACAGCCGTGAAAAGCAGCTAAACCCCATTATAAAAATAAATTACTTTTAAAAACCCATGAAACAAAGACAGGGAAAGAGAGAGAAATTCTTACACAATTCGTTCAGGGGCTGTGATGCAACCTGGATTGACCATATCTAGACCCACAGCTGGATGAGACATAAGGGTGGACACTCTTGGGGCTGAGAGGTTTGGTGAGGTTGGGTGAGCAAACGCAGACCCTTTAAAGTAATACTGCGTGCTACCCATCGCATGGGTCCCAAATCTCCAGGTTCAAGGGCATCTTCCTACATCGAAAACATGCATGAGAAACCCAGAAGATGGTACACCGTGTGATGGGGAAAGGTTTCTAAAACGCACCTCATTTCTCATCTCCTTGTGCTCGGGTTCGCCATTCCAGCCACTTTACTAGCAATCTCCCTACTTGGAGCATCAGCACCTTTAACCTCCTGTTCCGTACAGGTTGCAATTTGTCCTGAGGATGAACGGGAAGACGGGGAACCAATGAGAGACTAGCTCTTGGTGTTGGGACAGGCACAGGTCACTCTATTTTCCCATCAGGAAGAAGAATTAACCACAGGCTCAGCCTGCCCCCCTGAACCAGAACAGGGCCTGAAGCCATCCTGCGCTTTTGCGGCCGGCTCCCAAAAAAGCGACCTGTAAAATGGAGCTTCAGGGCACTGCAATTCACAAACCTGCAGAGTTATAAATGATAACTCTCGTCCACAAATATATTGAGGGAAGGCAAAGAAGAGGATTTGAAATCAAGGCAGAATTGCAGGAAACAGATTTCAGGAGGTAGATTCGAATCGCCTTTAAAGCACATGAAAAGCGGCAAAACGTTGACAATGATGCCCTTGGCCAAAAAGGGCGTATGCGTTTTTTCCTGAATATATTCAGGAAAAAACGCATACGCCCTTTTTGGCCAACCAAGCAACCTGGAAAGGCAAATCAGCGCTACAAAGAAGTCTCGCTTCCCATCGGTCAAAAGGGCCATGCTGAAAAAAGTGTCAAAACCAGAAATGCAGGACAGGCCATGGAGAAATGGGAGCCTTGCTACACTGATGGGCGGGATGTAAATTGCCAACAGCCACTCTGGAGAAGTGTACGGTGTGTCCTGAAACATCTAAAAAACACAGCTTAGAGAGCATAGGGCACTTCCACGCATGGGGGGATAAAGTGGGAAAATTGAAAATCAGCAAGACACAAGCACCCCAAAGTTTAGGGCTGCTCTGTTGACAAGGACCTCCACTTCCTTCCACCTTAAATATCCCAGGAAAGCGAAAAATGGATAAAAAAGTTGTGGTCCTTATGTACAATGGAATATCACTCAGCCATGAAATCAATGTCATAAGGCTAGTAGCAGCATGATGAGTGGATTTAGGTAAGACGATTCTAAGTGAAATAAGTCACACAGAAAAGGACACTTCTCATAAGGTGTCACTTATAGAGGGAATGTAAAAACCGTTACACTTGAACTGAATTACAAAACAGAACAGAGTCACACATGCAGAAAACACACTATGGCTGCTTAAAGGGAAAGGTGAGGTGGGGTGATACATAAAACAAGAGTTTCAAATTAGCTCAGATACCGTTCCATAAACCCAATATGTAACAGACAAGACCTACTCCTTGCTCAGAGAACTGGACTCAACACGCCCGATTCACCGCACAAGAATATATCTGACTAGTAATAATCTTAAAACCTATGTATTGATATCTCTCTGTTAGTGGGTCAAGTGGGTGTAAAGCGGCCTAAACACAGCCGTGAAAAGCAGCTACACCCCATTATAAAAATAAATTACTTTTAAAAACCCATGAAACAAAGACAGGGAAAGAGAGAGAAATTCTTACACAATTCGTTCAGGGGCTGTGATGCAACCTGGATTGACCATATCTAGACCCACAGCTGGATGAGACATAAGGGTGGACACTCTTGGGGCTGAGAGGTTTGGTGAGGTTGGGTGAGCAAACGCAGACCCTTTAAAGTAATACTGCGTGCTACCCATCGCATGGGTCCCAAATCTCCAGGTTCAAGGGCATCTTCCTACATCGAAAACATGCATGAGAAACCCAGAAGATGGTACACCGTGTGATGGGGAAAGGTTTCTAAAACGCACCTCATTTCTCATCTCCTTGTGCTCGGGTTCGCCATTCCAGCCACTTTACTAGCAATCTCCCTACTTGGAGCATCAGCACCTTTAACCTCCTGTTCCGTACAGGTTGCAATTTGTCCTGAGGATGAACGGGAAGATGGGGAACCAATGAGAGACTAGCTCTTGGTGTTGGGACAGGCACAGGTCACTCTATTTTCCCATCAGGAAGAAGAATTAACCACAGGCTCAGCCTGCCCCCCTGAACCAGAACAGGGCCTGAAGCCATCCTGCGCTTTTGCGGCCGGCTCCCAAAAAAGCGACTTGTAAAATGGAGCTTCAGGGCACTGCAATTCACAAACCTGCAGAGTTATAAATGATAACTCTCGTCCACAAATATATTGAGGGAAGGCAAAGAAGAGGATTTGAAATCAAGGCAGAATTGCAGGAAACAGATTTCAGGAGGTAGATTCGAATCGCCTTTAAAGCACATGAAAAGCGGCAAAACGTTGACAATGATGCCCTTGGCCAAAAAGGGCGTATGCGTTTTTTCCTGAATATATTCAGGAAAAAACGCATACGCCCTTTTTGGCCAACCAAGCAACCTGGAAAGGCAAATCAGCGCTACAAAGAAGTCTCGCTTCCCATCGGTGAAAAGGGCCATGCTGAAAAAAGTGTCAAAACCAGAAATGCAGGACAGGCCATGGAGAAATGGGAGCCTTGCTACACTGATGGGCGGGATGTAAATTGCCAACAGCCACTCTGGAGAAGTGTACGGTGTGTCCTGAAACATCTAAAAAACACAGCTTAGAGAGCATAGGGCACTTCCACGCATGGGGGGATAAAGTGGGAAAATTGAAAATCAGCAAGACACAAGCACCCCAAAGTTTAGGGCTGCTCTGTTGACAAGGACCTCCACTTCCTTCCACCTTAAATATCCCAGGAAAGCGAAAAATGGATAAAAAAGTTGTGGTCCTTATGTACAATGGAATATCACTCAGCCATGAAATCAATGTCATAAGGCTAGTAGCAGCATGATGAGTGGATTTAGGTAAGACGATTCTAAGTGAAATAAGTCACACAGAAAAGGACACTTCTCATAAGGTGTCACTTATAGAGGGAATGTAAAAACCGTTACACTTGAACTGAATTACAAAACAGAACAGAGTCACACATGCAGAAAACACACTATGGCTGCTTAAAGGGAAAGGTGAGGTGGGGTGATACATAAAACAAGAGTTTCAAATTAGCTCAGATACCGTTCCATAAACCCAATATGTAACAGACAAGACCTACTCCTTGCTCAGAGAACTGGACTCAACACGCCCGATTCACCGCACAAGAATATATCTGACTAGTAATAATCTTAAAACCTATGTATTGATATCTCTCTGTTAGTGGGTCAAGTGGGTGTAAAGCGGCCTAAACACAGCCGTGAAAAGCAGCTACACCCCATTATAAAAATAAATTACTTTTAAAAACCCATGAAACAAAGACAGGGAAAGAGAGAGAAATTCTTACACAATTCGTTCAGGGGCTGTGATGCAACCTGGATTGACCATATCTAGACCCACAGCTGGATGAGACATAAGGGTGGACACTCTTGGGGCTGAGAGGTTTGGTGAGGTTGGGTGAGCAAACGCAGACCCTTTAAAGTAATACTGCGTGCTACCCATCGCATGGGTCCCAAATCTCCAGGTTCAAGGGCATCTTCCTACATCGAAAACATGCATGAGAAACCCAGAAGATGGTACACCGTGTGATGGGGAAAGGTTTCTAAAACGCACCTCATTTCTCATCTCCTTGTGCTCGGGTTCGCCATTCCAGCCACTTTACTAGCAATCTCCCTACTTGGAGCATCAGCACCTTTAACCTCCTGTTCCGTACAGGTTGCAATTTGTCCTGAGGATGAACGGGAAGACGGGGAACCAATGAGAGACTAGCTCTTGGTGTTGGGACAGGCACAGGTCACTCTATTTTCCCATCAGGAAGAAGAATTAACCACAGGCTCAGCCTGCCCCCCTGAACCAGAACAGGGCCTGAAGCCATCCTGCGCTTTTGCGGCCGGCTCCCAAAAAAGCGACCTGTAAAATGGAGCTTCAGGGCACTGCAATTCACAAACCTGCAGAGTTATAAATGATAACTCTCGTCCACAAATATATTGAGGGAAGGCAAAGAAGAGGATTTGAAATCAAGGCAGAATTGCAGGAAACAGATTTCAGGAGGTAGATTCGAATCGCCTTTAAAGCACATGAAAAGCGGCAAAACGTTGACAATGATGCCCTTGGCCAAAAAGGGCGTATGCGTTTTTTCCTGAATATATTCAGGAAAAAATGCATACGCCCTTTTTGGCCAACCAAGCAACCTGGAAAGGCAAATCAGCGCTACAAAGAAGTCTCGCTTCCCATCGGTCAAAAGGGCCATGCTGAAAAAAGTGTCAAAACCAGAAATGCAGGACAGGCCATGGAGAAATGGGAGCCTTGCTACACTGATGGGCGGGATGTAAATTGCCAACAGCCACTCTGGAGAAGTGTACGGTGTGTCCTGAAACATCTAAAAAACACAGCTTAGAGAGCATAGGGCACTTCCACGCATGGGGGGATAAAGTGGGAAAATTGAAAATCAGCAAGACACAAGCACCCCAACGTTTAGGGCTGCTCTGTTGACAAGGACCTCCACTTCCTTCCACCTTAAATATCCCAGGAAAGCGAAAAATGGATAAAAAAGTTGTGGTCCTTATGTACAATGGAATATCACTCAGCCATGAAATCAATGTCATAAGGCTAGTAGCAGCATGATGAGTGGATTTAGGTAAGACGATTCTAAGTGAAATAAGTCACACAGAAAAGGACACTTCTCATAAGGTGTCACTTATAGAGGGAATGTAAAAACCGTTACACTTGAACTGAATTACAAAACAGAACAGAGTCACACATGCAGAAAACACACTATGGCTGCTTAAAGGGAAAGGTGAGGTGGGGTGATACATAAAACAAGAGTTTCAAATTAGCTCAGATACCGTTCCATAAACCCAATATGGAATAGACAAGACCTACTCCTTGCTCAGAGAACTGGACTCAACACGCCCGATTCACCGCACAAGAATATATCTGACTAGTAATAATCTTAAAACCTATGTATTGATATCTCTCTGTTAGTGGGTCAAGTGGGTGTAAAGCGGCCTAAACACAGCCGTGAAAAGCAGCTAAACCCCATTATAAAAATAAATTACTTTTAAAAACCCATGAAACAAAGACAGGGAAAGAGAGAGAAATTCTTACACAATTCGTTCAGGGGCTGTGATGCAACCTGGATTGACCATATCTAGACCCACAGCTGGATGAGACATAAGGGTGGACACTCTTGGGGCTGAGAGGTTTGGTGAGGTTGGGTGAGCAAACGCAGACCCTTTAAAGTAATACTGCGTGCTACCCATCGCATGGGTCCCAAATCTCCAGGTTCAAGGGCATCTTCCTACATCGAAAACATGCATGAGAAACCCAGAAGATGGTACACCGTGTGATGGGGAAAGGTTTCTAAAACGCACCTCATTTCTCATCTCCTTGTGCTCGGGTTCGCCATTCCAGCCACTTTACTAGCAATCTCCCTACTTGGAGCATCAGCACCTTTAACCTCCTGTTCCGTACAGGTTGCAATTTGTCCTGAGGATGAACGGGAAGACGGGGAACCAATGAGAGACTAGCTCTTGGTGTTGGGAGAGGCACAGGTCACTCTATTTTCCCATCAGGAAGAAGAATTAACCACAGGCTCAGCCTGCCCCCCTGAACCAGAACAGGGCCTGAAGCCATCCTGCGCTTTTGCGGCCGGCTCCCAACAAAGCGACTTGTAAAATGGAGCTTCAGGGCACTGCAATTCACAAACCTGCAGAGTTATAAATGATAACTCTCGTCCACAAATATATTGAGGGAAGGCAAAGAAGAGGATTTGAAATCAAGGCAGAATTGCAGGAAACAGATTTCAGGAGGTAGATTCGAATCGCCTTTAAAGCACATGAAAAGCGGCAAAACGTTGACAATGATGCCCTTGGCCAAAAAGGGCGTATGCGTTTTTTCCTGAATATATTCAGGAAAAAACGCATACGCCCTTTTTGGCCAACCAAGCAACCTGGAAAGGCAAATCAGCGCTACAAAGAAGTCTCGCTTCCCATCGGTCAAAAGGGCCATGCTGAAAAAAGTGTCAAAACCAGAAATGCAGGACAGGCCATGGAGAAATGGGAGCCTTGCTACACTGATGGGCGGGATGTAAATTGCCAACAGCCACTCTGGAGAAGTGTACGGTGTGTCCTGAAACATCTAAAAAACACAGCTTAGAGAGCATAGGGCACTTCCACGCATGGGGGGATAAAGTGGGAAAATTGAAAATCAGCAAGACACAAGCACCCCAAAGTTTAGGGCTGCTCTGTTGACAAGGACCTCCACTTCCTTCCACCTTAAATATCCCAGGAAAGCGAAAAATGGATAAAAAAGTTGTGGTCCTTATGTACAATGGAATATCACTCAGCCATGAAATCAATGTCATAAGGCTAGTAGCAACATGATGAGTGGATTTAGGTAAGACGATTCTAAGTGAAATAAGTCACACAGAAAAGGACACTTCTCATAAGGTGTCACTTATAGAGGGAATGTAAAAACCGTTACACTTGAACTGAATTACAAAACAGAACAGAGTCACACATGCAGAAAACACACTATGGCTGCTTAAAGGGAAAGGTGAGGTGGGGTGATACATAAAACAAGAGTTTCAAATTAGCTCAGATACCGTTCCATAAACCCAATATGTAACAGACAAGACCTACTCCTTGCTCAGAGAACTGGACTCAACACGCCCGATTCACCGCACAAGAATATATCTGACTAGTAATAATCTTAAAACCTATGTATTGATATCTCTCTGTTAGTGGGTCAAGTGGGTGTAAAGCGGCCTAAACACAGCCGTGAAAAGCAGCTACACCCCATTATAAAAATAAATTACTTTTAAAAACCCAGGAAACAAAGACAGGGAAAGAGAGAGAAATTCTTACACAATTCGTTCAGGGGCTGTGATGCAACCTGGATTGACCATATCTAGACCCACAGCTGGATGAGACATAAGGGTGGACACTCTTGGGGCTGAGAGGTTTGGTGAGGTTGGGTGAGCAAACGCAGACCCTTTAAAGTAATACTGCGTGCTACCCATCGCATGGGTCCCAAATCTCCAGGTTCAAGGGCATCTTCCTACATCGAAAACATGCATGAGAAACCCAGAAGATGGTACACCGTGTGATGGGGAAAGGTTTCTAAAACGCACCTCATTTCTCATCTCCTTGTGCTCGGGTTCGCCATTCCAGCCACTTTACTAGCAATCTCCCTACTTGGAGCATCAGCACCTTTAACCTCCTGTTCCGTACAGGTTGCAATTTGTCCTGAGGATGAACGGGAAGACGGGGAACCAATGAGAGACTAGCTCTTGGTGTTGGGAGAGGCACAGGTCACTCTATTTTCCCATCAGGAAGAAGAATTAACCACAGGCTCAGCCTGCCCCCCTGAACCAGAACAGGGCCTGAAGCCATCCTGCGCTTTTGCGGCCGGCTCCCAAAAAACCGACTTGTAAAATGGAGCTTCAGGGCACTGCAATTCACAAACCTGCAGAGTTATAAATGATAACTCTCGTCCACAAATATATTGAGGGAAGGCAAAGAAGAGGATTTGAAATCAAGGCAGAATTGCAGGAAACAGATTTCAGGAGGTAGATTCGAATCGCCTTTAAAGCACATGAAAAGCGGCAAAACGTTGACAATGATGCCCTTGGCCAAAAAGGGCGTATGCGTTTTTTCCTGAATATATTCAGGAAAAAACGCATACGCCCTTTTTGGCCAACCAAGCAACCTGGAAAGGCAAATCAGCGCTACAAAGAAGTCTCGCTCCCCATCGGTCAAAAGGGCCATGCTGAAAAAAGTGTCAAAACCAGAAATGCAGGACAGGCCATGGAGAAATGGGAGCCTTGCTACACTGATGGGCGGGATGTAAATTGCCAACAGCCACTCTGGAGAAGTGTACGGTGTGTCCTGAAACATCTAAAAAACACAGCTTAGAGAGCATAGGGCACTTCCACGCATGGGGGGATAAAGTGGGAAAATTGAAAATCAGCAAGACACAAGCACCCCAAAGTTTAGGGCTGCTCTGTTGACAAGGACCTCCACTTCCTTCCACCTTAAATATCCTAGGAAAGCGAAAAATGGATAAAAAAGTTGTGGTCCTTATGTACAATGGAATATCACTCAGCCATGAAATCAATGTCATAAGGCTAGTAGCAGCATGATGAGTGGATTTAGGTAAGACGATTCTAAGTGAAATAAGTCACACAGAAAAGGACACTTCTCATAAGGTGTCACTTATAGAGGGAATGTAAAAACCGTTACACTTGAACTGAATTACAAAACAGAACAGAGTCACACATGCAGAAAACACACTATGGCTGCTTAAAGGGAAAGGTGAGGTGGGGTGATACATAAAACAAGAGTTTCAAATTAGCTCAGATACCGTTCCATAAACCCAATATGGAATAGACAAGACCTACTCCTTGCTCAGAGAACTGGACTCAACACGCCCGATTCACCGCACAAGAATATATCTGACTAGTAATAATCTTAAAACCTATGTATTGATATCTCTCTGTTAGTGGGTCAAGTGGGTGTAAAGCGGCCTAAACACAGCCGTGAAAAGCAGCTAAACCCCATTATAAAAATAAATTACTTTTAAAAACCCATGAAACAAAGACAGGGAAAGAGAGAGAAATTCTTACACAATTCGTTCAGGGGCTGTGATGCAACCTGGATTGACCATATCTAGACCCACAGCTGGATGAGACATAAGGGTGGACACTCTTGGGGCTGAGAGGTTTGGTGAGGTTGGGTGAGCAAACGCAGACCCTTTAAAGTAATACTGCGTGCTACCCATCGCATGGGTCCCAAATCTCCAGGTTCAAGGGCATCTTCCTACATCGAAAACATGCATGAGAAACCCAGAAGATGGTACACCGTGTGATGGGGAAAGGTTTCTAAAACGCACCTCATTTCTCATCTCCTTGTGCTCGGGTTCGCCATTCCAGCCACTTTACTAGCAATCTCCCTACTTGGAGCATCAGCACCTTTAACCTCCTGTTCCGTACAGGTTGCAATTTGTCCTGAGGATGAACGGGAAGACGGGGAACCAATGAGAGACTAGCTCTTGGTGTTGGGAGAGGCACAGGTCACTCTATTTTCCCATCAGGAAGAAGAATTAACCACAGGCTCAGCCTGCCCCCCTGAACCAGAACAGGGCCTGAAGCCATCCTGCGCTTTTGCGGCCGGCTCCCAACAAAGCGACTTGTAAAATGGAGCTTCAGGGCACTGCAATTCACAAACCTGCAGAGTTATAAATGATAACTCTCGTCCACAAATATATTGAGGGAAGGCAAAGAAGAGGATTTGAAATCAAGGCAGAATTGCAGGAAACAGATTTCAGGAGGTAGATTCGAATCGCCTTTAAAGCACATGAAAAGCGGCAAAACGTTGACAATGATGCCCTTGGCCAAAAAGGGCGTATGCGTTTTTTCCTGAATATATTCAGGAAAAAACGCATACGCCCTTTTTGGCCAACCAAGCAACCTGGAAAGGCAAATCAGCGCTACAAAGAAGTCTCGCTTCCCATCGGTCAAAAGGGCCATGCTGAAAAAAGTGTCAAAACCAGAAATGCAGGACAGGCCATGGAGAAATGGGAGCCTTGCTACACTGATGGGCGGGATGTAAATTGCCAACAGCCACTCTGGAGAAGTGTACGGTGTGTCCTGAAACATCTAAAAAACACAGCTTAGAGAGCATAGGGCACTTCCACGCATGGGGGGATAAAGTGGGAAAATTGAAAATCAGCAAGACACAAGCACCCCAAAGTTTAGGGCTGCTCTGTTGACAAGGACCTCCACTTCCTTCCACCTTAAATATCCCAGGAAAGCGAAAAATGGATAAAAAAGTTGTGGTCCTTATGTACAATGGAATATCACTCAGCCATGAAATCAATGTCATAAGGCTAGTAGCAGCATGATGAGTGGATTTAGGTAAGACGATTCTAAGTGAAATAAGTCACACAGAAAAGGACACTTCTCATAAGGTGTCACTTATAGAGGGAATGTAAAAACCGTTACACTTGAAGTGAATTACAAAACAGAACAGAGTCACACATGCAGAAAACACACTATGGCTGCTTAACGGGAAAGGTGAGGTGGGGTGATACATAAAACAAGAGTTTCAAATTAGCTCAGATACCGTTCCATAAACCCAATATGTAACAGACAAGACCTACTCCTTGCTCAGAGAACTGGACTCAACACGCCCGATTCACCGCACAAGAATATATCTGACTAGTAATAATCTTAAAACCTATGTATTGATATCTCTCTGTTAGTGGGTCAAGTGGGTGTAAAGCGGCCTAAACACAGCCGTGAAAAGCAGCTACACCCCATTATAAAAATAAATTACTTTTAAAAACCCATGAAACAAAGACAGGGAAAGAGAGAGAAATTCTTACACAATTCGTTCAGGGGCTGTGATGCAACCTGGATTGACCATATCTAGACCCACAGCTGGATGAGACATAAGGGTGGACACTCTTGGGGCTGAGAGGTTTGGTGAGGTTGGGTGAGCAAACGCAGACCCTTTAAAGTAATACTGCGTGCTACCCATCGCATGGGTCCCAAATCTCCAGGTTCAAGGGCATCTTCCTACATCGAAAACATGCATGAGAAACCCAGAAGATGGTACACCGTGTGATGGGGAAAGGTTTCTAAAACGCACCTCATTTCTCATCTCCTTGTGCTCGGGTTCGCCATTCCAGCCACTTTACTAGCAATCTCCCTACTTGGAGCATCAGCACCTTTAACCTCCTGTTCCGTACAGGTTGCAATTTGTCCTGAGGATGAACGGGAAGACGGGGAACCAATGAGAGACTAGCTCTTGGTGTTGGGAGAGGCACAGGTCACTCTATTTTCCCATCAGGAAGAAGAATTAACCACAGGCTCAGCCTGCCCCCCTGAACCAGAACAGGGCCTGAAGCCATCCTGCGCTTTTGCGGCCGGCTCCCAAAAAACCGACTTGTAAAATGGAGCTTCAGGGCACTGCAATTCACAAACCTGCAGAGTTATAAATGATAACTCTCGTCCACAAATATATTGAGGGAAGGCAAAGAAGAGGATTTGAAATCAAGGCAGAATTGCAGGAAACAGATTTCAGGAGGTAGATTCGAATCGCCTTTAAAGCACATGAAAAGCGGCAAAACGTTGACAATGATGCCCTTGGCCAAAAAGGGCGTATGCGTTTTTTCCTGAATATATTCAGGAAAAAACGCATACGCCCTTTTTGGCCAACCAAGCAACCTGGAAAGGCAAATCAGCGCTACAAAGAAGTCTCGCTTCCCATCGGTCAAAAGGGCCATGCTGAAAAAAGTGTCAAAACCAGAAATGCAGGACAGGCCATGGAGAAATGGGAGCCTTGCTACACTGATGGGCGGGATGTAAATTGCCAACAGCCACTCTGGAGAAGTGTACGGTGTGTCCTGAAACATCTAAAAAACACAGCTTAGAGAGCATAGGGCACTTCCACGCATGGGGGGATAAAGTGGGAAAATTGAAAATCAGCAAGACACAAGCACCCCAAAGTTTAGGGCTGCTCTGTTGACAAGGACCTCCACTTCCTTCCACCTTAAATATCCCAGGAAAGCGAAAAATGGATAAAAAAGTTGTGGTCCTTATGTACAATGGAATATCACTCAGCCATGAAATCAATGTCATAAGGCTAGTAGCAACATGATGAGTGGATTTAGGTAAGACGATTCTAAGTGAAATAAGTCACACAGAAAAGGACACTTCTCATAAGGTGTCACTTATAGAGGGAATGTAAAAACCGTTACACTTGAACTGAATTACAAAACAGAACAGAGTCACACATGCAGAAAACACACTATGGCTGCTTAAAGGGAAAGGTGAGGTGGGGTGATACATAAAACAAGAGTTTCAAATTAGCTCAGATACCGTTCCATAAACCCAATATGTAACAGACAAGACCTACTCCTTGCTCAGAGAACTGGACTCAACACGCCCGATTCACCGCACAAGAATATATCTGACTAGTAATAATCTTAAAACCTATGTATTGATATCTCTCTGTTAGTGGGTCAAGTGGGTGTAAAGCGGCCTAAACACAGCCGTGAAAAGCAGCTACACCCCATTATAAAAATAAATTACTTTTAAAAACCCATGAAACAAAGACAGGGAAAGAGAGAGAAATTCTTACACAATTCGTTCAGGGGCTGTGATGCAACCTGGATTGACCATATCTAGACCCACAGCTGGATGAGACATAAGGGTGGACACTCTTGGGGCTGAGAGGTTTGGTGAGGTTGGGTGAGCAAACGCAGACCCTTTAAAGTAATACTGCGTGCTACCCATCGCATGGGTCCCAAATCTCCAGGTTCAAGGGCATCTTCCTACATCGAAAACATGCATGAGAAACCCAGAAGATGGTACACCGTGTGATGGGGAAAGGTTTCTAAAACGCACCTCATTTCTCATCTCCTTGTGCTCGGGTTCGCCATTCCAGCCACTTTACTAGCAATCTCCCTACTTGGAGCATCAGCACCTTTAACCTCCTGTTCCGTACAGGTTGCAATTTGTCCTGAGGATGAACGGGAAGACGGGGAACCAATGAGAGACTAGCTCTTGGTGTTGGGACAGGCACAGGTCACTCTATTTTCCCATCAGGAAGAAGAATTAACCACAGGCTCAGCCTGCCCCCCTGAACCAGAACAGGGCCTGAAGCCATCCTGCGCTTTTGCGGCCGGCTCCCAAAAAAGCGACCTGTAAAATGGAGCTTCAGGGCACTGCAATTCACAAACCTGCAGAGTTATAAATGATAACTCTCGTCCACAAATATATTGAGGGAAGGCAAAGAAGAGGATTTGAAATCAAGGCAGAATTGCAGGAAACAGATTTCAGGAGGTAGATTCGAATCGCCTTTAAAGCACATGAAAAGCGGCAAAACGTTGACAATGATGCCCTTGGCCAAAAAGGGCGTATGCGTTTTTTCCTGAATATATTCAGGAAAAAACGCATACGCCCTTTTTGGCCAACCAAGCAACCTGGAAAGGCAAATCAGCGCTACAAAGAAGTCTCGCTTCCCATCGGTCAAAAGGGCCATGCTGAAAAAAGTGTCAAAACCAGAAATGCAGGACAGGCCATGGAGAAATGGGAGCCTTGCTACACTGATGGGCGGGATGTAAATTGCCAACAGCCACTCTGGAGAAGTGTACGGTGTGTCCTGAAACATCTAAAAAACACAGCTTAGAGAGCATAGGGCACTTCCACGCATGGGGGGATAAAGTGGGAAAATTGAAAATCAGCAAGACACAAGCACCCCAAAGTTTAGGGCTGCTCTGTTGACAAGGACCTCCACTTCCTTCCACCTTAAATATCCCAGGAAAGCGAAAAATGGATAAAAAAGTTGTGGTCCTTATGTACAATGGAATATCACTCAGCCATGAAATCAATGTCATAAGGCTAGTAGCAGCATGATGAGTGGATTTAGGTAAGACGATTCTAAGTGAAATAAGTCACACAGAAAAGGACACTTCTCATAAGGTGTCACTTATAGAGGGAATGTAAAAACCGTTACACTTGAACTGAATTACAAAACAGAACAGAGTCACACATGCAGAAAACACACTATGGCTGCTTAAAGGGAAAGGTGAGGTGGGGTGATACATAAAACAAGAGTTTCAAATTAGCTCAGATACCATTCCATAAACCAAATATGTAACAGACAAGACCTACTCCTTGCTCAGAGAACTGGACTCAACACGCCCGATTCACCGCACAAGAATATATCTGACTAGTAATAATCTTAAAACCTATGTATTGATATCTCTCTGTTAGTGGGTCAAGTGGGTGTAAAGCGGCCTAAACACAGCCGTGAAAAGCAGCTAAACCCCATTATAAAAATAAATTACTTTTAAAAACCCATGAAACAAAGACAGGGAAAGAGAGAGAAATTCTTACACAATTCGTTCAGGGGCTGTGATGCAACCTGGATTGACCATATCTAGACCCACAGCTGGATGAGACATAAGGGTGGACACTCTTGGGGCTGAGAGGTTTGGTGAGGTTGGGTGAGCAAACGCAGACCCTTTAAAGTAATACTGCGTGCTACCCATCGCATGGGTCCCAAATCTCCAGGTTCAAGGGCATCTTCCTACATCGAAAACATGCATGAGAAACCCAGAAGATGGTACACCGTGTGATGGGGAAAGGTTTCTAAAACGCACCTCATTTCTCATCTCCTTGTGCTCGGGTTCGCCTTTCCAGCCACTTTACTAGCAATCTCCCTACTTGGAGCATCAGCACCTTTAACCTCCTGTTCCGTACAGGTTGCAATTTGTCCTGAGGATGAACGGGAAGACGGGGAACCAATGAGAGACTAGCTCTTGGTGTTGGGAGAGGCACAGGTCACTCTATTTTCCCATCAGGAAGAAGAATTAACCACAGGCTCAGCCTGCCCCCCGGAACCAGAACAGGGCCTGAAGCCATCCTGCGCTTTTGCGGCCGGCTCCCAAAAAACCGACTTGTAAAATGGAGCTTCAGGGCACTGCAATTCACAAACCTGCAGAGTTATAAATGATAACTCTCGTCCACAAATATATTGAGGGAAGGCAAAGAAGAGGATTTGAAATCAAGGCAGAATTGCAGGAAACAGATTTCAGGAGGTAGATTCGAATCGCCTTTAAAGCACATGAAAAGCGGCAAAACGTTGACAATGATGCCCTTGGCCAAAAAGGGCGTATGCGTTTTTTCCTGAATATATTCAGGAAAAAACGCATACGCCCTTTTTGGCCAACCAAGCAACCTGGAAAGGCAAATCAGCGCTACAAAGAAGTCTCGCTTCCCATCGGTCAAAAGGGCCATGCTGAAAAAAGTGTCAAAACCAGAAATGCAGGACAGGCCATGGAGAAATGGGAGCCTTGCTACACTGATGGGCGGGATGTAAATTGCCAACAGCCACTCTGGAGAAGTGTACGGTGTGTCCTGAAACATCTAAAAAACACAGCTTAGAGAGCATAGGGCACTTCCACGCATGGGGGGATAAAGTGGGAAAATTGAAAATCAGCAAGACACAAGCACCCCAAAGTTTAGGGCTGCTCTGTTGACAAGGACCTCCACTTCCTTCCACCTTAAATATCCCAGGAAAGCGAAAAATGGATAAAAAAGTTGTGGTCCTTATGTACAATGGAATATCACTCAGCCATGAAATCAATGTCATAAGGCTAGTAGCAGCATGATGAGTGGATTTAGGTAAGACGATTCTAAGTGAAATAAGTCACACAGAAAAGGACACTTCTCATAAGGTGTCACTTATAGAGGGAATGTAAAAACC
Source organism: Balaenoptera physalus (assembly GCF_965194825.1). Lineage (NCBI taxonomy): Eukaryota > Metazoa > Chordata > Mammalia > Artiodactyla > Balaenopteridae > Balaenoptera > Balaenoptera physalus. The sequence goes on from NW_028126400.1 coordinate 476,609, forward strand.
GTTACACTTGAAGTGAATTACAAAACAGAACAGAGTCACACATGCAGAAAACACACTATGGCTGCTTAACGGGAAAGGTGAGGTGGGGTGATACATAAAACAAGAGTTTCAAATTAGCTCAGATACCGTTCCATAAACCCAATATGGAATAGACAAGACCTACTCCTTGCTCAGAGAACTGGACTCAACACGCCCGATTCACCGCACAAGAATATATCTGACTAGTAATAATCTTAAAACCTATGTATTGATATCTCTCTGTTAGTGGGTCAAGTGGGTGTAAAGCGGCCTAAACACAGCCGTGAAAAGCAGCTACACCCCATTATAAAAATAAATTACTTTTAAAAACCCATGAAACAAAGACAGGGAAAGAGAGAGAAATTCTTACACAATTCGTTCAGGGGCTGTGATGCAACCTGGATTGACCATATCTAGACCCACAGCTGGATGAGACATAAGGGTGGACACTCTTGGGGCTGAGAGGTTTGGTGAGGTTGGGTGAGCAAACGCAGACCCTTTAAAGTAATACTGCGTGCTACCCATCGCATGGGTCCCAAATCTCCAGGTTCAAGGGCATCTTCCTACATCGAAAACATGCATGAGAAACCCAGAAGATGGTACACCGTGTGATGGGGAAAGGTTTCTAAAACGCACCTCATTTCTCATCTCCTTGTGCTCGGGTTCGCCATTCCAGCCACTTTACTAGCAATCTCCCTACTTGGAGCATCAGCACCTTTAACCTCCTGTTCCGTACAGGTTGCAATTTGTCCTGAGGATGAACGGGAAGACGGGGAACCAATGAGAGACTAGCTCTTGGTGTTGGGACAGGCACAGGTCACTCTATTTTCCCATCAGGAAGAAGAATTAACCACAGGCTCAGCCTGCCCCCCTGAACCAGAACAGGGCCTGAAGCCATCCTGCGCTTTTGCGGCCGGCTCCCAAAAAAGCGACCTGTAAAATGGAGCTTCAGGGCACTGCAATTCACAAACCTGCAGAGTTATAAATGATAACTCTCGTCCACAAATATATTGAGGGAAGGCAAAGAAGAGGATTTGAAATCAAGGCAGAATTGCAGGAAACAGATTTCAGGAGGTAGATTCGAATCGCCTTTAAAGCACATGAAAAGCGGCAAAACGTTGACAATGATGCCCTTGGCCAAAAAGGGCGTATGCGTTTTTTCCTGAATATATTCAGGAAAAAACGCATACGCCCTTTTTGGCCAACCAAGCAACCTGGAAAGGCAAATCAGCGCTACAAAGAAGTCTCGCTTCCCATCGGTCAAAAGGGCCATGCTGAAAAAAGTGTCAAAACCAGAAATGCAGGACAGGCCATGGAGAAATGGGAGCCTTGCTACACTGATGGGCGGGATGTAAATTGCCAACAGCCACTCTGGAGAAGTGTACGGTGTGTCCTGAAACATCTAAAAAACACAGCTTAGAGAGCATAGGGCACTTCCACGCATGGGGGGATAAAGTGGGAAAATTGAAAATCAGCAAGACACAAGCACCCCAAAGTTTAGGGCTGCTCTGTTGACAAGGACCTCCACTTCCTTCCACCTTAAATATCCCAGGAAAGCGAAAAATGGATAAAAAAGTTGTGGTCCTTATGTACAATGGAATATCACTCAGCCATGAAATCAATGTCATAAGGCTAGTAGCAGCATGATGAGTGGATTTAGGTAAGACGATTCTAAGTGAAATAAGTCACACAGAAAAGGACACTTCTCATAAGGTGTCACTTATAGAGGGAATGTAAAAACCGTTACACTTGAACTGAATTACAAAACAGAACAGAGTCACACATGCAGAAAACACACTATGGCTGCTTAACGGGAAAGGTGAGGTGGGGTGATACATAAAACAAGAGTTTCAAATTAGCTCAGATACCGTTCCATAAACCCAATATGGAACAGACAAGACCTACTCCTTGCTCAGAGAACTGGACTCAACACGCCCGATTCACCGCACAAGAATATATCTGACTAGTAATAATCTTAAAACCTATGTATTGATATCTCTCTGTTAGTGGGTCAAGTGGGTGTAAAGCGGCCTAAACACAGCCGTGAAAAGCAGCTACACCCCATTATAAAAATAAATTACTTTTAAAAACCCATGAAACAAAGACAGGGAAAGAGAGAGAAATTCTTACACAATTCGTTCAGGGGCTGTGATGCAACCTGGATTGACCATATCTAGACCCACAGCTGGATGAGACATAAGGGTGGACACTCTTGGGGCTGAGAGGTTTGGTGAGGTTGGGTGAGCAAACGCAGACCCTTTAAAGTAATACTGCGTGCTACCCATCGCATGGGTCCCAAATCTCCAGGTTCAAGGGCATCTTCCTACATCGAAAACATGCATGAGAAACCCAGAAGATGGTACACCGTGTGATGGGGAAAGGTTTCTAAAACGCACCTCATTTCTCATCTCCTTGTGCTCGGGTTCGCCATTCCAGCCACTTTACTAGCAATCTCCCTACTTGGAGCATCAGCACCTTTAACCTCCTGTTCCGTACAGGTTGCAATTTGTCCTGAGGATGAACGGGAAGACGGGGAACCAATGAGAGACTAGCTCTTGGTGTTGGGACAGGCACAGGTCACTCTATTTTCCCATCAGGAAGAAGAATTAACCACAGGCTCAGCCTGCCCCCCTGAACCAGAACAGGGCCTGAAGCCATCCTGCGCTTTTGCGGCCGGCTCCCAAAAAAGCAACCTGTAAAATGGAGCTTCAGGGCACTGCAATTCACAAACCTGCAGAGTTATAAATGATAACTCTCGTCCACAAATATATTGAGGGAAGGCAAAGAAGAGGATTTGAAATCAAGGCAGAATTGCAGGAAACAGATTTCAGGAGGTAGATTCGAATCGCCTTTAAAGCACATGAAAAGCGGCAAAACGTTGACAATGATGCCCTTGGCCAAAAAGGGCGTATGCGTTTTTTCCTGAATATATTCAGGAAAAAACGCATACGCCCTTTTTGGCCAACCAAGCAACCTGGAAAGGCAAATCAGCGCTACAAAGAAGTCTCGCTTCCCATCGGTCAAAAGGGCCATGCTGAAAAAAGTGTCAAAACCAGAAATGCAGGACAGGCCATGGAGAAATGGGAGCCTTGCTACACTGATGGGCGGGATGTAAATTGCCAACAGCCACTCTGGAGAAGTGTACGGTGTGTCCTGAAACATCTAAAAAACACAGCTTAGAGAGCATAGGGCACTTCCACGCATGGGGGGATAAAGTGGGAAAATTGAAAATCAGCAAGACACAAGCACCCCAAAGTTTAGGGCTGCTCTGTTGACAAGGACCTCCACTTCCTTCCACCTTAAATATCCCAGGAAAGCGAAAAATGGATAAAAAAGTTGTGGTCCTTATGTACAATGGAATATCACTCAGCCATGAAATCAATGTCATAAGGCTAGTAGCAGCATGATGAGTGGATTTAGGTAAGACGATTCTAAGTGAAATAAGTCACACAGAAAAGGACACTTCTCATAAGGTGTCACTTATAGAGGGAATGTAAAAACCGTTACACTTGAAGTGAATTACAAAACAGAACAGAGTCACACATGCAGAAAACACACTATGGCTGCTTAACGGGAAAGGTGAGGTGGGGTGATACATAAAACAAGAGTTTCAAATTAGCTCAGATACCGTTCCATAAACCCAATATGGAATAGACAAGACCTACTCCTTGCTCAGAGAACTGGACTCAACACGCCCGATTCACCGCACAAGAATATATCTGACTAGTAATAATCTTAAAACCTATGTATTGATATCTCTCTGTTAGTGGGTCAAGTGGGTGTAAAGCGGCCTAAACACAGCCGTGAAAAGCAGCTACACCCCATTATAAAAATAAATTACTTTTAAAAACCCATGAAACAAAGACAGGGAAAGAGAGAGAAATTCTTACACAATTCGTTCAGGGGCTGTGATGCAACCTGGATTGACCATATCTAGACCCACAGCTGGATGAGACATAAGGGTGGACACTCTTGGGGCTGAGAGGTTTGGTGAGGTTGGGTGAGCAAACGCAGACCCTTTAAAGTAATACTGCGTGCTACCCATCGCATGGGTCCCAAATCTCCAGGTTCAAGGGCATCTTCCTACATCGAAAACATGCATGAGAAACCCAGAAGATGGTACACCGTGTGATGGGGAAAGGTTTCTAAAACGCACCTCATTTCTCATCTCCTTGTGCTCGGGTTCGCCATTCCAGCCACTTTACTAGCAATCTCCCTACTTGGAGCATCAGCACCTTTAACCTCCTGTTCCGTACAGGTTGCAATTTGTCCTGAGGATGAACGGGAAGACGGGGAACCAATGAGAGACTAGCTCTTGGTGTTGGGACAGGCACAGGTCACTCTATTTTCCCATCAGGAAGAAGAATTAACCACAGGCTCAGCCTGCCCCCCTGAACCAGAACAGGGCCTGAAGCCATCCTGCGCTTTTGCGGCCGGCTCCCAAAAAAGCGACCTGTAAAATGGAGCTTCAGGGCACTGCAATTCACAAACCTGCAGAGTTATAAATGATAACTCTCGTCCACAAATATATTGAGGGAAGGCAAAGAAGAGGATTTGAAATCAAGGCAGAATTGCAGGAAACAGATTTCAGGAGGTAGATTCGAATCGCCTTTAAAGCACATGAAAAGCGGCAAAACGTTGACAATGATGCCCTTGGCCAAAAAGGGCGTATGCGTTTTTTCCTGAATATATTCAGGAAAAAACGCATACGCCCTTTTTGGCCAACCAAGCAACCTGGAAAGGCAAATCAGCGCTACAAAGAAGTCTCGCTTCCCATCGGTCAAAAGGGCCATGCTGAAAAAAGTGTCAAAACCAGAAATGCAGGACAGGCCATGGAGAAATGGGAGCCTTGCTACACTGATGGGCGGGATGTAAATTGCCAACAGCCACTCTGGAGAAGTGTACGGTGTGTCCTGAAACATCTAAAAAACACAGCTTAGAGAGCATAGGGCACTTCCACGCATGGGGGGATAAAGTGGGAAAATTGAAAATCAGCAAGACACAAGCACCCCAAAGTTTAGGGCTGCTCTGTTGACAAGGACCTCCACTTCCTTCCACCTTAAATATCCCAGGAAAGCGAAAAATGGATAAAAAAGTTGTGGTCCTTATGTACAATGGAATATCACTCAGCCATGAAATCAATGTCATAAGGCTAGTAGCAGCATGATGAGTGGATTTAGGTAAGACGATTCTAAGTGAAATAAGTCACACAGAAAAGGACACTTCTCATAAGGTGTCACTTATAGAGGGAATGTAAAAACCGTTACACTTGAACTGAATTACAAAACAGAACAGAGTCACACATGCAGAAAACACACTATGGCTGCTTAACGGGAAAGGTGAGGTGGGGTGATACATAAAACAAGAGTTTCAAATTAGCTCAGATACCGTTCCATAAACCCAATATGGAATAGACAAGACCTACTCCTTGCTCAGAGAACTGGACTCAACACGCCCGATTCACCGCACAAGAATATATCTGACTAGTAATAATCTTAAAACCTATGTATTGATATCTCTCTGTTAGTGGGTCAAGTGGGTGTAAAGCGGCCTAAACACAGCCGTGAAAAGCAGCTACACCCCATTATAAAAATAAATTACTTTTAAAAACCCATGAAACAAAGACAGGGAAAGAGAGAGAAATTCTTACACAATTCGTTCAGGGGCTGTGATGCAACCTGGATTGACCATATCTAGACCCACAGCTGGATGAGACATAAGGGTGGACACTCTTGGGGCTGAGAGGTTTGGTGAGGTTGGGTGAGCAAACGCAGACCCTTTAAAGTAATACTGCGTGCTACCCATCGCATGGGTCCCAAATCTCCAGGTTCAAGGGCATCTTCCTACATCGAAAACATGCATGAGAAACCCAGAAGATGGTACACCGTGTGATGGGGAAAGGTTTCTAAAACGCACCTCATTTCTCATCTCCTTGTGCTCGGGTTCGCCTTTCCAGCCACTTTACTAGCAATCTCCCTACTTGGAGCATCAGCACCTTTAACCTCCTGTTCCGTACAGGTTGCAATTTGTCCTGAGGATGAACGGGAAGACGGGGAACCAATGAGAGACTAGCTCTTGGTGTTGGGACAGGCACAGGTCACTCTATTTTCCCATCAGGAAGAAGAATTAACCACAGGCTCAGCCTGCCCCCCTGAACCAGAACAGGGCCTGAAGCCATCCTGCGCTTTTGCGGCCGGCTCCCAAAAAACCGACTTGTAAAATGGAGCTTCAGGGCACTGCAATTCACAAACCTGCAGAGTTATAAATGATAACTCTCGTCCACAAATATATTGAGGGAAGGCAAAGAAGAGGATTTGAAATCAAGGCAGAATTGCAGGAAACAGATTTCAGGAGGTAGATTCGAATCGCCTTTAAAGCACATGAAAAGCGGCAAAACGTTGACAATGATGCCCTTGGCCAAAAAGGGCGTATGCGTTTTTTCCTGAATATATTCAGGAAAAAACGCATACGCCCTTTTTGGCCAACCAAGCAACCTGGAAAGGCAAATCAGCGCTACAAAGAAGTCTCGCTTCCCATCGGTCAAAAGGGCCATGCTGAAAAAAGTGTCAAAACCAGAAATGCAGGACAGGCCATGGAGAAATGGGAGCCTTGCTACACTGATGGGCGGGATGTAAATTGCCAACAGCCACTCTGGAGAAGTGTACGGTGTGTCCTGAAACATCTAAAAAACACAGCTTAGAGAGCATAGGGCACTTCCACGCATGGGGGGATAAAGTGGGAAAATTGAAAATCAGCAAGACACAAGCACCCCAAAGTTTAGGGCTGCTCTGTTGACAAGGACCTCCACTTCCTTCCACCTTAAATATCCCAGGAAAGCGAAAAATGGATAAAAAAGTTGTGGTCCTTATGTACAATGGAATATCACTCAGCCATGAAATCAATGTCATAAGGCTAGTAGCAGCATGATGAGTGGATTTAGGTAAGACGATTCTAAGTGAAATAAGTCACACAGAAAAGGACACTTCTCATAAGGTGTCACTTATAGAGGGAATGTAAAAACCGTTACACTTGAACTGAATTACAAAACAGAACAGAGTCACACATGCAGAAAACACACTATGGCTGCTTAAAGGGAAAGGTGAGGTGGGGTGATACATAAAACAAGAGTTTCAAATTAGCTCAGATACCATTCCATAAACCCAATATGTAACAGACAAGACCTACTCCTTGCTCAGAGAACTGGACTCAACACGCCCGATTCACCGCACAAGAATATATCTGACTAGTAATAATCTTAAAACCTATGTATTGATATCTCTCTGTTAGTGGGTCAAGTGGGTGTAAAGCGGCCTAAACACAGCCGTGAAAAGCAGCTACACCCCATTATAAAAATAAATTACTTTTAAAAACCCATGAAACAAAGACAGGGAAAGAGAGAGAAATTCTTACACAATTCGTTCAGGGGCTGTGATGCAACCTGGATTGACCATATCTAGACCCACAGCTGGATGAGACATAAGGGTGGACACTCTTGGGGCTGAGAGGTTTGGTGAGGTTGGGTGAGCAAACGCAGACCCTTTAAAGTAATACTGCGTGCTACCCATCGCATGGGTCCCAAATCTCCAGGTTCAAGGGCATCTTCCTACATCGAAAACATGCATGAGAAACCCAGAAGATGGTACACCGTGTGATGGGGAAAGGTTTCTAAAACGCACCTCATTTCTCATCTCCTTGTGCTCGGGTTCGCCTTTCCAGCCACTTTACTAGCAATCTCCCTACTTGGAGCATCAGCACCTTTAACCTCCTGTTCCGTACAGGTTGCAATTTGTCCTGAGGATGAACGGGAAGACGGGGAACCAATGAGAGACTAGCTCTTGGTGTTGGGACAGGCACAGGTCACTCTATTTTCCCATCAGGAAGAAGAATTAACCACAGGCTCAGCCTGCCCCCCGGAACCAGAACAGGGCCTGAAGCCATCCTGCGCTTTTGCGGCCGGCTCCCAAAAAACCGACTTGTAAAATGGAGCTTCAGGGCACTGCAATTCACAAACCTGCAGAGTTATAAATGATAACTCTCGTCCACAAATATATTGAGGGAAGGCAAAGAAGAGGATTTGAAATCAAGGCAGAATTGCAGGAAACAGATTTCAGGAGGTAGATTCGAATCGCCTTTAAAGCACATGAAAAGCGGCAAAACGTTGACAATGATGCCCTTGGCCAAAAAGGGCGTATGCGTTTTTTCCTGAATATATTCAGGAAAAAACGCATACGCCCTTTTTGGCCAACCAAGCAACCTGGAAAGGCAAATCAGCGCTACAAAGAAGTCTCGCTTCCCATCGGTCAAAAGGGCCATGCTGAAAAAAGTGTCAAAACCAGAAATGCAGGACAGGCCATGGAGAAATGGGAGCCTTGCTACACTGATGGGCGGGATGTAAATTGCCAACAGCCACTCTGGAGAAGTGTACGGTGTGTCCTGAAACATCTAAAAAACACAGCTTAGAGAGCATAGGGCACTTCCACGCATGGGGGGATAAAGTGGGAAAATTGAAAATCAGCAAGACACAAGCACCCCAAAGTTTAGGGCTGCTCTGTTGACAAGGACCTCCACTTCCTTCCACCTTAAATATCCCAGGAAAGCGAAAAATGGATAAAAAAGTTGTGGTCCTTATGTACAATGGAATATCACTCAGCCATGAAATCAATGTCATAAGGCTAGTAGCAGCATGATGAGTGGATTTAGGTAAGACGATTCTAAGTGAAATAAGTCACACAGAAAAGGACACTTCTCATAAGGTGTCACTTATAGAGGGAATGTAAAAACCGTTACACTTGAACTGAATTACAGAACAGAACAGAGTCACACATGCAGAAAACACACTATGGCTGCTTAAAGGGAAAGGTGAGGTGGGGTGATACATAAAACAAGAGTTTCAAATTAGCTCAGATACCATTCCATAAACCCAATATGTAACAGACAAGACCTACTCCTTGCTCAGAGAACTGGACTCAACACGCCCGATTCACCGCACAAGAATATATCTGACTAGTAATAATCTTAAAACCTATGTATTGATATCTCTCTGTTAGTGGGTCAAGTGGGTGTAAAGCGGCCTAAACACAGCCGTGAAAAGCAGCTAAACCCCATTATAAAAATAAATTACTTTTAAAAACCCATGAAACAAAGACAGGGAAAGAGAGAGAAATTCTTACACAATTCGTTCAGGGGCTGTGATGCAACCTGGATTGACCATATCTAGACCCACAGCTGGATGAGACATAAGGGTGGACACTCTTGGGGCTGAGAGGTTTGGTGAGGTTGGGTGAGCAAACGCAGACCCTTTAAAGTAATACTGCGTGCTACCCATCGCATGGGTCCCAAATCTCCAGGTTCAAGGGCATCTTCCTACATCGAAAACATGCATGAGAAACCCAGAAGATGGTACACCGTGTGATGGGGAAAGGTTTCTAAAACGCACCTCATTTCTCATCTCCTTGTGCTCGGGTTCGCCTTTCCAGCCACTTTACTAGCAATCTCCCTACTTGGAGCATCAGCACCTTTAACCTCCTGTTCCGTACAGGTTGCAATTTGTCCTGAGGATGAACGGGAAGACGGGGAACCAATGAGAGACTAGCTCTTGGTGTTGGGACAGGCACAGGTCACTCTATTTTCCCATCAGGAAGAAGAATTAACCACAGGCTCAGCCTGCCCCCCTGAACCAGAACAGGGCCTGAAGCCATCCTGCGCTTTTGCGGCCGGCTCCCAAAAAACCGACTTGTAAAATGGAGCTTCAGGGCACTGCAATTCACAAACCTGCAGAGTTATAAATGATAACTCTCGTCCACAAATATATTGAGGGAAGGCAAAGAAGAGGATTTGAAATCAAGGCAGAATTGCAGGAAACAGATTTCAGGAGGTAGATTCGAATCGCCTTTAAAGCACATGAAAAGCGGCAAAACGTTGACAATGATGCCCTTGGCCAAAAAGGGCGTATGCGTTTTTTCCTGAATATATTCAGGAAAAAACGCATACGCCCTTTTTGGCCAACCAAGCAACCTGGAAAGGCAAATCAGCGCTACAAAGAAGTCTCGCTTCCCATCGGTCAAAAGGGCCATGCTGAAAAAAGTGTCAAAACCAGAAATGCAGGACAGGCCATGGAGAAATGGGAGCCTTGCTACACTGATGGGCGGGATGTAAATTGCCAACAGCCACTCTGGAGAAGTGTACGGTGTGTCCTGAAACATCTAAAAAACACAGCTTAGAGAGCATAGGGCACTTCCACGCATGGGGGGATAAAGTGGGAAAATTGAAAATCAGCAAGACACAAGCACCCCAAAGTTTAGGGCTGCTCTGTTGACAAGGACCTCCACTTCCTTCCACCTTAAATATCCCAGGAAAGCGAAAAATGCATAAAAAAGTTGTGGTCCTTATGTACAATGGAATATCACTCAGCCATGAAATCAATGTCATAAGGCTAGTAGCAGCATGATGAGTGGATTTAGGTAAGACGATTCTAAGTGAAATAAGTCACACAGAAAAGGACACTTCTCATAAGGTGTCACTTATAGAGGGAATGTAAAAACCGTTACACTTGAACTGAATTACAAAACAGAACAGAGTCACACATGCAGAAAACACACTATGGCTGCTTAACGGGAAAGGTGAGGTGGGGTGATACATAAAACAAGAGTTTCAAATTAGCTCAGATACCGTTCCATAAACCCAATATGGAATAGACAAGACCTACTCCTTGCTCAGAGAACTGGACTCAACACGCCCGATTCACCGCACAAGAATATATCTGACTAGTAATAATCTTAAAACCTATGTATTGATATCTCTCTGTTAGTGGGTCAAGTGGGTGTAAAGCGGCCTAAACACAGCCGTGAAAAGCAGCTACACCCCATTATAAAAATAAATTACTTTTAAAAACCCATGAAACAAAGACAGGGAAAGAGAGAGAAATTCTTACACAATTCGTTCAGGGGCTGTGATGCAACCTGGATTGACCATATCTAGACCCACAGCTGGATGAGACATAAGGGTGGACACTCTTGGGGCTGAGAGGTTTGGTGAGGTTGGGTGAGCAAACGCAGACCCTTTAAAGTAATACTGCGTGCTACCCATCGCATGGGTCCCAAATCTCCAGGTTCAAGGGCATCTTCCTACATCGAAAACATGCATGAGAAACCCAGAAGATGGTACACCGTGTGATGGGGAAAGGTTTCTAAAACGCACCTCATTTCTCATCTCCTTGTGCTCGGGTTCGCCATTCCAGCCACTTTACTAGCAATCTCCCTACTTGGAGCATCAGCACCTTTAACCTCCTGTTCCGTACAGGTTGCAATTTGTCCTGAGGATGAACGGGAAGACGGGGAACCAATGAGAGACTAGCTCTTGGTGTTGGGACAGGCACAGGTCACTCTATTTTCCCATCAGGAAGAAGAATTAACCACAGGCTCAGCCTGCCCCCCTGAACCAGAACAGGGCCTGAAGCCATCCTGCGCTTTTGCGGCCGGCTCCCAAAAAAGCGACCTGTAAAATGGAGCTTCAGGGCACTGCAATTCACAAACCTGCAGAGTTATAAATGATAACTCTCGTCCACAAATATATTGAGGGAAGGCAAAGAAGAGGATTTGAAATCAAGGCAGAATTGCAGGAAACAGATTTCAGGAGGTAGATTCGAATCGCCTTTAAAGCACATGAAAAGCGGCAAAACGTTGACAATGATGCCCTTGGCCAAAAAGGGCGTATGCGTTTTTTCCTGAATATATTCAGGAAAAAACGCATACGCCCTTTTTGGCCAACCAAGCAACCTGGAAAGGCAAATCAGCGCTACAAAGAAGTCTCGCTTCCCATCGGTCAAAAGGGCCATGCTGAAAAAAGTGTCAAAACCAGAAATGCAGGACAGGCCATGGAGAAATGGGAGCCTTGCTACACTGATGGGCGGGATGTAAATTGCCAACAGCCACTCTGGAGAAGTGTACGGTGTGTCCTGAAACATCTAAAAAACACAGCTTAGATAGCATAGGGCACTTCCACGCATGGGGGGATAAAGTGGGAAAATTGAAAATCAGCAAGACACAAGCACCCCAAAGTTTAGGGCTGCTCTGTTGACAAGGACCTCCACTTCCTTCCACCTTAAATATCCCAGGAAAGCGAAAAATGGATAAAAAAGTTGTGGTCCTTATGTACAATGGAATATCACTCAGCCATGAAATCAATGTCATAAGGCTAGTAGCAGCATGATGAGTGGATTTAGGTAAGACGATTCTAAGTGAAATAAGTCACACAGAAAAGGACACTTCTCATAAGGTGTCACTTATAGAGGGAATGTAAAAACCGTTACACTTGAACTGAATTACAGAACAGAACAGAGTCACACATGCAGAAAACACACTATGGCTGCTTAAAGGGAAAGGTGAGGTGGGGTGATACATAAAACAAGAGTTTCAAATTAGCTCAGATACCGTTCCATAAACCCAATATGTAACAGACAAGACCTACTCCTTGCTCAGAGAACTGGACTCAACACGCCCGATTCACCGCACAAGAATATATCTGACTAGTAATAATCTTAAAACCTATGTATTGATATCTCTCTGTTAGTGGGTCAAGTGGGTGTAAAGCGGCCTAAACACAGCCGTGAAAAGCAGCTAAACCCCATTATAAAAATAAATTACTTTTAAAAACCCATGAAACAAAGACAGGGAAAGAGAGAGAAATTCTTACACAATTCGTTCAGGGGCTGTGATGCAACCTGGATTGACCATATCTAGACCCACAGCTGGATGAGACATAAGGGTGGACACTCTTGGGGCTGAGAGGTTTGGTGAGGTTGGGTGAGCAAACGCAGACCCTTTAAAGTAATACTGCGTGCTACCCATCGCATGGGTCCCAAATCTCCAGGTTCAAGGGCATCTTCCTACATCGAAAACATGCATGAGAAACCCAGAAGATGGTACACCGTGTGATGGGGAAAGGTTTCTAAAACGCACCTCATTTCTCATCTCCTTGTGCTCGGGTTCGCCATTCCAGCCACTTTACTAGCAATCTCCCTACTTGGAGCATCAGCACCTTTAACCTCCTGTTCCGTACAGGTTGCAATTTGTCCTGAGGATGAACGGGAAGACGGGGAACCAATGAGAGACTAGCTCTTGGTGTTGGGACAGGCACAGGTCACTCTATTTTCCCATCAGGAAGAAGAATTAACCACAGGCTCAGCCTGCCCCCCTGAACCAGAACAGGGCCTGAAGCCATCCTGCGCTTTTGCGGCCGGCTCCCAAAAAACCGACTTGTAAAATGGAGCTTCAGGGCACTGCAATTCACAAACCTGCAGAGTTATAAATGATAACTCTCGTCCACAAATATATTGAGGGAAGGCAAAGAAGAGGATTTGAAATCAAGGCAGAATTGCAGGAAACAGATTTCAGGAGGTAGATTCGAATCGCCTTTAAAGCACATGAAAAGCGGCAAAACGTTGACAATGATGCCCTTGGCCAAAAAGGGCGTATGCGTTTTTTCCTGAATATATTCAGGAAAAAACGCATACGCCCTTTTTGGCCAACCAAGCAACCTGGAAAGGCAAATCAGCGCTACAAAGAAGTCTCGCTTCCCATCGGTCAAAAGGGCCATGCTGAAAAAAGTGTCAAAACCAGAAATGCAGGACAGGCCATGGAGAAATGGGAGCCTTGCTACACTGATGGGCGGGATGTAAATTGCCAACAGCCACTCTGGAGAAGTGTACGGTGTGTCCTGAAACATCTAAAAAACACAGCTTAGAGAGCATAGGGCACTTCCACGCATGGGGGGATAAAGTGGGAAAATTGAAAATCAGCAAGACACAAGCACCCCAAAGTTTAGGGCTGCTCTGTTGACAAGGACCTCCACTTCCTTCCACCTTAAATATCCCAGGAAAGCGAAAAATGGATAAAAAAGTTGTGGTCCTTATGTACAATGGAATATCACTCAGCCATGAAATCAATGTCATAAGGCTAGTAGCAGCATGATGAGTGGATTTAGGTAAGACGATTCTAAGTGAAATAAGTCACACAGAAAAGGACACTTCTCATAAGGTGTCACTTATAGAGGGAATGTAAAAACCGTTACACTTGAACTGAATTACAAAACAGAACAGAGTCACACATGCAGAAAACACACTATGGCTGCTTAAAGGGAAAGGTGAGGTGGGGTGATACATAAAACAAGAGTTTCAAATTAGCTCAGATACCGTTCCATAAACCCAATATGTAACAGACAAGACCTACTCCTTGCTCAGAGAACTGGACTCAACACGCCCGATTCACCGCACAAGAATATATCTGACTAGTAATAATCTTAAAACCTATGTATTGATATCTCTCTGTTAGTGGGTCAAGTGGGTGTAAAGCGGCCTAAACACAGCCGTGAAAAGCAGCTACACCCCATTATAAAAATAAATTACTTTTAAAAACCCATGAAACAAAGACAGGGAAAGAGAGAGAAATTCTTACACAATTCGTTCAGGGGCTGTGATGCAACCTGGATTGACCATATCTAGACCCACAGCTGGATGAGACATAAGGGTGGACACTCTTGGGGCTGAGAGGTTTGGTGAGGTTGGGTGAGCAAACGCAGACCCTTTAAAGTAATACTGCGTGCTACCCATCGCATGGGTCCCAAATCTCCAGGTTCAAGGGCATCTTCCTACATCGAAAACATGCATGAGAAACCCAGAAGATGGTACACCGTGTGATGGGGAAAGGTTTCTAAAACGCACCTCATTTCTCATCTCCTTGTGCTCGGGTTCGCCATTCCAGCCACTTTACTAGCAATCTCCCTACTTGGAGCATCAGCACCTTTAACCTCCTGTTCCGTACAGGTTGCAATTTGTCCTGAGGATGAACGGGAAGACGGGGAACCAATGAGAGACTAGCTCTTGGTGTTGGGACAGGCACAGGTCACTCTATTTTCCCATCAGGAAGAAGAATTAACCACAGGCTCAGCCTGCCCCCCTGAACCAGAACAGGGCCTGAAGCCATCCTGCGCTTTTGCGGCTGGCTCCCAAAAAAGCGACCTGTAAAATGGAGCTTCAGGGCACTGCAATTCACAAACCTGCAGAGTTATAAATGATAACTCTCGTCCACAAATATATTGAGGGAAGGCAAAGAAGAGGATTTGAAATCAAGGCAGAATTGCAGGAAACAGATTTCAGGAGGTAGATTCGAATCGCCTTTAAAGCACATGAAAAGCGGCAAAACGTTGACAATGATGCCCTTGGCCAAAAAGGGCGTATGCGTTTTTTCCTGAATACATTCAGGAAAAAACGCATACGCCCTTTTTGGCCAACCAAGCAACCTGGAAAGGCAAATCAGCGCTACAAAGAAGTCTCGCTTCCCATCGGTCAAAAGGGCCATGCTGAAAAAAGTGTCAAAACCAGAAATGCAGGACAGGCCATGGAGAAATGGGAGCCTTGCTACACTGATGGGCGGGATGTAAATTGCCAACAGCCACTCTGGAGAAGTGTACGGTGTGTCCTGAAACATCTAAAAAACACAGCTTAGAGAGCATAGGGCACTTCCACGCATGGGGGGATAAAGTGGGAAAATTGAAAATCAGCAAGACACAAGCACCCCAAAGTTTAGGGCTGCTCTGTTGACAAGGACCTCCACTTCCTTCCACCTTAAATATCCCAGGAAAGCGAAAAATGGATAAAAAAGTTGTGGTCCTTATGTACAATGGAATATCACTCAGCCATGAAATCAATGTCATAAGGCTAGTAGCAGCATGATGAGTGGATTTAGGTAAGACGATTCTAAGTGAAATAAGTCACACAGAAAAGGACACTTCTCATAAGGTGTCACTTATAGAGGGAATGTAAAAACCGTTACACTTGAACTGAATTACAAAACAGAACAGAGTCACACATGCAGAAAACACACTATGGCTGCTTAACGGGAAAGGTGAGGTGGGGTGATACATAAAACAAGAGTTTCAAATTAGCTCAGATACCGTTCCATAAACCCAATATGGAATAGACAAGACCTACTCCTTGCTCAGAGAACTGGACTCAACACGCCCGATTCACCGCACAAGAATATATCTGACTAGTAATAATCTTAAAACCTATGTATTGATATCTCTCTGTTAGTGGGTCAAGTGGGTGTAAAGCGGCCTAAACACAGCCGTGAAAAGCAGCTAAACCCCATTATAAAAATAAATTACTTTTAAAAACCCATGAAACAAAGACAGGGAAAGAGAGAGAAATTCTTCCACAATTCGTTCAGGGGCTGTGATGCAACCTGGATTGACCATATCTAGACCCACAGCTGGATGAGACATAAGGGTGGACACTCTTGGGGATGAGAGGTTTGGTGAGGTTGGGTGAGCAAACGCAGACCCTTTAAAGTAATACTGCGTGCTACCCATCGCATGGGTCCCAAATCTCCAGGTTCAAGGGCATCTTCCTACATCGAAAACATGCATGAGAAACCCAGAAGATGGTACACCGTGTGATGGGGAAAGGTTTCTAAAACGCACCTCATTTCTCATCTCCTTGTGCTCGGGTTCGCCATTCCAGCCACTTTACTAGCAATCTCCCTACTTGGAGCATCAGCACCTTTAACCTCCTGTTCCGTACAGGTTGCAATTTGTCCTGAGGATGAACGGGAAGACGGGGAACCAATGAGAGACTAGCTCTTGGTGTTGGGAGAGGCACAGGTCACTCTATTTTCCCATCAGGAAGAAGAATTAACCACAGGCTCAGCCTGCCCCCCTGAACCAGAACAGGGCCTGAAGCCATCCTGCGCTTTTGCGGCCGGCTCCCAAAAAACCGACTTGTAAAATGGAGCTTCAGGGCACTGCAATTCACAAACCTGCAGAGTTATAAATGATAACTCTCGTCCACAAATATATTGAGGGAAGGCAAAGAAGAGGATTTGAAATCAAGGCAGAATTGCAGGAAACAGATTTCAGGAGGTAGATTCGAATCGCCTTTAAAGCACATGAAAAGCGGCAAAACGTTGACAATGATGCCCTTGGCCAAAAAGGGCGTATGCGTTTTTTCCTGAATACATTCAGGAAAAAACGCATACGCCCTTTTTGGCCAACCAAGCAACCTGGAAAGGCAAATCAGCGCTACAAAGAAGTCTCGCTTCCCATCGGTCAAAAGGGCCATGCTGAAAAAAGTGTCAAAACCAGAAATGCAGGACAGGCCATGGAGAAATGGGAGCCTTGCTACACTGATGGGCGGGATGTAAATTGCCAACAGCCACTCTGGAGAAGTGTACGGTGTGTCCTGAAACATCTAAAAAACACAGCTTAGAGAGCATAGGGCACTTCCACGCATGGGGGGATAAAGTGGGAAAATTGAAAATCAGCAAGACACAAGCACCCCAAAGTTTAGGGCTGCTCTGTTGACAAGGACCTCCACTTCCTTCCACCTTAAATATCCCAGGAAAGCGAAAAATGGATAAAAAAGTTGTGGTCCTTATGTACAATGGAATATCACTCAGCCATGAAATCAATGTCATAAGGCTAGTAGCAGCATGATGAGTGGATTTAGGTAAGACGATTCTAAGTGAAATAAGTCACACAGAAAAGGACACTTCTCATAAGGTGTCACTTATAGAGGGAATGTAAAAACCGTTACACTTGAACTGAATTACAAAACAGAACAGAGTCACACATGCAGAAAACACACTATGGCTGCTTAACGGGAAAGGTGAGGTGGGGTGATACATAAAACAAGAGTTTCAAATTAGCTCAGATACCGTTCCATAAACCCAATATGGAATAGACAAGACCTACTCCTTGCTCAGAGAACTGGACTCAACACGCCCGATTCACCGCACAAGAATATATCTGACTAGTAATAATCTTTAAACCTATGTATTGATATCTCTCTGTTAGTGGGTCAAGTGGGTGTAAAGCGGCCTAAACACAGCCGTGAAAAGCAGCTAAACCCCATTATAAAAATAAATTACTTTTAAAAACCCATGAAACAAAGACAGGGAAAGAGAGAGAAATTCTTACACAATTCGTTCAGGGGCTGTGATGCAACCTGGATTGACCATATCTAGACCCACAGCTGGATGAGACATAAGGGTGGACACTCTTGGGGCTGAGAGGTTTGGTGAGGTTGGGTGAGCAAACGCAGACCCTTTAAAGTAATACTGCGTGCTACCCATCGCATGGGTCCCAAATCTCCAGGTTCAAGGGCATCTTCCTACATCGAAAACATGCATGAGAAACCCAGAAGATGGTACACCGTGTGATGGGGAAAGGTTTCTAAAACGCACCTCATTTCTCATCTCCTTGTGCTCGGGTTCGCCATTCCAGCCACTTTACTAGCAATCTCCCTACTTGGAGCATCAGCACCTTTAACCTCCTGTTCCGTACAGGTTGCAATTTGTCCTGAGGATGAACGGGAAGACGGGGAACCAATGAGAGACTAGCTCTTGGTGTTGGGACAGGCACAGGTCACTCTATTTTCCCATCAGGAAGAAGAATTAACCACAGGCTCAGCCTGCCCCCCTGAACCAGAACAGGGCCTGAAGCCATCCTGCGCTTTTGCGGCCGGCTCCCAAAAAACCGACTTGTAAAATGGAGCTTCAGGGCACTGCAATTCACAAACCTGCAGAGTTATAAATGATAACTCTCGTCCACAAATATATTGAGGGAAGGCAAAGAAGAGGATTTGAAATCAAGGCAGAATTGCAGGAAACAGATTTCAGGAGGTAGATTCGAATCGCCTTTAAAGCACATGAAAAGCGGCAAAACGTTGACAATGATGCCCTTGGCCAAAAAGGGCGTATGCGTTTTTCCCTGAATATATTCAGGAAAAAACGCATACGCCCTTTTTGGCCAACCAAGCAACCTGGAAAGGCAAATCAGCGCTACAAAGAAGTCTCGCTTCCCATCGGTCAAAAGGGCCATGCTGAAAAAAGTGTCAAAACCAGAAATGCAGGACAGGCCATGGAGAAATGGGAGCCTTGCTACACTGATGGGCGGGATGTAAATTGCCAACAGCCACTCTGGAGAAGTGTACGGTGTGTCCTGAAACATCTAAAAAACACAGCTTAGAGAGCATAGGGCACTTCCACGCATGGGGGGATAAAGTGGGAAAATTGAAAATCAGCAAGACACAAGCACCCCAAAGTTTAGGGCTGCTCTGTTGACAAGGACCTCCACTTCCTTCCACCTTAAATATCCCAGGAAAGCGAAAAATGGATAAAAAAGTTGTGGTCCTTATGTACAATGGAATATCACTCAGCCATGAAATCAATGTCATAAGGCTAGTAGCAGCATGATGAGTGGATTTAGGTAAGACGATTCTAAGTGAAATAAGTCACACAGAAAAGGACACTTCTCATAAGGTGTCACTTATAGAGGGAATGTAAAAACCGTTACACTTGAACTGAATTACAAAACAGAACAGAGTCACACATGCAGAAAACACACTATGGCTGCTTAACGGGAAAGGTGAGGTGGGGTGATACATAAAACAAGAGTTTCAAATTAGCTCAGATACCGTTCCATAAACCCAATATGTAACAGACAAGACCTACTCCTTGCTCAGAGAACTGGACTCAACACGCCCGATTCACCGCACAAGAATATATCTGACTAGTAATAATCTTAAAACCTATGTATTGATATCTCTCTGTTAGTGGGTCAAGTGGGTGTAAAGCGGCCTAAACACAGCCGTGAAAAGCAGCTAAACCCCATTATAAAAATAAATTACTTTTAAAAACCCATGAAACAAAGAC
This sequence comes from Balaenoptera physalus, assembly GCF_965194825.1. Classification (NCBI taxonomy): domain Eukaryota; kingdom Metazoa; phylum Chordata; class Mammalia; order Artiodactyla; family Balaenopteridae; genus Balaenoptera; species Balaenoptera physalus. The sequence goes on from NW_028126400.1 coordinate 496,333, forward strand.
AGGGAAAGAGAGAGAAATTCTTACACAATTCGTTCAGGGGCTGTGATGCAACCTGGATTGACCATATCTAGACCCACAGCTGGATGAGACATAAGGGTGGACACTCTTGGGGCTGAGAGGTTTGGTGAGGTTGGGTGAGCAAACGCAGACCCTTTAAAGTAATACTGCGTGCTACCCATCGCATGGGTCCCAAATCTCCAGGTTCAAGGGCATCTTCCTACATCGAAAACATGCATGAGAAACCCAGAAGATGGTACACCGTGTGATGGGGAAAGGTTTCTAAAACGCACCTGATTTCTCATCTCTTTGTGCTCGGGTTCGCCATTCCAGCCACTTTACTAGCAATCTCCCTACTTGGAGCATCAGCACCTTTAACCTCCTGTTCCGTACAGGTTGCAATTTGTCCTGAGGATGAACGGGAAGACGGGGAACCAATGAGAGACTAGCTCTTGGTGTTGGGACAGGCACAGGTCACTCTATTTTCCCATCAGGAAGAAGAATTAACCACAGGCTCAGCCTGCCCCCCTGAACCAGAACAGGGCCTGAAGCCATCCTGCGCTTTTGCGGCCGGCTCCCAAAAAACCGACTTGTAAAATGGAGCTTCAGGGCACTGCAATTCACAAACCTGCAGAGTTATAAATGATAACTCTCGTCCACAAATATATTGAGGGAAGGCAAAGAAGAGGATTTGAAATCAAGGCAGAATTGCAGGAAACAGATTTCAGGAGGTAGATTCGAATCGCCTTTAAAGCACATGAAAAGCGGCAAAACGTTGACAATGATGCCCTTGGCCAAAAAGGGCGTATGCGTTTTTTCCTGAATACATTCAGGAAAAAACGCATACGCCCTTTTTGGCCAACCAAGCAACCTGGAAAGGCAAATCAGCGCTACAAAGAAGTCTCGCTTCCCATCGGTCAAAAGGGCCATGCTGAAAAAAGTGTCAAAACCAGAAATGCAGGACAGGCCATGGAGAAATGGGAGCCTTGCTACACTGATGGGCGGGATGTAAATTGCCAACAGCCACTCTGGAGAAGTGTACGGTGTGTCCTGAAACATCTAAAAAACACAGCTTAGAGAGCATAGGGCACTTCCACGCATGGGGGGATAAAGTGGGAAAATTGAAAATCAGCAAGACACAAGCACCCCAAAGTTTAGGGCTGCTCTGTTGACAAGGACCTCCACTTCCTTCCACCTTAAATATCCCAGGAAAGCGAAAAATGGATAAAAAAGTTGTGGTCCTTATGTACAATGGAATATCACTCAGCCATGAAATCAATGTCATAAGGCTAGTAGCAGCATGATGAGTGGATTTAGGTAAGACGATTCTAAGTGAAATAAGTCACACAGAAAAGGACACTTCTCATAAGGTGTCACTTATAGAGGGAATGTAAAAACCGTTACACTTGAACTGAATTACAAAACAGAACAGAGTCACACATGCAGAAAACACACTATGGCTGCTTAACGGGAAAGGTGAGGTGGGGTGATACATAAAACAAGAGTTTCAAATTAGCTCAGATACCGTTCCATAAACCCAATATGGAATAGACAAGACCTACTCCTTGCTCAGAGAACTGGACTCAACACGCCCGATTCACCGCACAAGAATATATCTGACTAGTAATAATCTTTAAACCTATGTATTGATATCTCTCTGTTAGTGGGTCAAGTGGGTGTAAAGCGGCCTAAACACAGCCGTGAAAAGCAGCTAAACCCCATTATAAAAATAAATTACTTTTAAAAACCCATGAAACAAAGACAGGGAAAGAGAGAGAAATTCTTACACAATTCGTTCAGGGGCTGTGATGCAACCTGGATTGACCATATCTAGACCCACAGCTGGATGAGACATAAGGGTGGACACTCTTGGGGCTGAGAGGTTTGGTGAGGTTGGGTGAGCAAACGCAGACCCTTTAAAGTAATACTGCGTGCTACCCATCGCATGGGTCCCAAATCTCCAGGTTCAAGGGCATCTTCCTACATCAAAAACATGCATGAGAAACCCAGAAGATGGTACACCGTGTGATGGGGAAAGGTTTCTAAAACGCACCTGATTTCTCATCTCCTTGTGCTCGGGTTCGCCATTCCAGCCACTTTACTAGCAATCTCCCTACTTGGAGCATCAGCACCTTTAACCTCCTGTTCCGTACAGGTTGCAATTTGTCCTGAGGATGAACGGGAAGACGGGGAACCAATGAGAGACTAGCTCTTGGTGTTGGGACAGGCACAGGTCACTCTATTTTCCCATCAGGAAGAAGAATTAACCACAGGCTCAGCCTGCCCCCCTGAACCAGAACAGGGCCTGAAGCCATCCTGCGCTTTTGCGGCCGGCTCCCAAAAAACCGACTTGTAAAATGGAGCTTCAGGGCACTGCAATTCACAAACCTGCAGAGTTATAAATGATAACTCTCGTCCACAAATATATTGAGGGAAGGCAAAGAAGAGGATTTGAAATCAAGGCAGAATTGCAGGAAACAGATTTCAGGAGGTAGATTCGAATCGCCTTTAAAGCACATGAAAAGCGGCAAAACGTTGACAATGATGCCCTTGGCCAAAAAGGGCGTATGCGTTTTTTCCTGAATACATTCAGGAAAAAACGCATACGCCCTTTTTGGCCAACCAAGCAACCTGGAAAGGCAAATCAGCGCTACAAAGAAGTCTCGCTTCCCATCGGTCAAAAGGGCCATGCTGAAAAAAGTGTCAAAACCAGAAATGCAGGACAGGCCATGGAGAAATGGGAGCCTTGCTACACTGATGGGCGGGATGTAAATTGCCAACAGCCACTCTGGAGAAGTGTACGGTGTGTCCTGAAACATCTAAAAAACACAGCTTAGAGAGCATAGGGCACTTCCACGCATGGGGGGATAAAGTGGGAAAATTGAAAATCAGCAAGACACAAGCACCCCAAAGTTTAGGGCTGCTCTGTTGACAAGGACCTCCACTTCCTTCCACCTTAAATATCCCAGGAAAGCGAAAAATGGATAAAAAAGTTGTGGTCCTTATGTACAATGGAATATCACTCAGCCATGAAATCAATGTCATAAGGCTAGTAGCAGCATGATGAGTGGATTTAGGTAAGACGATTCTAAGTGAAATAAGTCACACAGAAAAGGACACTTCTCATAAGGTGTCACTTATAGAGGGAATGTAAAAACCGTTACACTTGAACTGAATTACAAAACAGAACAGAGTCACACATGCAGAAAACACACTATGGCTGCTTAACGGGAAAGGTGAGGTGGGGTGATACATAAAACAAGAGTTTCAAATTAGCTCAGATACCGTTCCATAAACCCAATATGTAACAGACAAGACCTACTCCTTGCTCAGAGAACTGGACTCAACACGCCCGATTCACCGCACAAGAATATATCTGACTAGTAATAATCTTAAAACCTATGTATTGATATCTCTCTGTTAGTGGGTCAAGTGGGTGTAAAGCGGCCTAAACACAGCCGTGAAAAGCAGCTAAACCCCATTATAAAAATAAATTACTTTTAAAAACCCATGAAACAAAGACAGGGAAAGAGAGAGAAATTCTTACACAATTCGTTCAGGGGCTGTGATGCAACCTGGATTGACCATATCTAGACCCACAGCTGGATGAGACATAAGGGTGGACACTCTTGGGGCTGAGAGGTTTGGTGAGGTTGGGTGAGCAAACGCAGACCCTTTAAAGTAATACTGCGTGCTACCCATCGCATGGGTCCCAAATCTCCAGGTTCAAGGGCATCTTCCTACATCGAAAACATGCATGAGAAACCCAGAAGATGGTACACCGTGTGATGGGGAAAGGTTTCTAAAACGCACCTGATTTCTCATCTCTTTGTGCTCGGGTTCGCCATTCCAGCCACTTTACTAGCAATCTCCCTACTTGGAGCATCAGCACCTTTAACCTCCTGTTCCGTACAGGTTGCAATTTGTCCTGAGGATGAACGGGAAGACGGGGAACCAATGAGAGACTAGCTCTTGGTGTTGGGACAGGCACAGGTCACTCTATTTTCCCATCAGGAAGAAGAATTAACCACAGGCTCAGCCTGCCCCCCTGAACCAGAACAGGGCCTGAAGCCATCCTGCGCTTTTGCGGCCGGCTCCCAAAAAACCGACTTGTAAAATGGAGCTTCAGGGCACTGCAATTCACAAACCTGCAGAGTTATAAATGATAACTCTCGTCCACAAATATATTGAGGGAAGGCAAAGAAGAGGATTTGAAATCAAGGCAGAATTGCAGGAAACAGATTTCAGGAGGTAGATTCGAATCGCCTTTAAAGCACATGAAAAGCGGCAAAACGTTGACAATGATGCCCTTGGCCAAAAAGGGCGTATGCGTTTTTTCCTGAATACATTCAGGAAAAAACGCATACGCCCTTTTTGGCCAACCAAGCAACCTGGAAAGGCAAATCAGCGCTACAAAGAAGTCTCGCTTCCCATCGGTCAAAAGGGCCATGCTGAAAAAAGTGTCAAAACCAGAAATGCAGGACAGGCCATGGAGAAATGGGAGCCTTGCTACACTGATGGGCGGGATGTAAATTGCCAACAGCCACTCTGGAGAAGTGTACGGTGTGTCCTGAAACATCTAAAAAACACAGCTTAGAGAGCATAGGGCACTTCCACGCATGGGGGGATAAAGTGGGAAAATTGAAAATCAGCAAGACACAAGCACCCCAAAGTTTAGGGCTGCTCTGTTGACAAGGACCTCCACTTCCTTCCACCTTAAATATCCCAGGAAAGCGAAAAATGGATAAAAAAGTTGTGGTCCTTATGTACAATGGAATATCACTCAGCCATGAAATCAATGTCATAAGGCTAGTAGCAGCATGATGAGTGGATTTAGGTAAGACGATTCTAAGTGAAATAAGTCACACAGAAAAGGACACTTCTCATAAGGTGTCACTTATAGAGGGAATGTAAAAACCGTTACACTTGAACTGAATTACAAAACAGAACAGAGTCACACATGCAGAAAACACACTATGGCTGCTTAACGGGAAAGGTGAGGTGGGGTGATACATAAAACAAGAGTTTCAAATTAGCTCAGATACCGTTCCATAAACCCAATATGTAATAGACAAGACCTACTCCTTGCTCAGAGAACTGGACTCAACACGCCCGATTCACCGCACAAGAATATATCTGACTAGTAATAATCTTAAAACCTATGTATTGATATCTCTCTGTTAGTGGGTCAAGTGGGTGTAAAGCGGCCTAAACACAGCCGTGAAAAGCAGCTAAACCCCATTATAAAAATAAATTACTTTTAAAAACCCATGAAACAAAGACAGGGAAAGAGAGAGAAATTCTTACACAATTCGTTCAGGGGCTGTGATGCAACCTGGATTGACCATATCTAGACCCACAGCTGGATGAGACATAAGGGTGGACACTCTTGGGGCTGAGAGGTTTGGTGAGGTTGGGTGAGCAAACGCAGACCCTTTAAAGTAATACTGCGTGCTACCCATCGCATGGGTCCCAAATCTCCAGGTTCAAGGGCATCTTCCTACATCGAAAACATGCATGAGAAACCCAGAAGATGGTACACCGTGTGATGGGGAAAGGTTTCTAAAACGCACCTCATTTCTCATCTCCTTGTGCTCGGGTTCGCCATTCCAGCCACTTTACTAGCAATCTCCCTACTTGGAGCATCAGCACCTTTAACCTCCTGTTCCGTACAGGTTGCAATTTGTCCTGAGGATGAACGGGAAGACGGGGAACCAATGAGAGACTAGCTCTTGGTGTTGGGAGAGGCACAGGTCACTCTATTTTCCCATCAGGAAGAAGAATTAACCACAGGCTCAGCCTGCCCCCCTGAACCAGAACAGGGCCTGAAGCCATCCTGCGCTTTTGCGGCCGGCTCCCAAAAAACCGACTTGTAAAATGGAGCTTCAGGGCACTGCAATTCACAAACCTGCAGAGTTATAAATGATAACTCTCGTCCACAAATATATTGAGGGAAGGCAAAGAAGAGGATTTGAAATCAAGGCAGAATTGCAGGAAACAGATTTCAGGAGGTAGATTCGAATCGCCTTTAAAGCACATGAAAAGCGGCAAAACGTTGACAATGATGCCCTTGGCCAAAAAGGGCGTATGCGTTTTTTCCTGAATATATTCAGGAAAAAACGCATACGCCCTTTTTGGCCAACCAAGCAACCTGGAAAGGCAAATCAGCGCTACAAAGAAGTCTCGCTTCCCATCGGTCAAAAGGGCCATGCTGAAAAAAGTGTCAAAACCAGAAATGCAGGACAGGCCATGGAGAAATGGGAGCCTTGCTACACTGATGGGCGGGATGTAAATTGCCAACAGCCACTCTGGAGAAGTGTACGGTGTGTCCTGAAACATCTAAAAAACACAGCTTAGAGAGCATAGGGCACTTCCACGCATGGGGGGATAAAGTGGGAAAATTGAAAATCAGCAAGACACAAGCACCCCAAAGTTTAGGGCTGCTCTGTTGACAAGGACCTCCACTTCCTTCCACCTTAAATATCCCAGGAAAGCGAAAAATGGATAAAAAAGTTGTGGTCCTTATGTACAATGGAATATCACTCAGCCATGAAATCAATGTCATAAGGCTAGTAGCAGCATGATGAGTGGATTTAGGTAAGACGATTCTAAGTGAAATAAGTCACACAGAAAAGGACACTTCTCATAAGGTGTCACTTATAGAGGGAATGTAAAAACCGTTACACTTGAACTGAATTACAAAACAGAACAGAGTCACACATGCAGAAAACACACTATGGCTGCTTAACGGGAAAGGTGAGGTGGGGTGATACATAAAACAAGAGTTTCAAATTAGCTCAGATACCGTTCCATAAACCCAATATGTAATAGACAAGACCTACTCCTTGCTCAGAGAACTGGACTCAACACGCCCGATTCACCGCACAAGAATATATCTGACTAGTAATAATCTTAAAACCTATGTATTGATATCTCTCTGTTAGTGGGTCAAGTGGGTGTAAAGCGGCCTAAACACAGCCGTGAAAAGCAGCTAAACCCCATTATAAAAATAAATTACTTTTAAAAACCCATGAAACAAAGACAGGGAAAGAGAGAGAAATTCTTACACAATTCGTTCAGGGGCTGTGATGCAACCTGGATTGACCATATCTAGACCCACAGCTGGATGAGACATAAGGGTGGACACTCTTGGGGCTGAGAGGTTTGGTGAGGTTGGGTGAGCAAACGCAGACCCTTTAAAGTAATACTGCGTGCTACCCATCGCATGGGTCCCAAATCTCCAGGTTCAAGGGCATCTTCCTACATCGAAAACATGCATGAGAAACCCAGAAGATGGTACACCGTGTGATGGGGAAAGGTTTCTAAAACGCACCTCATTTCTCATCTCCTTGTGCTCGGGTTCGCCATTCCAGCCACTTTACTAGCAATCTCCCTACTTGGAGCATCAGCACCTTTAACCTCCTGTTCCGTACAGGTTGCAATTTGTCCTGAGGATGAACGGGAAGACGGGGAACCAATGAGAGACTAGCTCTTGGTGTTGGGAGAGGCACAGGTCACTCTATTTTCCCATCAGGAAGAAGAATTAACCACAGGCTCAGCCTGCCCCCCTGAACCAGAACAGGGCCTGAAGCCATCCTGCGCTTTTGCGGCCGGCTCCCAAAAAACCGACTTGTAAAATGGAGCTTCAGGGCACTGCAATTCACAAACCTGCAGAGTTATAAATGATAACTCTCGTCCACAAATATATTGAGGGAAGGCAAAGAAGAGGATTTGAAATCAAGGCAGAATTGCAGGAAACAGATTTCAGGAGGTAGATTCGAATCGCCTTTAAAGCACATGAAAAGCGGCAAAACGTTGACAATGATGCCCTTGGCCAAAAAGGGCGTATGCGTTTTTTCCTGAATATATTCAGGAAAAAACGCATACGCCCTTTTTGGCCAACCAAGCAACCTGGAAAGGCAAATCAGCGCTACAAAGAAGTCTCGCTTCCCATCGGTCAAAAGGGCCATGCTGAAAAAAGTGTCAAAACCAGAAATGCAGGACAGGCCATGGAGAAATGGGAGCCTTGCTACACTGATGGGCGGGATGTAAATTGCCAACAGCCACTCTGGAGAAGTGTACGGTGTGTCCTGAAACATCTAAAAAACACAGCTTAGAGAGCATAGGGCACTTCCACGCTTGGGGGGATAAAGTGGGAAAATTGAAAATCAGCAAGACACAAGCACCCCAAAGTTTAGGGCTGCTCTGTTGACAAGGACCTCCACTTCCTTCCACCTTAAATATCCCAGGAAAGCGAAAAATGGATAAAAAAGTTGTGGTCCTTATGTACAATGGAATATCACTCAGCCATGAAATCAATGTCATAAGGCTAGTAGCAGCATGATGAGTGGATTTAGGTAAGACGATTCTAAGTGAAATAAGTCACACAGAAAAGGACACTTCTCATAAGGTGTCACTTATAGAGGGAATGTAAAAACCGTTACACTTGAACTGAATTACAAAACAGAACAGAGTCACACATGCAGAAAACACACTATGGCTGCTTAACGGGAAAGGTGAGGTGGGGTGATACATAAAACAAGAGTTTCAAATTAGCTCAGATACCGTTCCATAAACCCAATATGTAACAGACAAGACCTACTCCTTGCTCAGAGAACTGGACTCAACACGCCCGATTCACCGCACAAGAATATATCTGACTAGTAATAATCTTAAAACCTATGTATTGATATCTCTCTGTTAGTGTGTCAAGTGGGTGTAAAGCGGCATAAACACAGCCGTGAAAAGCAGCTACACCCCATTATAAAAATAAATTACTTTTAAAAACCCATGAAACAAAGACAGGGAAAGAGAGAGAAATTCTTACACAATTCGTTCAGGAGCTGTGATGCAACCTGGATTGACCATATCTAGACCCACAGCTGGATGACTCATAAGGGTGGACACTCTTGGGGCTGAGAGGTTTGGTGAGGTTGGGTGAGCAAACGCAGACCATTTAAAGTAATACTGCGTGCTACCCATCGCATGGGTCCCAAATCTCCAGGTTCAAGGGCATCTTCCTACATCGAAAACATGCATGAGAAACCCAGAAGATGGTACACCGTGTGATGGGGAAAGGTTTCTAAAACGCACCTCATTTCTCATCTCCTTGTGCTCGGGTTCGCCATTCCAGCCACTTTACTAGCAATCTCCCTACTTGGAGCATCAGCACCTTTAACCTCCTGTTCCGTACAGGTTGCAATTTGTCCTGAGGATGAACGGGAAGACGGGGAACCAATGAGAGACTAGCTCTTGGTGTTGGGAGAGGCACAGGTCACTCTATTTTCCCATCAGGAAGAAGAATTAACCACAGGCTCAGCCTGCCCCCCTGAACCAGAACAGGGCCTGAAGCCATCCTGCGCTTTTGCGGCCGGCTCCCAAAAAACCGACTTGTAAAATGGAGCTTCAGGGCACTGCAATTCACAAACCTGCAGAGTTATAAATGATAACTCTCGTCCACAAATATATTGAGGGAAGGCAAAGAAGAGGATTTGAAATCAAGGCAGAATTGCAGGAAACAGATTTCAGGAGGTAGATTCGAATCGCCTTTAAAGCACATGAAAAGCGGCAAAACGTTGACAATGATGCCCTTGGCCAAAAAGGGCGTATGCGTTTTTTCCTGAATATATTCAGGAAAAAACGCATACGCCCTTTTTGGCCAACCAAGCAACCTGGAAAGGCAAATCAGCGCTACAAAGAAGTCTCGCTTCCCATCGGTCAAAAGGGCCATGCTGAAAAAAGTGTCAAAACCAGAAATGCAGGACAGGCCATGGAGAAATGGGAGCCTTGCTACACTGATGGGCGGGATGTAAATTGCCAACAGCCACTCTGGAGAAGTGTACGGTGTGTCCTGAAACATCTAAAAAACACAGCTTAGAGAGCATAGGGCACTTCCACGCTTGGGGGGATAAAGTGGGAAAATTGAAAATCAGCAAGACACAAGCACCCCAAAGTTTAGGGCTGCTCTGTTGACAAGGACCTCCACTTCCTTCCACCTTAAATATCCCAGGAAAGCGAAAAATGGATAAAAAAGTTGTGGTCCTTATGTACAATGGAATATCACTCAGCCATGAAATCAATGTCATAAGGCTAGTAGCAGCATGATGAGTGGATTTAGGTAAGACGATTCTAAGTGAAATAAGTCACACAGAAAAGGACACTTCTCATAAGGTGTCACTTATAGAGGGAATGTAAAAACCGTTACACTTGAACTGAATTACAAAACAGAACAGAGTCACACATGCAGAAAACACACTATGGCTGCTTAACGGGAAAGGTGAGGTGGGGTGATACATAAAACAAGAGTTTCAAATTAGCTCAGATACCGTTCCATAAACCCAATATGTAACAGACAAGACCTACTCCTTGCTCAGAGAACTGGACTCAACACGCCCGATTCACCGCACAAGAATATATCTGACTAGTAATAATCTTAAAACCTATGTATTGATATCTCTCTGTTAGTGTGTCAAGTGGGTGTAAAGCGGCATAAACACAGCCGTGAAAAGCAGCTACACCCCATTATAAAAATAAATTACTTTTAAAAACCCATGAAACAAAGACAGGGAAAGAGAGAGAAATTCTTACACAATTCGTTCAGGAGCTGTGATGCAACCTGGATTGACCATATCTAGACCCACAGCTGGATGACTCATAAGGGTGGACACTCTTGGGGCTGAGAGGTTTGGTGAGGTTGGGTGAGCAAACGCAGACCATTTAAAGTAATACTGCGTGCTACCCATCGCATGGGTCCCAAATCTCCAGGTTCAAGGGCATCTTCCTACATCGAAAACATGCATGAGAAACCCAGAAGATGGTACACCGTGTGATGGGGAAAGGTTTCTAAAACGCACCTCATTTCTCATCTCCTTGTGCTCGGGTTCGCCATTCCAGCCACTTTACTAGCAATCTCCCTACTTGGAGCATCAGCACCTTTAACCTCCTGTTCCGTACAGGTTGCAATTTGTCCTGAGGATGAACGGGAAGACGGGGAACCAATGAGAGACTAGCTCTTGGTGTTGGGAGAGGCACAGGTCACTCTATTTTCCCATCAGGAAGAAGAATTAACCACAGGCTCAGCCTGCCCCCCTGAACCAGAACAGGGCCTGAAGCCATCCTGCGCTTTTGCGGCCGGCTCCCAAAAAACCGACTTGTAAAATGGAGCTTCAGGGCACTGCAATTCACAAACCTGCAGAGTTATAAATGATAACTCTCGTCCACAAATATATTGAGGGAAGGCAAAGAAGAGGATTTGAAATCAAGGCAGAATTGCAGGAAACAGATTTCAGGAGGTAGATTCGAATCGCCTTTAAAGCACATGAAAAGCGGCAAAACGTTGACAATGATGCCCTTGGCCAAAAAGGGCGTATGCGTTTTTTCCTGAATATATTCAGGAAAAAACGCATACGCCCTTTTTGGCCAACCAAGCAACCTGGAAAGGCAAATCAGCGCTACAAAGAAGTCTCGCTTCCCATCGGTCAAAAGGGCCATGCTGAAAAAAGTGTCAAAACCAGAAATGCAGGACAGGCCATGGAGAAATGGGAGCCTTGCTACACTGATGGGCGGGATGTAAATTGCCAACAGCCACTCTGGAGAAGTGTACGGTGTGTCCTGAAACATCTAAAAAACACAGCTTAGAGAGCATAGGGCACTTCCACGCATGGGGGGATAAAGTGGGAAAATTGAAAATCAGCAAGACACAAGCACCCCAAAGTTTAGGGCTGCTCTGTTGACAAGGACCTCCACTTCCTTCCACCTTAAATATCCCAGGAAAGCGAAAAATGGATAAAAAAGTTGTGGTCCTTATGTACAATGGAATATCACTCAGCCATGAAATCAATGTCATAAGGCTAGTAGCAGCATGATGAGTGGATTTAGGTAAGACGATTCTAAGTGAAATAAGTCACACAGAAAAGGACACTTCTCATAAGGTGTCACTTATAGAGGGAATGTAAAAACCGTTACACTTGAACTGAATTACAAAACAGAACAGAGTCACACATGCAGAAAACACACTATGGCTGCTTAACGGGAAAGGTGAGGTGGGGTGATACATAAAACAAGAGTTTCAAATTAGCTCAGATACCGTTCCATAAACCCAATATGGAATAGACAAGACCTACTCCTTGCTCAGAGAACTGGACTCAACACGCCCGATTCACCGCACAAGAATATATCTGACTAGTAATAATCTTAAAACCTATGTATTGATATCTCTCTGTTAGTGTGTCAAGTGGGTGTAAAGCGGCCTAAACACAGCCGTTAAAAGCAGCTAAACCCCATTATAAAAATAAATTACTTTTAAAAACCCATGAAACAAAGACAGGGAAAGAGAGAGAAATTCTTACACAATTCGTTCAGGGGCTGTGATGCAACCTGGATTGACCATATCTAGACCCACAGCTGGATGAGACATAAGGGTGGACACTCTTGGGGCTGAGAGGTTCGGTGAGGTTGGGTGAGCAAACGCAGACCCTTTAAAGTAATACTGCGTGCTACCCATCGCATGGGTCCCAAATCTCCAGGTTCAAGGGCATCTTCCTACATCGAAAACATGCATGAGAAACCCAGAAGATGGTACACCGTGTGATGGGGAAAGGTTTCTAAAACGCACCTCATTTCTCATCTCCTTGTGCTCGGGTTCGCCATTCCAGCCACTTTACTAGCAATCTCCCTACTTGGAGCATCAGCACCTTTAACCTCCTGTTCCGTACAGGTTGCAATTTGTCCTGAGGATGAACGGGAAGACGGGGAACCAATGAGAGACTAGCTCTTGGTGTTGGGAGAGGCACAGGTCACTCTATTTTCCCATCAGGAAGAAGAATTAACCACAGGCTCAGCCTGCCCCCCTGAACCAGAACAGGGCCTGAAGCCATCCTGCGCTTTTGCGGCCGGCTCCCAAAAAACCGACTTGTAAAATGGAGCTTCAGGGCACTGCAATTCACAAACCTGCAGAGTTATAAATGATAACTCTCGTCCACAAATATATTGAGGGAAGGCAAAGAAGAGGATTTGAAATCAAGGCAGAACTGCAGGAAACAGATTTCAGGAGGTAGATTCGAATCGCCTTTAAAGCACATGAAAAGCGGCAAAACGTTGACAATGATGCCCTTGGCCAAAAAGGGCGTATGCGTTTTTTCCTGAATATATTCAGGAAAAAACGCATACGCCCTTTTTGGCCAACCAAGCAACCTGGAAAGGCAAATCAGCGCTACAAAGAAGTCTCGCTTCCCATCGGTCAAAAGGGCCATGCTGAAAAAAGTGTCAAAACCAGAAATGCAGGACAGGCCATGGAGAAATGGGAGCCTTGCTACACTGATGGGCGGGATGTAAATTGCCAACAGCCACTCTGGAGAAGTGTACGGTGTGTCCTGAAACATCTAAAAAACACAGCTTAGAGAGCATAGGGCACTTCCACGCATGGGGGGATAAAGTGGGAAAATTGAAAATCAGCAAGACACAAGCACCCCAAAGTTTAGGGCTGCTCTGTTGACAAGGACCTCCACTTCCTTCCACCTTAAATATCCCAGGAAAGCAAAAAATGGATAAAAAAGTTGTGGTCCTTATGTACAATGGAATATCACTCAGCCATGAAATCAATGTCATAAGGCTAGTAGCAGCATGAGGAGTGGATTTAGGTAAGACGATTCTAAGTGAAATAAGTCACACAGAAAAGGACACTTCTCATAAGGTGTCACTTATAGAGGGAATGTAAAAACCGTTACACTTGAACTGAATTACAAAACAGAACAGAGTCACACATGCAGAAAACACACTATGGCTGCTTAACGGGAAAGGTGAGGTGGGGTGATACATAAAACAAGAGTTTCAAATTAGCTCAGATACCGTTCCATAAACCCAATATGTAATAGACAAGACCTACTCCTTGCTCAGAGAACTGGACTCAACACGCCCGATTCACCGCACAAGAATATATCTGACTAGTAATAATCTTAAAACCTATGTATTGATATCTCTCTGTTAGTGGGTCAAGTGGGTGTAAAGCGGCCTAAACACAGCCGTGAAAAGCAGCTAAACCCCATTATAAAAATAAATTACTTTTAAAAACCCATGAAACAAAGACAGGGAAAGAGAGAGAAATTCTTACACAATTCGTTCAGGGGCTGTGATGCAACCTGGATTGACCATATCTAGACCCACAGCTGGATGAGACATAAGGGTGGACACTCTTGGGGCTGAGAGGTTTGGTGAGGTTGGGTGAGCAAACGCAGACCCTTTAAATAATACTGCGTGCTACCCATCGCATGGGTCCCAAATCTCCAGGTTCAAGGGCATCTTCCTACATCGAAAACATGCATGAGAAACCCAGAAGATGGTACACCGTGTGATGGGGAAAGGTTTCTAAAACGCACCTCATTTCTCATCTCCTTGTGCTCGGGTTCGCCATTCCAGCCACTTTACTAGCAATCTCCCTACTTGGAGCATCAGCACCTTTAACCTCCTGTTCCGTACAGGTTGCAATTTGTCCTGAGGATGAACGGGAAGACGGGGAACCAATGAGAGACTAGCTCTTGGTGTTGGGAGAGGCACAGGTCACTCTATTTTCCCATCAGGAAGAAGAATTAACCACAGGCTCAGCCTGCCCCCCGGAACCAGAACAGGGCCTGAAGCCATCCTGCGCTTTTGCGGCCGGCTCCCAAAAAAACGACTTGTAAAATGGAGCTTCAGGGCACTGCAATTCACAAACCTGCAGAGTTATAAATGATAACTCTCGTCCACAAATATATTGAGGGAAGGCAAAGAAGAGGATTTGAAATCAAGGCAGAATTGCAGGAAACAGATTTCAGGAGGTAGATTCGAATCGCCTTTAAAGCACATGAAAAGCGGCAAAACGTTGACAATGATGCCCTTGGCCAAAAAGGGCGTATGCGTTTTTTCCTGAATATATTCAGGAAAAAACGCATACGCCCTTTTTGGCCAACCAAGCAACCTGGAAAGGCAAATCAGCGCTACAAAGAAGTCTCGCTTCCCATCGGTCAAAAGGGCCATGCTGAAAAAAGTGTCAAAACCAGAAATGCAGGACAGGCCATGGAGAAATGGGAGCCTTGCTACACTGATGGGCGGGATGTAAATTGCCAACAGCCACTCTGGAGAAGTGTACGGTGTGTCCTGAAACATCTAAAAAACACAGCTTAGAGAGCATAGGGCACTTCCACGCATGGGGGGATAAAGTGGGAAAATTGAAAATCAGCAAGACACAAGCACCCCAAAGTTTAGGGCTGCTCTGTTGACAAGGACCTCCACTTCCTTCCACCTTAAATATCCCAGGAAAGCGAAAAATGGATAAAAAAGTTGTGGTCCTTATGTACAATGGAATATCACTCAGCCATGAAATCAATGTCATAAGGCTAGTAGCAGCATGATGAGTGGATTTAGGTAAGACGATTCTAAGTGAAATAAGTCACACAGAAAAGGACACTTCTCATAAGGTGTCACTTATAGAGGGAATGTAAAAACCGTTACACTTGAACTGAATTACAAAACAGAACAGAGTCACACATGCAGAAAACACACTATGGCTGCTTAACGGGAAAGGTGAGGTGGGGTGATACATAAAACAAGAGTTTCAAATTAGCTCAGATACCGTTCCATAAACCCAATATGTAATAGACAAGACCTACTCCTTGCTCAGAGAACTGGACTCAACACGCCCGATTCACCGCACAAGAATATATCTGACTAGTAATAATCTTAAAACCTATGTATTGATATCTCTCTGTTAGTGGGTCAAGTGGGTGTAAAGCGGCCTAAACACAGCCGTGAAAAGCAGCTAAACCCCATTATAAAAATAAATTACTTTTAAAAACCCATGAAACAAAGACAGGGAAAGAGAGAGAAATTCTTACACAATTCGTTCAGGGGCTGTGATGCAACCTGGATTGACCATATCTAGACCCACAGCTGGATGAGACATAAGGGTGGACACTCTTGGGGCTGAGAGGTTTGGTGAGGTTGGGTGAGCAAACGCAGACCCTTTAAAGTAATACTGCGTGCTACCCATCGCATGGGTCCCAAATCTCCAGGTTCAAGGGCATCTTCCTACATCGAAAACATGCATGAGAAACCCAGAAGATGGTACACCGTGTGATGGGGAAAGGTTTCTAAAACGCACCTCATTTCTCATCTCCTTGTGCTCGGGTTCGCCATTCCAGCCACTTTACTAGCAATCTCCCTACTTGGAGCATCAGCACCTTTAACCTCCTGTTCCGTACAGGTTGCAATTTGTCCTGAGGATGAACGGGAAGACGGGGAACCAATGAGAGACTAGCTCTTGGTGTTGGGAGAGGCACAGGTCACTCTATTTTCCCATCAGGAAGAAGAATTAACCACAGGCTCAGCCTGCCCCCCTGAACCAGAACAGGGCCTGAAGCCATCCTGCGCTTTTGCGGCCGGCTCCCAAAAAAGCGACTTGTAAAATGGAGCTTCAGGGCACTGCAATTCACAAACCTGCAGAGTTATAAATGATAACTCTCGTCCACAAATATATTGAGGGAAGGCAAAGAAGAGGATTTGAAATCAAGGCAGAATTGCAGGAAACAGATTTCAGGAGGTAGATTCGAATCGCCTTTAAAGCACATGAAAAGCGGCAAAACGTTGACAATGATGCCCTTGGCCAAAAAGGGCGTATGCGTTTTTTCCTGAATATATTCAGGAAAAAACGCATACGCCCTTTTTGGCCAACCAAGCAACCTGGAAAGGCAAATCAGCGCTACAAAGAAGTCTCGCTTCCCATCGGTCAAAAGGGCCATGCTGAAAAAAGTGTCAAAACCAGAAATGCAGGACAGGCCATGGAGAAATGGGAGCCTTGCTACACTGATGGGCGGGATGTAAATTGCCAACAGCCACTCTGGAGAAGTGTACGGTGTGTCCTGAAACATCTAAAAAACACAGCTTAGAGAGCATAGGGCACTTCCACGCTTGGGGGGATAAAGTGGGAAAATTGAAAATCAGCAAGACACAAGCACCCCAAAGTTTAGGGCTGCTCTGTTGACAAGGACCTCCACTTCCTTCCACCTTAAATATCCCAGGAAAGCGAAAAATGGATAAAAAAGTTGTGGTCCTTATGTACAATGGAATATCACTCAGCCATGAAATCAATGTCATAAGGCTAGTAGCAGCATGATGAGTGGATTTAGGTAAGACGATTCTAAGTGAAATAAGTCACACAGAAAAGGACACTTCTCATAAGGTGTCACTTATAGAGGGAATGTAAAAACCGTTACACTTGAACTGAATTACAAAACAGAACAGAGTCACACATGCAGAAAACACACTATGGCTGCTTAACGGGAAAGGTGAGGTGGGGTGATACATAAAACAAGAGTTTCAAATTAGCTCAGATACCGTTCCATAAACCCAATATGTAACAGACAAGACCTACTCCTTGCTCAGAGAACTGGACTCAACACGCCCGATTCACCGCACAAGAATATATCTGACTAGTAATAATCTTAAAACCTATGTATTGATATCTCTCTGTTAGTGTGTCAAGTGGGTGTAAAGCGGCATAAACACAGCCGTGAAAAGCAGCTACACCCCATTATAAAAATAAATTACTTTTAAAAACCCATGAAACAAAGACAGGGAAAGAGAGAGAAATTCTTACACAATTCGTTCAGGAGCTGTGATGCAACCTGGATTGACCATATCTAGACCCACAGCTGGATGACTCATAAGGGTGGACACTCTTGGGGCTGAGAGGTTTGGTGAGGTTGGGTGAGCAAACGCAGACCATTTAAAGTAATACTGCGTGCTACCCATCGCATGGGTCCCAAATCTCCAGGTTCAAGGGCATCTTCCTACATCGAAAACATGCATGAGAAACCCAGAAGATGGTACACCGTGTGATGGGGAAAGGTTTCTAAAACGCACCTCATTTCTCATCTCCTTGTGCTCGGGTTCGCCATTCCAGCCACTTTACTAGCAATCTCCCTACTTGGAGCATCAGCACCTTTAACCTCCTGTTCCGTACAGGTTGCAATTTGTCCTGAGGATGAACGGGAAGACGGGGAACCAATGAGAGACTAGCTCTTGGTGTTGGGACAGGCACAGGTCACTCTATTTTCCCATCAGGAAGAAGAATTAACCACAGGCTCAGCCTGCCCCCCTGAACCAGAACAGGGCCTGAAGCCATCCTGCGCTTTTGCGGCCAGCTCCCAAAAAACCGACTTGTAAAATGGAGCTTCAGGGCACTGCAATTCACAAACCTGCAGAGTTATAAATGATAACTCTCGTCCACAAATATATTGAGGGAAGGCAAAGAAGAGGATTTGAAATCAAGGCAGAATTGCAGGAAACAGATTTCAGGAGGTAGATTCGAATCGCCTTTAAAGCACATGAAAAGCGGCAAAACGTTGACAATGATGCCCTTGGCCAAAAAGGGCGTATGCATTTTTTCCTGAATACATTCAGGAAAAAACGCATACGCCCTTTTTGGCCAACCAAGCAACCTGGAAAGGCAAATCAGCGCTACAAAGAAGTCTCGCTTCCCATCGGTCAAAAGGGCCATGCTGAAAAAAGTGTCAAAACCAGAAATGCAGGACAGGCCATGGAGAAATGGGAGCCTTGCTACACTGATGGGCGGGATGTAAATTGCCAACAGCCACTCTGGAGAAGTGTACGGTGTGTCCTGAAACATCTAAAAAACACAGCTTAGAGAGCATAGGGCACTTCCACGCATGGGGGGATAAAGTGGGAAAATTGAAAATCAGCAAGACACAAGCACCCCAAAGTTTAGGGCTGCTCTGTTGACAAGGACCTCCACTTCATTCCACCTTAAATATCCCAGGAAAGCGAAAAATGGATAAAAAAGTTGTGGTCCTTATGTACAATGGAATATCACTCAGCCATGAAATCAATGTCATAAGGCTAGTAGCAGCATGATGAGTGGATTTAGGTAAGACGATTCTAAGTGAAATAAGTCACACAGAAAAGGACACTTCTCATAAGGTGTCACTTATAGAGGGAATGTAAAAACCGTTACACTTGAACTGAATTACAAAACAGAACAGAGTCACACATGCAGAAAACACACTATGGCTGCTTAACGGGAAAGGTGAGGTGGGGTGATACATAAAACAAGAGTTTCAAATTAGCTCAGATACCGTTCCATAAACCCAATATGTAATAGACAAGACCTACTCCTTGCTCAGAGAACTGGACTCAACACGCCCGATTCACCGCACAAGAATATATCTGACTAGTAATAATCTTAAAACCTATGTATTGATATCTCTCTGTTAGTGTGTCAAGTGGGTGTAAAGCGGCCTAAACACAGCCGTGAAAAGCAGCTAAACCCCATTATAAAAATAAATTACTTTTAAAAACCCATGAAACAAAGACAGGGAAAGAGAGAGAAATTCTTACACAATTCGTTCAGGGGCTGTGATGCAACCTGGATTGACCATATCTAGACCCACAGCTGGATGAGACATAAGGGTGGACACTCTTGGGGCTGAGAGGTTCGGTGAGGTTGGGTGAGCAAACGCAGACCCTTTAAAGTAATACTGCGTGCTACCCATCGCATGGGTCCCAAATCTCCAGGTTCAAGGGCATCTTCCTACATCGAAAACATGCATGAGAAACCCAGAAGATGGTACACCGTGTGATGGGGAAAGGTTTCTAAAACGCACCTCATTTCTCATCTCCTTGTGCTCGGGTTCGCCATTCCAGCCACTTTACTAGCAATCTCCCTACTTGGAGCATCAGCACCTTTAACCTCCTGTTCCGTACAGGTTGCAATTTGTCCTGAGGATGAACGGGAAGACGGGGAACCAATGAGAGACTAGCTCTTGGTGTTGGGACAGGCACAGGTCACTCTATTTTCCCATCAGGAAGAAGAATTAACCACAGGCTCAGCCTGCCCCCCGGAACCAGAACAGGGCCTGAAGCCATCCTGCGCTTTTGCGGCCGGCTCCCAAAAAACCGACTTGTAAAATGGAGCTTCAGGGCACTGCAATTCACAAACCTGCAGAGTTATAAATGATAACTCTCGTCCACAAATATATTGAGGGAAGGCAAAGAAGAGGATTTGAAATCAAGGCAGAATTGCAGGAAACAGATTTCAGGAGGTAGATTCGAATCGCCTTTAAAGCACATGAAAAGCGGCAAAACGTTGACAATGATGCCCTTGGCCAAAAAGGGCGTATGCGTTTTTTCCTGAATATATTCAGGAAAAAACGCATACGCCCTTTTTGGCCAACCAAGCAACCTGGAAAGGCAAATCAGCGCTACAAAGAAGTCTCGCTTCCCATCGGTCAAAAGGGCCATGCTGAAAAAAGTGTCAAAACCAGAAATGCAGGACAGGCCATGGAGAAATGGGAGCCTTGCTACACTGATGGGCGGGATGTAAATTGCCAACAGCCACTCTGGAGAAGTGTACGGTGTGTCCTGAAACATCTAAAAAACACAGCTTAGAGAGCATAGGGCACTTCCACGCATGGGGGGATAAAGTGGGAAAATTGAAAATCAGCAAGACACAAGCACCCCAAAGTTTAGGGCTGCTCTGTTGACAAGGACCTCCACTTCCTTCCACCTTAAATATCCCAGGAAAGCAAAAAATGGATAAAAAAGTTGTGGTCCTTATGTACAATGGAATATCACTCAGCCATGAAATCAATGTCATAAGGCTAGTAGCAGCATGAGGAGTGGATTTAGGTAAGACGATTCTAAGTGAAATAAGTCACACAGAAAAGGACACTTCTCATAAGGTGTCACTTATAGAGGGAATGTAAAAACCGTTACACTTGAACTGAATTACAAAACAGAACAGAGTCACACATGCAGAAAACACACTATGGCTGCTTAACGGGAAAGGTGAGGTGGGGTGATACATAAAACAAGAGTTTCAAATTAGCTCAGATACCGTTCCATAAACCCAATATGTAATAGACAAGACCTACTCCTTGCTCAGAGAACTGGACTCAACACGCCCGATTCACCGCACAAGAATATATCTGACTAGTAATAATCTTAAAACCTATGTATTGATATCTCTCTGTTAGTGGGTCAAGTGGGTGTAAAGCGGCCTAAACACAGCCGTGAAAAGCAGCTAAACCCCATTATAAAAATAAATTACTTTTAAAAACCCATGAAACAAAGACAGGGAAAGAGAGAGAAATTCTTACACAATTCGTTCAGGGGCTGTGATGCAACCTGGATTGACCATATCTAGACCCACAGCTGGATGAGACATAAGGGTGGACACTCTTGGGGCTGAGAGGTTTGGTGAGGTTGGGTGAGCAAACGCAGACCCTTTAAATAATACTGCGTGCTACCCATCGCATGGGTCCCAAATCTCCAGGTTCAAGGGCATCTTCCTACATCGAAAACATGCATGAGAAACCCAGAAGATGGTACACCGTGTGATGGGGAAAGGTTTCTAAAACGCACCTCATTTCTCATCTCCTTGTGCTCGGGTTCGCCATTCCAGCCACTTTACTAGCAATCTCCCTACTTGGAGCATCAGCACCTTTAACCTCCTGTTCCGTACAGGTTGCAATTTGTCCTGAGGATGAACGGGAAGACGGGGAACCAATGAGAGACTAGCTCTTGGTGTTGGGAGAGGCACAGGTCACTCTATTTTCCCATCAGGAAGAAGAATTAACCACAGGCTCAGCCTGCCCCCCTGAACCAGAACAGGGCCTGAAGCCATCCTGCGCTTTTGCGGCCGGCTCCCAAAAAACCGACTTGTAAAATGGAGCTTCAGGGCACTGCAATTCACAAACCTGCAGAGTTATAAATGATAACTCTCGTCCACAAATATATTGAGGGAAGGCAAAGAAGAGGATTTGAAATCAAGGCAGAATTGCAGGAAACAGATTTCAGGAGGTAGATTCGAATCGCCTTTAAAGCACATGAAAAGCGGCAAAACGTTGACAATGATGCCCTTGGCCAAAAAGGGCGTATGCGTTTTTTCCTGAATATATTCAGGAAAAAACGCATACGCCCTTTTTGGCCAACCAAGCAACCTGGAAAGGCAAATCAGCGCTACAAAGAAGTCTCGCTTCCCATCGGTCAAAAGGGCCATGCTGAAAAAAGTGTCAAAACCAGAAATGCAGGACAGGCCATGGAGAAATGGGAGCCTTGCTACACTGATGGGCGGGATGTAAATTGCCAACAGCCACTCTGGAGAAGTGTACGGTGTGTCCTGAAACATCTAAAAAACACAGCTTAGAGAGCATAGGGCACTTCCACGCATGGGGGGATAAAGTGGGAAAATTGAAAATCAGCAAGACACAAGCACCCCAAAGTTTAGGGCTGCTCTGTTGACAAGGACCTCCACTTCCTTCCACCTTAAATATCCCAGGAAAGCGAAAAATGGATAAAAAAGTTGTGGTCCTTATGTACAATGGAATATCACTCAGCCATGAAATCAATGTCATAAGGCTAGTAGCAGCATGATGAGTGGATTTAGGTAAGACGATTCTAAGTGAAATAAGTCACACAGAAAAGGACACTTCTCATAAGGTGTCACTTATAGAGGGAATGTAAAAACCGTTACACTTGAACTGAATTACAAAACAGAACAGAGTCACACATGCAGAAAACACACTATGGCTGCTTAACGGGAAAGGTGAGGTGGGGTGATACATAAAACAAGAGTTTCAAATTAGCTCAGATACCGTTCCATAAACCCAATATGTAACAGACAAGACCTACTCCTTGTTCAGAGAACTGGACTCAACACGCCCGATTCACCGCACAAGAATATATCTGACTAGTAATAATCTTAAAACCTATGTATTGATATCTCTCTGTTAGTGTGTCAAGTGGGTGTAAAGCGGCATAAACACAGCCGTGAAAAGCAGCTACACCCCATTATAAAAATAAATTACTTTTAAAAACCCATGAAACAAAGACAGGGAAAGAGAGAGAAATTCTTACACAATTCATTCAGGAGCTGTGATGCAACCTGGATTGACCATATCTAGACCCACAGCTGGATGACTCATAAGGGTGGACACTCTTGGGGCTGAGAGGTTTGGTGAGGTTGGGTGAGCAAACGCAGACCATTTAAAGTAATACTGCGTGCTACCCATCGCATGGGTCCCAAATCTCCAGGTTCAGGGGCATCTTCCTACATCGAAAACATGCATGAGAAACCCAGAAGATGGTACACCGTGTGATGGGGAAAGGTTTCTAAAACGCACCTCATTTCTCATCTCCTTGTGCTCGGGTTCGCCATTCCAGCCACTTTACTAGCAATCTCCCTACTTGGAGCATCAGCACCTTTAACCTCCTGTTCCGTACAGGTTGCAATTTGTCCTGAGGATGAACGGGAAGACGGGGAACCAATGAGAGACTAGCTCTTGGTGTTGGGAGAGGCACAGGTCACTCTATTTTCCCATCAGGAAGAAGAATTAACCACAGGCTCAGCCTGCCCCCCTGAACCAGAACAGGGCCTGAAGCCATCCTGCGCTTTTGCGGCCAGCTCCCAAAAAACCGACTTGTAAAATGGAGCTTCAGGGCACTGCAATTCACAAACCTGCAGAGTTATAAATGATAACTCTCGTCCACAAATATATTGAGGGAAGGCAAAGAAGAGGATTTGAAATCAAGGCAGAATTGCAGGAAACAGATTTCAGGAGGTAGATTCGAATCGCCTTTAAAGCACATGAAAAGCGCCAAAACGTTGACAATGATGCCCTTGGCCAAAAAGGGCGTATGCGTTTTTTCGTGAATACATTCAGGAAAAAACGCATACGCCCTTTTTGGCCAACCAAGCAACCTGGAAAGGCAAATCAGCGCTACAAAGAAGTCTCGCTTCCCATCGGTCAAAAGGGCCATGCTGAAAAAAGTGTCAAAACCAGAAATGCAGGACAGGCCATGGAGAAATGGGAGCCTTGCTACACTGATGGGCGGGATGTAAATTGCCAACAGCCACTCTGGAGAAGTGTACGGTGTGTCCTGAAACATCTAAAAAACACAGCTTAGAGAGCATAGGGCACTTCCACGCATGGGGGGATAAAGTGGGAAAATTGAAAATCAGCAAGACACAAGCACCCCAAAGTTTAGGGCTGCTCTGTTGACAAGGACCTCCACTTCATTCCACCTTAAATATCCCAGGAAAGCGAAAAATGGATAAAAAAGTTGTGGTCCTTATGTACAATGGAATATCACTCAGCCATGAAATCAATGTCATAAGGCTAGTAGCAGCATGATGAGTGGATTTAGGTAAGACGATTCTAAGTGAAATAAGTCACACAGAAAAGGACACTTCTCATAAGGTGTCACTTATAGAGGGAATGTAAAAACCATTACACTTGAACTGAATTACAAAACAGAACAGAGTCACACATGCAGAAAACACACTATGGCTGCTTAACGGGAAAGGTGAGGTGGGGTGATACATAAAACAAGAGTTTCAAATTAGCTCAGATACCGTTCCATAAACCCAATATGTAACAGACAAGACCTACTCCTGGCTCAGAGAACTGGACTCAACACGCCCGATTCACCGCACAAGAATATATCTGACTAGTAATAAACTTAAAACCTATGTATTGATATCTCTCTGTTAGTGGGTCAAGTGGGTGTAAAGCGGCCTAAACACAGCCGTGAAAAGCAGCTAAACCCCATTATAAAAATAAATTACTTTTAAAAACCCATGAAACAAAGACAGGGAAAGAGAGAGAAATTCTTACACAATTCGTTCAGGGGCTGTGATGCAACCTGGATTGACCATATCTAGACCCACAGCTGGATGAGACATAAGGGTGGATACTCTTGGGGCTGAGAGGTTCGGTGAGGTTGGGTGAGCAAACGCAGACCCTTTAAAGTAATACTGCGTGCTACCCATCGCATGGGTCCCAAATCTCCAGGTTCAAGGGCATCTTCCTACATCGAAAACATGCATGAGAAACCCAGAAGATGGTACACCGTGTGATGGGGAAAGGTTTCTAAAACGCACCTCATTTCTCATCTCCTTGTGCTCGGGTTCGCCATTCCAGCCACTTTACTAGCAATCTCCCTACTTGGAGCATCAGCACCTTTAACCTCCTGTTCCGTACAGGTTGCAATTTGTCCTGAGGATGAACGGGAAGACGGGGAACCAATGAGAGACTAGCTCTTGGTGTTGGGAGAGGCACAGGTCACTCTATTTTCCCATCAGGAAGAAGAATTAACCACAGGCTCAGCCTGCCCCCCGGAACCAGAACAGGGCCTGAAGCCATCCTGCGCTTTTGCGGCCGGCTCCCAAAAAACCGACTTGTAAAATGGAGCTTCAGGGCACTGCAATTCACAAACCTGCAGAGTTATAAATGATAACTCTCGTCCACAAATATATTGAGGGAAGGCAAAGAAGAGGATTTGAAATCAAGGCAGAATTGCAGGAAACAGATTTCAGGAGGTAGATTCGAATCGCCTTTAAAGCACATGAAAAGCGGCAAAACGTTGACAATGATGCCCTTGGCCAAAAAGGGCGTATGCGTTTTTTCCTGAATATATTCAGGAAAAAACGCATACGCCCTTTTTGGCCAACCAAGCAACCTGGAAAGGCAAATCAGCGCTACAAAGAAGTCTCGCTTCCCATCGGTCAAAAGGGCCATGCTGAAAAAAGTGTCAAAACCAGAAATGCAGGACAGGCCATGGAGAAATGGGAGCCTTGCTACACTGATGGGCGGGATGTAAATTGCCAACAGCCACTCTGGAGAAGTGTACGGTGTGTCCTGAAACATCTAAAAAACACAGCTTAGAGAGCATAGGGCACTTCCACGCATGGGGGGATAAAGTGGGAAAATTGAAAATCAGCAAGACACAAGCACCCCAAAGTTTAGGGCTGCTCTGTTGACAAGGACCTCCACTTCCTTCCACCTTAAATATCCCAGGAAAGCGAAAAATGGATAAAAAAGTTGTGGTCCTTATGTACAATGGAATATCACTCAGCCATGAAATCAATGTCATAAGGCTAGTAGCAGCATGATGAGTGGATTTAGGTAAGACGATTCTAAGTGAAATAAGTCACACAGAAAAGGACACTTCTCATAAGGTGTCACTTATAGAGGGAATGTAAAAACCGTTACACTTGAACTGAATTACAAAACAGAACAGAGTCACACATGCAGAAAACACACTATGGCTGCTTAACGGGAAAGGTGAGGTGGGGTGATACATAAAACAAGAGTTTCAAATTAGCTCAGATACCGTTCCATAAACCCAATATGTAACAGACAAGACCTACTCCTTGCTCAGAGAACTGGACTCAACACGCCCGATTCACCGCACAAGAATATATCTGACTAGTAATAATCTTAAAACCTATGTATTGATATCTCTCTGTTAGTGTGTCAAGTGGGTGTAAAGCGGCATAAACACAGCCGTGAAAAGCAGCTACACCCCATTATAAAAATAAATTACTTTTAAAAACCCATGAAACAAAGACAGGGAAAGAGAGAGAAATTCTTACACAATTCATTCAGGAGCTGTGATGCAACCTGGATTGACCATATCTAGACCCACAGCTGGATGACTCATAAGGGTGGACACTCTTGGGGCTGAGAGGTTTGGTGAGGTTGGGTGAGCAAACGCAGACCATTTAAAGTAATACTGCGTGCTACCCATCGCATGGGTCCCAAATCTCCAGGTTCAAGGGCATCTTCCTACATCGAAAACATGCATGAGAAACCCAGAAGATGGTACACCGTGTGATGGGGAAAGGTTTCTAAAACGCACCTCATTTCTCATCTCCTTGTGCTCGGGTTCGCCATTCCAGCCACTTTACTAGCAATCTCCCTACTTGGAGCATCAGCACCTTTAACCTCCTGTTCCGTACAGGTTGCAATTTGTCCTGAGGATGAACGGGAAGACGGGGAACCAATGAGAGACTAGCTCTTGGTGTTGGGAGAGGCACAGGTCACTCTATTTTCCCATCAGGAAGAAGAATTAACCACAGGCTCAGCCTGCCCCCCTGAACCAGAACAGGGCCTGAAGCCATCCTGCGCTTTTGCGGCCAGCTCCCAAAAAACCGACTTGTAAAATGGAGCTTCAGGGCACTGCAATTCACAAACCTGCAGAGTTATAAATGATAACTCTCGTCCACAAATATATTGAGGGAAGGCAAAGAAGAGGATTTGAAATCAAGGCAGAATTGCAGGAAACAGATTTCAGGAGGTAGATTCGAATCGCCTTTAAAGCACATGAAAAGCGCCAAAACGTTGACAATGATGCCCTTGGCCAAAAAGGGCGTATGCGTTTTTTCGTGAATACATTCAGGAAAAAACGCATACGCCCTTTTTGGCCAACCAAGCAACCTGGAAAGGCAAATCAGCGCTACAAAGAAGTCTCGCTTCCCATCGGTCAAAAGGGCCATGCTGAAAAAAGTGTCAAAACCAGAAATGCAGGACAGGCCATGGAGAAATGGGAGCCTTGCTACACTGATGGGCGGGATGTAAATTGCCAACAGCCACTCTGGAGAAGTGTACGGTGTGTCCTGAAACATCTAAAAAACACAGCTTAGAGAGCATAGGGCACTTCCACGCATGGGGGGATAAAGTGGGAAAATTGAAAATCAGCAAGACACAAGCACCCCAAAGTTTAGGGCTGCTCTGTTGACAAGGACCTCCACTTCATTCCACCTTAAATATCCCAGGAAAGCGAAAAATGGATAAAAAAGTTGTGGTCCTTATGTACAATGGAATATCACTCAGCCATGAAATCAATGTCATAAGGCTAGTAGCAGCATGATGAGTGGATTTAGGTAAGACGATTCTAAGTGAAATAAGTCACACAGAAAAGGACACTTCTCATAAGGTGTCACTTATAGAGGGAATGTAAAAACCGTTACACTTGAACTGAATTACAAAACAGAACAGAGTCACACATGCAGAAAACACACTATGGCTGCTTAACGGGAAAGGTGAGGTGGGGTGATACATAAAACAAGAGTTTCAAATTAGCTCAGATACCGTTCCATAAACCCAATATGTAACAGACAAGACCTACTCCTTGCTCAGAGAACTGGACTCAACACGCCCGATTCACCGCACAAGAATATATCTGACTAGTAATAAACTTAAAACCTATGTATTGATATCTCTCTGTTAGTGGGTCAAGTGGGTGTAAAGCGGCCTAAACACAGCCGTGAAAAGCAGCTAAACCCCATTATAAAAATAAATTACTTTTAAAAACCCATGAAACAAAGACAGGGAAAGAGAGAGAAATTCTTACACAATTCGTTCAGGGGCTGTGATGCAACCTGGATTGACCATATCTAGACGCACAGCTGGATGAGACATAAGGGTGGACACTGTTGGGGCTGAGAGGTTTGGTGAGGTTGGGTGAGCAAACGCAGACCCTTTAAAATAATACTGCGTGCTACCCATCGCATGGGTCCCAAATCTCCAGGTTCAAGGGCATCTTCCTACATCGAAAACATGCATGAGAAACCCAGAAGATGGTACACCGTGTGATGGGGAAAGGTTTCTAAAACGCACCTCATTTCTCATCTCCTTGTGCTCGGGTTCGCCATTCCAGCCACTTTACTAGCAATCTCCCTACTTGGAGCATCAGCACCTTTAACCTCCTGTTCCGTACAGGTTGCAATTTGTCCTGAGGATGAACGGGAAGACGGGGAACCAATGAGAGACTAGCTCTTGGTGTTGGGACAGGCACAGGTCACTCTATTTTCCCATCAGGAAGAAGAATTAACCACAGGCTCAGCCTGCCCCCCTGAACCAGAACAGGGCCTGAAGCCATCCTGCGCTTTTGCGGCTGGCTCCCAAAAAACCGACTTGTAAAATGGAGCTTCAGGGCACTGCAATTCACAAACCTGCAGAGTTATAAATGATAACTCTCGTCCACAAATATATTGAGGGAAGGCAAAGAAGAGGATTTGAAATCAAGGCAGAATTGCAGGAAACAGATTTCAGGAGGTAGATTCGAATCGCCTTTAAAGCACATGAAAAGCGGAAAAACGTTGACAATGATGCCCTTGGCCAAAAAGTGCGTATGCGTTTTTTCCTGAATACATTCAGGAAAAAACGCATACGCCCTTTTTGGCCAACCAAGCAACCTGGAAAGGCAAATCAGCGCTACAAAGAAGTCTCGCTTCCCATCGGTCAAAAGGGCCATGCTGAAAAAAGTGTCAAAACCAGAAATGCAGGACAGGCCATGGAGAAATGGGAGCCTTGCTACACTGATGGGCGGGATGTAAATTGCCAACAGCCACTCTGGAGAAGTGTACGGTGTGTCCTGAAACATCTAAAAAACACAGCTTAGAGAGCATAGGGCACTTCCACGCATGGGGGGATAAAGTGGGAAAATTGAAAATCAGCAAGACACAAGCACCCCAAAGTTTAGGGCTGCTCTGTTGACAAGGACCTCCACTTCCTTCCACCTTAAATATCCCAGGAAAGCGAAAAATGGATAAAAAAGTTGTGGTCCTTATGTACAATGGAATATCACTCAGCCATGAAATCAATGTCATAAGGCTAGTAGCAGCATGATGAGTGGATTTAGGTAAGACGATTCTAAGTGAAATAAGTCACACAGAAAAGGACACTTCTCATAAGGTGTCACTTATAGAGGGAATGTAAAAACCGTTACACTTGAACTGAATTACAAAACAGAACAGAGTCACACATGCAGAAAACACACTATGGCTGCTTAACGGGAAAGGTGAGGTGGGGTGATACATAAAACAAGAGTTTCAAATTAGCTCAGATACCGTTCCATAAACCCAATATGTAACAGACAAGACCTACTCCTTGCTCAGAGAACTGGACTCAACACGCCCGATTCACCGCACAAGAATATATCTGACTAGTAATAATCTTAAAACCTATGTATTGATATCTCTCTGTTAGTGGGTCAAGTGGGTGTAAAGCGGCCTAAACACAGCCGTGAAAAGCAGCTAAACCCCCTTATAAAAATAAATTACTTTTAAAATCCCATGAAACAAAGACAGGGAAAGAGAGAGAAATTCTTACACAATTCGTTCAGGGGCTGTGATGCAACCTGGATTGACCATATCTAGACCCACAGCTGGATGAGACATAAGGGTGGACACTCTTGGGGCTGAGAGGTTTGGTGAGGTTGGGTGAGCAAACGCAGACCCTTTAAAGTAATACTGCGTGCTACCCATCGCATGGGTCCCAAATCTCCAGGTTCAAGGGCATCTTCCTACATCGAAAACATGCATGAGAAACCCAGAAGATGGTACACCGTGTGATGGGGAAAGGTTTCTAAAACGCACCTCATTTCTCATCTCCTTGTGCTCGGGTTCGCCATTCCAGCCACTTTACTAGCAATCTCCCTACTTGGAGCATCAGCACCTTTAACCTCCTGTTCCGTACAGGTTGCAATTTGTCCTGAGGATGAACGGGAAGACGGGGAACCAATGAGAGACTAGCTCTTGGTGTTGGGAGAGGCACAGGTCACTCTATTTTCCCATCAGGAAGAAGAATTAACCACAGGCTCAGCCTGCCCCCCTGAACCAGAACAGGGCCTGAAGCCATCCTGCGCTTTTGCGGCCAGCTCCCAAAAAACCGACTTGTAAAATGGAGCTTCAGGGCACTGCAATTCACAAACCTGCAGAGTTATAAATGATAACTCTCGTCCACAAATATATTGAGGGAAGGCAAAGAAGAGGATTTGAAATCAAGGCAGAATTGCAGGAAACAGATTTCAGGAGGTAGATTCGAATCGCCTTTAAAGCACATGAAAAGCGGCAAAACGTTGACAATGATGCCCTTGGCCAAAAAGGGCGTATGCGTTTTTTCCTGAATACATTCAGGAAAAAACGCATACGCCCTTTTTGGCCAACCAAGCAACCTGGAAAGGCAAATCAGCGCTACAAAGAAGTCTCGCTTCCCATCGGTCAAAAGGGCCATGCTGAAAAAAGTGTCAAAACCAGAAATGCAGGACAGGCCATGGAGAAATGGGAGCCTTGCTACACTGATGGGCGGGATGTAAATTGCCAACAGCCACTCTGGAGAAGTGTACGGTGTGTCCTGAAACATCTAAAAAACACAGCTTAGAGAGCATAGGGCACTTCCACGCATGGGGGGATAAAGTGGGAAAATTGAAAATGAGCAAGACACAAGCACCCCAAAGTTTAGGGCTGCTCTGTTGACAAGGACCTCCACTTCCTTCCACCTTAAATATCCCAGGAAAGCGAAAAATGGATAAAAAAGTTGTGGTCCTTATGTACAATGGAATATCACTCAGCCATGAAATCAATGTCATAAGGCTAGTAGCAGCATGATGAGTGGATTTAGGTAAGACGATTCTAAGTGAAATAAGTCACACAGAAAAGGACACTTCTCATAAGGTGTCACTTATAGAGGGAATGTAAAAACCGTTACACTTGAACTGAATTACAAAACAGAACAGAGTCACACATGCAGAAAACACACTATGGCTGCTTAACGGGAAAGGTGAGGTGGGGTGATACATAAAACAAGAGTTTCAAATTAGCTCAGATACCGTTCCATAAACCCAATATGTAATAGACAAGACCTACTCCTTGCTCAGAGAACTGGACTCAACACGCCCGATTCACCGCACAAGAATATATCTGACTAGTAATAATCTTAAAACCTATGTATTGATATCTCTCGGTTAGTGTGTCAAGTGGGTGTAAAGCGGCCTAAACACAGCCGTGAAAAGCAGCTAAACCCCATTATAAAAATAAATTACTTTTAAAAACCCATGAAACAAAGACAGGGAAAGAGAGAGAAATTCTTACACAATTCGTTCAGGGGCTGTGATGCAACCTGGATTGACCATATCTAGACCCACAGCTGGATGAGACATAAGGGTGGACACTCTTGGGGCTGAGAGGTTTGGTGAGGTTGGGTGAGCAAACACAGACCCTTTAAAGTAATACTGCGTGCTACCCATCGCATGGGTCCCAAATCTCCAGGTTCAAGGGCATCTTCCTACATCGAAAACATGCATGAGAAACCCAGAAGATGGTACACCGTGTGATGGGGAAAGGTTTCTAAAACGTACCTCATTTCTCATCTCCTTGTGCTCGGGTTCGCCATTCCAGCCACTTTACTAGCAATCTCCCTACTTGGAGCATCAGCACCTTTAACCTCCTGTTCCGTACAGGTTGCAATTTGTCCTGAGGATGAACGGGAAGACGGGGAACCAATGAGAGACTAGCTCTTGGTGTTGGGACAGGCACAGGTCACTCTATTTTCCCATCAGGAAGAAGAATTAACCACAGGCTCAGCCTGCCCCCCGGAACCAGAACAGGGCCTGAAGCCATCCTGCGCTTTTGCGGCCGGCTCCCAAAAAAGCGACTTGTAAAATGGAGCTTCAGGGCACTGCAATTCACAAACCTGCAGAGTTATAAATGATAACTCTCGTCCACAAATATACTGAGGGAAGGCAAAGAAGAGGATTTAAAATCAAGGCAGAATTGCAGGAAACAGATTTCAGGAGGTAGATTCGAATCGCCTTTAAAGCACATGAAAAGCGGCAAAACGTTGACAATGATGCCCTTGGCCAAAAAGGGCGTATGCGTTTTTTCCTGAATACATTCAGGAAAAAACGCATACGCCCTTTTTGGCCAACCAAGCAACCTGGAAAGGCAAATCAGCGCTACAAAGAAGTCTCGCTTCCCATCGGTCAAAAGGGCCATGCTGAAAAAAGTGTCAAAACCAGAAATGCAGGACAGGCCATGGAGAAATGGGAGCCTTGCTACACTGATGGGCGGGATGTAAATTGCCAACAGCCACTCTGGAGAAGTGTACGGTGTGTCCTGAAACATCTAAAAAACACAGCTTAGAGAGCATAGGGCACTTCCACGCATGGGGGGATAAAGTGGGAAAATTGAAAATCAGCAAGACACAAGCACCCCAAAGTTTAGGGCTGCTCTGTTGACAAGGACCTCCACTTCATTCCACCTTAAATATCCCAGGAAAGCGAAAAATGGATAAAAAAGTTGTGGTCCTTATGTACAATGGAATATCACTCAGCCATGAAATCAATGTCATAAGGCTAGTAGCAGCATGATGAGTGGATTTAGGTAAGACGATTCTAAGTGAAATAAGTCACACAGAAAAGGACACTTCTCATAAGGTGTCACTTATAGAGGGAATGTAAAAACCGTTACACTTGAACTGAATTACAAAACAGAACAGAGTCACACATGCAGAAAACACACTATGGCTGCTTAACGGGAAAGGTGAGGTGGGGTGATACATAAAACAAGAGTTTCAAATTAGCTCAGATACCGTTCCATAAACCCAATATGTAACAGACAAGACCTACTCCTTGCTCAGAGAACTGGACTCAACACGCCCGATTCACCGCACAAGAATATATCTGACTAGTAATAATCTTAAAACCTATGTATTGATATCTCTCTGTTAGTGTGTCAAGTGGGTGTAAAGCGGCATAAACACAGCCGTGAAAAGCAGCTACACCCCATTATAAAAATAAATTACTTTTAAAAACCCATGAAACAAAGACAGGGAAAGAGAGAGAAATTCTTACACAATTCGTTCAGGAGCTGTGATGCAACCTGGATTGACCATATCTAGACCCACAGCTGGATGACTCATAAGGGTGGACACTCTTGGGGCTGAGAGGTTTGGTGAGGTTGGGTGAGCAAACGCAGACCATTTAAAGTAATACTGCGTGCTACCCATCGCATGGGTCCCAAATCTCCAGGTTCAAGGGCATCTTCCTACATCGAAAACATGCATGAGAAACCCAGAAGATGGTACACCGTGTGATGGGGAAAGGTTTCTAAAACGCACCTCATTTCTCATCTCCTTGTGCTCGGGTTCGCCATTCCAGCCACTTT
Source organism: Balaenoptera physalus (assembly GCF_965194825.1). Taxonomy (NCBI): domain Eukaryota; kingdom Metazoa; phylum Chordata; class Mammalia; order Artiodactyla; family Balaenopteridae; genus Balaenoptera; species Balaenoptera physalus. Next base: position 530,108 of record NW_028126400.1, read on the forward strand.
ACTAGCAATCTCCCTACTTGGAGCATCAGCACCTTTAACCTCCTGTTCCGTACAGGTTGCAATTTGTCCTGAGGATGAACGGGAAGACGGGGAACCAATGAGAGACTAGCTCTTGGTGTTGGGAGAGGCACAGGTCACTCTATTTTCCCATCAGGAAGAAGAATTAACCACAGGCTCAGCCTGCCCCCCTGAACCAGAACAGGGCCTGAAGCCATCCTGCGCTTTTGCGGCCAGCTCCCAAAAAACCGACTTGTAAAATGGAGCTTCAGGGCACTGCAATTCACAAACCTGCAGAGTTATAAATGATAACTCTCGTCCACAAATATATTGAGGGAAGGCAAAGAAGAGGATTTGAAATCAAGGCAGAATTGCAGGAAACAGATTTCAGGAGGTAGATTCGAATCGCCTTTAAAGCACATGAAAAGCGGCAAAACGTTGACAATGATGCCCTTGGCCAAAAAGGGCGTATGCGTTTTTTCCTGAATACATTCAGGAAAAAACGCATACGCCCTTTTTGGCCAACCAAGCAACCTGGAAAGGCAAATCAGCGCTACAAAGAAGTCTCGCTTCCCATCGGTCAAAAGGGCCATGCTGAAAAAAGTGTCAAAACCAGAAATGCAGGACAGGCCATGGAGAAATGGGAGCCTTGCTACACTGATGGGCGGGATGTAAATTGCCAACAGCCACTCTGGAGAAGTGTACGGTGTGTCCTGAAACATCTAAAAAACACAGCTTAGAGAGCATAGGGCACTTCCACGCATGGGGGGATAAAGTGGGAAAATTGAAAATCAGCAAGACACAAGCACCCCAAAGTTTAGGGCTGCTCTGTTGACAAGGACCTCCACTTCCTTCCACCTTAAATATCCCAGGAAAGCGAAAAATGGATAAAAAAGTTGTGGTCCTTATGTACAATGGAATATCACTCAGCCATGAAATCAATGTCATAAGGCTAGTAGCAGCATGATGAGTGGATTTAGGTAAGACGATTCTAAGTGAAATAAGTCACACAGAAAAGGACACTTCTCATAAGGTGTCACTTATAGAGGGAATGTAAAAACCGTTACACTTGAACTGAATTACAAAACAGAACAGAGTCACACATGCAGAAAACACATTATGGCTGCTTAACGGGAAAGGTGAGGTGGGGTGATACATAAAACAAGAGTTTCAAATTAGCTCAGATACCGTTCCATAAACCCAATATGTAACAGACAAGACCTACTCCTTGCTCAGAGAACTGGACTCAACACGCCCGATTCACCGCACAAGAATATATCTGACTAGTAATAATCTTAAAACCTATGTATTGATATCTCTCTGTTAGTGGGTCAAGTGGGTGTAAAGCGGCCTAAACACAGCCGTGAAAAGCAGCTAAACCCCATTATAAAAATAAATTACTTTTAAAAACCCATGAAACAAAGACAGGGAAAGAGAGAGAAATTCTTACACAATTCGTTCAGGGGCTGTGATGCAACCTGGATTGACCATATCTAGACCCACAGCTGGATGAGACATAAGGGTGGACACTCTTGGGGCTGAGAGGTTTGGTGAGGTTGGGTGAGCAAACGCAGACCCTTTAAAGTAATACTGCGTGCTACCCATCGCATGGGTCCCAAATCTCCAGGTTCAAGGGCATCTTCCTACATCGAAAACATGCATGAGAAACCCAGAAGATGGTACACCGTGTGATGGGGAAAGGTTTCTAAAACGCACCTCATTTCTCATCTCCTTGTGCTCGGGTTCGCCATTCCAGCCACTTTACTAGCAATCTCCCTACTTGGAGCATCAGCACCTTTAACCTCCTGTTCCGTACAGGTTGCAATTTGTCCTGAGGATGAACGGGAAGACGGGGAACCAATGAGAGACTAGCTCTTGGTGTTGGGAGAGGCACAGGTCACTCTATTTTCCCATCAGGAAGAAGAATTAACCACAGGCTCAGCCTGCCCCCCTGAACCAGAACAGGGCCTGAAGCCATCCTGCGCTTTTGCGGCCAGCTCCCAAAAAACCGACTTGTAAAATGGAGCTTCAGGGCACTGCAATTCACAAACCTGCAGAGTTATAAATGATAACTCTCGTCCACAAATATATTGAGGGAAGGCAAAGAAGAGGATTTGAAATCAAGGCAGAATTGCAGGAAACAGATTTCAGGAGGTAGATTCGAATCGCCTTTAAAGCACATGAAAAGCGGCAAAACGTTGACAATGATGCCCTTGGCCAAAAAGGGCGTATGCGTTTTTTCCTGAATACATTCAGGAAAAAACGCATACGCCCTTTTTGGCCAACCAAGCAACCTGGAAAGGCAAATCAGCGCTACAAAGAAGTCTCGCTTCCCATCGGTCAAAAGGGCCATGCTGAAAAAAGTGTCAAAACCAGAAATGCAGGACAGGCCATGGAGAAATGGGAGCCTTGCTACACTGATGGGCGGGATGTAAATTGCCAACAGCCACTCTGGAGAAGTGTACGGTGTGTCCTGAAACATCTAAAAAACACAGCTTAGAGAGCATAGGGCACTTCCACGCATGGGGGGATAAAGTGGGAAAATTGAAAATGAGCAAGACACAAGCACCCCAAAGTTTAGGGCTGCTCTGTTGACAAGGACCTCCACTTCCTTCCACCTTAAATATCCCAGGAAAGCGAAAAATGGATAAAAAAGTTGTGGTCCTTATGTACAATGGAATATCACTCAGCCATGAAATCAATGTCATAAGGCTAGTAGCAGCATGATGAGTGGATTTAGGTAAGACGATTCTAAGTGAAATAAGTCACACAGAAAAGGACACTTCTCATAAGGTGTCACTTATAGAGGGAATGTAAAAACCGTTACACTTGAACTGAATTACAAAACAGAACAGAGTCACACATGCAGAAAACACACTATGGCTGCTTAACGGGAAAGGTGAGGTGGGGTGATACATAAAACAAGAGTTTCAAATTAGCTCAGATACCGTTCCATAAACCCAATATGTAATAGACAACACCTACTCCTTGCTCAGAGAACTGGACTCAACACGCCCGATTCACCGCACAAGAATATATCTGACTAGTAATAATCTTAAAACCTATGTATTGATATCTCTCTGTTAGTGTGTCAAGTGGGTGTAAAGCGGCATAAACACAGCCGTGAAAAGCAGCTAAACCCCATTATAAAAATAAATTACTTTTAAAAACCCATGAAACAAAGACAGGGAAAGAGAGAGAAATTATTACACAATTCGTTCAGGGGCTGTGATGCAACCTGGATTGACCATATCTAGACCCACAGCTGGATGAGACATAAGGGTGGACACTCTTGGGGCTGAGAGGTTTGGTGAGGTTGGGTGAGCAAACGCAGACCCTTTAAAGTAATACTGCGTGCTACCCAACGCATGGGTCCCAAATCTCCAGGTTCAAGGGCATCTTCCTACATCAAAAATATGCATGAGAAACCCAGAAGTTGGTACACCGTGTGATGGGGAAAGGTTTCTAAAACGCACCTCATTTCTCATCTCCTTGTGCTCGGGTTCGCCATTCCAGCCACTTTACTAGCAATCTCCCTACTTGGAGCATCAGCACCTTTAACCTCCTGTTCCGTACAGGTTGCAATTTGTCCTGAGGATGAACGGGAAGACGGGGAACCAATGAGAGACTAGCTCTTGGTGTTGGGACAGGCACAGGTCACTCTATTTTCCCATCAGGAAGAAGAATTAACCACAGGCTCAGCCTGCCCACCTGAACCAGAACAGGGCCTGAAGCCATCATGCGCTTTTGCGGCCGGCTCCCAAAAAACCGACTTGTAAAATGGAGCTTCAGTGCACTGCAATTCACAAACCTGCAGAGTTATAAATGATAACTCTCGTCCACAAATATATTGAGGGAAGGCAAAGAAGAGGATTTGAAATCAAGGCAGAATTGCAGGAAACAGATTTCAGGAGGTAGATTCGAATCGCCTTTAAAGCCCATGAAAAGCGGCAAAACGTTGACAATGATGCCCTTGGCCAAAAAGGGCGTATGCGTTTTTTCCTGAATACATTCAGGAAAAAACGCATACGCCCTTTTTGGCCAACCAAGCAACCTGGAAAGGCAAATCAGCGCTACAAAGAAGTCTCGCTTCCCATCGGTCAAAAGGGCCATGCTGAAAAAAGTGTCAAAACCAGAAATGCAGGACAGGCCATGGAGAAATGGGAGCCTTGCTACACTGATGGGCGGGATGTAAATTGCCAACAGCCACTCTGGAGAAGTGTACGGTGTGTCCTGAAACATCTAAAAAACACAGCTTAGAGAGCATAGGGCACTTCCACGCATGGGGGGATAAAGTGGGAAAATTGAAAATCAGCAAGACACAAGCACCCCAAGGTTAGGGCTGCTCTGTTGACAAGGACCTCCACTTCCTTCCACCTTAAATATCCCAGGAAAGCGAAAAATGGATAAAAAAGTTGTGGTCCTTATGTACAATGGAATATCACTCAGCCATGAAATCAATGTCATAAGGCTAGTAGCAGCATGATGAGTGGATTTAGGTAAGACGATTCTAAGTGAAATAAGTCACACAGAAAAGGACACTTCTCATAAGGTGTCACTTATAGAGGGAATGTAAAAACCGTTACACTTGAACTGAATTACAAAACAGAACAGAGTCACACATGCAGAAAACACACTATGGCTGCTTAACGGGAAAGGTGAGGTGGGGTGATACATAAAACAAGAGTTTCAAATTAGCTCAGATACCGTTCCATAAACCCAATATGTAATAGACAAGACCTACTCATTGCTCAGAGAACTGGACTCAACACGCCCGATTGACCGCACAAGAATATATCTGACTAGTAATAATCTTAAAACCTATGTATTGATATCTCTCTGTTAGTGTGTCAAGTGGGTGTAAAGCGGCATAAACACAGCCGTGAAAAGCAGCTAAACCCCATTATAAAAATAAATTACTTTTAAAAACCCATGAAACAAAGACAGGGAAAGAGAGAGAAATTCTTACACAATTCGTTCAGGGGCTGTGATGCAACCTGGATTGACCATATCTAGACCCACAGCTGGATGAGACATAAGGGTGGACACTCTTGGGGCTGAGAGGTTTGGTGAGGTTGGGTGAGCAAACGCAGACCCTTTAAAGTAATACTGCGTGCTACCCATCGCATGGGTCCCAAATCTCCAGGTTCAAGGGCATCTTCCTACATCGAAAACATGCATGAGAAACCCAGAAGATGGTACACCGTGTGATGGGGAAAGGTTTCTAAAACGCACCTCATTTCTCATCTCCTTGTGCTCGGGTTCGCCATTCCAGCCACTTTACTAGCAATCTCCCTACTTGGAGCATCAGCACCTTTAACCTCCTGTTCCGTACAGGTTGCAATTTGTCCTGAGGATGAACGGGAAGACGGGGAACCAATGAGAGACTAGCTCTTGGTGTTGGGACAGGCACAGGTCACTCTATTTTCCCATCAGGAAGAAGAATTAACCACAGGCTCAGCCTGCCCCCCTGAACCAGAACAGGGCCTGAAGCCATCCTGCGCTTTTGCGGCCGGCTCCCAAAAAAGCGACTTGTAAAATGGAGCTTCAGGGCACTGCAATTCACAAACCTGCAGAGTTATAAATGATAACTCTCGTCCACAAATATACTGAGGGAAGGCAAAGAAGAGGATTTGAAATCAAGGCAGAATTGCAGGAAACAGATTTCAGGAGGTAGATTCGAATCGCCTTTAAAGCACATGAAAAGCGGCAAAACGTTGACAATGATGCCCTTGGCCAAAAAGGGCGTATGCGTTTTTTCCTGAATACATTCAGGAAAAAACGCATACGCCCTTTTTGGCCAACCAAGCAACCTGGAAAGGCAAATCAGCGCTACAAAGAAGTCTCGCTTCCCATCGGTCAAAAGGGCCATGCTGAAAAAAGTGTCAAAACCAGAAATGCAGGACAGGCCATGGAGAAATGGGAGCCTTGCTACACTGATGGGCGGGATGTAAATTGCCAACAGCCACTCTGGAGAAGTGTACGGTGTGTCCTGAAACATCTAAAAAACACAGCTTAGAGAGCATAGGGCACTTCCACGCATGGGGGGATAAAGTGGGAAAATTGAAAATCAGCAAGACACAAGCACCCCAAAGTTTAGGGCTGCTCTGTTGACAAGGACCTCCACTTCCTTCCACCTTAAATATCCCAGGAAAGCGAAAAATGGATAAAAAAGTTGTGGTCCTTATGTACAATGGAATATCACTCAGCCATGAAATCAATGTCATAAGGCTAGTAGCAGCATAATGAGTGGATTTAGGTAAGACGATTCTAAGTGAAATAAGTCACACAGAAAAGGACACTTCTCATAAGGTGTCACTTATAGAGGGAATGTAAAAACCGTTACACTTGAACTGACTTACAAAACAGAACAGAGTCACACATGCAGAAAACACACTATGGCTGCTTAACGGGAAAGGTGAGGTGGGGTGATACATAAAACAAGAGTTTCAAATTAGCTCAGATACCGTTCCATAAACCCAATATGTAACAGACAAGACCTACTCCTTGCTCAGAGAACTGGACTCAACACGCCCGATTCACCGCACAAGAATATATCTGACTAGTAATAATCTTAAAACCTATGTATTGATATCTCTCTGTTAGTGGGTCAAGTGGGTGTAAAGCGGCCTAAACACAGCCGTGAAAAGCAGCTAAACCCCATTATAAAAATAAATTACTTTTAAAAACCCATGAAACAAAGACAGGGAAAGAGAGAGAAATTCTTACACAATTCGTTCAGGGGCTGTGATGCAACCTGGATTGACCATATCTAGACCCACAGCTGGATGAGACATAAGGGTGGACACTCTTGGGGCTGAGAGGTTTGGTGAGGTTGGGTGAGCAAACGCAGACCCTTTAAAGTAATACTGCGTGCTACCCATCGCATGGGTCCCAAATCTCCAGGTTCAAGGGCATCTTCCTACATCGAAAACATGCATGAGAAACCCAGAAGATGGTACACCGTGTGATGGGGAAAGGTTTCTAAAACGCACCTCATTTCTCATCTCCTTGTGCTCGGGTTCGCCATTCCAGCCACTTTACTAGCAATCTCCCTACTTGGAGCATCAGCACCTTTAACCTCCTGTTCCGTACAGGTTGCAATTTGTCCTGAGGATGAACGGGAAGACGGGGAACCAATGAGAGACTAGCTCTTGGTGTTGGGACAGGCACAGGTCACTCTATTTTCCCATCAGGAAGAAGAATTAACCACAGGCTCAGCCTGCCCCCCTGAACCAGAACAGGGCCTGAAGCCATCCTGCGCTTTTGCGGCCGGCTCCCAAAAAAGCGACTTGTAAAATGGAGCTTCAGGGCACTGCAATTCACAAACCTGCAGAGTTATAAATGATAACTCTCGTCCACAAATATACTGAGGGAAGGCAAAGAAGAGGATTTGAAATCAAGGCAGAATTGCAGGAAACAGATTTCAGGAGGTAGATTCGAATCGCCTTTAAAGCACATGAAAAGCGGCAAAACGTTGACAATGATGCCCTTGGCCAAAAAGGGCGTATGCGTTTTTTCCTGAATACATTCAGGAAAAAACGCATACGCCCTTTTTGGCCAACCAAGCAACCTGGAAAGGCAAATCAGCGCTACAAAGAAGTCTCGCTTCCCATCGGTCAAAAGGGCCATGCTGAAAAAAGTGTCAAAACCAGAAATGCAGGACAGGCCATGGAGAAATGGGAGCCTTGCTACACTGATGGGCGGGATGTAAATTGCCAACAGCCACTCTGGAGAAGTGTACGGTGTGTCCTGAAACATCTAAAAAACACAGCTTAGAGAGCATAGGGCACTTCCACGCATGGGGGGATAAAGTGGGAAAATTGAAAATCAGCAAGACACAAGCACCCCAAAGTTTAGGGCTGCTCTGTTGACAAGGACCTCCACTTCATTCCACCTTAAATATCCCAGGAAAGTGAAAAATGGATAAAAAAGTTGTGGTCCTTATGTACAACGGAATATCACTCAGCCATGAAATCAATGTCATAAGGCTAGTAGCAGCATGATGAGTGGATTTAGGTAAGACGATTCTAAGTGAAATAAGTCACACAGAAAAGGACACTTCTCATAAGGTGTCACTTATAGAGGGAATGTAAAAACCGTTACACTTGAACTGACTTACAAAACAGAACAGAGTCACACATGCAGAAAACACACTATGGCTGCTTAACGGGAAAGGTGAGGTGGGGTGATACATAAAACAAGAGTTTCAAATTAGCTCAGATACCGTTCCATAAACCCAATATGTAACAGACAAGACCTACTCCTTGCTCAGAGAACTGGACTCAACACGCCCGATTCACCGCACAAGAATATATCTGACTAGTAATAATCTTAAAACCTATGTATTGATATCTCTCTGTTAGTGTGTCAAGTGGGTGTAAAGCGGCATAAACACAGCCGTGAAAAGCAGCTACACCCCATTATAAAAATAAATTACTTTTAAAAACCCATGAAACAAAGACAGGGAAAGAGAGAGAAATTCTTACACAATTCGTTCAGGAGCTGTGATGCAACCTGGATTGACCATATCTAGACCCACAGCTGGATGACTCATAAGGGTGGACACTCTTGGGGCTGAGAGGTTTGGTGAGGTTGGGTGAGCAAACGCAGACCATTTAAAGTAATACTGCGTGCTACCCATCGCATGGGTCCCAAATCTCCAGGTTCAAGGGCATCTTCCTACATCGAAAACATGCATGAGAAACCCAGAAGATGGTACACCGTGTGATGGGGAAAGGTTTCTAAAACGCACCTCATTTCTCATCTCCTTGTGCTCGGGTTCGCCATTCCAGCCACTTTACTAGCAATCTCCCTACTTGGAGCATCAGCACCTTTAACCTCCTGTTCCGTACAGGTTGCAATTTGTCCTGAGGATGAACGGGAAGACGGGGAACCAATGAGAGACTAGCTCTTGGTGTTGGGACAGGCACAGGTCACTCTATTTTCCCATCAGGAAGAAGAATTAACCACAGGCTCAGCCTGCTCCCCTGAACCAGAACAGGGCCTGAAGCCATCCGGCGCTTTTGCGGCCAGCTCCCAAAAAAGCGACTTGTAAAATGGAGCTTCAGGGCACTGCAATTCACAAACCTGCAGAGTTATAAATGATAACTCTCGTCCACAAATATATTGAGGGAAGGCAAAGAAGAGGATTTGAAATCAAGGCAGAATTGCAGGAAACAGATTTCAGGAGGTAGATTCGAATCGCCTTTAAAGCACATGAAAAGCGGCAAAACGTTGACAATGATGCCCTTGGCCAAAAAGGGCGTATGCGTTTTTTCCTGAATACATTCAGGAAAAAACGCATACGCCCTTTTTGGCCAACCAAGCAACCTGGAAAGGCAAATCAGCGCTACAAAGAAGTCTTGCTTCCCATCGGTCAAAAGGGCCATGCTGAAAAAAGTGTCAAAACCAGAAATGCAGGACAGGCCATGGAGAAATGGGAGCCTTGCTACACTGATGGGCGGGATGTAAATTGCCAACAGCCACTCTGGAGAAGTGTACGGTGTGTCCTGAAACATCTAAAAAACACAGCTTAGAGAGCATAGGGCACTTCCACGCATGGGGGGATAAAGTGGGAAAATTGAAAATCAGCAAGACACAAGCACCCCAAAGTTTAGGGCTGCTCTGTTGACAAGGACCTCCACTTCCTTCCACCTTACATATCCCAGGAAAGCGAAAAATGGATAAAAAAGTTGTGGTCCTTATGTACAATGGAATATCACTCAGCCATGAAATCAATGTCATAAGGCTAGTAGCAGCATGATGAGTGGATTTAGGTAAGACGATTCTAAGTGAAATAAGTCACACAGAAAAGGACACTTCTCATAAGGTGTCACTTATAGAGGGAATGTAAAAACCGTTACACTTGAACTGAATTACAAAACAGAACAGAGTCACACATGCAGAAAACACACTATGGCTGCTTAACGGGAAAGGTGAGGTGGGGTGATACATAAAACAAGAGTTTCAAATTAGCTCAGATACCGTTCCATAAACCCAATATGTAATAGACAAGACCTACTCCTTGCTCAGAGAACTGGACTCAACACGCCCGATTCACCGGACAAGAATATATCTGACTAGTAATAATCTTAAAACCTATGTATTGATATCTCTCTGTTAGTGGGTCAAGTGGGTGTAAAGCGGCCTAAACACAGCCGTGAAAAGCAGCTAAACCCCATTATAAAAATAAATTACTTTTAAAAACCCATGAAACAAAGACAGGGAAAGAGAGAGAAATTCTTACACAATTCGTTCAGGGGCTGTGATGCAACCTGGATTGACCATATCTAGACCCACAGCTGGATGAGACATAAGGGTGGACACTCTTGGGGCTGAGAGGTTTGGTGAGGTTGGGTGAGCAAACGCAGACCCTTTAAAGTAATACTGCGTGCTACCCATCGCATGGGTCCCAAATCTCCAGGTTCAAGGGCATCTTCTTACATCGAAAACATGCATGAGAAACCCAGAAGATGGTACACCGTGTGATGGGGAAAGGTTTCTAAAACGCACCTCATTTCTCATCTCCTTGTGCTCGGGTTCGCCATTCCAGCCACTTTACTAGCAATCTCCCTACTTGGAGCATCAGCACCTTTAACCTCCTGTTCCGTACAGGTTGCAATTTGTCCTGAGGATGAACGGGAAGACGGGGAACCAATGAGAGACTAGCTCTTGGTGTTGGGACAGGCACAGGTCACTCTATTTTCCCATCAGGAAGAAGAATTAACCACAGGCTCAGCCTGCCCCCCTGAACCAGAACAGGGCCTGAAGCCATCCTGCGCTTTTGCGGCCGGCTCCCAAAAAAGCGACTTGTAAAATGGAGCTTCAGGGCACTGCAATTCACAAACCTGCAGAGTTATAAATGATAACTCTCGTCCACAAATATACTGAGGGAAGGCAAAGAAGAGGATTTGAAATCAAGGCAGAATTGCAGGAAACAGATTTCAGGAGGTAGATTCGAATCGCCTTTAAAGCACATGAAAAGCGGCAAAACGTTGACAATGATGCCCTTGGCCAAAAAGGGCGTATGCGTTTTTTCCTGAATACATTCAGGAAAAAACGCATACGCCCTTTTTGGCCAACCAAGCAACCTGGAAAGGCAAATCAGCGCTACAAAGAAGTCTCGCTTCCCATCGGTCAAAAGGGCCATGCTGAAAAAAGTGTCAAAACCAGAAATGCAGGACAGGCCATGGAGAAATGGGAGCCTTGCTACACTGATGGGCGGGATGTAAATTGCCAACAGCCACTCTGGAGAAGTGTACGGTGTGTCCTGAAACATCTAAAAAACACAGCTTAGAGAGCATAGGGCACTTCCACGCATGGGGGGATAAAGTGGGAAAATTGAAAATCAGCAAGACACAAGCACCCCAAAGTTTAGGGCTGCTCTGTTGACAAGGACCTCCACTTCATTCCACCTTAAATATCCCAGGAAAGTGAAAAATGGATAAAAAAGTTGTGGTCCTTATGTACAATGGAATATCACTCAGCCATGAAATCAATGTCATAAGGCTAGTAGCAGCATGATGAGTGGATTTAGGTAAGACGATTCTAAGTGAAATAAGTCACACAGAAAAGGACACTTCTCATAAGGTGTCACTTATAGAGGGAATGTAAAAACCGTTACACTTGAACTGACTTACAAAACAGAACAGAGTCACACATGCAGAAAACACACTATGGCTGCTTAACGGGAAAGGTGAGGTGGGGTGATACATAAAACAACAGTTTCAAATTAGCTCAGATACCGTTCCATAAACCCAATATGTAACAGACAAGACCTACTCCTTGCTCAGAGAACTGGACTCAACACGCCCGATTCACCGCACAAGAATATATCTGACTAGTAATAATCTTAAAACCTATGTATTGATATCTCTCTGTTAGTGTGTCAAGTGGGTGTAAAGCGGCATAAACACAGCCGTGAAAAGCAGCTACACCCCATTATAAAAATAAATTACTTTTAAAAACCCATGAAACAAAGACAGGGAAAGAGAGAGAAATTCTTACACAATTCGTTCAGGAGCTGTGATGCAACCTGGATTGACCATATCTAGACCCACAGCTGGATGACTCATAAGGGTGGATACTCTTGGGGCTGAGAGGTTTGGTGAGGTTGGGTGAGCAAACGCAGACCATTTAAAGTAATACTGCGTGCTACCCATCGCATGGGTCCCAAATCTCCAGGTTCAAGGGCATCTTCCTACATCGAAAACATGCATGAGAAACCCAGAAGATGGTACACCGTGTGATGGGGAAAGGTTTCTAAAACGCACCTCATTTCTCATCTCCTTGTGCTCGGGTTCGCCATTCCAGCCACTTTACTAGCAATCTCCCTACTTGGAGCATCAGCACCTTTAACCTCCTGTTCCGTACAGGTTGCAATTTGTCCTGAGGATGAACGGGAAGACGGGGAACCAATGAGAGACTAGCTCTTGGTGTTGGGACAGGCACAGGTCACTCTATTTTCCCATCAGGAAGAAGAATTAACCACAGGCTCAGCCTGCTCCCCTGAACCAGAACAGGGCCTGAAGCCATCCGGCGCTTTTGCGGCCAGCTCCCAAAAAAGCGACTTGTAAAATGGAGCTTCAGGGCACTGCAATTCACAAACCTGCAGAGTTATAAATGATAACTCTCGTCCACAAATATATTGAGGGAAGGCAAAGAAGAGGATTTGAAATCAAGGCAGAATTGCAGGAAACAGATTTCAGGAGGTAGATTCGAATCGCCTTTAAAGCACATGAAAAGCGGCAAAACGTTGACAATGATGCCCTTGGCCAAAAAGGGCGTATGCGTTTTTTCCTGAATACATTCAGGAAAAAACGCATACGCCCTTTTTGTCCAACCAAGCAACCTGGAAAGGCAAATCAGCGCTACAAAGAAGTCTCGCTTCCCATCGGTCAAAAGGGCCATGCTGAAAAAAGTGTCAAAACCAGAAATGCAGGACAGGCCATGGAGAAATGGGAGCCTTGCTACACTGATGGGCGGGATGTAAATTGCCAACAGCCACTCTGGAGAAGTGTACGGTGTGTCCTGAAACATCTAAAAAACACAGCTTAGAGAGCATAGGGCACTTCCACGCATGGGGGGATAAAGTGGGAAAATTGAAAATCAGCAAGACACAAGCACCCCAAAGTTTAGGGCTGCTCTGTTGACAAGGACCTCCACTTCCTTCCACCTTACATATCCCAGGAAAGCGAAAAATGGATAAAAAAGTTGTGGTCCTTATGTACAATGGAATATCACTCAGCCATGAAATCAATGTCATAAGGCTAGTAGCAGCATGATGAGTGGATTTAGGTAAGACGATTCTAAGTGAAATAAGTCACACAGAAAAGGACACTTCTCATAAGGTGTCACTTATAGAGGGAATGTAAAAACCGTTACACTTGAACTGAATTACAAAACAGAACAGAGTCACACATGCAGAAAACACACTATGGCTGCTTAACGGGAAAGGTGAGGTGGGGTGATACATAAAACAAGAGTTTCAAATTAGCTCAGATACCGTTCCATAAACCCAATATGTAATAGACAAGACCTACTCCTTGCTCAGAGAACTGGACTCAACACGCCCGATTCACCGGACAAGAATATATCTGACTAGTAATAATCTTAAAACCTATGTATTGATATCTCTCTGTTAGTGGGTCAAGTGGGTGTAAAGCGGCCTAAACACAGCCGTGAAAAGCAGCTAAACCCCATTATAAAAATAAATTACTTTTAAAAACCCATGAAACAAAGACAGGGAAAGAGAGAGAAATTCTTACACAATTCGTTCAGGGGCTGTGATGCAACCTGGATTGACCATATCTAGACCCACAGCTGGATGAGACATAAGGGTGGACACTCTTGGGGCTGAGAGGTCTGGTGAGGTTGGGTGAGCAAACGCAGACCCTTTAAATAATACTGCGTGCTACCCATCGCATGGGTCCCAAATCTCCAGGTTCAAGGGCATCTTCCTACATCGAAAACATGCATGAGAAACCCAGAAGATGGTACACCGTGTGATGGGGAAAGGTTTCTAAAACGCACCTCATTTCTCATCTCCTTGTGCTCGGGTTCGCCATTCCAGCCACTTTACTAGCAATCTCCCTACTTGGAGCATCAGCACCTTTAACCTCCTGTTCCGTACAGGTTGCAATTTGTCCTAAGGATGAACGGGAAGACGGGGAACCAATGAGAGACTAGCTCTTGGTCTTGGGAGAGGCACAGGTCACTCTATTTTCCCATCAGGAAGAAGAATTAACCACAGGCTCAGCCTGCCCCCCTGAACCAGAACAGGGCCTGAAGCCATCCGGCGCTTTTGCGGCCAGCTCCCAAAAAAGCGACTTGTAAAATGGAGCTTCAGGGCACTGCAATTCACAAACCTGCAGAGTTATAAATGATAACTCTCGTCCACAAATATATTGAGGGAAGGCAAAGAAGAGGATTTGAAATCAAGGCAGAATTGCAGGAAACAGATTTCAGGAGGTAGATTCGAATCGCCTTTAAAGCACATGAAAAGCGGCAAAACGTTGACAATGATGCCCTTGGCCAAAAAGGGCGTATGCGTTTTTTCCTGAATACATTCAGGAAAAAACGCATACGCCCTTTTTGTCCAACCAAGCAACCTGGAAAGGCAAATCAGCGCTACAAAGAAGTCTCGCTTCCCATCGGTCAAAAGGGCCATGCTGAAAAAAGTGTCAAAACCAGAAATGCAGGACAGGCCATGGAGAAATGGGAGCCTTGCTACACTGATGGGCGGGATGTAAATTGCCAACAGCCACTCTGGAGAAGTGTACGGTGTGTCCTGAAACATCTAAAAAACACAGCTTAGAGAGCATAGGGCACTTCCACGCATGGGGGGATAAAGTGGGAAAATTGAAAATCAGCAAGACACAAGCACCCCAAAGTTTAGGGCTGCTCTGTTGACAAGGACCTCCACTTCCTTCCACCTTACATATCCCAGGAAAGCGAAAAATGGATAAAAAAGTTGTGGTCCTTATGTACAATGGAATATCACTCAGCCATGAAATCAATGTCATAAGGCTAGTAGCAGCATGATGAGTGGATTTAGGTAAGACGATTCTAAGTGAAATAAGTCACACAGAAAAGGACACTTCTCATAAGGTGTCACTTATAGAGGGAATGTAAAAACCGTTACACTTGAACTGAATTACAAAACAGAACAGAGTCACACATGCAGAAAACACACTATGGCTGCTTAACGGGAAAGGTGAGGTGGGGTGATACATAAAACAAGAGTTTCAAATTAGCTCAGATACCGTTCCATAAACCCAATATGTAATAGACAAGACCTACTCCTTGCTCAGAGAACTGGACTCAACACGCCCGATTCACCGGACAAGAATATATCTGACTAGTAATAATCTTAAAACCTATGTATTGATATCTCTCTGTTAGTGGGTCAAGTGGGTGTAAAGCGGCCTAAACACAGCCGTGAAAAGCAGCTAAACCCCATTATAAAAATAAATTACTTTTAAAAACCCATGAAACAAAGACAGGGAAAGAGAGAGAAATTCTTACACAATTCGTTCAGGGGCTGTGATGCAACCTGGATTGACCATATCTAGACCCACAGCTGGATGAGACATAAGGGTGGACACTCTTGGGGCTGAGAGGTTTGGTGAGGTTGGGTGAGCAAACGCAGACCCTTTAAAGTAATACTGCGTGCTACCCATCGCATGGGTCCCAAATCTCCAGGTTCAAGGGCATCTTCTTACATCGAAAACATGCATGAGAAACCCAGAAGATGGTACACCGTGTGATGGGGAAAGGTTTCTAAAACGCACCTCATTTCTCATCTCCTTGTGCTCGGGTTCGCCATTCCAGCCACTTTACTAGCAATCTCCCTACTTGGAGCATCAGCACCTTTAACCTCCTGTTCCGTACAGGTTGCAATTTGTCCTGAGGATGAACGGGAAGACGGGGAACCAATGAGAGACTAGCTCTTGGTGTTGGGACAGGCACAGGTCACTCTATTTTCCCATCAGGAAGAAGAATTAACCACAGGCTCAGCCTGCCCCCCTGAACCAGAACAGGGCCTGAAGCCATCCTGCGCTTTTGCGGCCGGCTCCCAAAAAAGCGACTTGTAAAATGGAGCTTCAGGGCACTGCAATTCACAAACCTGCAGAGTTATAAATGATAACTCTCGTCCACAAATATACTGAGGGAAGGCAAAGAAGAGGATTTGAAATCAAGGCAGAATTGCAGGAAACAGATTTCAGGAGGTAGATTCGAATCGCCTTTAAAGCACATGAAAAGCGGCAAAACGTTGACAATGATGCCCTTGGCCAAAAAGGGCGTATGCGTTTTTTCCTGAATACATTCAGGAAAAAACGCATACGCCCTTTTTGGCCAACCAAGCAACCTGGAAAGGCAAATCAGCGCTACAAAGAAGTCTCGCTTCCCATCGGTCAAAAGGGCCATGCTGAAAAAAGTGTCAAAACCAGAAATGCAGGACAGGCCATGGAGAAATGGGAGCCTTGCTACACTGATGGGCGGGATGTAAATTGCCAACAGCCACTCTGGAGAAGTGTACGGTGTGTCCTGAAACATCTAAAAAACACAGCTTAGAGAGCATAGGGCACTTCCACGCATGGGGGGATAAAGTGGGAAAATTGAAAATCAGCAAGACACAAGCACCCCAAAGTTTAGGGCTGCTCTGTTGACAAGGACCTCCACTTCCTTCCACCTTACATATCCCAGGAAAGCGAAAAATGGATAAAAAAGTTGTGGTCCTTATGTACAATGGAATATCACTCACCCATGAAATCAATGTCATAAGGCTAGTAGCAGCATGATGAGTGGATTTAGGTAAGACGATTCTAAGTGAAATAAGTCACACAGAAAAGGACACTTCTCATAAGGTGTCACTTATAGAGGGAATGTAAAAACCGTTACACTTGAACTGAATTACAAAACAGAACAGAGTCACACATGCAGAAAACACACTATGGCTGCTTAACGGGAAAGGTGAGGTGGGGTGATACATAAAACAAGAGTTTCAAATTAGCTCAGATACCGTTCCATAAACCCAATATGTAATAGACAAGACCTACTCCTTGCTCAGAGAACTGGACTCAACACGCCCGATTCACCGGACAAGAATATATCTGACTAGTAATAATCTTAAAACCTATGTATTGATATCTCTCTGTTAGTGGGTCAAGTGGGTGTAAAGCGGCCTAAACACAGCCGTGAAAAGCAGCTAAACCCCATTATAAAAATAAATTACTTTTAAAAACCCATGAAACAAAGACAGGGAAAGAGAGAGAAATTCTTACACAATTCGTTCAGGAGCTGTGATGCAACCTGGATTGACCATATCTAGACCCACAGCTGGATGACTCATAAGGGTGGATACTCTTGGGGCTGAGAGGTTTGGTGAGGTTGGGTGAGCAAACGCAGACCATTTAAAGTAATACTGCGTGCTACCCATCGCATGGGTCCCAAATCTCCAGGTTCAAGGGCATCTTCCTACATCGAAAACATGCATGAGAAACCCAGAAGATGGTACACCGTGTGATGGGGAAAGGTTTCTAAAACGCACCTCATTTCTCATCTCCTTGTGCTCGGGTTCGCCATTCCAGCCACTTTACTAGCAATCTCCCTACTTGGAGCATCAGCACCTTTAACCTCCTGTTCCGTACAGGTTGCAATTTGTCCTGAGGATGAACGGGAAGACGGGGAACCAATGAGAGACTAGCTCTTGGTGTTGGGACAGGCACAGGTCACTCTATTTTCCCATCAGGAAGAAGAATTAACCACAGGCTCAGCCTGCTCCCCTGAACCAGAACAGGGCCTGAAGCCATCCGGCGCTTTTGCGGCCAGCTCCCAAAAAAGCGACTTGTAAAATGGAGCTTCAGGGCACTGCAATTCACAAACCTGCAGAGTTATAAATGATAACTCTCGTCCACAAATATATTGAGGGAAGGCAAAGAAGAGGATTTGAAATCAAGGCAGAATTGCAGGAAACAGATTTCAGGAGGTAGATTCGAATCGCCTTTAAAGCACATGAAAAGCGGCAAAACGTTGACAATGATGCCCTTGGCCAAAAAGGGCGTATGCGTTTTTTCCTGAATACATTCAGGAAAAAACGCATACGCCCTTTTTGTCCAACCAAGCAACCTGGAAAGGCAAATCAGCGCTACAAAGAAGTCTCGCTTCCCATCGGTCAAAAGGGCCATGCTGAAAAAAGTGTCAAAACCAGAAATGCAGGACAGGCCATGGAGAAATGGGAGCCTTGCTACACTGATGGGCGGGATGTAAATTGCCAACAGCCACTCTGGAGAAGTGTACGGTGTGTCCTGAAACATCTAAAAAACACAGCTTAGAGAGCATAGGGCACTTCCACGCATGGGGGGATAAAGTGGGAAAATTGAAAATCAGCAAGACACAAGCACCCCAAAGTTTAGGGCTGCTCTGTTGACAAGGACCTCCACTTCCTTCCACCTTACATATCCCAGGAAAGCGAAAAATGGATAAAAAAGTTGTGGTCCTTATGTACAATGGAATATCACTCAGCCATGAAATCAATGTCATAAGGCTAGTAGCAGCATGATGAGTGGATTTAGGTAAGACGATTCTAAGTGAAATAAGTCACACAGAAAAGGACACTTCTCATAAGGTGTCACTTATAGAGGGAATGTAAAAACCGTTACACTTGAACTGAATTACAAAACAGAACAGAGTCACACATGCAGAAAACACACTATGGCTGCTTAACGGGAAAGGTGAGATGGGGTGATACATAAAACAAGAGTTTCAAATTAGCTCAGATACCGTTCCATAAACCCAATATGTAATAGACAAGACCTACTCCTTGCTCAGAGAACTGGACTCAACACGCCCGATTCACCGGACAAGAATATATCTGACTAGTAATAATCTTAAAACCTATGTATTGATATCTCTCTGTTAGTGGGTCAAGTGGGTGTAAAGCGGCCTAAACACAGCCGTGAAAAGCAGCTAAACCCCATTATAAAAATAAATTACTTTTAAAAACCCATGAAACAAAGACAGGGAAAGAGAGAGAAATTCTTACACAATTCGTTCAGGGGCTGTGATGCAACCTGGATTGACCATATCTAGACCCACAGCTGGATGAGACATAAGGGTGGACACTCTTGGGGCTGAGAGGTCTGGTGAGGTTGGGTGAGCAAACGCAGACCCTTTAAATAATACTGCGTGCTACCCATCGCATGGGTCCCAAATCTCCAGGTTCAAGGGCATCTTCCTACATCGAAAACATGCATGAGAAACCCAGAAGATGGTACACCGTGTGATGGGGAAAGGTTTCTAAAACGCACCTCATTTCTCATCTCCTTGTGCTCGGGTTCGCCATTCCAGCCACTTTACTAGCAATCTCCCTACTTGGAGCATCAGCACCTTTAACCTCCTGTTCCGTACAGGTTGCAATTTGTCCTAAGGATGAACGGGAAGACGGGGAACCAATGAGAGACTAGCTCTTGGTCTTGGGAGAGGCACAGGTCACTCTATTTTCCCATCAGGAAGAAGAATTAACCACAGGCTCAGCCTGCCCCCCTGAACCAGAACAGGGCCTGAAGCCATCCGGCGCTTTTGCGGCCAGCTCCCAAAAAAGCGACTTGTAAAATGGAGCTTCAGGGCACTGCAATTCACAAACCTGCAGAGTTATAAATGATAACTCTCGTCCACAAATATATTGAGGGAAGGCAAAGAAGAGGATTTGAAATCAAGGCAGAATTGCAGGAAACAGATTTCAGGAGGTAGATTCGAATCGCCTTTAAAGCACATGAAAAGCGGCAAAACGTTGACAATGATGCCCTTGGCCAAAAAGGGCGTATGCGTTTTTTCCTGAATACATTCAGGAAAAAACGCATACGCCCTTTTTGTCCAACCAAGCAACCTGGAAAGGCAAATCAGCGCTACAAAGAAGTCTCGCTTCCCATCGGTCAAAAGGGCCATGCTGAAAAAAGTGTCAAAACCAGAAATGCAGGACAGGCCATGGAGAAATGGGAGCCTTGCTACACTGATGGGCGGGATGTAAATTGCCAACAGCCACTCTGGAGAAGTGTACGGTGTGTCCTGAAACATCTAAAAAACACAGCTTAGAGAGCATAGGGCACTTCCACGCATGGGGGGATAAAGTGGGAAAATTGAAAATCAGCAAGACACAAGCACCCCAAAGTTTAGGGCTGCTCTGTTGACAAGGACCTCCACTTCATTCCACCTTAAATATCCCAGGAAAGCGAAAAATGGATAAAAAAGTTGTGGTCCTTATGTACAATGGAATATCACTCAGCCATGAAATCAATGTCATAAGGCTAGTAGCAGCATGATGAGTGGATTTAGGTAAGACGATTCTAAGTGAAATAAGTCACACAGAAAAGGACACTTCTCATAAGGTGTCACTTATAGAGGGAATGTAAAAACCGTTACACTTGAACTGAATTACAAAACAGAACAGAGTCACACATGCAGAAAACACACTATGGCTGCTTAACGGGAAAGGTGAGGTGGGGTGATACATAAAACAAGAGTTTCAAATTAGCTCAGATACCGTTCCATAAACCCAATATGTAATAGACAAGACCTACTCCTTGCTCAGAGAACTGGACTCAACACGCCCGATTCACCGCACAAGAATATATGTGACTAGTAATAATCTTAAAACCTATGTATTGATATCTCTCTGTTAGTGTGTCAAGTGGGTGTAAAGCGGCATAAACAAAGCCGTGAAAAGCAGCTAAACCCCATTATAAAAATAAATTACTTTTAAAAACCCATGAAACAAAGACAGGGAAAGAGAGAGAAATTCTTACACAATTCGTTAAGGGGCTGTGATGCAAACTGGATTGACCATATCTAGACCCACAGCTGGATGAGACATAAGGGTGGACACTCTTGGCGATGAGAGGTTTGGTGAGGTTGGGTGAGCAAACGCAGACCCTTTAAAGTAATACTGCGTGCTACCCATCACATGGGTCCCAAATCTCCAGGTTCAATGGCATCTTCCTACTTCGAAAACATGCATGAGAAACCCAGACGATGGTACACCGTGTGATGGGGAAAGGTTTCTAAAACGCACCTCATTTCTCATCTCCTTGTGCTCGGGTTCGCCATTCCAGCCACTTTACTAGCAATCTCCCTACTTGGAGCATCAGCACCTTTAACCTCCTGTTCCGTACAGGTTGCAATTTGTCCTGAGGATGAACGGGAAGACGGGGAACCAATGAGAGACTAGCTCTTGGTGTTGGGACAGGCACAGGTCACTCTATTTTCCCATCAGGAAGAAGAATTAACCACAGGCTCAGCCTGCCCCCCGGAACCAGAACAGGGCCTGAAGCCATCCTGCGCTTTTGCGGCTGGCTCCCAAAAAAGCGACTTGTAAAATGGAGCTTCAGGGCACTGCAATTCACAAACCTGCAGAGTTATAAATGATAACTCTCGTCCACAAATATATTGAGGGAAGGCAAAGAAGAGGATATGAAATCAAGGCAGAATTGCAGGAAACAGATTTCAGGAGGTAGATTCGAATCGCCTTTAAAGCACATGAAAAGCGGCAAAACGTTGACAATGATGCCCTTGGCCAAAAAGGGCGTATGCGTTTTTTCCTGAATATATTCAGGAAAAAACGCATACGCCCTTTTTGGCCAACCAAGCAACCTGGAAAGGCAAATCAGCGCTACAAAGAAGTCTCGCTTCCCATCGGTCAAAAGGGCCATGCTGAAAAAAGTGTCAAAACCAGAAATGCAGGACAGGCCATGGAGAAATGGGAGCCTTGCTACACTGATGGGCGGGATGTAAATTGCCAACAGCCACTCTGGAGAAGTGTACGGTGTGTCCTGAAACATCTAAAAAACACAGCTTAGAGAGCATAGGGCACTTCCACGCATGGGGGGATAAAGTGGGAAAATTGAAAATCAGCAAGACACAAGCACCCCAAAGTTTAGGGCTGCTCTGTTGACAAGGACCTCCACTTCCTTCCACCTTACATATCCCAGGAAAGCGAAAAATGGATAAAAAAGTTGTGGTCCTTATGTACAATGGAATATCACTCACCCATGAAATCAATGTCATAAGGCTAGTAGCAGCATGATGAGTGGATTTAGGTAAGACGATTCTAAGTGAAATAAGTCACACAGAAAAGGACACTTCTCATAAGGTGTCACTTATAGAGGGAATGTAAAAACCGTTACACTTGAACTGAATTACAAAACAGAACAGAGTCACACATGCAGAAAACACACTATGGCTGCTTAACGGGAAAGGTGAGGTGGGGTGATACATAAAACAAGAGTTTCAAATTAGCTCAGATACCGTTCCATAAACCCAATATGTAATAGACAAGACCTACTCCTTGCTCAGAGAACTGGACTCAACACGCCCGATTCACCGCACAAGAATATATCTGACTAGTAATAATCTTAAAACCTATGTATTGATATCTCTCTGTTAGTGTGTCAAGTTGGTGTAAAGCGGCATAAACAAAGCCGTGAAAAGCAGCTAAACCCCATTATAAAAATAAATTACTTTTAAAAACCCATGAAACAAAGACAGGGAAAGAGAGAGAAATTCTTACACAATTCGTTAAGGGGCTGTGATGCAAACTGGATTGACCATATCTAGACCCACAGCTGGATGAGACATAAGGGTGGACACTTTTGGCGATGAGAGGTTTGTTGAGGTTGGGTGAGCAAACGCAGACCCTTAAAAGTAATACTGCGTGCTACCCATCGCATGGGTCCCAAATCTCCAGGTTCAAGGGCATCTTCCTACATCGAAAACATGCATGAGAAACCCAGAAGATGGTACACCGTGTGATGGGGAAAGGTTTCTAAAACGCACCTCATTTCTCATCTCCTTGTGCTCGGGTTCGCCATTCCAGACACTTTACTAGCAATCTCCCTACTTGGAGCATCAGCACCTTTAACCTCCTGTTCCGTACAGGTTGCAATTTGTCCTGAGGATAAACGGAAAGACGGGGAACCAATGAGAGACTAGCTCTTGGTGTTGGGACAGGCACAGGTCACTCTATTTTCCCATCAGGAAGAAGAATTAACCACAGGCTCAGCCTGCCCCCCTGAACCAGAACAGGGCCTGAAGCCATCCGGCGCTTTTGCGGCCGGCTCCCAAAAAAGCGACTTGTAAAATGGAGCTTCAGGGCACTGCAATTCACAAACCTGCAGAGTTATAAATGATAACTCTCGTCCACAAATATATTGAGGGAAGGCAAAGAAGAGGATTTGAAATCAAGGCAGAATTGCAGGAAACAGATTTCAGGAGGTAGATTCGAATCGCCTTTAAAGCACATGAAAAGCGGCAAAACGTTGACAATGATGCCCTTGGCCAAAAAGGGCGTATGCGTTTTTTCCTGAATACATTCAGGAAAAAACGCATACGCCCTTTTTGGCCAACCAAGCAACCTGGAAAGGCAAATCAGCGCTACAAAGAAGTCTCGCTTCCCATCGGTCAAAAGGGCCATGCTGAAAAAAGTGTCAAAACCAGAAATGCAGGACAGGCCATGGAGAAATGGGAGCCTTGCTACACTGATGGGCGGGATGTAAATTGCCAACAGCCACTCTGGAGAAGTGTACGGTGTGTCCTGAAACATCTAAAAAACACAGCTTAGAGAGCATAGGGCACTTCCACGCATGGGGGGATAAAGTGGGAAAATTGAAAATCAGCAAGACACAAGCACCCCAAAGTTTAGGGCTGCTCTGTTGACAAGGACCTCAACTTCATTCCACCTTAAATAACCCAGGAAAGCGAAAAATGGATAAAAAAGTTGTGGTCCTTATGTACAATGGAATATCACTCAGCCATGAAATCAATGTCATAAGGCTAGTAGCAGCATGATGAGTGGATTTAGGTAAGACGATTCTAAGTGAAATAAGTCACACAGAAAAGGACACTTCTCATAAGGTGTCACTTATAGAGGGAATGTAAAAACCGTTACACTTGAACTGACTTACAAAACAGAACAGAGTCACACATGCAGAAAACACACTATGGCTGCTTAACGGGAACGGTGAGGTGGGGTGATACATAAAACAAGAGTTTCAAATTAGCTCAGATACCGTTCCATAAACCCAATATGTAATAGACAAGACCTACTCCTTGCTCAGAGAACTGGACTCAACACGTCCGATTCACCGCACAAGAATATATCTGACTAGTAATAATCTTAAAACCTATGTATTGATATCTCTCTGTTAGTGTGTCAAGTTGGTGTAAAGCGGCATAAACAAAGCCGTGAAAAGCAGCTAAACCCCATTATAAAAATAAATTACTTTTAAAAACCCATGAAACAAAGACAGGGAAAGAGAGAGAAATTCTTACACAATTCGTTCAGGGGCTGTGATGCAACCTGGATTGACCATATCTAGACCCACAGCTGGATGAGACATAAGGGTGGACACTTTTGGCGATGAGAGGTTTGTTGAGGTTGGGTGAGCAAACGCAGACCCTTTAAAGTAATACTGCGTGCTACCCATCGCATGGGTCCCAAATCTCCAGGTTCAAGGGCATCTTCCTACATCGAAAACATGCATGAGAAACCCAGAAGATGGTACACCGTGTGATGGGGAAAGGTTTCTAAAACGCACCTCATTTCTCATCTCCTTGTGCTCGGGTTCGCCATTCCAGACACTTTACTAGCAATCTCCCTACTTGGAGCATCAGCACCTTTAACCTCCTGTTCCGTACAGGTTGCAATTTGTCCTGAGGATGAACGGAAAGACGGGGAACCAATGAGAGACTAGCTCTTGGTGTTGGGACAGGCACAGGTCACTCTATTTTCCCATCAGGAAGAAGAATTAACCACAGGCTCAGCCTGCCCCCCGGAACCAGAACAGGGCCTGAAGCCATCCTGCGCTTTTGCGGCCGGCTCCCAAAAAAGCGACTTGTAAAATGGAGCTTCAAGGCACTGCAATTCACAAACCTGCAGAGTTATAAATGATAACTCTCGTCCACAAATATATTGAGGGAAGGCAAAGAAGAGGATTTGAAATCAAGGCAGAATTGCAGGAAACAGATTTCAGGAGGTAGATTCGAATCGCCTTTAAAGCACATGAAAAGCGGCAAAACCTTGACAATGATGCCCTTGGCCAAAAAGGGCGTATGCGTTTTTTCCTGAATATATTCAGGAAAAAACGCATACGCCCTTTTTGGCCAACCAAGCAACCTGGAAAGGCAAATCAGCGCTACAAAGAAGTCTCGCTTCCCATCGGTCAAAAGGGCCATGCTGAAAAAAGTGTCAAAACCAGAAATGCAGGTCAGGCCATGGAGAAATGGGAGCCTTGCTACACTGATGGGCGGGATGTAAATTGCCAACAGCCACTCTGGAGAAGTGTACGGTGTGTCCTGAAACATCTGAAAAACACAGCTTAGAGAGCATAGGGCACTTCCACGCATGGGGGGATAAAGTGGGAAAATTGAAAATCAGCAAGACACAAGCACCCCAAAGTTTAGGGCTGCTCTGTTGACAAGACCTCCACTTCCTTCCACCTTAAATAACCCAGGAAAGCGAAAAATGGATAAAAAAGTTGTGGTCCTTATGTACAATGGAATATCACTCAGCCATGAAATCAATGTCATAAGGCTAGTAGCAGCATGATGAGTGGATTTAGGTAAGACGATTCTAAGTGAAATAAGTCACACAGAAAAGGACACTTCTCATAAGGTGTCACTTATAGAGGGAATGTAAAAACCGTTACACTTGAACTGACTTACAAAACAGAACAGAGTCACACATGCAGAAAACACACTATGGCTGCTTAACGGGAAAGGTGAGGTGGGGTGATACATAAAACAAGAGTTTCAAATTAGCTCAGATACCGTTCCATAAACCCAATATGTAATAGACAAGACCTACTCCTTGCTCAGAGAACTGGACTCAACACGCCCGATTCACCGCACAAGAATATATCTGACTAGTAATAATCTTAAAACCTATGTATTGATATCTCTCTGTTAGTGTGTCAAGTTGGTGTAAAGCGGCATAAACAAAGCCGTGAAAAGCAGCTAAACCCCATTATAAAAATAAATTACTTTTAAAAACCCATGAAACAAAGACAGGGAAAGAGAGAGAAATTCTTACACAATTCGTTCAGGGGCTGTGATGCAACCTGGATTGACCATATCTAGACCCACAGCTGGATGAGACATAAGGGTGGACACTTTTGGCGATGAGAGGTTTGTTGAGGTTGGGTGAGCAAACGCAGACCCTTTAAAGTAATACTGCGTGCTACCCATCGCATGGGTCCCAAATCTCCAGGTTCAAGGGCATCTTCCTACATCGAAAACATGCATGAGAAACCCAGAAGATGGTACACCGTGTGATGGGGAAAGGTTTCTAAAACGCACCTCATTTCTCATCTCCTTGTGCTCGGGTTCGCCATTCCAGACACTTTACTAGCAATCTCCCTACTTGGAGCATCAGCACCTTTAACCTCCTGTTCCGTACAGGTTGCAATTTGTCCTGAGGATGAACGGAAAGACGGGGAACCAATGAGAGACTAGCTCTTGGTGTTGGGACAGGCACAGGTCACTCTATTTTCCCATCAGGAAGAAGAATTAACCACAGGCTCAGCCTGCCCCCCGGAACCAGAACAGGGCCTGAAGCCATCCTGCGCTTTTGCGGCCGGCTCCCAAAAAAGCGACTTGTAAAATGGAGCTTCAAGGCACTGCAATTCACAAACCTGCAGAGTTATAAATGATAACTCTCGTCCACAAATATATTGAGGGAAGGCAAAGAAGAGGATTTGAAATCAAGGCAGAATTGCAGGAAACAGATTTCAGGAGGTAGATTCGAATCGCCTTTAAAGCACATGAAAAGCGGCAAAACGTTGACAATGATGCCCTTGGCCAAAAAGGGCGTATGCGTTTTTTCCTGAATATATTCAGGAAAAAACGCATACGCCCTTTTTGGCCAACCAAGCAACCTGGAAAGGCAAATCAGCGCTACAAAGAAGTCTCGCTTCCCATCGGTCAAAAGGGCCATGCTGAAAAAAGTGTCAAAACCAGAAATGCAGGTCAGGCCATGGAGAAATGGGAGCCTTGCTACACTGATGGGCGGGATGTAAATTGCCAACAGCCACTCTGGAGAAGTGTACGGTGTGTCCTGAAACATCTGAAAAACACAGCTTAGAGAGCATAGGGCACTTCCACGCATGGGGGGATAAAGTGGGAAAATTGAAAATCAGCAAGACACAAGCACCCCAAAGTTTAGGGCTGCTCTGTTGACAAGACCTCCACTTCCTTCCACCTTAAATAACCCAGGAAAGCGAAAAATGGATAAAAAAGTTGTGGTCCTTATGTACAATGGAATATCACTCAGCCATGAAATCAATGTCATAAGGCTAGTAGCAGCATGATGAGTGGATTTAGGTAAGACGATTCTAAGTGAAATAAGTCACACAGAAAAGGACACTTCTCATAAGGTGTCACTTATAGAGGGAATGTAAAAACCGTTACACTTGAACTGACTTACAAAACAGAACAGAGTCACACATGCAGAAAACACACTATGGCTGCTTAACGGGAAAGGTGAGGTGGGGTGATACATAAAACAAGAGTTTCAAATTAGCTCAGATACCGTTCCATAAACCCAATATGGAATAGACAAGACCTACTCCTTGCTCAGAGAACTGGACTCAACATGCCCGATTCACCGCACAAGAATATATCTGACTAGTAATAATCTTAAAACCTATGTATTGATATCTCTCTGTTAGTGTGTCAAGTGGGTGTAAAGCGGCCTAAACACAGCCGTGAAAAGCAGCTAAACCCCATTATAAAAATAAATTACTTTTAAAAACCCATGAAACAAAGACAGGGAAAGAGAGAGAAATTCTTACACAATTCGTTCAGGGGCTGTGATGCAACCTGGATTGACCATATCTAGACCCACAGCTGGATGAGACATAAGGGTGGACACTCTTGGGGCTGAGAGGTTTGGTGAGGTTGGGTGAGCAAACGCAGACCCTTTAAAGTAATACTGCGTGCTACCCATCGCATGGGTCCCAAATCTCCAGGTTCAAGGGCATCTTCCTACATCGAAAACATGCATGAGAAACCCAGAAGATGGTACACCGTGTGATGGGGAAAGGTTTCTAAAACGCACCTCATTTCTCATCTCCTTGTGCTCGGGTTCGCCATTCCAGACACTTTACTAGCAATCTCCCTACTTGGAGCATCAGCACCTTTAACCTCCTGTTCCGTACAGGTTGTAATTTGTCCTGAGGATGAACGGAAAGACGGGGAACCAATGAGAGCCTAGCTCTTGGTGTTGGGACAGGCACAGGTCACTCTATTTTCCCATCAGGAAGAAGAATTAACCACAGGCTCAGCCTGCCCCCCGGAACCAGAACAGGGCCTGAAGCCATCCTGCGCTTTTGCGGCCGGCTCCCAAAAAAGCGACTTGTAAAATGGAGCTTCAAGGCACTGCAATTCACAAACCTGCAGAGTTATAAATGATAACTCTCGTCCACAAATATATTGAGGGAAGGCAAAGAAGAGGATTTGAAATCAAGGCAGAATTGCAGGAAACAGATTTCAGGAGGTAGATTCGAATCGCCTTTAAAGCACATGAAAAGCGGCAAAACGTTGACAATGATGCCCTTGGCCAAAAAGGGCGTATGCGTTTTTTCCTGAATATATTCAGGAAAAAACGCATACGCCCTTTTTGGCCAACCAAGCAACCTGGAAAGGCAAATCAGCGCTACAAAGAAGTCTCGCTTCCCATCGGTCAAAAGGGCCATGCTGAAAAAAGTGTCAAAACCAGAAATGCAGGTCAGGCCATGGAGAAATGGGAGCCTTGCTACACTGATGGGCGGGATGTAAATTGCCAACAGCCACTCTGGAGAAGTGTACGGTGTGTCCTGAAACATCTGAAAAACACAGCTTAGAGAGCATAGGGCACTTCCACGCATGGGGGGATAAAGTGGGAAAATTGAAAATCAGCAAGACACAAGCACCCCAAAGTTTAGGGCTGCTCTGTTGACAAGACCTCCACTTCCTTCCACCTTAAATAACCCAGGAAAGCGAAAAATGGATAAAAAAGTTGTGGTCCTTATGTACAATGGAATATCACTCAGCCATGAAATCAATGTCATAAGGCTAGTAGCAGCATGATGAGTGGATTTAGGTAAGACGGTTCTAAGTGAAATAAGTCACACAGAAAAGGACACTTCTCATAAGGTGTCACTTATAGAGGGAATGTAAAAACCGTTACACTTGAACTGACTTACAAAACAGAACAGAGTCACACATGCAGAAAACACACTATGGCTGCTTAACGGGAAAGGTGAGGTGGGGTGATACATAAAACAAGAGTTTCAAATTAGCTCAGATACCGTTCCATAAACCCAATATGGAATAGACAAGACCTACTCCTTGCTCAGAGAACTGGACTCAACACGCCCGATTCACCGCACAAGAATATATCTGACTAGTAATAATCTTAAAACCTATGTATTGATATCTCTCTGTTAGTGTGTCAAGTGGGTGTAAAGCGGCATAAACACAGCCGTGAAAAGCAGCTAAACCCCATTATAAAAATAAATTACTTTTAAAAACCCATGAAACAAAGACAGGGAAAGAGAGAGAAATTCTTACACAATTCGTTCAGGGGCTGTGATGCAACCTGGATTGACCATATCTAGACCCACAGCTGGATGACACATAAGGGTGGACACTCTTGGGGCTGAGAGGTTTGGTGAGGTTGGGTGAGCAAACGCAGACCCTTTAAAGTAATACTGCGTGCTACCCATCGCATGGGTCCCAAATCTCCAGGTTCAAGGGCATCTTCCTACATCGAAAACATGCATGAGAAACCCAGAAGATGGTACACCGTGTGATGGGGAAAGGTTTCTAAAACGCACCTCATTTCTCATCTCCTTGTGCTCGGGTTCGCCATTCCAGCCACTTTACTAGCAATCTCCCTACTTGGAGCATCAGCACCTTTAACCTCCTGTTCCGTACAGGTTGCAATTTGTCCTGAGGATGAACGGGAAGACGGGGAACCAATGAGAGACTAGCTCTTGGTGTTGGGACAGGCACAGGTCACTCTATTTTCCCATCAGGAAGAAGAATTAACCACAGGCTCAGCCTGCCCCCCGGAACCAGAACAGGGCCTGAAGCCATCCTGCGCTTTTGCGGCCGGCTCCCAAAAAAGCGACTTGTAAAATGGAGCTTCAGGGCACTGCAATTCACAAACCTGCAGAGTTATAAATGATAACTCTCGTCCACAAATATATTGAGGGAAGGCAAAGAAGAGGATTTGAAATCAAGGCAGAATTGCAGGAAACAGATTTCAGGAGGTAGATTCGAATCGCCTATAAAGCACATGAAAAGCGGCAAAACGTTGACAATGATGCCCTTGGCCAAAAAGGGCGTATGCGTTTTTTCCTGAATACATTCAGGAAAAAACGCATACGCCCTTTTTGGCCAACCAAGCAACCTGGAAAGGCAAATCAGCGCTACAAAGAAGTCTCGCTTCCCATCGGTCAAAAGGGCCATGCTGAAAAAAGTGTCAAAACCAGAAATGCAGGACAGGCCATGGAGAAATGGGAGCCTTGCTACACTGATGGGCGGGATGTAAATTGCCAACAGCCACTCTGGAGAAGTGTACGGTGTGTCCTGAAACATCTAAAAAACACAGCTTAGAGAGCATAGGGCACTTCCACGCATGGGGGGATAAAGTGGGAAAATTGAAAATCAGCAAGACACAAGCACCCCAAAGTTTAGGGCTGCTCTGTTGACAAGGACCTCCACTTCATTCCACCTTAAATATCCCAGGAAAGCGAAAAATGGATAAAAAAGTTGTGGTCCTTATGTACAATGGAATATCACTCAGCCATGAAATCAATGTCATAAGGCTAGTAGCAGCATGATGAGTGGATTTAGGTAAGACGATTCTAAGTGAAATAAGTCACACAGAAAAGGACACTTCTCATAAGGTGTCACTTATAGAGGGAATGTAAAAACCGTTACACTTGAACTGAATTACAAAACAGAACAGAGTCACACATGCAGAAAACACACTATGGCTGCTTAACGGGAAAGGTGAGGTGGGGTGATACATAAAACAAGAGTTTCAAATTAGCTCAGATACCGTTCCATAAACCCAATATGTAATAGACAAGACCTACTCATTGCTCAGAGAACTGGACTCAACACGCCCGATTGACCGCACAAGAATATATCTGACTAGTAATAATCTTAAAACCTATGTATTGATATCTCTCTGTTAGTGTGTCAAGTGGGTGTAAAGCGGCATAAACACAGCCGTGAAAAGCAGCTAAACCCCATTATAAAAATAAATTACTTTTAAAAACCCATGAAACAAAGACAGGGAAAGAGAGAGAAATTCTTACACAATTCGTTCAGGGGCTGTGATGCAACCTGGATTGACCATATCTAGACCCACAGCTGGATGAGACATAAGGGTGGACACTCTTGGGGCTGAGAGGTTTGGTGAGGTTGGGTGAGCAAACGCAGACCCTTTAAAGTAATACTGCGTGCTACCCATCGCATGGGTCCCAAATCTCCAGGTTCAAGGGCATCTTCCTACATCGAAAACATGCATGAGAAACCCAGAAGATGGTACACCGTGTGATGGGGAAAGGTTTCTAAAACGCACCTCATTTCTCATCTCCTTGTGCTCGGGTTCGCCATTCCAGCCACTTTACTAGCAATCTCCCTACTTGGAGCATCAGCACCTTTAACCTCCTGTTCCGTACAGGTTGCAATTTGTCCTGAGGATGAACGGGAAGACGGGGAACCAATGAGAGACTAGCTCTTGGTGTTGGGACAGGCACAGGTCACTCTATTTTCCCATCAGGAAGAAGAATTAACCACAGGCTCAGCCTGCCCCCCGGAACCAGAACAGGGACTGAAGCCATCCTGCGCTTTTGCGGCCGGCTCCCAAAAAAGCGACTTGTAAAATGGAGCTTCAGGGCACTGCAATTCACAAACCTGCAGAGTTATAAATGATAACTCTCGTCCACAAATATATTGAGGGAAGGCAAAGAAGAGGATTTGAAATCAAGGCAGAATTGCAGGAAACAGATTTCAGGAGGTAGATTCGAATCGCCTTTAAAACACATGAAAAGCAGCAAAACGTTGACAATGATGCCCTTGGCCAAAAAGGGCGTATGCGTTTTTTCCTGAATACATTCAGGAAAAAACGCATACGCCCTTTTTGGCCAACCAAGCAACCTGGAAAGGCAAATCAGCGCTACAAAGAAGTCTCGCTTCCCATCGGTCAAAAGGGCCATGCTGAAAAAAGTGTCAAAACCAGAAATGCAGGACAGGCCATGGAGAAATGGGAGCCTTGCTACACTGATGGGCGGGATGTAAATTGCCAACAGCCACTCTGGAGAAGTGTACGGTGTGTCCTGAAACATCTAAAAAACACAGCTTAGAGAGCATAGGGCACTTCCACGCATGGGGGGATAAAGTGGGAAAATTGAAAATCAGCAAGACACAAGCACCCCAAAGTTTAGGGCTGCTCTGTTGACAAGGACCTCCACTTCATTCCACCTTAAATATCCCAGGAAAGCGAAAAATGGATAAAAAAGTTGTGGTCCTTATGTACAATGGAATATCACTCAGCCATGAAATCAATGTCATAAGGCTAGTAGCAGCATGATGAGTGGATTTAGGTAAGACGATTCTAAGTGAAATAAGTCACACAGAAAAGGACACTTCTCATAAGGTGTCACTTATAGAGGGAATGTAAAAACCGTTACACTTGAACTGAATTACAAAACAGAACAGAGTCACACATGCAGAAAACACACTATGGCTGCTTAACGGGAAAGGTGAGGAGGGTGATACATAAAACAAGAGTTTCAAATTATCTCAGATACCGTTCCATAAACCCAATATGTAATAGACAAGACCTACTCATTGCTCAGAGAACTGGACTCAACACGCCCGATTGACCGCACAAGAATATATCTGACTAGTAATAATCTTAAAACCTATGTATTGATATCTCTCTGTTAGTGTGTCAAGTGGGTGTAAAGCGGCATAAACACAGCCGTGAAAAGCAGCTAAACCCCATTATAAAAATAAATTACTTTTAAAAACCCATGAAACAAAGACAGGGAAAGAGAGAGAAATTCTTACACAATTCGTTCAGGGGCTGTGATGCAACCTGGATTGACCATATCTAGACCCACAGCTGGATGAGACATAAGGGTGGACACTCTTGGGGCTGAGAGGTTTGGTGAGGTTGGGTGAGCAAACGCAGACCCTTTAAAGTAATACTGCGTGCTACCCATCGCATGGGTCCCAAATCTCCAGGTTCAAGGGCATTTTCCTACATCGAAAACATGCATGAGAAACCCAGAAGATGGTACACCGTGTGATGGGGAAAGGTTTCTAAAACGCACCTCATTTCTCATCTCCTTGTGCTCGGGTTCGCCATTCCAGCCACTTTACTAGCAATCTCCCTACTTGGAGCATCAGCACCTTTAACCTCCTGTTCCGTACAGGTTGCAATTTGTCCTGAGGATGAACGGGAAGACGGGGAACCAATGAGAGACTAGCTCTTGGTGTTGGGACAGGCACAGGTCACTCTATTTTCCCATCAGGAAGAAGAATTAACCACAGGCTCAGCCTGCCCCCCTGAACCAGAACAGGGCCTGAAGCCATCCTGCGCTTTTGCGGCCGGCTCCCAAAAAAGCGACTTGTAAAATGGAGCTTCAGGGCACTGCAATTCACAAACCTGCAGAGTTATAAATGATAACTCTCGTCCACAAATATATTGAGGGAAGGCAAAGAAGAGGATTTGAAATCAAGGCAGAATTGCAGGAAACAGATTTCAGGAGGTAGATTCGAATCGCCTTTAAAGCACATGAAAAGTGGCAAAACGTTGACAATGATGCCCTTGGCCAAAAAGGGCGTATGCGTTTTTTCCTGAATATATTCAGGAAAAAACGCATACGCCCTTTTTGGCCAACCAAGCAACCTGGAAAGGCAAATCAGCGCTACAAAGAAGTCTCGCTTCCCATCGGTCAAAAGGGCCATGCTGAAAAAAGTGTCAAAACCAGAAATGCAGGACAGGCCATGGAGAAATGGGAGCCTTGCTACACTGATGGGCGGGATGTAAATTGCCAACAGCCACTCTGGAGAAGTGTACGGTGTGTCCTGAAACATCTAAAAAACACAGCTTAGAGAGCATAGGGCACTTCCACGCATGGGGGGATAAAGTGGGAAAATTGAAAATCAGCAAGACACAAGCACCCCAAAGTTTAGGGCTGCTCTGTTGACAAGGACCTCCACTTCATTCCACCTTAAATATCCCAGGAAAGCGAAAAATGGATAAAAAAGTTGTGGTCCTTATGTACAATGGAATATCACTCAGCCATGAAATCAATGTCATAAGGCTAGTAGCAGCATGATGAGTGGATTTAGGTAAGACGATTCTAAGTGAAATAAGTCACACAGAAAAGGACACTTCTCATAAGGTGTCACTTATAGAGGGAATGTAAAAACCGTTACACTTGAACTGAATTACAAAACAGAACAGAGTCACACATGCAGAAAACACACTATGGCTGCTTAACGGGAAAGGTGAGGTGGGGTGATACATAAAACAAGAGTTTCAAATTAGCTCAGATACCGTTCCATAAACCCAATATGTAATAGACAAGACCTACTCCTTGCTCAGGGAACTGGACTCAACACGCCCGATTGACCGCACAAGAATATATCTGACTAGTAATAATCTTAAAACCTATGTATTGATATCTCTCTGTTAGTGTGTCAAGTGGGTGTAAAGCCACATAAACACAGCCGTGAAAAGCAGCTACACCCCATTATAAAAATAAATTACTTTTAAAAACCCATGAAACAAAGACAGGGAAAGAGAGAGAAATTCTTACACAATTCGTTCAGGAGCTGTGATGCAACCTGGATTGACCATATCTAGACCCACAGCTGGATGACACATAAGGGTGGACACTCTTGGGGCTGAGAGGTTTGGTGAGGTTGGGTGAGCAAACGCAGACCATTTAAAGTAATACTGCGTGCTACCCATCGCATGGGTCCCAAATCTCCAGGTTCAAGGGCATCTTCCTACATCGAAAACATGCATGAGAAACCCAGAAGATGGTACACCGTGTGATGGGGAAAGGTTTCTAAAACGCACCTCATTTCTCATCTCCTTGTGCTCGGGTTCGCCATTCCAGCCACTTTACTAGCAATCTCCCTACTTGGAGCATCAGCACCTTTAACCTCCTGTTCCGTACAGGTTGCAATTTGTCCTGAGGATGAACGGGAAGACGGGGTACCAATGAGAGACTAGCTCTTGGTGTTGGGACAGGCACAGGTCACTCTATTTTCCCATCAGGAAGAAGAATTAACCACAGGCTCAGCCTGCCCCCCTGAACCAGAACAGGGCCTGAAGCCATCCTGCGCTTTTGCGGCCGGCTCCCAAAAAATCGACTTGTAAAATGGAGCTTCAGGGCACTGCAATTCACAAACCTGCAGAGTTATAAATGATAACTCTCGTCCACAAATATATTGAGGGAAGGCAAAGAAGAGGATTTGAAATCAAGGCAGAATTGCAGGAAACAGATTTCAGGAGGTAGATTCGAATCGCCTTTAAAGCACATGAAAAGCGGCAAAACGTTGACAATGATGCCCTTGGCCAAAAAGGGCGTATGCGTTTTTTCCTGAATACATTCAGGAAAAAACGCATACGCCCTTTTTGGCCAACCAAGCAACCTGGAAAGGCAAATCAGCGCTACAAAGAAGTCTCGCTTCCCATCGGTCAAAAGGGCCATGCTGAAAAAAGTGTCAAAACCAGAAATGCAGGACAGGCCATGGAGAAATGGGAGCCTTGCTACACTGATGGGCGGGATGTAAATTGCCAACAGCCACTCTGGAGAAGTGTACGGTGTGTCCTGAAACATCTAAAAAACACAGCTTAGAGAGCATAGGGCACTTCCACGCATGGGGGGATAAAGTGGGAAAATTGAAAATCAGCAAGACACAAGCACCCCAAAGTTTAGGGCTGCTCTGTTGACAAGGACCTCCACTTCATTCCACCTTAAATATCCCAGGAAAGCGAAAAATGGATAAAAAAGTTGTGGTCCTTATGTACAATGGAATATCACTCAGCCATGAAATCAATGTCATAAGGCTAGTAGCAGCATGATGAGTGGATTTAGGTAAGACGATTCTAAGTGAAATAAGTCACACAGAAATGGACACTTCTCATAAGGTGTCACTTATAGAGGGAATGTAAAAACCGTTACACTTGAACTGACTTACAAAACAGAACAGAGTCACACATGCAGAAAACACACTATGGCTGCTTAACGGGAAAGGTGAGGTGGGGTGATACATAAAACAAGAGTTTCAAATTAGCTCAGATACCGTTCCATAAACCCAATATGTAATAGACAAGACCTACTCCTTGCTCAGAGAACTGGACTCAACACGCCCGATTCACCGCATAAGAATTTATCTGACTAGTAATAATCTTAAAACCTATGTATTGATATCTCTCTGTTAGTGTGTCAAGTGGGTGTAAAGCGGCATAAACACAGCCGTGAAAAGCAGCTACACCCCATTATAAAAATAAATTACTTTTAAAAACCCATGAAACAAAGACAGGGAAAGAGAGAGAAATTCTTACACAATTCGTTCAGGAGCTGTGATGCAACCTGGATTGACCATATCTAGACCCACAGCTGGATGACACATAAGGGTGGACACTCTTGGGGCTGAGAGGTTTGGTGAGGTTGGGTGAGCAAACGCAGACCCTTTAAAGTAATACTGCGTGCTACCCATCACATGCGTCCCAAATCTCCAGGTTCAAGGGCATCTTCCTACTTCGAAAACATGCATGAGAAACCCAGACGATGGTACACCGTGTGATGGGGAAAGGTTTCTAAAACGCACCTCATTTCTCATCTCCTTGTGCTCGGGTTCGCCATTCCAGCCACTTTACTAGCAATCTCCCTACTTGGAGCATCAGCCCCTTTAACCTCCTGTTCCGTACAGGTTGCAATTTGTCCTGAGGATGAACGGGAAGACGGGGAACCAATGAGAGACTAGCTCTTGGTGTTGGGACAGGCACAGGTCACTCTATTTTCCCATCAGGAAGAAGAATTAACCACAGGCTCAGCCTGCCCCCCGGAACCAGAACAGGGCCTGAAGCCATCCTGCGCTTTTGCGGACGGCTCCCAAAAAATCGACTTGTAAAATGGAGCTTCAGGGCACTGCAATTCACAAACCTGCAGAGTTATAAATGATAACTCTCGTCCACAAATATATTGAGGGAAGGCAAAGAAGAGGATTTGAAATCAAGGCAGAATTGCAGGAAACAGATTTCAGGAGGTAGATTCGAATCGCCTTTAAAGCACATGAAAAGCGGCAAAACGTTGACAATGATGCCCTTGGCCAAAAAGGGCGTATGCGTTTTTTCCTGAATACATTCAGGAAAAAACGCATACGCCCTTTTTGGCCAACCAAGCAACCTGGAAAGGCAAATCAGCGCTACAAAGAAGTCTCGCTTCCCATCGGTCAAAAGGGCCATGCTGAAAAAAGTGTCAAAACCAGAAATGCAGGACAGGCCATGGAGAAATGGGAGCCTTGCTACACTGATGGGCGGGATGTAAATTGCCAACAGCCACTCTGGAGAAGTGTACGGTGTGTCCTGAAACATCTAAAAAACACAGCTTAGAGAGCATAGGGCACTTCCACGCATGGGGGGATAAAGTGGGAAAATTGAAAATCAGCAAGACACAAGCACCCCAAAGTTTAGGGCTGCTCTGTTGACAAGGACCTCCACTTCCTTCCACCTTAAATATCCCAGGAAAGCGAAAAATGGATAAAAAAGTTGTGGTCCTTATGTACAATGGAATATCACTCAGCCATGAAATCAATGTCATAAGGCTAGTAGCAGCATGATGAGTGGATTTAGGTAAGACGATTCTAAGTGAAATAAGTCACACAGAAAAGGACACTTCTCATAAGGTGTCACTTATAGAGGGAATGTAAAATCCGTTACGCTTGAACTGACTTACAAAACAGAACAGAGTCACACATGCAGAAAACACACTATGGCTGCTTAACGGGAAAGGTGAGGTGGGGTGATACATAAAACAAGAGTTTCAAATTAGCTCAGATACCGTTCCATAAACCCAATATGTAATAGACAAGACCTACTCCTTGCTCAGAGAACTGGACTCAACACGCCCGATTCACCGCACAAGAATATATCTGACTAGTAATAATCTTAAAACCTATGTATTGATATCTCTCTGTTAGAGTGTCAAGTGGGTGTAAAGCGGCCTAAACACAGCCGTGAAAAGCAGCTAAACCCCATTATAAAAATAAATTACTTTTAAAAACCCATGAAACAAAGACAGGGAAAGAGAGAGAAATTCTTACACAATTCGTTCAGGGGCTGTGATGCAACCTGGATTGACCATGTCTAGACCCACAGCTGGATGAGACATAAGGGTGGACACTCGTGGGGCTGAGATGTCTGGTGAGGTTGGGTGAGCAAACGCAGACCCTTTAAAGTAATACTGCGTGCTACTCATCGCATGGGTCCCAAATCTCCAGGTTCAAGGGCATCTTCCTACATCGAAAACATGCATGAGAAACCCAGAAGATGGTACACCGTGTGATGGGGAAAGGTTTCTAAAACGCACCTCATTTCTCATCTCCTTGTGCTCGGGTTCGCCATTCCAGCCACTTTACTAGCAATCTCCCTACTTGGAGCATCAGCACCTTTAACCTCCTGTTCCGTACAGGTTGCAATTTGTCCTGAGGATGAACGGGAAGACGGGGAACCAATGAGAGACTAGCTCTTGGTGTTGGGACAGGCACAGGTCACTCTATTTTCCCATCAGGAAGAAGAATTAACCACAGGCTCAGCCTGCCCCCCGAAACCAGAACAGGGCCTGAAGCCATCCTGCGCTTTTGCGGCCGGCTCCCAAAAAACCGACTTGTAAAATGGAGCTTCAGGGCACTGCAATTCACAAACCTGCAGAGTTATAAATGATAACTCTCGTCCACAAATATATTGAGGGAAGGCAAAGAAGAGGATTTGAAATCAAGGCAGAATTGCAGGAAACAGATTTCAGGAGGTAGATTCGAATCGCCTTTAAAGCACATGAAAAGCGGCAAAACGTTGACAATGATGCCCTTGGCCAAAAAGGGCGTATGCGTTTTTTCCTGAATATATTCAGGAAAAAACGCATACGCCCTTTTTGGCCAACCAAGCAACCTGGAAAGGCAAATCAGCGCTACAAAGAAGTCTCGCTTCCCATCGGTCAAAAGGGCCATGCTGAAAAAAGTGTCAAAACCAGAAATGCAGGACAGGCCATGGAGAAATGGGAGCCTTGCTACACTGATGAGCGGGATGTAAATTGCCAACAGCCACTCTGGAGAAGTGTACGGTGTGTCCTGAAACATCTAAAAAACACAGCTTAGAGAGCATAGGGCACTTCCACGCATGGGGGGATAAAGTGGGAAAAGTGAAAATCAGCAAGACACAAGCACCCCAAAGTTTAGGGCTGCTCTGTTGACAAGGACCTCCACTTCCTTCCACCTTAAATATCCCAGGAAAGCGAAAAATGGATAAAAAAGTTGTGGTCCTTATGTACAATGGAATATCACTCAGCCATGAAATCAATGTCATAAGGCTAGTAGCAGCATGATGAGTGGATTTAGGTAAGACGATTCTAAGTGAAATAAGTCACACAGAAAAGGACACTTCTCATAAGGTGTCACTTATAGAGGGAATGTAAAAACCGTTACACTTGAACTGAATTACAAAACAGAACAGAGTCACACATGCAGAAAACACACTATGGCTGTTTAACGGGAAAGGTGAGGTGGGGTGATACATAAAACAAGAGTTTCAAATTAGCTCAGATACCGTTCCATAAACCCAATATGTAATAGACAAGACCTACTCCTTGCTCAGAGAACTGGACTCAACACGCCCGATTCACCGCACAAGAATATATCTGACTAGTAATAATCTTAAAACCTATGTATTGATATCTCTCTGTTAGTGTGTCAAGTGGGTGTAAAGCCACATAAACACAGCCGTGAAAAGCAGCTACACCCCATTATAAAAATAAATTACTTTTAAAAACCCATGAAACAAAGACAGGGAAAGAGAGAGAAATTCTTACACAATTCGTTCAGGAGCTGTGATGCAACCTGGATTGACCATATCTAGACCCACAGCTGGATGAGACATAAGGGTGGACACTCTTGGGGCTGAGAGGTTTGGTGAGGTTGGGTGAGCAAACGCAGACCCTTTAAAGTAATACTGCGTGCTACCCATCGCATGGGTCCCAAATCTCCAGGTTCAAGGGCATCTTCCTACATCGAAAACATGCATGAGAAACCCAGAAGATGGTACACCGTGTGATGGGGAAAGGTTTCTAAAACGCACCTCATTTCTCATCTCCTTGTGCTCGGGTTCGCCATTCCAGCCACTTTACTAGCAATCTCCCTACTTGGAGCATCAGCACCTTTAACCTCCTGTTCCGTACAGGTTGCAATTTGTCCTGAGGATGAACGGGAAGACGGGGTACCAATGAGAGACTAGCTCTTGGTGTTGGGACAGGCACAGGTCACTCTATTTTCCCATCAGGAAGAAGAATTAACCACAGGCTCAGCCTGCCCCCCTGAACCAGAACAGGGCCTGAAGCCATCCTGCGCTTTTGCGGCCGGCTCCCAAAAAATCGACTTGTAAAATGGAGCTTCAGGGCACTGCAATTCACAAACCTGCAGAGTTATAAATGATAACTCTCGTCCACAAATATATTGAGGGAAGGCAAAGAAGAGGATTTGAAATCAAGGCAGAATTGCAGGAAACAGATTTCAGGAGGTAGATTCGAATCGCCTTTAAAGCACATGAAAAGCGGCAAAACGTTGACAATGATGCCCTTGGCCAAAAAGGGCGTATGCGTTTTTTCCTGAATACATTCAGGAAAAAACGCATACGCCCTTTTTGGCCAACCAAGCAACCTGGAAAGGCAAATCAGCGCTACAAAGAAGTCTCGCTTCCCATCGGTCA
This sequence comes from Balaenoptera physalus, assembly GCF_965194825.1. Lineage (NCBI taxonomy): Eukaryota > Metazoa > Chordata > Mammalia > Artiodactyla > Balaenopteridae > Balaenoptera > Balaenoptera physalus. The sequence continues at coordinate 571,161 of NW_028126400.1, forward strand.
AAAGGGCCATGCTGAAAAAAGTGTCAAAACCAGAAATGCAGGACAGGCCATGGAGAAATGGGAGCCTTGCTACACTGATGGGCGGGATGTAAATTGCCAACAGCCACTCTGGAGAAGTGTACGGTGTGTCCTGAAACATCTAAAAAACACAGCTTAGAGAGCATAGGGCACTTCCACGCATGGGGGGATAAAGTGGGAAAATTGAAAATCAGCAAGACACAAGCACCCCAAAGTTTAGGGCTGCTCTGTTGACAAGGACCTCCACTTCATTCCACCTTAAATATCCCAGGAAAGCGAAAAATGGATAAAAAAGTTGTGGTCCTTATGTACAATGGAATATCACTCAGCCATGAAATCAATGTCATAAGGCTAGTAGCAGCATGATGAGTGGATTTAGGTAAGACGATTCTAAGTGAAATAAGTCACACAGAAATGGACACTTCTCATAAGGTGTCACTTATAGAGGGAATGTAAAAACCGTTACACTTGAACTGACTTACAAAACAGAACAGAGTCACACATGCAGAAAACACACTATGGCTGCTTAACGGGAAAGGTGAGGTGGGGTGATACATAAAACAAGAGTTTCAAATTAGCTCAGATACCGTTCCATAAACCCAATATGTAATAGACAAGACCTACTCCTTGCTCAGAGAACTGGACTCAACACGCCCGATTCACCGCATAAGAATTTATCTGACTAGTAATAATCTTAAAACCTATGTATTGATATCTCTCTGTTAGTGTGTCAAGTGGGTGTAAAGCGGCATAAACACAGCCGTGAAAAGCAGCTACACCCCATTATAAAAATAAATTACTTTTAAAAACCCATGAAACAAAGACAGGGAAAGAGAGAGAAATTCTTACACAATTCGTTCAGGAGCTGTGATGCAACCTGGATTGACCATATCTAGACCCACAGCTGGATGACACATAAGGGTGGACACTCTTGGGGCTGAGAGGTTTGGTGAGGTTGGGTGAGCAAACGCAGACCCTTTAAAGTAATACTGCGTGCTACCCATCACATGCGTCCCAAATCTCCAGGTTCAAGGGCATCTTCCTACTTCGAAAACATGCATGAGAAACCCAGACGATGGTACACCGTGTGATGGGGAAAGGTTTCTAAAACGCACCTCATTTCTCATCTCCTTGTGCTCGGGTTCGCCATTCCAGCCACTTTACTAGCAATCTCCCTACTTGGAGCATCAGCCCCTTTAACCTCCTGTTCCGTACAGGTTGCAATTTGTCCTGAGGATGAACGGGAAGACGGGGAACCAATGAGAGACTAGCTCTTGGTGTTGGGACAGGCACAGGTCACTCTATTTTCCCATCAGGAAGAAGAATTAACCACAGGCTCAGCCTGCCCCCCGGAACCAGAACAGGGCCTGAAGCCATCCTGCGCTTTTGCGGACGGCTCCCAAAAAATCGACTTGTAAAATGGAGCTTCAGGGCACTGCAATTCACAAACCTGCAGAGTTATAAATGATAACTCTCGTCCACAAATATATTGAGGGAAGGCAAAGAAGAGGATTTGAAATCAAGGCAGAATTGCAGGAAACAGATTTCAGGAGGTAGATTCGAATCGCCTTTAAAGCACATGAAAAGCGGCAAAACGTTGACAATGATGCCCTTGGCCAAAAAGGGCGTATGCGTTTTTTCCTGAATACATTCAGGAAAAAACGCATACGCCCTTTTTGGCCAACCAAGCAACCTGGAAAGGCAAATCAGCGCTACAAAGAAGTCTCGCTTCCCATCGGTCAAAAGGGCCATGCTGAAAAAAGTGTCAAAACCAGAAATGCAGGACAGGCCATGGAGAAATGGGAGCCTTGCTACACTGATGGGCGGGATGTAAATTGCCAACAGCCACTCTGGAGAAGTGTACGGTGTGTCCTGAAACATCTAAAAAACACAGCTTAGAGAGCATAGGGCACTTCCACGCATGGGGGGATAAAGTGGGAAAATTGAAAATCAGCAAGACACAAGCACCCCAAAGTTTAGGGCTGCTCTGTTGACAAGGACCTCCACTTCCTTCCACCTTAAATATCCCAGGAAAGCGAAAAATGGATAAAAAAGTTGTGGTCCTTATGTACAATGGAATATCACTCAGCCATGAAATCAATGTCATAAGGCTAGTAGCAGCATGATGAGTGGATTTAGGTAAGACGATTCTAAGTGAAATAAGTCACACAGAAAAGGACACTTCTCATAAGGTGTCACTTATAGAGGGAATGTAAAATCCGTTACGCTTGAACTGACTTACAAAACAGAACAGAGTCACACATGCAGAAAACACACTATGGCTGCTTAACGGGAAAGGTGAGGTGGGGTGATACATAAAACAAGAGTTTCAAATTAGCTCAGATACCGTTCCATAAACCCAATATGTAATAGACAAGACCTACTCCTTGCTCAGAGAACTGGACTCAACACGCCCGATTCACCGCATAAGAATTTATCTGACTAGTAATAATCTTAAAACCTATGTATTGATATCTCTCTGTTAGTGTGTCAAGTGGGTGTAAAGCGGCATAAACACAGCCGTGAAAAGCAGCTACACCCCATTATAAAAATAAATTACTTTTAAAAACCCATGAAACAAAGACAGGGAAAGAGAGAGAAATTCTTACACAATTCGTTCAGGAGCTGTGATGCAACCTGGATTGACCATATCTAGACCCACAGCTGGATGACACATAAGGGTGGACACTCTTGGGGCTGAGAGGTTTGGTGAGGTTGGGTGAGCAAACGCAGACCCTTTAAAGTAATACTGCGTGCTACCCATCACATGCGTCCCAAATCTCCAGGTTCAAGGGCATCTTCCTACTTCGAAAACATGCATGAGAAACCCAGACGATGGTACACCGTGTGATGGGGAAAGGTTTCTAAAACGCACCTCATTTCTCATCTCCTTGTGCTCGGGTTCGCCATTCCAGCCACTTTACTAGCAATCTCCCTACTTGGAGCATCAGCCCCTTTAACCTCCTGTTCCGTACAGGTTGCAATTTGTCCTGAGGATGAACGGGAAGACGGGGAACCAATGAGAGACTAGCTCTTGGTGTTGGGACAGGCACAGGTCACTCTATTTTCCCATCAGGAAGAAGAATTAACCACAGGCTCAGCCTGCCCCCCGGAACCAGAACAGGGCCTGAAGCCATCCTGCGCTTTTGCGGACGGCTCCCAAAAAATCGACTTGTAAAATGGAGCTTCAGGGCACTGCAATTCACAAACCTGCAGAGTTATAAATGATAACTCTCGTCCACAAATATATTGAGGGAAGGCAAAGAAGAGGATTTGAAATCAAGGCAGAATTGCAGGAAACAGATTTCAGGAGGTAGATTCGAATCGCCTTTAAAGCACATGAAAAGCGGCAAAACGTTGACAATGATGCCCTTGGCCAAAAAGGGCGTATGCGTTTTTTCCTGAATACATTCAGGAAAAAACGCATACGCCCTTTTTGGCCAACCAAGCAACCTGGAAAGGCAAATCAGCGCTACAAAGAAGTCTCGCTTCCCATCGGTCAAAAGGGCCATGCTGAAAAAAGTGTCAAAACCAGAAATGCAGGACAGGCCATGGAGAAATGGGAGCCTTGCTACACTGATGGGCGGGATGTAAATTGCCAACAGCCACTCTGGAGAAGTGTACGGTGTGTCCTGAAACATCTAAAAAACACAGCTTAGAGAGCATAGGGCACTTCCACGCATGGGGGGATAAAGTGGGAAAATTGAAAATCAGCAAGACACAAGCACCCCAAAGTTTAGGGCTGCTCTGTTGACAAGGACCTCCACTTCCTTCCACCTTAAATATCCCAGGAAAGCGAAAAATGGATAAAAAAGTTGTGGTCCTTATGTACAATGGAATATCACTCAGCCATGAAATCAATGTCATAAGGCTAGTAGCAGCATGATGAGTGGATTTAGGTAAGACGATTCTAAGTGAAATAAGTCACACAGAAAAGGACACTTCTCATAAGGTGTCACTTATAGAGGGAATGTAAAATCCGTTACGCTTGAACTGACTTACAAAACAGAACAGAGTCACACATGCAGAAAACACACTATGGCTGCTTAACGGGAAAGGTGAGGTGGGGTGATACATAAAACAAGAGTTTCAAATTAGCTCAGATACCGTTCCATAAACCCAATATGTAATAGACAAGACCTACTCCTTGCTCAGAGAACTGGACTCAACACGCCCGATTCACCGCATAAGAATTTATCTGACTAGTAATAATCTTAAAACCTATGTATTGATATCTCTCTGTTAGTGTGTCAAGTGGGTGTAAAGCGGCATAAACACAGCCGTGAAAAGCAGCTACACCCCATTATAAAAATAAATTACTTTTAAAAACCCATGAAACAAAGACAGGGAAAGAGAGAGAAATTCTTACACAATTCGTTCAGGAGCTGTGATGCAACCTGGATTGACCATATCTAGACCCACAGCTGGATGACACATAAGGGTGGACACTCTTGGGGCTGAGAGGTTTGGTGAGGTTGGGTGAGCAAACGCAGACCCTTTAAAGTAATACTGCGTGCTACCCATCACATGCGTCCCAAATCTCCAGGTTCAAGGGCATCTTCCTACTTCGAAAACATGCATGAGAAACCCAGACGATGGTACACCGTGTGATGGGGAAAGGTTTCTAAAACGCACCTCATTTCTCATCTCCTTGTGCTCGGGTTCGCCATTCCAGCCACTTTACTAGCAATCTCCCTACTTGGAGCATCAGCCCCTTTAACCTCCTGTTCCGTACAGGTTGCAATTTGTCCTGAGGATGAACGGGAAGACGGGGAACCAATGAGAGACTAGCTCTTGGTGTTGGGACAGGCACAGGTCACTCTATTTTCCCATCAGGAAGAAGAATTAACCACAGGCTCAGCCTGCCCCCCGGAACCAGAACAGGGCCTGAAGCCATCCTGCGCTTTTGCGGCCGGCTCCCAAAAAAGCGACTTGTAAAATGGAGCTTCAGGGCACTGCAATTCACAAACCTGCAGAGTTATAAATGATAACTCTCGTCCACAAATATATTGAGGGAAGGCAAAGAAGAGGATTTGAAATCAAGGCAGAATTGCAGGAAACAGATTTCAGGAGGTAGATTCGAATCGCCTTTAAAGCACATGAAAAGCGGCAAAACGTTGACAATGATGCCCTTGGCCAAAAAGGGCGTATGCGTTTTTTCCTGAATATATTCAGGAAAAAACACATACGCCCTTTTTGGCCAACCAAGCAACCTGGAAAGGCAAATCAGCGCTACAAAGAAGTCTCGCTTCCCATCGGTCCAAAGGGCCATGCTGAAAAAAGTGTCAAAACCAGAAATGCAGGACAGGCCATGGAGAAATGGGAGCCTTGCTACACTGATGGGCGGGATGTAAATTGCCAACAGCCACTCTGGAGAAGTGTACGGTGTGTCCTGAAACATCTAAAAAACACAGCTTAGAGAGCATAGGGCACTTCCACGCATGGGGGGATAAAGTGGGAAAATTGAAAATCAGCAAGACACAAGCACCCCAAAGTTTAGGGCTGCTCTGTTGACAAGGACCTCCACTTCATTCCACCTTAAATATCCCAGGAAAGCGAAAAATGGATAAAAAAGTTGTGGTCCTTATGTACAATGGAATATCACTCAGCCATGAAATCAATGTCATAAGGCTAGTAGCAGCATGATGAGTGGATTTAGGTAAGACGATTCTAAGTGAAATAAGTCACACAGAAAAGGACACTTCTCATAAGGTGTCACTTATAGAGGGAATGTAAAAACCGTTACGCTTGAACTGAATTACAAAACAGAACAGAGTCACACATGCAGAAAACACACTATGGCTGCTTAACGGGAAAGGTGAGGTGGGGTGATACATAAAACAAGAGTTTCAAATTAGCTCAGATACCGTTCCATAAACCCAATATGTAATAGACAAGACCTACTCCTTGCTCAGAGAACTGGACTCAACACGCCCGATTCACCGCACAAGAATATATCTGACTAGTAATAATCTTAAAACCTATGTATTGATATCTCTCTGTTAGAGTGTCAAGTGGGTGTAAAGCGGCCTAAACACAGCCGTGAAAAGCAGCTAAACCCCATTATAAAAATAAATTACTTTTAAAAACCCATGAAACAAAGACAGGGAAAGAGAGAGAAATTCTTACACAATTCGTTCAGGGGCTGTGATGCAACCTGGATTGACCATGTCTAGACCCACAGCTGGATGAGACATAAGGGTGGACACTCGTGGGGCTGAGATGTCTGGTGAGGTTGGGTGAGCAAACGCAGACCCTTTAAAGTAATACTGCGTGCTACTCATCGCATGGGTCCCAAATCTCCAGGTTCAAGGGCATCTTCCTACATCGAAAACATGCATGAGAAACCCAGAAGATGGTACACCGTGTGATGGGGAAAGGTTTCTAAAACGCACCTCATTTCTCATCTCCTTGTGCTCGGGTTCGCCATTCCAGCCACTTTACTAGCAATCTCCCTACTTGGAGCATCAGCACCTTTAACCTCCTGTTCCGTACAGGTTGCAATTTGTCCTGAGGATGAACGGGAAGACGGGGAACCAATGAGAGACTAGCTCTTGGTGTTGGGACAGGCACAGGTCACTCTATTTTCCCATCAGGAAGAAGAATTAACCACAGGCTCAGCCTGCCCCCCGGAACCAGAACAGGGCCTGAAGCCATCCAGCGCTTTTGCGGCCGGCTCCCAAAAAAGCGACTTGTAAAATGGAGCTTCAGGGCACTGCAATTCACAAACCTGCAGAGTTATAAATGATAACTCTCGTCCACAAATATATTGAGGGAAGGCAAAGAAGAGGATTTGAAATCAAGGCAGAATTGCAGGAAACAGATTTCAGGAGGTAGATTCGAATCGCCTTTAAAGCACATGAAAAGCGGCAAAACGTTGACAATGATGCCCTTGGCCAAAAAGGGCGTATGCGTTTTTTCCTGAATATATTCAGGAAAAAACACATACGCCCTTTTTGGCCAACCAAGCAACCTGGAAAGGCAAATCAGCGCTACAAAGAAGTCTCGCTTCCCATCGGTCCAAAGGGCCATGCTGAAAAAACTGTCAAAACCAGAAATGCAGGACAGGCCATGGAGAAATGGGAGCCTTGCTACACTGATGGGCGGGATGTAAATTGCCAACAGCCACTCTGGAGAAGTGTACGGTGTGTCCTGAAACATCTAAAAAACACAGCTTAGAGAGCATAGGGCACTTCCACGCATGGGGGGATAAAGTGGGAAAATTGAAAATCAGCAAGACACAAGCACCCCAAAGTTTAGGGCTGCTCTGTTGACAAGGACCTCCACTTCATTCCACCTTAAATATCCCAGGAAAGCGAAAAATGGATAAAAAAGTTGTGGTCCTTATGTACAATGGAATATCACTCAGCCATGAAATCAATGTCATAAGGCTAGTAGCAGCATGATGAGTGGATTTAGGTAAGACGATTCTAAGTGAAATAAGTCACACAGAAAAGGACACTTCTCATAAGGTGTCACTTATAGAGGGAATGTAAAAACCGTTACACTTGAACTGAATTACAAAACAGAACAGAGTCACACATGCAGAAAACACACTATGGCTGCTTAACGGGAAAGGTGAGGTGGGGTGATACATAAAACAAGAGTTTCAAATTAGCTCAGATACCGTTCCATAAACCCAATATGTAATAGACAAGACCTACTCCTTGCTCAGAGAACTGGACTCAACACGCCCGATTCACCGCACAAGAATATATCTGACCAGTAATAATCTTAAAACCTATGTATTGATATCTCTCTGTTAGTGTGTCAAGTGGGTGTAAAGCGGCCTAAACACAGACGTGAAAAGCAGCTAAACCCCATTATAAAAATAAATTACTTTTAAAAACCCATGAAACAAAGACAGGGAAAGAGAGAGAAATTCTTACACAATTCGTTCAGGGGCTGTGATGCAACCTGGATTGACCATATCTAGACCCACAGCTGGATGAGACATAAGGGTGGACACTCTTGGGGCTGAGAGGTTTGGTGAGGTTGGGTGAGCAAACGTAGACCCTTTAAAGTAATACTGCGTGCTACCCATCGCATGGGTCCCAAATCTCCAGGTTCAAGGGCATCTTCCTACATCGAAAACATGCATGAGAAACCCAGAAGATGGTACACCGTGTGATGGGGAAAGGTTTCTAAAACGCACCTCATTTCTCATCTCCTTGTGCTCGGGTTCGCCATTCCAGCCACTTTACTAGCAATCTCCCTACTTGGAGCATCAGCACCTTTAACCTCCTGTTCCGTACAGGTTGCAATTTGTCCTGAGGATGAACGGGAAGACGGGGAACCAATGAGAGACTAGCTCTTGGTGTTGGGACAGGCACAGGTCACTCTATTTTCCCATCAGGAAGAAGAATTAACCACAGGCTCAGCCTGCCCCCCGAAACCAGAACAGGGCCTGAAGCCATCCTGCGCTTTTGCGGCCGGCTCCCAAAAAACCGACTTGTAAAATGGAGCTTCAGGGCACTGCAATTCACAAACCTGCAGAGTTATAAATGATAACTCTCGTCCACAAATATATTGAGGGAAGGCAAAGAAGAGGATTTGAAATCAAGGCAGAATTGCAGGAAACAGATTTCAGGAGGTAGATTCGAATCGCCTTTAAAGCACATGAAAAGCGGCAAAACGTTGACAATGATGCCCTTGGCCAAAAAGGGCGTATGCGTTTTTTCCTGAATATATTCAGGAAAAAACGCATACGCCCTTTTTGGCCAACCAAGCAACCTGGAAAGGCAAATCAGCGCTACAAAGAAGTCTCGCTTCCCATCGGTCAAAAGGGCCATGCTGAAAAAAGTGTCAAAACCAGAAATGCAGGACAGGCCATGGAGAAATGGGAGCCTTGCTACACTGATGGGCGGGATGTAAATTGCCAACAGCCACTCTGGAGAAGTGTACGGTGTGTCCTGAAACATCTAAAAAACACAGCTTAGAGAGCATAGGGCACTTCCACGCATGGGGGGATAAAGTGGGAAAATTGAAAATCAGCAAGACACAAGCACCCCAAAGTTTAGGGCTGCTCTGTTGACAAGGACCTCCACTTCCTTCCACCTTAAATATCCCAGGAAAGCGAAAAATGGATAAAAAAGTTGTGGTCCTTATGTACAATGGAATATCACTCAGCCATGAAATCAATGTCATAAGGCTAGTAGCAGCATGATGAGTGGATTTAGGTAAGACGATTCTAAGTGAAATAAGTCACACAGAAAAGGACACTTCTCATAAGGTGTCACTTATAGAGGGAATGTAAAAACCGTTACACTTGAACTGAATTACAAAACAGAACAGAGTCACACATGCAGAAAACACACTATGGCTGCTTAACGGGAAAGGTGAGGTGGGGTGATACATAAAACAAGAGTTTCAAATTAGCTCAGATACCGTTCCATAAACCCAATATGTAATAGACAAGACCTACTCCTTGCTCAGAGAACTGGACTCAACACGCCCGATTCACCGCACAAGAATATATCTGACTAGTAATAATCTTAAAACCTATGTATTGATATCTCTCTGTTAGAGTGTCAAGTGGGTGTAAAGCGGCCTAAACACAGCCGTGAAAAGCAGCTAAACCCCATTATAAAAATAAATTACTTTTAAAAACCCATGAAACAAAGACAGGGAAAGAGAGAGAAATTCTTACACAATTCGTTCAGGGGCTGTGATGCAACCTGGATTGACCATGTCTAGACCCACAGCTGGATGAGACATAAGGGTGGACACTCGTGGGGCTGAGATGTCTGGTGAGGTTGGGTGAGCAAACGCAGACCCTTTAAAGTAATACTGCGTGCTACTCATCGCATGGGTCCCAAATCTCCAGGTTCAAGGGCATCTTCCTACATCGAAAACATGCATGAGAAACCCAGAAGATGGTACACCGTGTGATGGGGAAAGGTTTCTAAAACGCACCTCATTTCTCATCTCCTTGTGCTCGGGTTCGCCATTCCAGCCACTTTACTAGCAATCTCCCTACTTGGAGCATCAGCACCTTTAACCTCCTGTTCCGTACAGGTTGCAATTTGTCCTGAGGATGAACGGGAAGACGGGGAACCAATGAGAGACTAGCTCTTGGTGTTGGGACAGGCACAGGTCACTCTATTTTCCCATCAGGAAGAAGAATTAACCACAGGCTCAGCCTGCCCCCCTGAACCAGAACAGGGCCTGAAGCCATCCAGCGCTTTTGCGGCCGGCTCCCAAAAAAGCGACTTGTAAAATGGAGCTTCAGGGCACTGCAATTCACAAACCTGCAGAGTTATAAATGATAACTCTCGTCCACAAATATATTGAGGGAAGGCAAAGAAGAGGATTTGAAATCAAGGCAGAATTGCAGGAAACAGATTTCAGGAGGTAGATTCGAATCGCCTTTAAAGCACATGAAAAGCGGCAAAACGTTGACAATGATGCCCTTGGCCAAAAAGGGCGTATGCGTTTTTTCCTGAATATATTCAGGAAAAAACACATACGCCCTTTTTGGCCAACCAAGCAACCTGGAAAGGCAAATCAGCGCTACAAAGAAGTCTCGCTTCCCATCGGTCCAAAGGGCCATGCTGAAAAAACTGTCAAAACCAGAAATGCAGGACAGGCCATGGAGAAATGGGAGCCTTGCTACACTGATGGGCGGGATGTAAATTGCCAACAGCCACTCTGGAGAAGTGTACGGTGTGTCCTGAAACATCTAAAAAACACAGCTTAGAGAGCATAGGGCACTTCCACGCATGGGGGGATAAAGTGGGAAAATTGAAAATCAGCAAGACACAAGCACCCCAAAGTTTAGGGCTGCTCTGTTGACAAGGACCTCCACTTCATTCCACCTTAAATATCCCAGGAAAGCGAAAAATGGATAAAAAAGTTGTGGTCCTTATGTACAATGGAATATCACTCAGCCATGAAATCAATGTCATAAGGCTAGTAGCAGCATGATGAGTGGATTTAGGTAAGACGATTCTAAGTGAAATAAGTCACACAGAAAAGGACACTTCTCATAAGGTGTCACTTATAGAGGGAATGTAAAATCCGTTACGCTTGAACTGACTTACAAAACAGAACAGAGTCACACATGCAGAAAACACACTATGGCTGCTTAACGGGAAAGGTGAGGTGGGGTGATACATAAAACAAGAGTTTCAAATTAGCTCAGATACCGTTCCATAAACCCAATATGTAATAGACAAGACCTACTCCTTGCTCAGAGAACTGGACTCAACACGCCCGATTCACCGCACAAGAATATATCTGACCAGTAATAATCTTAAAACCTATGTATTGATATCTCTCTGTTAGTGTGTCAAGTGGGTGTAAAGCGGCCTAAACACAGACGTGAAAAGCAGCTAAACCCCATTATAAAAATAAATTACTTTTAAAAACCCATGAAACAAAGACAGGGAAAGAGAGAGAAATTCTTACACAATTCGTTCAGGGGCTGTGATGCAACCTGGATTGACCATATCTAGACCCACAGCTGGATGAGACATAAGGGTGGACACTCTTGGGGCTGAGAGGTTTGGTGAGGTTGGGTGAGCAAACGTAGACCCTTTAAAGTAATACTGCGTGCTACCCATCGCATGGGTCCCAAATCTCCAGGTTCAAGGGCATCTTCCTACATCGAAAACATGCATGAGAAACCCAGAAGATGGTACACCGTGTGATGGGGAAAGGTTTCTAAAACGCACCTCATTTCTCATCTCCTTGTGCTCGGGTTCGCCATTCCAGCCACTTTACTAGCAATCTCCCTACTTGGAGCATCAGCACCTTTAACCTCCTGTTCCGTACAGGTTGCAATTTGTCCTGAGGATGAACGGGAAGACGGGGAACCAATGAGAGACTAGCTCTTGGTGTTGGGACAGGCACAGGTCACTCTATTTTCCCATCAGGAAGAAGAATTAACCACAGGCTCAGCCTGCCCCCCGAAACCAGAACAGGGCCTGAAGCCATCCTGCGCTTTTGCGGCCGGCTCCCAAAAAACCGACTTGTAAAATGGAGCTTCAGGGCACTGCAATTCACAAACCTGCAGAGTTATAAATGATAACTCTCGTCCACAAATATATTGAGGGAAGGCAAAGAAGAGGATTTGAAATCAAGGCAGAATTGCAGGAAACAGATTTCAGGAGGTAGATTCGAATCGCCTTTAAAGCACATGAAAAGCGGCAAAACGTTGACAATGATGCCCTTGGCCAAAAAGGGCGTATGCGTTTTTTCCTGAATATATTCAGGAAAAAACGCATACGCCCTTTTTGGCCAACCAAGCAACCTGGAAAGGCAAATCAGCGCTACAAAGAAGTCTCGCTTCCCATCGGTCAAAAGGGCCATGCTGAAAAAAGTGTCAAAACCAGAAATGCAGGACAGGCCATGGAGAAATGGGAGCCTTGCTACACTGATGGGCGGGATGTAAATTGCCAACAGCCACTCTGGAGAAGTGTACGGTGTGTCCTGAAACATCTAAAAAACACAGCTTAGAGAGCATAGGGCACTTCCACGCATGGGGGGATAAAGTGGGAAAAGTGAAAATCAGCAAGACACAAGCACCCCAAAGTTTAGGGCTGCTCTGTTGACAAGGACCTCCACTTCCTTCCACCTTAAATATCCCAGGAAAGCGAAAAATGGATAAAAAAGTTGTGGTCCTTATGTACAATGGAATATCACTCAGCCATGAAATCAATGTCATAAGGCTAGTAGCAGCATGATGAGTGGATTTAGGTAAGACGATTCTAAGTGAAATAAGTCACACAGAAAAGGACACTTCTCATAAGGTGTCACTTATAGAGGGAATGTAAAAACCGTTACACTTGAACTGAATTACAAAACAGAACAGAGTCACACATGCAGAAAACACACTATGGCTGTTTAACGGGAAAGGTGAGGTGGGGTGATACATAAAACAAGAGTTTCAAATTAGCTCAGATACCGTTCCATAAACCCAATATGTAATAGACAAGACCTACTCCTTGCTCAGAGAACTGGACTCAACACGCCCGATTCACCGCACAAGAATATATCTGACTAGTAATAATCTTAAAACCTATGTATTGATATCTCTCTGTTAGAGTGTCAAGTGGGTGTAAAGCGGCATATACACAGCCGTGAAAAGCAGCTAAACCCCATTATAAAAATAAATTACTTTTAAAAACCCATGAAACAAAGACAGGGAAAGAGAGAGAAATTCTTACACAATTCGTTCAGGGGCTGTGATGCAACCTGGATTGACCATGTCTAGACCCACAGCTGGATGAGACATAAGGGTGGACACTCGTGGGGCTGAGAGGTCTGGTGAGGTTGGGTGAGCAAACGCAGACCCTTTAAAGTAATACTGCGTGCTACTCATCGCTTGGGTCCCAAATCTCCAGGTTCAAGGGCATCTTCCTACATCGAAAACATGCATGAGAAACCCAGAAGATGGTACACCGTGTGATGGGGAAAGGTTTCTAAAACGCACCTCATTTCTCATCTCCTTGTGCTCGGGTTCGCCATTCCAGCCACTTTACTAGCAATCTCCCTACTTGGAGCATCAGCACCTTTAACCTCCTGTTCCGTACAGGTTGCAATTTGTCCTGAGGATGAACGGGAAGACGGGGAACCAATGAGAGACTAGCTCTTGGTGTTGGGACAGGCACAGGTCACTCTATTTTCCCATCAGGAAGAAGAATTAACCACAGGCTCAGCCTGCCCCCATGAACCAGAACAGGGCCTGAAGCCATCCAGCGCTTTTGCGGCCGGCTCCCAAAAAAGCGACTTGTAAAATGGAGCTTCAGGGCACTGCAATTCACAAACCTGCAGAGTTATAAATGATAACTCTCGTCCACAAATATATTGAGGGAAGGCAAAGAAGAGGATTTGAAATCAAGGCAGAATTGCAGGAAACAGATTTCAGGAGGTAGATTCGAATCGCCTTTAAAGCACATGAAAAGCGGCAAAACGTTGACAATGATGCCCTTGGCCAAAAAGGGCGTATGCGTTTTTTCCTGAATATATTCAGGAAAAAACACATACGCCCTTTTTGGCCAACCAAGCAACCTGGAAAGGCAAATCAGCGCTACAAAGAAGTCTCGCTTCCCATCGGTCCAAAGGGCCATGCTGAAAAAACTGTCAAAACCAGAAATGCAGGACAGGCCATGGAGAAATGGGAGCCTTGCTACACTGATGGGCGGGATGTAAATTGCCAACAGCCACTCTGGAGAAGTGTACGGTGTGTCCTGAAACATCTAAAAAACACAGCTTAGAGAGCATAGGGCACTTCCACGCATGGGGGGATAAAGTGGGAAAATTGAAAATCAGCAAGACACAAGCACCCCAAAGTTTAGGGCTGCTCTGTTGACAAGGACCTCCACTTCATTCCACCTTAAATATCCCAGGAAAGCGAAAAATGGATAAAAAAGTTGTGGTCCTTATGTACAATGGAATATCACTCAGCCATGAAATCAATGTCATAAGGCTAGTAGCAGCATGATGAGTGGATTTAGGTAAGACGATTCTAAGTGAAATAAGTCACACAGAAAAGGACACTTCTCATAAGGTGTCACTTATAGAGGGAATGTAAAAACCGTTACACTTGAACTGAATTACAAAACAGAACAGAGTCACACATGCAGAAAACACACTATGGCTGCTTAACGGGAAAGGTGAGGTGGGGTGATACATAAAACAAGAGTTTCAAATTAGCTCAGATACCGTTCCATAAACCCAATATGTAACAGACAAGACCTACTCCTTGCTCAGAGAACTGGACTCAACACGCCCGATTCACCGCACAAGAATATATCTGACCAGTAATATTCTTAAAACCTATGTATTGATATCTCTCTGTTAGTGTGTCAAGTGGGTGTAAAGCGGCCTAAACACAGACGTGAAAAGCAGCTAAACCCCATTATAAAAATAAATTACTTTTAAAAACCCATGCAACAAAGACAGGGAAAGAGAGAGAAATTCTTACACAATTCGTTCAGGGGCTGTGATGCAACCTGGATTGACCATATCTAGACCCACAGCTGGATGAGACATAAGGGTGGACACTCTTGGGGCTGAGAGGTTTGGTGAGGTTGGGTGAGCAAACGCAGACCCTTTAAAGTAATACTGCGTGCTACCCATCGCATGGGTCCCAAATCTCCAGGTTCAAGGGCATCTTCCTACATCGAAAACATGCATGAGAAACCCAGAAGATGGTACACCGTGTGATGGGGAAAGGTTTCTAAAACGCACCTCATTTCTCATCTCCTTGTGCTCGGGTTCGCCATTCCAGCCACTTTACTAGCAATCTCCCTACTTGGAGCATCAGCACGTTTAACCTCCTGTTCCGTACAGGTTGCAATTTGTCCTGAGGATGAACGGGAAGACGGGGAACCAATGGGAGACTAGCTCTTGGTGTTGGGACAGGCACAGGCCACTCTATTTTCCCATCAGGAAGAAGAATTAACCACAGGCTCAGCCTGCCCCCCTGAACCAGAACAGGGCCTGAAGCCATCCTGCGCTTTTGCGGCCAGCTCCCAAAAAACCGACTTGTAAAATGGAGCTTCAGGGCACTGCAATTCACAAACATGCAGAGTTATAAATCATAACTCTCGTCCACAAATATATTGAGGGAAGGCAAAGAAGAGGATTTGAAATCAAGGCAGAATTGCAGGAAACAGATTTCAGGAGGTAGATTCGAATCGCCTTTAAAGCACATGAAAAGCGGCAAAACGTTGACAATGATGCCCTTGGCCAAAAAGGGCGTATGCGTTTTTTCCTGAATATATTCAGGAAAAAACGCATACGCCCTTTTTGGCCAACCAAGCAACCTGGAAAGGCAAATCAGCGCTACAAAGAAGTCTCGCTTCCCATCGGTCAAAAGGGCCATGCTGAAAAAACTGTCAAAACCAGAAATGCAGGACAGGCCATGGAGAAATGGGAGCCTTGCTACACTGATGGGCGGGATGTAAATTGCCAACAGCCACTCTGGAGAAGTGTACGGTGTGTCCTGAAACATCTAAAAAACACAGCTTAGAGAGCATAGGGCACTTCCACGCATGGGGGGATAAAGTGGGAAAAGTGAAAATCAGCAAGACACAAGCACCCCAAAGTTTAGGGCTGCTCTGTTGACAAGGACCTCCACTTCATTCCACCTTAAATATCCCAGGAAAGCGAAAAATGGATAAAAAAGTTGTGGTCCTTATGTACAATGGAATATCACTCAGCCATGAAATCAATGTCATAAGGCTAGTAGCAGCATGATGAGTGGATTTAGGTAAGACGATTCTAAGTGAAATAAGTCACACAGAAAAGGACACTTCTCATAAGGTGTCACTTATAGAGGGAATGTAAAAACCGTTACACTTGAACTGACTTACAATACAGAACAGAGTCACACATGCAGAAAACACACTATGGCTGCTTAACGGGAAAGGTGAGGTGGGGTGATACATAAAACAAGAGTTTCAAATTAGCTCAGATACCGTTCCATAAACCCAATATGTAATAGACAAGACCTACTCCTTGCTCAGAGAACTGGACTCAACACGCCCGATTCACCGCACAAGAATATATCTGACTAGTAATAATCTTAAAACCTATGTATTGATATCTCTCTGTTAGTGTGTCAAGTGGGTGTAAAGCGGCATAAACACAGCCGTGAAAAGCAGCTAAACCCCATTATAAAAATAAATTACTTTTAAAAACCCATGAAACAAAGACAGGGAAAGAGAGAGAAATTCTTACACAATTCGTTCAGGAGCTGTGATGCAACCTGGATTGACCATATCTAGACCCACAGCTGGATGACACATAAGGGTGGACACTCTTGGGGCTGAGAGGTTTGGTGAGGTTGGGTGAGCAAACGCAGACGCTTTAAAGTAATACTGCGTGCTACCCAACGCATGGGTCCCAAATCTCCAGGTTCAAGGGCATCTTCCTACATCGAAAACATGCATGAGAAACCCAGAAGATGGTACACCGTGTGATGGGGAAAGGTTTCTAAAACGCACCTCATTTCTCATCTCCTTGTGCTCGGTTTCACCATTCCAGCCACTTTACTAGCAATCTCCCTACTTGGAGCATCAGCACCTTTAACCTCCTGTTCCGTACAGGTTGCAATTTGTCCTGAGGATGAACGGGAAGACGGGGAACCAATGAGAGACTAGCTCTTGGTGTTGGGACAGGCACAGGTCACTCTATTTTCCCATCAGGAAGAAGAATTAACCACAGGCTCAGCCTGCCCCCCGGAACCAGAACAGGGCCTGAAGCCATCCTGCGCTTTTGCGGCCGGCTCCCAAAAAAGCGACTTGTAAAATGGAGCTTCAGGGCACTGCAATTCACAAACCTGCAGAGTTATAAATGATAACTCTCGTCCACAAATATATTGAGGGAAGGCAAAGAAGAGGATTTGAAATCAAGGCAGAATTGCAGGAAACAGATTTCAGGAGGTAGATTCGAATCGCCTTTAAAGCACATGAAAAGCGGCAAAACGTTGACAATGATGCCCTTGGCCAAAAAGGGCGTAGGCGTTTTTTCCTGAATATATTCAGGAAAAAACGCCTACGCCCTTTTTGGCCAACCAAGCAACCTGGAAAGGCAAATCAGCGCTACAAAGAAGTCTCGCTTCCCATCGGTCAAAAGGGCCATGCTGAAAAAAGTGTCAAAACCAGAAATGCAGGACAGGCCATGGAGAAATGGGAGCCTTGCTACACTGATGGGCGGGATGTAAATTGCCAACAGCCACTCTGGAGAAGTGTACGGTGTGTCCTGAAACATCTAAAAAACACAGCTTAGAGAGCATAGGGCACTTCCACGCATGGGGGGATAAAGTGGGAAAATTGAAAATCAGCAAGACACAAGCACCCCAAAGTTTAGGGCTGCTCTGTTGACAAGGACCTCCACTTCCTTCCACCTTAAATATCCCAGGAAAGCGAAAAATGGATAAAAAAGTTGTGGTCCTTATGTACAATGGAATATCACTCAGCCATGAAATCAATGTCATAAGGCTAGTAGCAGCATGATGAGTGGATTTAGGTAAGACGATTCTAAGTGAAATAAGTCACACAGAAAAGGACACTTCTCATAAGGTGTCACTTATAGAGGGAATGTAAAAACCGTTACACTTTAACTGAATTACAAAACAGAACAGAGTCACACATGCAGAAAACACACTATGGCTGCTTAACGGGAAAGGTGAGGTGGGGTGATACATAAAACAAGAGTTTCAAATTAGCTCAGATACCGTTCCATAAACCCAATATGTAATAGACAAGACCTACTCCTTGCTCAGAGAACTGGACTCAACACGCCCGATTCACCGCACAAGAATATATCTGACCAGTAATAATCTTAAAACCTATGTATTGATATCTCTCTGTTAGTGTGTCAAGTGGGTGTAAAGCGGCCTAAACACAGCCGTGAAAAGCAGCTAAACCCCATTATAAAAATAAATTACTTTTAAAAACCCATGAAACAAAGACAGGGAAAGAGAGAGAAATTCTTACACAATTCGTTCAGGGGCTGTGATGCAACCTGGATTGACCATATCTAGACCCACAGCTGGATGAGACATAAGGGTGGACACTCTTGGGGCTGAGAGGTTTGGTGAGGTTGGGTGAGCAAACGCAGACCCTTTAAAGTAATACTGCGTGCTACCCATCGCATGGGTCCCAAATCTCCAGGTTCAAGGGCATCTTCCTACATCGAAAACATGCATGAGAAACCCAGAAGATGGTACACCGTGTGATGGGGAAAGGTTTCTAAAACGCACCTCATTTCTCATCTCCTTGTGCTCGGGTTCGCCATTCCAGCCACTTTACTAGCAATCTCCCTACTTGGAGCATCAGCACCTTTAACCTCCTGTTCCGTACAGGTTGCAATTTGTCCTGAGGATGAACGGGAAGACGGGGAACCAATGAGAGACTAGCTCTTGGTGTTGGGACAGGCACAGGCCACTCTATTTTCCCATCAGGAAGAAGAATTAACCACAGGCTCAGCCTGCCCCCCGGAACCAGAACAGGGCCTGAAGCCATCCGGCGCTTTTGCGGCCAGCTCCCAAAAAACCGACTTGTAAAATGGAGCTTCAGGGCACTGCAATTCACAAACCTGCAGAGTTATAAATCATAACTCTCGTCCACAAATATATTGAGGGAAGGCAAAGAAGAGGATTTGAAATCAAGGCAGAATTGCAGGAAACAGATTTCAGGAGGTAGATTCGAATCGCCTTTAAAGCACATGAAAAGCGGCAAAACGTTGACAATGATGCCCTTGGCCAAAAAGGGCGTATGCGTTTTTTCCTGAATATATTCAGGAAAAAACGCATACGCCCTTTTTGGCCAACCAAGCAACCTGGAAAGGCAAATCAGCGCTACAAAGAAGTCTCGCTTCCCATCGGTCAAAAGGGCCATGCTGAAAAAACTGTCAAAACCAGAAATGCAGGACAGGCCATGGAGAAATGGGAGCCTTGCTACACTGATGGGCGGGATGTAAATTGCCAACAGCCACTCTGGAGAAGTGTACGGTGTGTCCTGAAACATCTAAAAAACACAGCTTAGAGAGCATAGGGCACTTCCACGCATGGGGGGATAAAGTGGGAAAAGTGAAAATCAGCAAGACACAAGCACCCCAAAGTTTAGGGCTGCTCTGTTGACAAGGACCTCCACTTCCTTCCACCTTAAATATCCCAGGAAAGCGAAAAATGGATAAAAAAGTTGTGGTCCTTATGTACAATGGAATATCACTCAGCCATGAAATCAATGTCATAAGGCTAGTAGCAGCATGATGAGTGGATTTAGGTAAGACGATTCTAAGTGAAATAAGTCACACAGAAAAGGACACTTCTCATAAGGTGTCACTTATAGAGGGAATGTAAAAACCGTTACACTTGAACTGACTTACAATACAGAACAGAGTCACACATGCAGAAAACACACTATGGCTGCTTAACGGGAAAGGTGAGGTGGGGTGATACATAAAACAAGAGTTTCAAATTAGCTCAGATACCGTTCCATAAACCCAATATGTAATAGACAAGACCTACTCCTTGCTCAGAGAACTGGACTCAACACGCCCGATTCACCGCACAAGAATATATCTGACTAGTAATAATCTTAAAACCTATGTATTGATATCTCTCTGTTAGTGTGTCAAGTGGGTGTAAAGCGGCATAAACACAGCCGTGAAAAGCAGCTAAACCCCATTATAAAAATAAATTACTTTTAAAAACCCATGAAACAAAGACAGGGAAAGAGAGAGAAATTCTTACACAATTCGTTCAGGAGCTGTGATGCAACCTGGATTGACCATATCTAGACCCACAGCTGGATGACACATAAGGGTGGACACTCTTGGGGCTGAGAGGTTTGGTGAGGTTGGGTGAGCAAACGCAGACCCTTTAAAGTAATACTGCGTGCTACCCAACGCATGGGTCCCAAATCTCCAGGTTCAAGGGCATCTTCCTACATCGAAAACATGCATGAGAAACCCAGAAGATGGTACACCGTGTGATGGGGAAAGGTTTCTAAAACGCACCTCATTTCTCATCTCCTTGTGCTCGGGTTCACCATTCCAGCCACTTTACTAGCAATCTCCCTACTTGGAGCATCAGCACCTTTAACCTCCTGTTCCGTACAGGTTGCAATTTGTCCTGAGGATGAACGGGAAGACGGGGAACCAATGAGAGACTAGCTCTTGGTGTTGGGACAGGCACAGGTCACTCTATTTTCCCATCAGGAAGAAGAATTAACCACAGGCTCAGCCTGCCCCCCGGAACCAGAACAGGGCCTGAAGCCATCCTGCGCTTTTGCGGCCGGCTCCCAAAAAAGCGACTTGTAAAATGGAGCTTCAGGGCACTGCAATTCACAAACCTGCAGAGTTATAAATGATAACTCTCGTCCACAAATATATTGAGGGAAGGCAAAGAAGAGGATTTGAAATCAAGGCAGAATTGCAGGAAACAGATTTCAGGAGGTAGATTCGAATCGCCTTTAAAGCACATGAAAAGCGGCAAAACGTTGACAATGATGCCCTTGGCCAAAAAGGGCGTAGGCGTTTTTTCCTGAATATATTCAGGAAAAAACGCCTACGCCCTTTTTGGCCAACCAAGCAACCTGGAAAGGCAAATCAGCGCTACAAAGAAGTCTCGCTTCCCATCGGTCAAAAGGGCCATGCTGAAAAAAGTGTCAAAACCAGAAATGCAGGACAGGCCATGGAGAAATGGGAGCCTTGCTACACTGATGGGCGGGATGTAAATTGCCAACAGCCACTCTGGAGAAGTGTACGGTGTGTCCTGAAACATCTAAAAAACACAGCTTAGAGAGCATAGGGCACTTCCACGCATGGGGGGATAAAGTGGGAAAATTGAAAATCAGCAAGACACAAGCACCCCAAAGTTTAGGGCTGCTCTGTTGACAAGGACCTCCACTTCCTTCCACCTTAAATATCCCAGGAAAGCGAAAAATGGATAAAAAAGTTGTGGTCCTTATGTACAATGGAATATCACTCAGCCATGAAATCAATGTCATAAGGCTAGTAGCAGCATGATGAGTGGATTTAGGTAAGACGATTCTAAGTGAAATAAGTCACACAGAAAAGGACACTTCTCATAAGGTGTCACTTATAGAGGGAATGTAAAAACCGTTACACTTTAACTGAATTACAAAACAGAACAGAGTCACACATGCAGAAAACACACTATGGCTGCTTAACGGGAAAGGTGAGGTGGGGTGATACATAAAACAAGAGTTTCAAATTAGCTCAGATACCGTTCCATAAACCCAATATGTAATAGACAAGACCTACTCCTTGCTCAGAGAACTGGACTCAACATGCCCGATTCACCGCACAAGAATATATCTGACCAGTAATAATCTTAAAACCTATGTATTGATATCTCTCTGTTAGTGTGTCAAGTGGGTGTAAAGCGGCCTAAACACAGCCGTGAAAAGCAGCTAAACCCCATTATAAAAATAAATTACTTTTAAAAACCCATGAAACAAAGACAGGGAAAGAGAGAGAAATTCTTACACAATTCGTTCAGGGGCTGTGATGCAACCTGGATTGACCATATCTAGACCCACAGCTGGATGAGACATAAGGGTGGACACTCTTTGGGCTGAGAGGTTTGGTGAGGTTGGGTGAGCAAACGCAGACCCTTTAAAGTAATACTGCGTGCTACCCATCGCATGGGTCCCAAATCTCCAGGTTCAAGGGCATCTTCCTACATCGAAAACATGCATGAGAAACCCAGAAGATGGTACACCGTGTGATGGGGAAAGGTTTCTAAAACGCACCTCATTTCTCATCTCCTTGTGCTCGGGTTCGCCATTCCAGCCACTTTACTAGCAATCTCCCTACTTGGAGCATCAGCACCTTTAACCTCCTGTTCCGTACAGGTTGCAATTTGTCCTGAGGATGAACGGGAAGACGGGGAACCAATGAGAGACTAGCTCTTGGTGTTGGGACAGGCACAGGCCACTCTATTTTCCCATCAGGAAGAAGAATTAACCACAGGCTCAGCCTGCCCCCCTGAACCAGAACAGGGCCTGAAGCCATCCGGCGCTTTTGCGGCCAGCTCCCAAAAAACCGACTTGTAAAATGGAGCTTCAGGGCACTGCAATTCACAAACCTGCAGAGTTATAAATCATAACTCTCGTCCACAAATATATTGAGGGAAGGCAAAGAAGAGGATTTGAAATCAAGGCAGAATTGCAGGAAACAGATTTCAGGAGGTAGATTCGAATCGCCTTTAAAGCACATGAAAAGCGGCAAAACGTTGACAATGATGCCCTTGGCCAAAAAGGGCGTATGCGTTTTTTCCTGAATATATTCAGGAAAAAACGCATACGCCCTTTTTGGCCAACCAAGCAACCTGGAAAGGCAAATCAGCGCTACAAAGAAGTCTCGCTTCCCATCGGTCAAAAGGGCCATGCTGAAAAAACTGTCAAAACCAGAAATGCAGGACAGGCCATGGAGAAATGGGAGCCTTGCTACACTGATGGGCGGGATGTAAATTGCCAACAGCCACTCTGGAGAAGTGTACGGTGTGTCCTGAAACATCTAAAAAACACAGCTTAGAGAGCATAGGGCACTTCCACGCATGGGGCGATAAAGTGGGAAAATTGAAAATCAGCAAGACACAAGCACCCCAAAGTTTAGGGCTGCTCTGTTGACAAGGACCTCCACTTCATTCCACCTTAAATATCCCAGGAAAGCGAAAAATGGATAAAAAAGTTGTGGTCCTTATGTACAATGGAATATCACTCAGCCATGAAATCAATGTCATAAGGCTAGTAGCAGCATGATGAGTGGATTTAGGTAAGACGATTCTAAGTGAAATAAGTCACACAGAAAAGGACACTTCTCATAAGGTGTCACTTATAGAGGGAATGTAAAAACCGTTAC
The DNA here is from genome assembly GCF_965194825.1 of Balaenoptera physalus. Taxonomy (NCBI): domain Eukaryota; kingdom Metazoa; phylum Chordata; class Mammalia; order Artiodactyla; family Balaenopteridae; genus Balaenoptera; species Balaenoptera physalus. The sequence goes on from NW_028126400.1 coordinate 594,525, forward strand.
ACTTGAACTGACTTACAAAACAGAACAGAGTCACACATGCAGAAAACACACTATGGCTGCTTAACGGGAAAGGTGAGGTGGGGTGATAAATAAAACAAGAGTTTCAAATTAGCTCAGATACCGTTCCATAAACCCAATATGTAATAGACAAGACCTACTCCTTGCTCAGAGAACTGGACTCAACACGCCCGATTCACCGCACAAGAATATATCTGACCAGTAATAATCTTAAAACCTATGTATTGATATCTCTCTGTTAGTGTGTCAAGTGGGTGTAAAGCGGCCTAAACACAGCCGTGAAAAGCAGCTAAACCCCATTATAAAAATAAATTACTTTTAAAAACCCATGAAACAAAGACAGGGAAAGAGAGAGAAATTCTTACACAATTCGTTCAGGGGCTGTGATGCAACCTGGATTGACCATATCTAGACCCACAGCTGGATGAGACATAAGGGTGGACACTCTTGGCGATGAGAGGTTTGGTGAGGTTGGGTGAGCAAACGCAGACCCTTTAAAGTAATACTGCGTGCTACCCATCGCATGGGTCCCAAATCTCCAGGTTCAAGGGCATCTTCCTACATCGAAAACATGCATGAGAAACCCAGAAGATGGTACACCGTGTGATGGGGAAAGGTTTCTAAAACGCACCTCATTTCTCATCTCCTTGTGCTCGAGTTCGCCATTCCAGCCACTTTACTAGCAATCTCCCTACTTGGAGCATCAGCACCTTTAACCTCCTGTTCCGTACAGGTTGCAATTTGTCCTGAGGATGAACGGGAAGACGGGGAACCAATGAGAGACTAGCTCTTGGTGTTGGGACAGGCACAGGCCACTCTATTTTCCCATCAGGAAGAAGAATTAACCACAGGCTCAGCCTGCCCCCCTGAACCAGAACAGGGCCTGAAGCCATCCTGCGCTTTTGCGGCCAGCTCCCAAAAAACCGACTTGTAAAATGGAGCTTCAGGGCACTGCAATTCACAAACATGCAGAGTTATAAATCATAACTCTCGTCCACAAATATATTGAGGGAAGGCAAAGAAGAGGATTTGAAATCAAGGCAGAATTGCAGGAAACAGATTTCAGGAGGTAGATTCGAATCGCCTTTAAAGCACATGAAAAGCGGCAAAACGTTGACAATGATGCCCTTGGCCAAAAAGGGCGTATGCGTTTTTTCCTGAATATATTCAGGAAAAAACGCATACGCCCTTTTTGGCCAACCAAGCAACCTGGAAAGGCAAATCAGCGCTACAAAGAAGTCTCGCTTCCCATCGGTCAAAAGGGCCATGCTGAAAAAACTGTCAAAACCAGAAATGCAGGACAGGCCATGGAGAAATGGGAGCCTTGCTACACTGATGGGCGGGATGTAAATTGCCAACAGCCATTCTGGAGAAGTGTACGGTGTGTCCTGAAACATCAAAAAAACACAGCTTAGAGAGCATAGGGCACTTCCACGCATGGGGGGATAAAGTGGGAAAATTGAAAATCAGCAAGACACAAGCACCCCAAAGTTTAGGGCTGCTCTGTTGACAAGGACCTCCACTTCCTTCCACCTTAAATATCCCAGGAAAGCGAAAAATGGATAAAAAAGTTGTGGTCCTTATGTACAATGGAATATCACTCAGCCATGAAATCAATGTCATAAGGCTAGTAGCAGCATGATGAGTGGATTTAGGTAAGACGATTCTAAGTGAAATAAGTCACACAGAAAAGGACACTTCTCATAAGGTGTCACTTATAGAGGGAATGTAAAAACCGTTACACTTGAACTGAATTACAAAACAGAACAGAGTCACACATGCAGAAAACACACTATGGCTGCTTAACGGGAAAGGTGAGGTGGGGTGATACATAAAACAAGAGTTTCAAATTAGCTCAGATACCGTTCCATAAACCCAATATGTAATAGACAAGACCTACTCCTTGCTCAGAGAACTGGACTCAACACTCCCGATTCACCGCACAAGAATATATCTGACCAGTAATAATCTTAAAACCTATGTATTGATATCTCTGTTAGTGTGTCAAGTGGGTGTAAAGCGGCATAAACACAGCCGTGAAAAGCAGCTAAACCCCATTATAAAAATAAATTACTTTTAAAAACCCATGAAACAAAGACAGGGAAAGAGAGAGAAATTCTTACACAATTCGTTCAGGAGCTGTGATGCAACCTGGATTGACCATATCTAGACCCACAGCTGGATGAGACATAAGGGTGGACACTCTTGGGGCTGAGAGGTTTGGTGAGGTTGGGTGAGCAAACGCAGACCCTTTAAAGTAATACTGCGTGCTACCCATCGCATGGGTCCCAAATCTCCAGGTTCAAGGGCATCTTCCTACATCGAAAACATGCATGAGAAACCCAGAAGATGGTACACCGTGTGATGGGGAAAGGTTTCTAAAACGCACCTCATTTCTCATCTCCTTGTGCTCGGGTTCACCATTCCAGCCACTTTACTAGCAATCTCCCTACTTGGAGCATCAGCACCTTTAACCTCCTGTTCCGTACAGGTTGCAATTTGTCCTGAGGATGAACGGGAAGACGGGGAACCAATGAGAGACTAGCTCTTGGTGTTGGGACAGGCACAGGTCACTCTATTTTCCCATCAGGAAGAAGAATTAACCACAGGCTCAGCCTGCCCCCCGGAACCAGAACAGGGCCTGAAGCCATCCTGCGCTTTTGCGGCCGGCTCCCAAAAAAGCGACTTGTAAAATGGAGCTTCAGGGCACTGCAATTCACAAACCTGCAGAGTTATAAATGATAACTCTCGTCCACAAATATATTGAGGGAAGGCAAAGAAGAGGATTTGAAATCAAGGTAGAATTGCAGGAAACAGATTTCAGGAGGTAGATTCGAATCGCCTTTAAAGCACATGAAAAGCGGCAAAACGTTGACAATGATGCCCTTGGCCAAAAAGGGCGTATGCGTTTTTTCCTGAATATATTCAGGAAAAAACGCATACGCCCTTTTTGGCCAACCAAGCAACCTGGAAAGGCAAATCAGCGCTACAAAGAAGTCTCGCTTCCCATCGGTCAAAAGGGCCATGCTGAAAAAAGTGTCAAAACCAGAAATGCAGGACAGGCCATGGAGAAATGGGAGCCTTGCTACACTGATGGGCGGGATGTAAATTGCCAACAGCCACTCTGGAGAAGTGTACGGTGTGTCCTGAAACATCTAAAAAACACAGCTTAGAGAGCATAGGGCACTTCCACGCATGGGGGGATAAAGTGGGAAAATTGAAAATCAGCAAGACACAAGCACCCCAAAGTTTAGGGCTGCTCTGTTGACAAGGACCTCCACTTCCTTCCACCTTAAATATCCCAGGAAAGCGAAAAATGGATAAAAAAGTTGTGGTCCTTATGTACAATGGAATATCACTCAGCCATGAAATCAATGTCATAAGGCTAGTAGCAGCATGATGAGTGGATTTAGGTAAGACGATTCTAAGTGAAATAAGTCACACAGAAAAGGACACTTCTCATAAGGTGTCACTTATAGAGGGAATGTAAAAACCGTTACACTTGAACTGACTTACAAAACAGAACAGAGTCACACATGCAGAAAACACACTATGGCTGCTTAACGGGAAAGGTGAGGTGGGGTGATAAATAAAACAAGAGTTTCAAATTAGCTCAGATACCGTTCCATAAACCCAATATGTAATAGACAAGACCTACTCCTTGCTCAGAGAACTGGACTCAACACGCCCGATTCACCGCACAAGAATATATCTGACCAGTAATAATCTTAAAACCTATGTATTGATATCTCTCTGTTAGTGTGTCAAGTGGGTGTAAAGCGGCCTAAACACAGCCGTGAAAAGCAGCTAAACCCCATTATAAAAATAAATTACTTTTAAAAACCCATGAAACAAAGACAGGGAAAGAGAGAGAAATTCTTACACAATTCGTTCAGGGGCTGTGATGCAACCTGGATTGACCATATCTAGACCCACAGCTGGATGAGACATAAGGGTGGACACTCTTGGCGATGAGAGGTTTGGTGAGGTTGGGTGAGCAAACGCAGACCCTTTAAAGTAATACTGCGTGCTACCCATCGCATGGGTCCCAAATCTCCAGGTTCAAGGGCATCTTCCTACATCGAAAACATGCATGAGAAACCCAGAAGATGGTACACCGTGTGATGGGGAAAGGTTTCTAAAACGCACCTCATTTCTCATCTCCTTGTGCTCGAGTTCGCCATTCCAGCCACTTTACTAGCAATCTCCCTACTTGGAGCATCAGCACCTTTAACCTCCTGTTCCGTACAGGTTGCAATTTGTCCTGAGGATGAACGGGAAGACGGGGAACCAATGAGAGACTAGCTCTTGGTGTTGGGACAGGCACAGGCCACTCTATTTTCCCATCAGGAAGAAGAATTAACCACAGGCTCAGCCTGCCCCCCTGAACCAGAACAGGGCCTGAAGCCATCCTGCGCTTTTGCGGCCAGCTCCCAAAAAACCGACTTGTAAAATGGAGCTTCAGGGCACTGCAATTCACAAACATGCAGAGTTATAAATCATAACTCTCGTCCACAAATATATTGAGGGAAGGCAAAGAAGAGGATTTGAAATCAAGGCAGAATTGCAGGAAACAGATTTCAGGAGGTAGATTCGAATCGCCTTTAAAGCACATGAAAAGCGGCAAAACGTTGACAATGATGCCCTTGGCCAAAAAGGGCGTATGCGTTTTTTCCTGAATATATTCAGGAAAAAACGCATACGCCCTTTTTGGCCAACCAAGCAACCTGGAAAGGCAAATCAGCGCTACAAAGAAGTCTCGCTTCCCATCGGTCAAAAGGGCCATGCTGAAAAAACTGTCAAAACCAGAAATGCAGGACAGGCCATGGAGAAATGGGAGCCTTGCTACACTGATGGGCGGGATGTAAATTGCCAACAGCCATTCTGGAGAAGTGTACGGTGTGTCCTGAAACATCTAAAAAACACAGCTTAGAGAGCATAGGGCACTTCCACGCATGGGGGGATAAAGTGGGAAAATTGAAAATCAGCAAGACACAAGCACCCCAAAGTTTAGGGCTGCTCTGTTGACAAGGACCTCCACTTCCTTCCACCTTAAATATCCCAGGAAAGCGAAAAATGGATAAAAAAGTTGTGGTCCTTATGTACAATGGAATATCACTCAGCCATGAAATCAATGTCATAAGGCTAGTAGCAGCATGATGAGTGGATTTAGGTAAGACGATTCTAAGTGAAATAAGTCACACAGAAAAGGACACTTCTCATAAGGTGTCACTTATAGAGGGAATGTAAAAACCGTTACACTTGAACTGAATTACAAAACAGAACAGAGTCACACATGCAGAAAACACACTATGGCTGCTTAACGGGAAAGGTGAGGTGGGGTGATACATAAAACAAGAGTTTCAAATTAGCTCAGATACCGTTCCATAAACCCAATATGTAATAGACAAGACCTACTCCTTGCTCAGAGAACTGGACTCAACACTCCCGATTCACC